>NC_079219.1:38626836-39306836 GCF_029633865.1 Lampris incognitus | reverse complement strand
TCTTGCCTCTCTTGCTTTGTCTCCAAACCGTCCAACTTGAGCGGTCCCTCTAATATAATCATTCCTAATCCTGTCCTTCTTCATCACTCCCAGTGAAAATCTTAGCATCTTCAACCCTGCCACCTCCAGCTCCACCTCCTGTCATTTCGTCAGTGCCATTGTCTCCAAACCATATAACATAGCTGGTCTCACAACCATCTTGTAAACCTTCCCTTTAATCTTTTTGGTACCCTTCTGTCGCAAATCACTCCTGACACTCTTCTCCACCCACTCCACCCTGCCTGCACTCTCTTCTTCACCTCTCTTCTGCACTCCCCGTTACTTTGGACAGTTGACCCCAAGTATTTAAACTCATATGCCTTCGTCACCTCTACTCCTTGCATCCTCACCATTCCACTGTCCTCCCTCTCATTCACGCATAGGTATTCTGTCTTGCTCCTACTGACTTTCATTCCTCTTCTCTCCAGTGCATACCTCCAACCTCTCCAGGCTCTCCTCAACCTGCACCCTACTCTCGCTACAGATCACAATGTCATCCGCGAACATCATCGTCCATGGATACTCCTGCCTGATCTTATCCGTCAACCTGTCCATCACTACTGCAAACAAGAAAGGGCTCAGAGCCGATCCTTGATGTAATCCCACCTCCACCTTGAACCCATCTGTCATTCCAACTGCACACCTCACCATTGTCACACTTCCCTCATACATATCCTGCACCACTCCTACATACTTCTCTGCAACTCCCGACTTCCTCATACAATACCACACCTCCTCTCTCGGCACCCTGTCATACGCTCTCTCTAAATCTACAAAGACACAATGCAACTCCTTCTGGCCTTCTCTATACTTCTCAATCAACATTCTCAAAGCAAACATCACATCTGTGATGCTCTTTCGTGGCATGAAACCATACTGCTGTTCGCTAATCGTCACCTCTCCTCTTAACCTAGCTTCTATTACTCTTTCCCAAATCTTCATGCTGTGGCTGATCAACTTTATACCTCTGTAGTTGCTACAGTTCTGCACATCGCCCTTGTTCTTGAAAATCGGCACCAGTATGCTTCTTCTCCACTCCTCAGGCAACCTCTCATTTTCCAAGATTGTGTTAAACAATCTAGTCAAAAACCCCACTGCCATCTCTCCTAAATATCTCCATACCGCTACAAGTATGTCATCAGGACCAACTGCCTTTTCCACTCTTCATCCTCTTCATAGCTGCCCTTACTTCCTCCTTGCTAATACACTGCACTTCCTGATTCACTATCCCCACATCATCCAACCTTCTCTCTCTCTCATTTTCTTCATTCATCAGCCCCTCAAAGTACTCCTTCTACCTTCTCAGCACACTCTCCTCGCTTGTCAGCACATTTTCATCTCTATCCTTGATCGCCCTAACCTGATGCACATCCTTTGCAGCTCGGTCCCTCTGTCTAGCCAATCGGTACAAGTCCTTTTCTCCTTCCTTAGTGTCTAACCTGTCATACAACTCACCTGTGCCTTTTCCTTTGCCTTCGCCACCTCTCTCTTCACTTTACGCTGTGTCTCTCTGTACTCCTGTCTACTTTCTTAATCTCTCTGACTATCCCACTTCTTCTTTGCTAACCTCTTCCTCTGTGTAATTTGTTGTACTTCCTCATTCCACCACCAAGTCTACTTGTCTTCCTTGCTCTGTCCTGATGACACGCCAAGTACCTTCCTAGCTGTCTCCCTCACTATTTCTGCAGTGATTGCCCAGCCATCCGGCATCTCTTCACTACCACCCAGTGCCTGTCTTAACTCCTGCCTGAACTCCACACAACAGTCTTCCTTATTCAACTTCCACCATTTGTTCTTCGACTCTGCCTTCACTCGCTTCCTCTTCTTGGTCTCCAAAGTCATCCTACAGACCACCATCTGATGCTGCCTAGCTACGTTCTCCCCAGTCACCACCTTGTAGTCTCCAATCCCTTTTAGATTGTGCCTTCTACATAAGTCCACCTGTGTGCACTTTCCTCCACTCTTGTACGTCACCCTGTGTGCCTCCCTCTTCTTGAAATATGTATTCACCACATACATTTCCATCCTTTTTGCAAATTCCACCACCATCTGTCCTTCCACATTTCTCTCCTTGACGCCATACCTGCCCATCACCTCCTCATCACCTGTTTCCTTCTCCAACATGTCCACTGAAGTCCGCTCCAATCACCACTCTCTCCTCCTTGGGTACCCTCTCCACCACGTCATCCAACTCACTCCAGAATTCTTCTTTCTTTTCTATCTCACACCCAACTTGTGGGGCATATGCACTGATAACATTCAGCAATACACCTTCGATTTCCAGCTTCATACTCATCACTCTGTCTGACACTCTATTCACCTCCAGCACACTCTTGACATACTCTTCCTTCCGAATTACCCCTACCCCATTTCTCCTCCCATTCGCACCATGGTAGAAGAGTTTGAACCCACCTCCGATACTCGTGGCCTTACTCCCCCTCCACCTGGTCTCTTGCACACACAGTATGCCTACCTTTCTTCTTTCCATCATATCAGCCAGCTCTCTCCCTTTACCAGTCACAATGCCAACATTCAAAGTTACGTCTCTTACCTCCACACTCATACCCTTCCTCCTCTCTCGCTGCCTTTGGACCTACCTTCCCCCTCTCCTTCTCCTTAGCTCAATAGTAGCATAGTTTCCACCGGCACCCTGCTGGTTAACAGTATCGGTGGCGGTTGTTAGTAACCCGGGCCTCGACCGATCCAGTATGGAAATCTTATTTATGATCCGCATATTTGATTTGGCAAAGATTTTACACTGGATGCCCTTCCTGACGCAACCCTCCCCATTTATCCCGGCTTGGGACCGGCACTAAGAATGCACTGGCTTGCGCATCCTCAGTGGCTGGGTTAGGGTTGAAGAAGCCTCACAAGTTAAATTACTCTTACTACAAGTTCGGGCGCTCCCATTTGGTTGACTATGACACAGCTGCTTCATTTTAACAAACCTTTATTTCCCTAACATATAGGTAAATAACGAGGTGTTGCAAATGGCTGAGGTGTTGCAAAATCAATATTTGAGGAGGAAAAAAAGGCAGAGAAGTTGCAGGTTTACATTTCTGGCCCATTGCTGATAAACTTAGACACTGAGCCAAAACATGATGACAACTCACAGGTGAACTGAATAACGTTGATCATCTCCAAACAGGGGCACATGTTAAGGTCTGGGTAGATTAGATTGTAAGCGAACAATCAGTTCTTGTAGCGAATGTGTTGGATGCAGGAGAAATGGGCAGGAGTAAAGACCTGTGTGATCTTGACAAGGGCCAAATTGTTATGGCCAGAGGACTGGGTCAGAGCTTCTCTGAAACGGCAAGGCTTGTGGGTTGCTCCTGGTCAGCAGTGGTGAGTACTTAACGACAGTTGTCCGCAGAGGGACAAATCACAAACTGGCGACAGGGTGTGCCGGGGCCAAGGCTCATCTATGTGCACGGGCAATGGAGGCTATCCTGTCTGGTCTGCAGCAACAGAAGTTCTATTGTGGCACAAGTCACTAAAACTTTTAATGATGGTTATGGGAGGAATGTGTCACAACACAGTCCATCAAACCCTGCTGCGTATGGGGCTGCATAGCCGCAGACCGGTCAGAGTGCCCATGATGACCCCTGTCCACCATCAAAAGTGCCGACATTCAGCATGCGAGTGTCAAAACTGGACCTTGGAGCAGTGGAGGAAGGTTGCCTGTTCTGATGAGTCCCGTTTTCTTTCAGATAACGTGAATGGCTGTGTACAGGTGTGGCGTTTACCTGGGGACATGATGGCACCAGGATGCACTGTGGGAAGAAGACAAGCCGGTGGAAGGAATGTAATGCTCTGGGTAATATTCAGCTGGGAAACCCTGGGTCCAGCCATTCATGTGGACATCAATTTGACAAGTACCACCTACCTAAATATCCTTGCAGACCTTCATGGCAACAGCATTCCCTGATGGCAGTGGCCTCTTTCAGCAGGATAATGCACCCGCCACAGTGCACACATTATTCAGGAATGGTTTGAGAAACATGACGAAGTGTTCAAACTGTTAACCTGGCCTCCAAATTCTCCACATCTCAGTCCAATTGAGCATCGGTGGGATGTGCTGGACCGACAAGTCCGATACACAGTGGCTCTATCTCGCAACTTACAGGACTTTAAG
Source organism: Lampris incognitus (assembly GCF_029633865.1). Taxonomy (NCBI): domain Eukaryota; kingdom Metazoa; phylum Chordata; class Actinopteri; order Lampriformes; family Lampridae; genus Lampris; species Lampris incognitus. Next base: position 39,302,662 of record NC_079219.1, on the reverse strand, counting down.
GATCTGCTGCTAATGTTTTGGTGCCAGATACCACAGGACACCTTTAGGGGTCTTGCCCATGACTCGACAGCTCAGCGCTGTTTTGGCAGCACACAGAGGACCCACAGCATATTAGACAGGTAGTCATAATATTTTGACTCTTGGGTGTATATTTTTGTAACTTAACACAAACTATATGAATAAGCTAACATTTTGAATAGAAACACCAAAATCTATATAAACTATAACTACAGGAAATCTGTAGTACAAACCAACAGCACAGTAGATCTATGTTTTTATAGAGAAATATCAGCAAGTCAACATGTTCAGGGATACATCTTGAAGACGGTCATCTCAGCTGTGTAAGTTGAGATTCATTCACCAGTAATACTGGCAGAACGAATGTCATCTGTTAAACTTCATTCACAATGTTACACAACAGACTTTCTTGTGTCCATTATTTGTGGGCATCCCCAGGACAGATGATTGTGACTGCAGAGTCAAAGTGACAGAACTTTACCATCTTGTAAATAGTCTACCACTTTAAGATATGATGTAAGCCTCACCTTAGCTCCTCCTACAAAAGCAGGGGTCTTTGTGGCCTCAGCATAACTGTCGTAGACATTGGGGTAACGGATACGTTTATACACTCTCTCCCTGCTTAGCATCGGTTCCCGGCGAGCAGTCAACAAGGCCTGCTCCCTGTGCATGACAAAAAATGTAATACAGTTAGACCACATTTAGAAATGCCATATAAAACGTAGTTTCATATATATCTGATCATCTCCTCTCAAGTTTTCTTTTTATTTTATTTATTTCTTTTAGTACAATGGTTGAAATATGACGGACATCAGTGGCAGAGTTGTGAGTAATAATGTTCCTTCCCAACATGGCTTATATTTCCTCTCATCTATTCCTTCACACTGCTGGATTTGATCAGGTCTTAATTAAACAGATCACTGCTCTTTTTTATCTTTCTTGAAAAAAAAGTCTGAGCATTCAAAAAGCCATGGCTAGTTCTTTTTTTTCTTTTAACCTGTATCAGAGTCATAATGAAAAATGCATAAAGCTGTAGCTCCCCATCTTGAAACATCAAAAGTAGGTGGAAGTGAATATAGAAAGAGAACAGTGGAAAAGGTGAAAAAATGGAGCGAGTTGAGAGCTGTGATCTACCTCTGTGCCCTCATCTCTTTGGGGTCAAAGGTGAAGCCAGCATCTGAGTAGTCAATATCTTCTACTCCTTTCCCTCTCTTCCTCTCTCTCTTCTCCTCCCTGCGATACATCTTCATCATCTGCTTCTCCTGCTCCGACTGGATGGTCACCTGGCAGCCATAGGTGGGTTTGCTCATCTCCCCAGTAGCTTTACGGCTGCCATCTGAAGAGGTCAATAAAAGGCAGACAGCTATGATATTAGAGGTTGTAAATCAAGCCACAGGCCATTGCACAAAGTAATGCAACAAGTAGAATTATACAAGTATTTAGTTTTTTGTTTTTTTTTGATTGCCAAAAGAGTTAAGTGCGGTAAATGGGAATGGTGAACTTTTAATGTTACAGTTTCACATTAAGTACTGGAACCTCTTTTTTGTGGATTGTATTATGCTATCTCATATTGTTTATTTCTTTATTTATTACCATCCGGTCCTTGTATAACCAAAGTGAGAGCTGTGTTTGCATTCTCCGCACAAAGTCAAGCACATTTTCGGTAGGTGTCGGACTCCACCAAGGTTGTCCCTTGTGTCCGATTCTGTTTGTGATATTCATGGACAGGATGTCAAGGTGCAACCAAGTTGAGGAGTGTGTCGGTTTTGAGAACCTCATAATTGCATCTCTGCTCTTTGCAGATGATGTGGTTTTGTTGGCTTCATCAGAACGCAACCTCCAGCACGCACTGGGGCGGTTTGCAGCTGAGTGTGGAATGGCTGGGATGATAGTAAGCACTTCCAAGTCTGAGGCCATGGTTCTCTACTGGAAAACGGTGGATTGCTCCCTCCGGGCTGGGGATGGAATTGTTGCCTCAAGTGAAGGAGTTCAAGTATCTCGGGGTCTTGTTCACGAGTGAAGGCAGGATGGAGCGGGAGAGTGACAGGCGTATTGGTGCAGCATCACCAGTAATGTGGACGTTGTACTGGACCATTGTGGTTAAGAGGGAGCTGAGCCAGAAGGAAAAACTCTCAATTTACCAGTCAATCTTCGTTCCAACCCTCACCTATGGTCATGAGCTTTGGGTAGTGACTGAAAGGGTGAGATCGCGGTTATAAGCGGCTGAAATGAGTTTCCTCTGTAGGGTGTCTGGGCTCAGCCTGAGAGATAGGGTGAGGAGCTCGGACATCCAGAGGAAGCTTGGAATAGAGCCGCTGGCTTCTTCGCGTCGAAAGAAGCCAGTTGAGATAGTTCGGGCATCTAATTAGGATGCCTCCTGGGCGCCTTCCTTTGGAGGTTTCCTGGGCATGTCCAACTTGGAGGAGACCCCGGGGTAGACCCAGAACTCACTGGAGGGACTAAATGTCCTGAGAACATCTTGGGATCCCCCAGGAAGAGCTGGAGGGCATTGCTGGGGAGAGAGACATCTGGAGTGCCCTACTTAGCTTGCTGCAAATGCGACCCGACCCCGGAGAAACGGCTGATGATGAGATGAGATGATGAGATATCGCTTATTTAACTACCTTAATGCTTCTAAGATTCAAACCAGCTTGTAAGCCTGTGTTTACACCTAACATCTGTGGTGTGGTTTAAATGAACTCTGGTGTGTTTGCTTGTTTAGTCTGGTTCCTTTGGACATGTGTGAATGATATCAAACGCCGAGCGAACCGAGCAACCGCAACAACACCGCCTGAAAGGTGGCTCTTGGTTCATGTCAAAGAAAACTGAGGTGCAATTCATTTGTGGTGTCAACACTATGAGTACCAAACTCAGGAAATCATGAAAAATTAATAGCAGGATTTTCTGGAAATGAGGCATTTCACCACATCATCTGTCCACGTTTGCTCTCGTTTGCAATGTCTGTTCATTGTGATTTAATGTCTGATGAATGTCCGAACGACCAAGACATAAAATCCTTTTACTTGAATAATTACAATAATGTATATTTTTTATATGGACAGCGATTTACGCTTTCTCCCTCATGGATGTTTGCCCTCGGCTCATATTTTAAAGGATGACCAGATGCAAACAGTCCAAATGCAGGAAGAACAGTAAGATTTTGTGAGACAATGGGGGGTGGATTCATAATGTCTGCTGTTTACAGGTTACCCATGCAAAAAGGTATTTAACTTTGAGGTAATGTGTATTGAGCATAATATGACACATTTAAATCCCATATATAACATCCAGCAAATGATGTGCTTGAATAAGAGATAAGAAAATAAATTGCTAAAGGAACAACCAATGGGTGTTTGACTATGTGCTTTGATGGTGATTTTTGGCAGAGGAGCATGTTTATTTCCAAACAATTCAACTGTGATGTTTAACCAGAGAATAGTAGTGATAATTATGGATCTTCTTCTTTCAGCTTGTTCCTTGTTTCCCAGGGGTCGCCACAGCGGATTTTATAGTTTCCATCAGCACCCTGTAAGGGCACAGCACTGAGGGCGGTCTTGTCCATCTGCATAATGATTTGGCAAAATGTTACTTCGAACGCCCTTCCTAACACAACCACCAACCCTATGGATGAGGGCACAGGTAAAGCGCTGGGTGCCATCCCAGTATTCATGGACTTGCGCCCATGCCTGTCGCCATAGAGATAATTATAATTATCTCTATGGCGACATTTGATTGTTATCTTATAATTATTGGATAACAATCAAAATTAAAAGTCCATCCATCCATTATCCAAACTGCTTATCCTGCTCTCAGGGTTGTGGGGATGCTGCAAGCCTATCCCAGCAGTCATTGGGTGGCAGGCTGGGAGAGACCTTGGACAGGCCGCCAGGCCATCACAGGGCCCAAAATGAATCGTATGATTTTTAAATGGAAAAATGGGAACTTCTGTTATTGTGCTTTAAAGTGTGGGAGAGCCAGGGGACTGAGGGTCAACTTTTTGTGCAATACTCTATAAAACAGGATGCCTGGTCACTCTATTTGTAGCATTTAACAACTGGTGGTCATTTTGCATCTGTCCTTAGTTCCTGAAGTACAGTGGAGGATACACCATCATCAAAACTATCCAGTGAAATTAGTCATTGGTTCGTTCGTTTGACATTTGGTTAATTTGCAAAAAAGAAAACGTGAACCCTACCTAAACAGACCAAATGAAAAACTCTCCAAAGTAACTTTTTTTTTTCTCCATTTAGTGCGGGACAAAGAACCAGAGTACGGGTGTGAACACAGCCTGAAACACATTAGTATTAAAGTTGAGCACTTAAAAGCTATCACAGACATCATCTGCAGATTGTGTTTGGCAGGGCAAGGGTTAAAGCACTCCAGTTTACCCTCCCTGCCTGTTAAAGGCACAACAGCTCAATAAAAGGCAGAATTGCACTTGAAAACAGATGAGATCTGATGATTGCACTGCAGCTTGCTGATTGACTGAATGATTTCTTCTTTATCTTCTCTAACAGCTCCACTTGCTGCCTTCCCACCGCCCCACCCTCTCCTTCTTTTTGCCGCTTTCCCCCTTCCTGCCATTACCTCTCAGCAGCGTCTACCCCTTAACTCTGTCACCCTTTTAATGCACCAATTCCCCCGCCTAAACCATTTCCTATCTTTCCCTCCCCTTCAGCATGTGTGTTAGCCATTGTCTTTGTCTCTGTCTTTTGTTACGGGGCCCCCTCTCTAATACTGATACCTCTACTCTTCTGTATTGCTTCTGTTCTATTTGCTTTTCAATAACAAGCAAGCAAGCAAAACTTTATCTATATAGCACATTTCATTCCAGATGGAAGCACAGTATGATCCAAGGAGCATGGGCTACCAAGGAAGTTGCAGCTACAAAAACTATATGGGTAGTGTACAAAATAAACACATTGGAAATAATTAAACACAATTAAAAACCAATACATGTCCGGGTAGTGTAGCGGCCTATTCCATTGTCTACCAACATGGGGATCGCCAGTTCAAATCCCCCTGTTACCTCTGGCTTGGTCGGGCGTCCCTACAGACACAATTGGCCGTGTCTACGGGTGGGAAGCCGGATGTGGGTATGTGTCCTGGTCGCTGCACTAGCGCTTCCTCTGGTCGATTGGGACGCCTGTTTGGGGGTGAGGGGGAACTAGGGGGAATAGCGTGATCCTCCTACGCGCTATGTCCCCCTGGTGAAACTTCTCACTATCAGATGAAAAGAAGCGGCTGGCGACTCCACATGTACCAGAGGAGGCATGTAGTAGTCTGCAGCCCTCTCCCCTGGATGGCAGAGGGGGTAGAGCAGCGACCGGGATGGCTCGGAAGAGTGGGGTAATTGGCCAAGGACAACTGGGGAGGGGGGGGACAACAAATAATACCTGTGAGTTAAAAACCATCAAGAAATAAAATAAATGAAATAAAATAATGAAGACCAGCAACCGACAAATATAAAACAAGAACATGAAAAACTATTAAAAAGTAGGAATACAATAAAATTAGATAAAATAATTAAGACCAGCAATTTACAAAATAATAATAATGAAACATTTGAATTAAAAACTATTAAAAAAGGTAGGAATAAAATGAAATATTAAGACCAGCAAACCAGACTACAGAAAGGCACAGCTAAAAAGGAATGATTTCAGTTTAGTTTTAAAAGCTGATAGCTTTGCAGCGCACCTAACATAATTGGCTACAATGTGTCAGTGGCATGGAGCATAAAAGCTAAAAGCAGATTCACCAATTTCGTGGAGACCCAGGGCATAACAAGATGGCCAGTTTCAGATGACCTGAGGGGTCTAGCAGTCCACAGCTTACAAGCATGTCAGATAGGTATTGGGGGTCAAACCATATCTTAAAAACAAGCCGTGAAATTTTACAATCAATTCTAAAATGTAAAGTAAACCAGTGTAATGACTGCAACACATGTGTGATAGGGTTGTATTTCCTTTTTCTAGTTAAAACTCTAGAAGCTGCATTCTGAAGTGCTTGCAGTCGATCTGAGATGATGTTTAGATATTCCTGTGAACAGTGCATTAAAGTAGCCTAGCTGATTGGAAATAAAAAGCATAGATGAGTTTCCCAGCATCCTCCTGGGATAAAAAGCTCCTTACCTTCGCAATAGTTCTTAAATGATAAAATCCAGTTTTAATTGTGCTGCTAATGTGGCTCTGGAAAGTGAGGTCAGTGTCCAGAATGATGCCAAGGTTTCTGACCTGTGTGACACTTTCCAGAGATAGTTGTGACAATTTAAGAGATTTTCTATCTGTTAGCCTGTGCCCTGAAAACCAGGATTACTGTCTTGTCACCATTTAACTGTAAAAAATACTAGCCATCCAGTTATCAACAGTCTTGATACATTCTGATAGTGCAGAAATGGGCAACTGGCAGCCCACGGGCCACATTCGGCCCCTGTCCTCACTCAGTATGGCCTGCGGGTCAATTTCCGATTATCAATAAATTGCTGGTTTCACAGGTGTTGGAAGCAAGTGGGCCATTTGACCACATTTGAACCGGATCCCAATTGAAATGATATTGTCCACTGATAGAGGGCACTCCCTCAAAACACAAGAGGCCTGTAGCCAAGCAACTGCCTGCACATGGTCTCGTCTTGGTCTCGGCGGGCCTCTTCCACAACGACACGCGACGAGGAGAGACATGAGCAGCAAAAAAAGAAAACTTGACCTAGAGAACTATGTCTTCCAGGCAAAATGGGAAACGGAATATCTTTTTACCCAATTTCCCCTCGGGGATGAATAAAGTATTCTGATTCTGATTTTTAAGGAATTCAAAGGCAAACCTATGTGTTTAGCAGAAGGGAACCCTCTGGATATTCAAGGTATTCAGTGAATACCCAAGAAAAAATATTGAAAGAATTTTTGTACTCCTAATAAATATTTTTTAATTATTTTTATTCACTGAAATAATATTAATAATTTCTAGATCATCATTATAAACTTGGACTAATCTACTACTACTACTACTTTTGGCTGCTCCCGTTAGGGGTCGCCACAGTGGATCATCCATTTCCATTTCTTTCTGTCTTCTGGGTCTTCCTCTGTCACACCAGCCACCTGCATGTCTTCCCTCACCACATCCATAAACCTCCTCTTTGGCCTTGCTCTTTTCCTCTTTCCTGGCAGCGCCATATTCAAGACTAATATGTCTTGGCAAACAGTGGGTTAATATAATGGAACGGAAAATGGACCAATCACAATTTTTCTTCCGATGGTATCTGGGTGAATCAGCGGCTGCTCCGTGCCAGGACCTTTGGTAGCTGTAACCGAATGCCTGTGTAATTCAAGTCAATGTCTGCATGAATTTGATTTTGACAGTTGTCTTAGCCAATCATATTTTGTTCAGTTGTGGGCGGCACAATATCCTAACATCTTCTGGGTATTCGCGAATTTGATAAGCGACCAGCGAAGGTAGTCAGTGAGTGATCAAGGGGAAAAGGAGATGCCAGAACACCAACAAAGGATTTAGAGAGCAGCAAAATGGCGGGAGTTAGTGAAGAAGAAGACAGTGTAGCTGAATTAACAGAAACTCTATCTTATAGATTGCCTTTTCAGGAAAAACTAGAAATAATCCAGAAAGGTCGACCATCGCCCACCTTGCCAGGATTGGCGCAAGCTACCAAGAGCTACCAGAGGCATTTTCAAACTGGCAGCTACAGTTGCTATCCGTGGCTAACGGTCAGCCTGCGCACCAACATGCTGTACTGCTGGGACTGCTTGTTTTTCAATCCTGACAAGGGGCCCTGGCCCAGCACAGGATTTAATAATTTTAGTTGCTTAACTAAAGCAGCTCTGAAACATTAGTCCACCCCCAGACACCTGCGTTGCCACTGTTTCTCTGAAAACATTTGGAAACACACATACTGACCTGCAGCTGAATGAGCAACAGTGGAGAGACCATTGCACACAACCAGAAGGTGAGTATGCGCAGAAATATGTCACCAGACTAACTTTTCCAGTTTGTCACACCAGCATATGATTTGACAATCAGACCAAAACAGTTTCGGTTTCGCCAACAGTTCGCCACTGGTGTTTAGTGTACCTAGAAACAAAATAAGCCATGAAGGATTTCAACTTTAGTCGCCACTACAATACCACGCACAAAGACAAATATGGCATGTACATCGGAGGTGCCAGAGTTGCTATCATCGCTGACCTCAAAGGAAAAATACACTGACAGCAGAGCCTTTTTAACCAAAGCCACATCTACACAAGAGTCCTCTCTCAAGGCATCTTGTGCTGTTTCCCTTGAGCTTGCTAAAGCAAAGAAGCCCTTGTCAGATGGTGAAACAGTGAAGCTATGTGCAGTAGAGATGGCTAAAGCTTTCAGAGATGATAACATGGCTGAGAACTTGAAACAGTCTCTCCGTCCCGTCGCACAGTGATGCAAAGGATTTTTGACATTCAAAACCATGTTGAGGGAAAGCTAAAACAAGTCATGCATGACCGCCAGTACTTCTCCTTAGCATTGGATGAGAGTACAGATGTGATGGATGCTAGCCAAATTCTCATTTACACAAGAGCCATTGACCGTTCATTTGAAGTGCATGAGCAGTTATTGAAATTGGTGTCTTTGCATGACACTACCAAGGGCAAGGATGTTTTCAACACCATTAAAAGTGTTGTAAGTGAGCATGGGGGCTTTGACAAGCTTGCAGCTGTTGTTACCAATGGCGCACCATCAATGCGAGGAAGACACACTGGATTCACCAAGCTCCTCCAACAGCGCGGCATTGACTGTCCAAGATTGCACTGCATCATACATCAGGTGGGTAACGTTATCGCTAGCTAACTATTAATATATAGTTATGAATATGGGTTTTCTTTGTGAGAATTTTTATCATAGGCTAAATCCTATTTCATTTTGATCTTACAGTAGACCCTCTGTGCCAAGACAATGAACCTCAGCCATGTCATGGTTTTAGTTACCAAGGTTGCCAATCTCATTCGAGGGGGAAACAGAGCTATCAATCATAGGAAGTTTGTAGCCTTTTCGGATGAAGTGAGTGCTGCTTATGGGGATTTACAATTTACAGATGCACAGTGAGATCAGATGGATGAGCTGCGGGAAGTGCTTGGAGAGGTTTTTTGCACTCCACACTGAAATGGAAACTGTAAAAGCCGCTGTGGCGACCCCTGAGAAACGGGGAACAAGCCAAAAGAAGACTGAAATCCCAGTGTTTTTGGAGGACAGCATTCAAAGTGATATGAGTGCTTACTGCAGTAAACTCAGGGATACAGTTTTTCTCTGCGACATGGCCTTCCTTGCGGATATTCCCTCGCATCTTATTCACTTTAATATGCAGTTGCAGGGATGAGGCCAAACTTTGTCGGGTCTCTATGCACACATGAACACTTTTAAGCATAAATTAGCCCTGTTCAAAGGCTTTTCATCCGACCATCCAAATTTGACACACTGTGAAGAGATGCGCAAAGATGTCCCCGAATTTGAGAAAACATTTCTCAAGTACAGAGCAGACATAGAAACACTGCAGCAGCAGTTCAAGGGACACTTTCAAGATTTCCATGCCATACAGCCACGAACTGTGTTGTTCATAATTGAGCAAACCCCAGAGTTGCAGCTTGAACTTTGAAAACTACAGTCAGACCCCTTCTTTCAAGCAAAGTGCGATGAGAGAGGAATTTCAATTTGCAGACTACTACCAAAGTCCTGCTTTCCACTCCTCAGGGATTTTGCACTCTCAATGGCCAGCAAGTTTGGGAGCACTTAGTTCTACAAGAGCAGCTTTTCAACAATGAAGGACATCAAGTCAAAAGAGAGAAACAGGCTGACAGATGAAACTCTGCTCCAGCTCATGCAGATTGGATGCACAAACGTTGACAGTGACATTCAGTCTATTCAGTCTACATCTAGCCAGCAGGAGAGGCCACAAGTATCTCATTAAGACAGAACTTTATAATGATCCACCTGTGGGTGAGTTTCAATGGCTTTATCAGTGTATGAATGTGTGTGTGTGAATGGGTGAATTAATGTGAGGCATACATTGTAAAAAAAGAAAAAAGAAAAAAAAGAAGCACTTTGAGTGGTCAGTATGTATGGGGTACCGAGGCAGTTGCTGCAAGCCATCCGATCCTTGTATAACCAAAGTGAGAACTGTGTCCGCATTCTCGGCACAATGTCAAACACATTTTCAGTGTGTGTCAGACTCCGCCAAGGTTGTCCCTTGTCTCCAATTCTGTTTGTGATGTTCATGGACTGGACAGGATCTCAAGGCACAGCCAATGTTAAGTGTGTCTGTTTTGGGAACCTCAGAATTGCATCTCTGCTCTTTGCAGATGATGTGGTTTTGTTGGCTTCATTAGAACGCGACCTCCAGTGTGCTCTTGGGCGGTTTGCAGTTGAGTGTGAAATAGCTGGGATGAGAGTCAGCACCTCCAAGTCTGAGGCCATGGTTCTCTGCCGGAATATGGTGGATTGCTCCCTCCGAGCTGAGGATGAGCTGTTGCCTCAAGTGAAGGAGTTCAAGTATCTCGGGGTCTTGTTTACAAGTGAGGGTAGGATGGAGTGGGAGACTGACAAGTGGATTGGTGGAGCATCAGCAGTAATGCGGATGAAGAGGGAGCTGAGCCAGAAGGCAAAGCTCTCAATTTACCAGTCAATCTTCGTTCCAACCCTCACCTATAGTCATGAGCTTTGGGATACTGACCGAAAGGGTGAGATCGTGGATACAAGCAGCTGAAATAAGTTTCCTCCGTAGGGTGTCTGGGCTCAGCCTTTGATACAGGGTGAGGAGCTCAGACATCTGGAAGGGAGCTCGGAGTAGAGCCACTGCTCCTTCGTGAAAGGAGCCAATTGAGGTGGTTCGGGCATCTGATTAGGATGCCTCCTGGGCACCTTTCTTTGGAGGTTTTTCGGGCACGTCCAACTGGGAGGAGACCCCGGGGTAGACCAAGAACTCGCTGGAGGGACTACATGTCTAATCTGGCATGGGAACACCTTGGGATCCCGCAGGAGGAGCTAGAGAGTGTTGCTGGGGAGAGGAACATCTGGAGTGCCCTACTTAGCTTGCTGCCACCGCGTCCCGACCCTGGAGAAGCGGCTGATGATGAGATGAGATTAGATGAGATGTGTGGTTGGTAGACTAGAAAACTGTTATATAAAATGCAGTCAATTTACCATTTAACTATTCTGAGCTAAACGCGTGTTTATTTGAAGCATGTCATGGAATGGGAGGGCAGAGTAGAAATGCACTACAAACTTGAATATTAGTTGTTGCACTTAGTGTGAATGTCAACTTTTGTACCATTATTGAACGATGATTTTTGAGAACCCATTGCACTGAAATAATGGTATATCACTCAGGAATGTGGACGTTTCGTTTCTGTGTTAAGTTCATTCAATATAAATGTTAATATAGTAAACTTTGATTACCGGTATATATTTTATTATTTTCATTAAATTAGTAGCTATAATTAGTTAACTGAGTGATGGGGTTAGTGCACAGTCCCAATCTGGCCCCCTGGTAGTGAGGATAAAATATTTGTGGCCCTCTCTATTATCAAAGTTGCCCATCCCTGTAATAGTATGTCAATAGGACTCAGGCTACTAAGGGACAGGGAGAGACAACCCCTAACCAGAAAAAGTTGGGACAGTACGTTAAATTAGAATTAAAACTGAAAACAGTGATTTTGATTTGTGAATTATATTTGACCTGAATTACATTGAAAACAATACAACAGCACAATATTTGATGTTTTACCTCATGAAATTTATTGTTTCTTCAAAATAAGAACTTGTTTCAATTTTGATTATTGCAACACATTTCAAAAAGAGTTGCTGGTAACAATCTGGATGGTTCTTTTCTTCTCTGGTCTGAAGCATATGGCATCGATTTCTTCCAAAAAAGACCTGAAATACTGATTTGTCTGACCACAGTATACGTTTACACTGTGTGATGGTCCATCTCAGATGCCTCCAAGCCCAGAGAAGTTGACGGCACTTCTGGACACAGTTAACATAAGGCGTCCTCTTTTGGCACAGTAACGGTTTAACTGGAATTTGTGGATGTAACTTAGTATTGTAGTGCTTGACAAAGGTGTTCCAAAGTAATCCTGAGCCCACGTGGTTATATTGCTTATAGATAAATGATGGTTCTTGATACAGTGTCGTGAGGGTTCAGAGAGCACATTTATTCAGCTTAAACTTGTGCCCTTGCCCTTTACGCACTGAAATTGTACGGATTCCTTGTATCTTCTAATTATGTTATGCACTGTAGAGAGTGAAATATCCAAATCCTTTCCTATCTTCCTATCTCTAAGCAAAATGGACATAATATTCCATCCACTCACTCGACTAGGCCACAACTATCTTTTATATCCATCATGGCTGGTAAAATTAGCGTGGCTAACTCACTAGAATAAGGGAACATAAATTGGGGAAAAAACAGGGCAAAAATGGCAAAGCCGTTTTACTCCTAACTTCTAACACATTCAAACCAAACAGCAAAATCTAGAGTCCTGCATGATGCATGTTCACTGTACTTTTTGTACAGTGTTGCATCATATATATTGACTAATGGGAAAGAAAAAAAAAGCACAGTGGCGAGGGACAAACACACAAAAGAGATATTAATGACCAGCTGATGCCCATGGTGCATAATTTGATTTATTTATTTTCCAAAGAATCTAGCTTACTTTGTAGTCATTTTCCATTTGTCAGAAAATTTACATTCATCCTTTTCTTGTCTTTGCATTAGTCGTTATGTTAGGTATGGGTTTGGGCTACTAATATTAACTAACATTTATGTCACGCACTTGCTAATTAAATGCACAAACTGAAAATGAGCCCAACTGGTGTTAAACCAAAATCTGTGACCAATCAATGTGTTCCTGCTTTTAAAATGTGCTGTTTTGACCACCCCATCAAATGTTAAGCCTCATTTTAACCCCATCAAACCTACATCAAAATCAAACCATCTACAACCATTAAACGTAACCATTTCTAACTTTAACTTAACTGTATCGAACTGTCGTATCATGACTGGCATGTGTGTTTTAAAAGGAGGGTCACATAATCTGACAGGTCAAAGATTTTGGTGTGACATCAGAATGTTGCATGACATTTACACTATTTTTTTCTGCATTTTCTGCTTTATTCTAACAGTGACAGTAAAGAGAGACAGAAAAAGCAGGGGAGAAAGAGGGAATGACATGCAGCAAAGGGCCTGTGCTGGATTCAAACCCAGGCCACTGCAGTAAGGACTCAGCCTTATGTGGTACCACTTTACCAGGTGAGCCACCGGGGCGCCCCCACATGACATTTAACATAAGTATTAACCAGTATTAACCAAGTTCACAAGACTGAATGTAATATGCTCTATCAACAGGAAAATAATTTAAGACATTTGAAATTTGTATTTAAGACTTTTTCAGAAATTGTCAGGTCTTAATTTGTACTAAATCAATTTATTGCCTTTTCAGACTTTTTATTGACCTGGCTATACCCTATTAAATATCATAAATGATGTGCTTTAAACTAGTGGTGGGTGTGGTAACAGTGAGCATCTCCAAAATATTATCATCAAGGAACATAAACGACACAAGCGACATTTAAATTGTCTATATTTTGTGGCGTTTAAGTATTGTGATACTGTAGTTGAGCTATCAATGTCCTTTCATGTGTCTGTAACAGGGAGCAAATTTATCCACAATAAAAATGTTGAAATCAACTTTACTCATCAGTAAATCTGCATGAAGATTTACTGAATAAAATTCAAAGCGTATTTATAAATATCAAGTGGATTCCTGCGGCTTTGTTTGATAAATATTTAACATTTCCCCAGTTGTGTCTTTGGCAACAAAATTCAAAATGCTCCTGTGCCACTATGTATGATCAGGATGGGAACGTACTGTTAGTGGATTTTTTTTTTTTAATTTAAAATTCAAATTCAAATGTATTTATTTTGAACATGCAAAATACAATTTTAAAAAAAAACGACCAAGCATAAATGCAAAAAAAAAAGATAAAAATAAAACCAGTAGATTTCAACAAGAATTCTCAATAGAGAATCCAACAAAAACTATATGTTCGAAAAGGAGCAGGGGGAAGTTACTACTTATAATTTCCTGCCCCCACACTAATGCCCAATTAATAAACCTAAATAGAAAACTTAGTTTTTTACACATCAGAGTATGTCATTCTCAATAACTATCTCACAATGACTCAATAAAAAAATAATAAAAGCAATAAAAAATAAAAACAATAATAATGATTTCCAATAAACAACAATAACAGCATCCACCATGGGTGTCACGGTCATTGATTTAAACTTGTGCTTTCCGTGAGTTCCTCATCTCAAGGTTGGAGGAAATAAACGACCCCATGGCTGTGTGGTCAAAAGAAGTGGTCTTGTCTCCTTTCTTTCATCCTCCACATTGGTTAATCCTCCATTCCACAAATTTACCCCATAATTTGAAATACAGTTTTGCGAACACAGTGTTTCTTAAAATTCAATTTTCCTCTTAAATTGTAGCCCCCCCCCCGTCTATCTGAGAAAAAAAATGATTGCTTGCATCAAAGTTATCACTATCAAAGTTATATCAAGTCATATGAAAATTATTATCTGTGGGAAACAGATCACACTTACACTATACACGTTTTCTGCTACATTTAATCTTTGGATTATATTTTCATTTGCAAATTACTGACCAGGCTAGTTTTTGAACCCCTCTTTCTGCAACAATGGTAACCAGCCCCCGACTTTGGACAACGTAACAGCACTGGCGGGGTGGGGTGACCACCTTCATTTTAATGTGTCCTGTCTTTGTAACCTGCCAAATGATTGGACCCTGACCCATGGGTTGACTCACTTTGAAACACACCTTTTGTCTAAACTTCAACACTCACTGAAGTGACAGCTAGTTGTCTGATAAAGCTTTTAATGGCTAATACTACTGGGTAGTAATCTCACATTAGATGTACTGTACAGAACACAGTGGGAGGAAAGTGGAACAAGCTGTCACATGCTAACTTTAATTATTATTTTGTGGATCTGTCAAAAAAGCTTTGTTTTGTTTTATCATTCCTATCTCAAAAGGAGAAGAGAGAACAATCTACAAGCTGATAAGACTCTCCAGTAGAGCACACATCTTTTCCTCTTGCTCTGAGTCCATCATGACTAAACAGGCCCCTCAGAGAATTTCATCCCATCTCAGATACCCCTCTCGACCTTTGTGGTGATTTCCATCTCAAAGGCTTCTCTTTCTCCAGTCTTCATAGCTACATTTGGGACAAAGTCAGATCAGTAACCTCCTAGCCCCCTGACACAACTGATGTCCATACCCTCCCCTTCATTCGCTTCCTACCTTTCCTTTGATGTAGGCCTATGCCATCCATGTCCCCCTCTGTCCAAATACTCCTGCTGCTACTGCACCGCAAAATCAGCCAATTCTATTAATTCCATATCACTGGGAAGTTTCCTCCATTTAGATTTGTTATTTTCCCCAGTGACTGCTCCTTTTTTGAACAAATGTAAATAAAATGATATCTAGTAGTGAAACACAGCTCTGGAACATAAATAAAGAGTCAAACAGTAAAGTAATGAGCATCAGCACATGTACTGATTACGGATGTCCTAATCCAATCCAAGAGATGGTTATCGAAGCCAATCAAGGCTTATTTCAATACATTGATTTTAGCTATATTACATCCATCCAGCCATCCATTATCCAAGCCGCTTATCCCAATTGGGGTCGTGGGGATGCTGGAGCCTATCCCAGCAGTCATTTGGTGGCAGCCGGGGAGACACCCTGGACAGGCCGCCAGGCCATCACAGGTCCTATATTCCGTCTGATCAAATTCCGATCCTTCGTTTATATTATCCCCTTGTGTTCACTCTATGCCAGCAGTCATAAAGGTGTCATAAATGCCATATTGTGCTCCACCCAGCAGTTATAAACAGACATTATCTACAACTGGCAACTCATCCAGGATGGCGATGGGAGGTTGAGTGGCTGGTGCTCTGGTGAAGTCAGAACTTGGAGCTAAACATGCTCAAGACTGTGGAGATTATAGTGGACTTCAGGAGATACCCCTCAGCACTGCTCCTACTCACAATATCCAACAGCCCTGTGTCAACCATGAAAACCATCAAGTTTCTGGGAATTACCATTTCTGAAGACCTGAAGTGGGAGACCAACATCAACTCCATCCTCAAAAAGGCCTAGCGGAAGATGTTCTTTTAGAATCAGAAACAAAATCAGAAACATTTTATCATTTCATTTCACGCACTTGTGCACATGAAATGAAACATTGTTTCCCCCAGCCCACAGCAGTGCAACACAAAGACAAAAACACATCCAAAAACTACAAGAACACATATATCCAAACTAACACATATATTGAAACTTAAAAAAAAAAAATCGCTGTCCAGGAGAATGAAAGCCAACCAGGGTGACTGTTGGAACTGCCGGTCTGCATGGGCTAGCAGTTAGCTTAACCTGACCCACTTCCACATCCTGTCAGACCACCCTCGGTGTTTCCTCTTCAGCCGCAGCTTCAGTCAGGGCCGTGGTCCTTGAGCCTACAGAATGCAGCAGACCAAGCTCCCTCAACTGATCCAATGCCAGCTCTCCCAGCCAGACATCTTCGACCCACCTCCCCGCACTCCAAACAACGACACTAAAAACACAGTCAAGGCTAGGTGAAAAAGCCACCAGACCGCCCTGGGTGTTATCGGAACTGCCGGTCTGCATGGACTAGCAGTTCTGGTGGCCGAGCGGAATAAACCGCCGTTCTTGCAGTCCGCTCATCATGTGGCTGGGAGGTTCGTATCCCAGACTCGCCGTAACTGGTCACGGCCAGAGCGTCCATGGGGTAAGGTATTCATTAGGCCACCCTTACCCGAGGGATAGTGGGTGAAGATCGGTGTAGTGTTTGGGGACTCGTCGTTCTCCAGCGACCCCTCTGGCCCACCCGGGCGCCTGCAGCCAAGCAACTGAAAGCATTCTCCCTACGCCTCCTTCGCGGCTTGAAGGTGATGCAATCCATGCGAGGCTTCAGCATGTAAAATAGCGAGAGCAGACGAGACGAGTTTGAAGGAAGCTGGTGTTATGCCTATCTCCTTCCTGTGGAAACGTGAGCCAGGGGAGTTATTCGACAAGAGTTCTGGCCATATGCCATTGGGTTAATCGGGTGGGATAAGGGGAAAAACTAGAAATAAATTTAAATGCATGGACTAGCAGTTAGCTTAGCCTGCCCCACTTCTGCATCCTGTCAGAGTGCCCTCAGTGTTACCTCTTTGGGCACAGCTCCAGGCAGGGCCATGGCCCCTGGGCCCAAAGGACACAGCAAACCAAGCTCTTCCAGCTGATTCAGCACCAGCTCTCCCAGCCATCAAATGAAGACAAACTTGGACGCAGATGTGGACAAAAACACTGCATGGACGGTACTGGGTGAGGCCGCCACAAACATGAATTCACGCCGCCATCTTCCCACACCAGTACTGAGTGAGGCCGCTGCAAAGGTGAATTTGCGCTGCCATCTTCCCACACCGGAAGCCTCCTGTGAAGCTTTGTGTGGCAATTGAGGAAATTAGGTCTGCGACAGGAGCTGTTGAGCCAGTTCTACACCACAGTCATTGAATCTATCCTTTGCACATCCATCACGGTCTGATTCGGAGCAGCAACAAAACAAGATAAGAATATACTACAGCGAACAGTAAGGACAGTAGAAAGAAAATCCTTGGTGCTCCCCTGCCCACCCTGCAAGACTTGTACACATCTACAGCCTGGAAACGGGCGGGCAGAATCAGCACAGACCCCTCACACCCAGCACACAGTCTGTAAACCAGAGCCAAATTCCTCATATGCATAAGCACACTTGGCCTATAATGTTGATTCTGATTCTAAACTTGTAGCAGTGAGCATGTGTTTTAAAAAAAAAGTCAAGAACAAGCAGCCAAAATGTCTGCACTGTGGAATAACTCATGTCTGGCAAGGCAGTAGTAAAAAAGCTACTTTCAAAACAACTAAATTTGATAAGGCACCTATATATATATATATATTTTTTTTTTTTTTTTTTTTGAAGAAAAATGAGTTCACGTTACTCTTTGGAGCGTCCTTCCTTTTCCATCAGTTTTAGCCCATTTGTAAGAGCTAGGGTGTTAACATTTTTTTTTTTAGTTTGTTAGCATTATTTTGTTTAACAATAAATGAAATCCATTAACGAATGGCTGTGATGCCATTTTTATTTTCATGCAGCGCTATTAAGAGTCAAACATACCTAACATGGAGTGGTTTTACTAACTTTAATGTAATCAAAGTGTGTACTATGCAGCTGTACTATGCAGGAAAATATAAATATTTGATTGTGAATCAGTATTAGCAGATGATCGTTATTTCCATTTGTTTTGTATTCCTGCCTATATATTTTATTTTGTTTTAAGATGTTCAAAATAAAATCAATCAATCCCTATTTAATAACTTGAAACAGAGGCAGAAGTAATTGATCGGGACATCCCTGGTACTAATGCAGGAACATCTGAGGGTGCACACATATAGCATTTAGGTCTGCCAGATGGCAAGTCAAAATTATCTGTACTGAAATTTCCATTTAGTGGGCAGACTCAATGTGCTGTTCAATGATATGTTGCTTACTGTCTGTGAATAAGCTACATCCCAGGCATTCTAGATATATCTATATCACCACAATGTATAATGACCATCTGCTCTCCCACGCTTCTGGTGCGGGAAGATTCACTTCCGGTGTGGGATGATGGCGGCTCGGACTTGCGTTTGCAGCGGCTTTACCCAGTACTGATTATGCAGTGTCTGTGTCCAAATCTAAATTTGTGTCATTGTGTGAAATTTTTATTTTGATCGTCAATTTCGCTTGGCTGGGAGCGCTGGCGCTGGATTGGCTAAGAGAGCTTGGTCTGCTGAGTCCTGTGGGCCCAAGGAGGAGGCAGCAAAGGCGGTCTGAAAGGATGCGGAAGTGGGGCAGGCTAACCTAACTGCTAGCCCATGGCCCTGCCTGAGAGGAAACACCAAGGCGGTCTGGCAGCGGCCTTGCCTAGCGTTGACTGTGCAGTGTTTTTGTCTACGTCTGTGTTTGTGTCATCATGTGGAGTATGGGGGAGGTGTGTCGAAGGTGTCTGTCTGGAGAGCTGGCGTTGGATCGGCTGAGGGAGCCTGGTCTGCTGCATCCGATGGACCCAGGGACCACGGCTCTGCCTGGAGCTGTGCCTGAGGGGGAAGCACCGAGGGCGGTCTAACAGAACGCGGAAGTGTGGCGGGCTAGCCCAAGCAGACCGGCAGTTCTGACAGTCATCCTGGCTGGCATTCGTTCTCTGGAGGGTGGCGTTGTTGGACTGTGTTGCACTGGGTCGACTGTGTTGTTGGCGTTTGTGCGTTTTGTTTTGTTTTGTTTTTTGTTTGTTCTCTCCATTTTTGTATGTTTTTGGTGGTGTTGTTTTTGGAGGTTTTTGGATATGTGTTTTTTTGTTTCTTTTGTGTACATAGTGCATAAGATGAAATGATAAATTGTTACCAATTCCTGATGTATGTCAGTCCAACCCACCTGCCTTCACCCACACTCATCTTTCCTGCCTTATATCATAAATAAATGCTGTAATGTCAGCTATCACAAACTTAAGTGTCTAAAGTCTGTAAATTAGGGCGTGTTTATGAAACTTAGAGGATACCAAAGAGAAGGCTCAAGTTCTTTTTCATTTGTGAGCCAATGCCTTCAACAGCCATTTGAAATGTGGAGAAGAGCTGCCAAGAGTATCTGTACATTAATAAACACGCAAACTGCCGAGCTGCAAACTGCATATTGAAAGCTAATCAGCAGGAGACAGGCATTCCCACTAAATCCCACTCTTCCTGATGGCATGCAAAAAAGTAGAAAATTTAATCAGGCTTTTTTTAGCCCCTCCTGACCTCACCCCCAGTTGTCAAGGCAACACTAATCTCAAAAGCTGCCTGGCAGGTGAACTTTTTGACAGGTGAAAAGGAGCCTATCAGAACCTCGCACCATTTGTACAACATGAACTGGGGTTGGAAGCGGTCTAGCTGGAGAACAATGCACAGTGCTAGTCTAATGCTGCATTTTTTACATTTTTCTGATACCCGTAAAGGGGAGAAAGCCAAGAAAACCTAAACTGAGCTGAACAGAACTAAGAGCTTTCTTTACACTCATTACCCCAACACCATCTCAAAAGGTAATTCCAAATCATTCAAATTATATTTTTAGAATTTGCTGAATTAAAATCCATTTTTAGATCATGGCAATTAGCTCTTTTACTGACTGATATCACAAAGCTGAATTTTGTTTTACAAGCACAAAGAACCAGTATCTATGTTGCCCCAATGTCCCTGACACATGCCAACCACTATGACCCGAACTGCATCCCTAGAATGAAAAGAAACCGGCTGAGGTCGTCGTGGGATTAGATCCGCTACATCATTATTGTACTCATGAATCACACTCTATTGTACCTAGTTAGCAGCAGACATTAAATCTTCTATCCAACCACAATTATCTGATACAATGTCTGAGTTTGAGTCTGCATTCAAAGCCAGACTAACCACCTATGATTTAAACTGCTTAATTAAATATATCCAGTTCAAATGATGAAATACACAGATCATCAATTACTCAGCAACAGGAACCACTCTGTCCCTGAGCTTCTGCTCTAATGTAATTGATTGTGGGTTAACTTACAGAGCCACATGCATAATTAAAATCTACACTACATTTGGAACATGCAACTATCAAAATGCAATGTTTTGAACGAAAGAAAAAGCTGTAAACAAACACTCGATGTGGAACATTGAAGAAGCAGCTTACAGTATTCTGAAAAAGCAACAGTTTTCTATTTGATCTTCTGATAGTATTTATTGCCTGCCTGTGTTTTAGATCAGAAAAAGGCTCGGCTATGACAAATTACCCATCGATATCTTTGCACACATATCGTTAACTCATCAGGACTCTGTGCTGCACAGTTCAGAGGCCGAACAAAAATAGGCCTCCCTGTGTTGTGAAAGGAAAAAAAGAAGAAGACACAATGAAAACTTAGCATGGGAGAATGTGCTTTAAATAACCAAACATGCATGCAAGGCAGCCACTCAACTACAAGAGCAGTATTAGCACAACTCTTACAGTAAAACTGCATGAAGGGAATGCAAAATCAATGAAGTCAGCTACACCGGGAAGATATAGCACCAAAATAAACATTTTTTTTCCTCCCAATTTGGCATGACAAATTTCCTGGTCTCCTGAGTTTCACCAATGCACAACCACCATGGCAGCTGGACAGGGTGAAGACTACCAGTTGTGTCCTCTGATACACATGGAAGCAGCCAACCGCTTCTCTTCACCTGCCAGCTGCACGGTTCTCCACGGGGATGTACCGCATGTAGAGGTCCATAATAGAGGGTTGCAGTCCTGCAGGACCCAACACAAATGTTGCTGGTGCAGGATATTTTACTCTGATGTAGGTAGGAGCAGACGGTCAGATTAACATGGCCATGGGATAAGCGTGGGATGAAAATCTAAATTTAACATAGTAAAATAAGGTATATAGACAGGTATAGATGATTTTAATCACATGTGAATATGCATTAACCTCCACCTAAGTCTTCCGGTAAAAAAAAAAGTTTCATTTGCGACTGCTATGATGTAACCAAGCATGCCAGTCCTATAATGTTTTATAGGCAAAGTGTGAAAGATTGAGAGTTCAGCTGAAGTTGAGAAATGACTAAAAACAGACCATTATACCACTATGAAGAAAAGAGGTAAATTGGCCTTACAGGACACATTTTTATCTGTAGCTGGTTTGAATGATGAGAAAGAATTGGACTTTGTGAAGTGCAATACATGCTACAACTAATTTTAAATTCAGCTTTTAGTTTTGAAATAAGGTTTTAGTTGTGTTTTTATCTGAATTAATAATCAGATTTTTTTTCTTTTTTAGTCTGTGTTCTTTAATTATAAAGATCATGGCCTATCTTTTGTTGTTTGTGGGTTGGGAATAGAGAGGGATTCAATAGAAAACAATGCCCCGTGGGTGATAGTACGCAGAATATGCAGGAGTGGCAGGGAATGGGATGGAACGTCTGTGGGAGCGGGAAGGAATAGTCGGAAATCATGTGGTTGCAGGAGGGAGCAGTACTGAAAAAACAGTGTTGCGCAGCGCTCTAACCCACACCATTTCCTCCAGATCCCCTTGCAACTATACAGGTGCCCCATCACCTTCCCCTCGATTTCCCCTCAGGGATCATGAATAAAGTATTCTGAGTCTGAATCTGATTCACCAGTGGGACACATTAGTCGTAATGGTAAGACAGAATACCCTTCCCACACCAAGATATCTGAATATGGATCCCTACCCAGGAATGATGCCAACTGCAATCACTGTGACATCGGGCCAAGCTTGAGGAGTTTTGAACCTGGATTTGAATGAAGATTCTGAAAGTTGGGTGGTTAGTGTAATAGTCCAGTACACCACCTGAGTACCACTCAAGATAAACACATTTAAGCATATTCCACACAAGAGGTGCATGTATTTTTCAGATACTACTTTTATTGGCGTTCCATAATTTCATAGCAAAAGGACCATATAGGCCTCAGCAATATTAGGCATGAGTCAGACTGATATTACATCTGCATCTTTCATATCCACGATGTGTTTTCAAGCAAGGGCAGACATGGCCAGCGTAGGCAAGTCTTGAGTTTTGGTCTTGTTTTTCCCCACTCAGTGGAACTTCAAGGCCAATCTTTAGATAATAGCCTTTCGGTCGACTGACCCAAATGACAATCATGTGAGAAAAAGGAGCCTGAAGATTAATCAATAGATCAATAGTTTGACTTAACAGCAGAAAGACAGACATGCAGTAAAGAGGGGTCAAAAGTATAGTGAAATAGAACAAGTAGAAAACAAGAGAAAAGGGATGTGCAAATAAGAAATTTATAGGATTATATATGAACCATCTGGACAAAGATTGACGTATTCCAATGGGCTTCAACAATTTGCCCTCAATATGAAAATATTATGAGCCCACCAGCTATGAGCTAATGGTAAAGTCTCAATGTGATCATGTGATGCAATACTTTACACTGTTTGCATTACCTCCAGAGGCTTCAGTGCATTTGATGTGCAGTACACTCGACTAAAAACATCACACTGGCTACCATATATCACTGTGCTTAACCTACAGATTACATACACTACCGTTCAAAAGTTTGGGATCACCCAAACAATTTCGTGTTTTCCATGAAAAGTCACACTTATTCACCACCATATGTTGTGAAATGAATAGAAAATAGAGTCAAGACATTGACAAGGTTAGAAATAATG
Source organism: Lampris incognitus (assembly GCF_029633865.1). NCBI lineage: Eukaryota > Metazoa > Chordata > Actinopteri > Lampriformes > Lampridae > Lampris > Lampris incognitus. The sequence continues at coordinate 39,279,291 of NC_079219.1, read as the reverse complement.
ATTTGTATTTGAAATAAGATTTTTTTTTACATCAAACTTTGCTTTCGTCAAAGAATCCTCCATTTGCAGCAATTACAGCATTGCAGACCTTTGGCATTCTAGCTGTTAATTTGTTGAGGTAATCTGGAGAAATTGCACCCCACGCTTCCAGAAGCAGCTCCCACAAGTTGGATTGGTTGGATGGGCACTTCTTTGAGCAGATTGAGTTTCTGGAGCATCACATTTGTGGGGTCAATTAAACGCTCAAAATGGCCAGAAAAAGAGAACTTTCATCTGAAACTCGACAGTCTATTCTTGTTCTTAGAAATGAAGGCTATTCCATGCGAGAAATTGCTAAGAAATTGAAGATTTCCTACACCGGTGTGTACTACTCCCTTCAGAGGACAGCACAAACAGGCTCTAACAGGTACTATTTAATGAAGATGCCAGTTGGGGACCTGTGAGGCGTCTGTTTCTCAAACTAGAGACTCTAATGTACTTATCTTCTTGCTCAGTTGTGCAACGCGGCCTCCCACTTCTTTTTCTACTCTGGTTAGAGCCTGTATTTTACTACAAAGCCACGCTGTTGTAACACGTGCAGAATGTGGCTTGGCATTGTCTTGCTGAAATAAGCAGGGACGTCCCTGAAAAAGACATCTTTTGGATGGCAGCATATGTTGCTCCAAAACCTGTATGTACCTTTCAGCATTAATGGTGCCTTCATGTGCAAGTTACCCATGATGCCATGGGCACTAACACATCCCCATACCATCACAGATGCTGGCTTTTGAACTTTGCGCTGATAATAATCTGGATGGTCCTTTTCCTCTTTAGCCCGGAGGACACGACGTCCATGATTTCCAAAAACAATTTGAAATTTGGACTCGTCAGACCACAGCACACTTTTCCACTTTGCATCAGTCCATCTCAGATGAGCTTGGGCCCAAAGAAGCCGGCGGCGTTTCTGGGTGTTGTTGATATATGGCTTTCGCTTTGCATGGTAGAGTTTTAACTTGCACTTGTAGAAGTAGCGATGAACTGTGTTAACTGATGATGGTTTTCCGAAGCGTTCCTGAGCCCACGTGGTAATATCCTTTACAGAATGATGTCGGTTTTTAATGCAGTGCCACCTGAGGGGTCAAAGGTCACGGGCATTCAATGTTGGTTTTCGGCCTTGCCGCTTACGTGTAGAGATTTCTCCGGATTCTCTGAATCTGTTGATGATGTTATGGACTGTAGATGATGAAATCCCTAAATTCATGAGCAAAGCTGAAGCAAAACGTCAATAATCAAGTTCCCACGTTCTCTGTTGAACTGTTGTTTTTACAGATTCTGAAATTGCGAAAAGAATAAACTCTTCATAAAAGTTGTCACTAGTGCATCTGTGACTCTTTTGCTTGAAATACGAGGGTTCCGGCAGGTTTCAATTTGAGACTTTTTAAAACCTTTTTAAGATCACTGAATAAAATTTAAGACCTATTTCACAGGAAAAAATAACGAAGGAAAACTACTCTGAAAGAATAAAAAAAAGTCCTAGAATTTCTCACAAAGTAAATTTATCAACGTCCAACAAGAACATCACGTTCCATCAGAATAATTCTTTCAATGAACATGCAGTAAAAAACAACTACAATACAGGCACCTCCTACAGATTACAGATTATGTGTGGGGGTACGAATGGAGTTTGGGGACAGTTAGTGTGCGTTTATATCTGCCAGTCACACACTGGTCTATACACAGCTGCACATTTTACAGAATACTGAGTGTATGTGTATTTGTCTGTGTGTCTGTCTAACAAGAGCTAGTTTCTGATCTCTTCTTCCTTGGCCACAATCCCCTTTTCAATGATTTCAAGCTCAGCCAACTTCTCCTTGTGGCCCCTCCTCAGAATATTTGACTTGGCGATGATGAGCTCTGCCATTTTGCTGCCAGCCTTGCCCTCTGCCTCTTCTGCAAACCTGTCTGCATCTCTGGCCAGACCTTCAGACACCTCTAGGATGGTTCCCCTTCTCTTTTTCAGTTCCTCCAGGTGATCCTCTACAGCCTTTCTCTTCTGACCCTGTGCTTCCAACTCCTTCTTCCTTCTCTCCTGACTGAGGTGGACACGGTAGCTGGACCTGGCTGATGCCACAGAATTCAGGAGCTCCTTAGTGAGTGGGACCTTGGTAACACCTCTGTGTAGAGTGACATAGTAATCGCACACAAGCCTGTGAGCAACAACAGTGTCCTCGTGCATATTGCAAGTCTCTACGTCCTTTTTTAGGTCTCTCTTGATGTATTCTGCTCAACCAAATTTTGTGATGTAGGCAGTTTTGTCACCACCGCACGCAATGTTTTCGCTATTTCTGAATCCAGGAACATGCTTATAAAAAGCTCACCTATGTCCTCATTGGTGCTGTAGGAATAGTGTTTAGCTACAGTATTTAGTGTCCAAAGCACCTCTGCTTTTAGGGTTGGCATAGACCCAAATGTTGTCTGGAGATCGATTATCCTTGATGTTGTTATGGGAGTTGCTGCACTTGATGCTCCCGCAGCAGTGGCGAACACCGAACACATGACAAGACGTTTGTTGTTGGCTTTTCAGTTGGGTTTTGTGTTTCTCTGACTGACCATGTGATTCTAAAGCCTTTACCCTCAATGTCCCGAGTTTAATAGTTTTCTTGCATAAGATGCAGCAGGCTTCAAAAATATTCCCCTCCACTGGTTTCAACCAAGCACTAAACGTGCTTTTTTCCAACCGCTGGTAGTTGAATTTGCACTTCCTCATGAAGTTAGAAAAGTAGCAGACAGAAGTTAAAGACTTTAGCATTCATTTATCTCTTGGCTTGGACTGACAGCACGACACACACTACAGGATACAAACACAAAACACTAGTTCAGTGTTCTCCAATGAATTGACCGGGGAGCTGCAAAGTAATGACTATTGGTTCCATGTTGTTTTCTTTCAATACGGATTATTGGAGTGGAACTAACGATTACTGTAGTGCTTACATTGCAGCCCTGACATTTCCCCCAACACATTTAACCTGTCAGAGAAGTAATATTTTTAAGACCTATCAAAATCCTATTTAAGACCAAAAGACACATTTAGATCACATTAAAGACCAGGAACCCTGAATATGCAAGGGCTGTGCTGCCATGGAGATGACTTGAATGCCACAAGGCTGTCTCACCTGGTGGGTAGCTGAGTCTGTCAGGTGGCATGGAGAGAAGTGAGTCAACGATGGCTGCCCTTCGCTGGAGAAGGGTTGAGATCATCTCGAATCCCTCTGGGCCCAGCAGCTCAAACAGCTGGAGGAGAGTAGGGAGAGAGGACAGGGCGTAAAATCAGCAGCCTTGAGGAAAATAATACCACATAAGAGTTAACGCGCACATGTGCACACATAATATGCATTCCCCCTCACACCTCCCCCCAACCTGCAACACGCCTCCAGTGCCAAAAATGAGCACCTGGTAATTACCATCCGCCTGCTACAGAATAAGCTTGCCGCCTAGTCTCCAAAACATTGCCACCTGGCTCTTTGCTGCTGACAGAAAAACAAATAAACAAAAAATCCTGGGTATCATACAGAGCTGGAAACAACACGACAGAACCAGAAAATAACAAGCAAACTACGGTGGAGGCTGTGATGTGATGATGTCATAGTGTACAGCACATCTTCCTACAAAGCAGGAACTAATATTTAATTTTCATATTTTAGTTAGAGGGAAAAAGTCAACAAGAATAATTTGAAACCAGAATAGAATATTGTCCATCTACAAACTGAGGTATAGTTTCCTCTTTCAGTGTACCCTCTCCTGGGAAGCAACAATCAGCAGGGGACTAAAACAGCGGACACACTTTGATGTGAGGTCAGCATCCCCCTTTGTTGGGGTGAGTTTTGTTTGTCTCAGTGGTCTCTTTTATATCTGTTCTAAACTTCTATTGGTCTTTGTGTAATGCAAGGTTGTTGTTTTTTTTTCTTTCCATTTTAGCATTTCTGGGTGTGCCTATGTGTTCATGTTATGTGTGCCTTGCGTTTCAGTGGCCCAAAGAGAAACTATTTTATGGACTCTCATGAATTTTGTCCTTGAGAGTTGATTGAATAGGTGAGGGTAAGGTGAGCACCCCCCTGGGAGTGAGAAACGCTCTTTCCTTCAGATGAATTGGACACACTTAACCACCTTGCAAGCAAGCCTGGCTCTAAGCCTGGCTCAGTACATGAACTACGAACACAACTCCACATCCAAGACGCTCAGGCTCCTAACTCTGAATGTGCTTAGAGTAAGAATATACAGCACTGTTTAACACTACAACGACCAGGATTTCACTCCTACATAAAATGACCATGGGCGGTCAAAATGACTGCCCACGGTTTTCAAACTCTATATTCTGTCAAGATAAATACCCAATTGAGATATTAATGCATTAAATATGTTAGTATGTCTGTTAAGAAACGACTGACACCAAAATTAACATTTTAACAACGTTAATACTATTTTTCAAACAACTTAAAATGGCCACTGTCCAACACCTGTAAATACTGCAATGCCTCGGTGGTAGTCATGGTGCGTCTGTAACCAGAAATGTTCGCAATAATCAAAAATCAAGTTTAGACTATTACTCTGCACTGGAGAATGCTAGTGTGTTTCTAGGACAGAGCAATGAATTTCACGAAGGAAATGACATGAACAACACACGTCATAAATAGTGACATGACGCACATGATCATGAGCAAATTACACAGTCATTTTGACCATTCATGGTCATTTTAGGTAGATTTTAGCATAACTTTTTTTTTGTGCAATTGATCTAAAACTAATTTTAATGCAGTGAGCGGCAGGTCTGTATCCTTTTTTCCCCCCACAAACTTATTAAACTTTGAAAATCCAAAAGGGACAAAATGACCGGCTTGGTCGTTCTAGCGTTAAGTCTGAAGTTCCAGTGGTCATCCATGTTCAAGCCTATTTAAACATGTTCAGCAGGGAAAGGAGAACACTTCAGCATACCTCCTCCTCTCCTCAGACTACTCTATATTTTCAGTGCGCCACTTTGAAATGATCCATCTCTTTGCTTGTCTACCTCCCTCTATCTTTTAAGTGCGGCCACGCTGTCACAATATGATGTCAAATTACCTTTCAAATCAGCCATATAACCAAACGACTTTTCTTTGCGTTCGCTTCCCTACTCCAAGCGTAAAATGTCATCATTCTGGGGCAACAAATGAGAAATAATAAGAAGCAGCTTCTCCTCTCTGTCAGGTTTAATGGCACTGAGTGCAAAGCCTTTAAACTTTGCTGTAGACTTTCGAGTCAGAGAGAGAGAGTAAGAGAGGCATGGAGAGTGTATGTGCACACAATCATACACACACGGACGGACACACACTCATGCACGTACAAGCATGCACACACAAAGGGCATTCTACATCTAAAGATGTCAGTGGGAGAGTTGGCTTCCAAATGTCAGCTACGTGAGCAACATCAGGACATTGCAGCTCGCACAGGTAGCATGATGCTGCTTCTGCTGTGGAGAGGTAGAAATGTGAGGGCAGAGAAAGAAGACAGGAAGAATGAACAAAAAAAATAATAACAAGGGGAGAAAAAGCGTGAGAGGGAGGGTGAGAGATAAATGATGTAAAGAACTCAAGTTATGACTGGGGGGGTGTCAGAGGGAGACATGCAGAAGGACAGAACGAAGTAGAAATGTTCTCATTCATAAGTGAATGTAATGAATGCAACAAATCTGTTTTCAACAGGCATATTTCAACAAGGTTTCACCAAGGCAAGCCACAACACTGTGGCCTACAGAGGGCACCCTTATCGTGACCTTTATGGACTATTACATAGACTGAATTCTCTCTCAAACACATACATACACAAAACCAGCACAAATACAAACAGGAGAAGAAAGACAAACACACACACACACACACACACACACACATTGATGGGAAAAGCAGAGCAGAAAGAAAATCACACTGTTAATAATATTAATTATCTGAGCCCCTGAAGATAGAGAAAGGAGGTCGCAGAATTAAGCACCTGCATTAATGGGTTGGGCATTACGCCTGGCAACTCATCAATCACTTTCACTTCTCCAGCCAGTCTTAAAACCCCATATTACTCTCTCCCTCCCGCCAAGACTTATTTTCGCCAAATCTTTAAAATCTTGAGAAACCGGCTAGTTTAAAGCCAATCCCTTTGTGTTTATAACATTAAAGACTCTTAATAATCCTGACTCAAGACAAAGATCCTCATATTCAGAGAAGTTAAGGTCAAAGCTCTGCAGCAATTCAAACTGTGGTCTAAAGGCCAAGGTTGACTCAGTTTGAGAGGCATGTCGAAGATAGAGCCACATCTCTGGATAAAATCCATGATGCAAAAGTTGATGAAGGTCACGGTTTTAGGATCAAGAGAAATTCTTACTTCTTAAGCTTACCTGTCCAACAGGTAAAACTTCAGGGTACTGAAATACCAAATTGAGTTCCTTTTTTAAAATCAATTTTATATTAGCTTTGCAGGACCAAAATGAACATACAGTAGCTCCTTGCATCCTTTTTTTAGACTAAATTTTGATTTGCTGAGAAGTTTAAATTTGCTAATTTGTTTTCAATTCAAATATCTCTCCTAGATGACAAAAGAAGTAAATCTGTTGAAAAACATATTAAACCCACAACCACACCAAATGATATTAACTGATGGCAAGCCAAATCTCTGCAATAGCACACTAGTTTGAAGTTGAATACATGTAAATCCTGAATCAGAAGTTGATTAACACAAAATGTATACACCCTGATATAGTCCTGATATTTGTGGTTTTAAAAAATTCTGATATCCAAATCAACTTTGCAGATAATCACATTCATTCACTCATTCTCCAAACTGCTTGTCCTTACTCTGGATGATGGGGCCAGGATGCTAGAGCCTATCCCAGCAGTCATTGGGTGGCAGGTGGGGAGACACCCTGGACAGGCCGCCAGTCCATCACAGGGCCGACACAAGCACATACTATATTCACACCCAAGGACATTTACGGACAATTCACCTGACCTACATGTCTTTTGACTGTGGAAGGAAAACAGAGCACCTGGAGGTAACCCACGCAGACATGGGGAGAACATGCAAACTCCACACAGAGGACAACCCCCAAGGTTGGACAACCTCAGGGCTCGAACCCAGGACCTTCTTGCTGTGAGGCGACCACACTAACCACTGTGCCACCGTGCCGTGCAGAGAATCACAACTTTTTATTATTTTTTCAGCTTTAAGTCAAGACCAGCCGAGAAAGATGATTAAATGCCATTGACATATCCTCCTTTGTGTTTATGTTTCCTTCGTTTGTATGGGCAGTTGTTCAAACTGCACCAAACTAAAATACTTCGATTCTATCTAGGATGCCTGTTTACTCCAAATTAAACTCTAGTTAGGTAATACTTCTTCTTTCGGCTTGTTCCCTGTTTCTCAGGGGTCACCACAGCAGATTTTACAGTTTCCATCGGTACCTTGTGAGGGCACAGCAACAATGGTGATCATTGTTAACCTGGGCCTCGACTGATCCAGTATAGAGTCTTGACTGATCCAGTATGGTCTTGTCAATCTGCATACTAATTTGGCAAAATTTTATGTCGGATGCCCTTCCTGACACAATCACCAACCCTGTGGATGTAGTTAGTTAATACTAGTTTGATAATATTACGTGGCCGAGTTACTTTCATCACATCAGTCACAAAGAACTTAATTAGCTACCAAGACAGACCAGTTTTGGTGAGGGCAGTGAGTACAGAATGTTTAAGAGAATTTAAAAGAAACAACAGCTGTGCCATTCTGACATGAATTAGCCATCATCAGAAACATTTGCTGCCTTTTAGTAATTACAGAAAAGTCAAATCTTTGTGTTGATTTTCTTGGGTAAAATAATCAAAAAATCAGACTCAACAAGAGTTTTGGTCACTCTGTTATGGCCAAAGATAAAGCTTAGTTTCACTAAAGACTAGTAAATTTTACCAAATTGTTGTACTTTGAAGACCATGGTATTTTAGATGAGATTAAACCCAGTTTTCAGAGCTTAGATTCCACACATACCTCATTTTGCAGCTCGTCGTCACTCTTGTGGGAGGTCAACATCTCAAACAGCGAGGTACATAGCTCCTCTAGACTAGATGAAATCATGTTCCCCGCACTCAGGTACTTTTCCACCTCTGCCCTTAGGATGGCTCCATCCACAGAATCGGGAGCAGAAACCTCAGACCCAGACCCATAAGTCTGGACCCCAACACTCCCTGCCAGGTGATCACTGAAGATGCTGTTAAAGCCAAGTTCAACTTTCTCCTCAAAACCCCCATCCCAGGACAGGGTTTCAAGTGGGTCAAGGGTATAGCTGTCATAGGAGAAGGTGATGTTGTTTCCAAAGGTGGGGCCACATTGGGGGTTGGGGCCACTATGTTCCCGGAAAAAGTTTTCCACCAGGGACTCTCCAAGCAAATCCATGACCCGTGCCACAGCAGCACAGGAGGCTTCAGCAGATGAAGCTGGGAAGGCGCCAAACATGTGCTTGATAGCTCTTGTCTCTTCAGTACCCACATAGTCTTTATTGTGGAATGTCTCAAAAAGAAAGACAGCAGCACTTTCAATGGCCTCCTGACCATGTTCAGCCCCCACTGTCAGAGAATACAAAAACAAGATATTTAGCTATTATTGTCATGACCATTCTCCATGTCAATTAAAATGAAATTCTAAATGTCATTACCCTGAAACATTGAATGACATTAGAGTCAAGGTTGTGTTGGTCAGTTTAATGATGATGATTTTTTTATTGCTGCCATAATAACCATAACCATTATTTCTACCATAAATGATATTCACCAATGTCATTTTGTATTGCTATCATACAAGCGTTGAGCTATTACTCAAGAGTAGCATTATCAGTTACAGGCTACAGTCAGTGCTCATCATGGATGTCTTTGCACGTCATTGTATTATTATTCCAAAAAATCCATGCTTAGCTTGAGCTGGGCTTAATATAAAGGAACACAGAGTAATTGCTCAATTGCAAAAAAACAAGGTCAACAATAGAGAGAAATATTTTCCAAAAAGGAGGTTGTCGAGGCAGAGAAAAGCCAGAAGCTGAAAAGGATTTAAACTAATCAAAATGGTCAGAAAGCGTCTGAGTCTTGCTTGCACATAGTAAACCAGTTTGTCTGCTTTCATCCTCTGTGAAGTGTGTTAAAAGCCTCTTAAAAGCTTCTCTTTATTTGAATCTAGTTAATCTAAAGCACAAGCTGAAAACAGAGAGTGGTAGAGAGTATCATGATAACAATCTCAGTTATTTAAGACTGAAAGTGATAAACAGAAAAAACAAACATTATTTATGTATTTATTTATCTATTATTTATGTGGGACCAGAGTGGGGGGGGGGATCAAATGTAAAAAAAACAAAAAAGGTCCTTAGTGTTAATTATAATTCACTGTACCTGTTAAATTAATAAATACATTTATAAAAAAAATTGGCTTTCATTAAATTGCTACAATAAATTACTCATGAAAGGTGTGTGGCCTATATCTGAGGTTGAGGAGGGTTAGACTGTAGCATAATATTTTTGACCTATTTACTTCTCTTGACAGCGTCAATACTTTAATTTGCTAACATTTCAGAATAGTAGCTCATTATTTTACAAACACATTAAGTCCTGTATCCTTGAACATTCAAGAGTATCAATATGAAATCCAGATTCATACACGAGCATTTTGCTAAGGATTAGAATTACCCTGAGCACCCTTCCCTGGGCTCTTAAACCAGCACCCATAGAGATGTCCATCTGAATAATGGACAGGCCGACTCTGCTATCTATCAGACATGCAGTTAGTCTTAAACAGGGAGCAGAAACTCTGCATAGTCTTTCTATCTTCTCCACTCCTCCAGTTCTTACCACAGATGCAATAAGAATAGGATTAAGAGTAGTGGGATAGGTTCATCCATGCATACAACTAGGGATGACTTCTCAACAATTTTATTTTCGCACCAATTTGAAGCACATTATAAGCCTATAGTACCTTATAAAATGCATTTATAAAGCTCAGTGGTAAAATTATTGCACATTGCAAAACCCGCAATGTGGTAATCTGAGTTTATTCATAAATACTGTAGCGGTTGTTACTGCTGCAGAGACACTTAACCATGCTGTTATTGTCAATGGTGGCCCCCCTGACAGCCAATTAAAATTGATATGTAAATGAGGTGTTGCATATTGAACAACCCCCGATCACGCAAGACTGTATGCAAGCACAGTTAAATCACCAACTAGAGGGATCGGAAAGGGGGGAAAAAATGTTTTTGGTAGCAAAGTCCCACTAAGAGAGGAGGTTATCATCTCTGGGGGTAAAATGTCTTTGTAATCTAATGGCTGGGTATTCCTCCTGTAATAAATCACCATTTTCCCTCATGCACTACCAATGAAATGACCGCAATGTTTTCAAAGAATCCAAATCAGTTAAATGGAGACTTCCCCTAAAATATAATCCAGAACAGACAATTGACAATACAGTGCCAATTGCCAAATTCAACCTCATAGTTTGGCTAACAACACCTATTTCCAAGGGCTGCCCTTTTTCAAAATATGGATAATCATAAATTGGAATCCATATCGTCAAGGCCAGGGGTGTCACACCGTGTGTCATAGAGGGCCAAGAGGCTGCAGGTTTTCATTCCAACCGATCACTAGGAACCGCACTGACCTACCTGCAAAATCTTAACTATGTATATATTTGCCTCATCTCTTTGTTTAACCTTAGGAAGGCTACCATCTACGCCAGGGGTGGGCAATCTTATCCAGAAAGGGCCAGTGTGGGTGAAGGTTTTTGCTCCAACCAAGCAATTACACACCTGTGTCTCCTAATCAAGTTCCTCAACAAAGACACTACTGGTTGATTAGTGGGATCAGGTGTGTAACTGTTTGGTTGGAACAAAAACCTTCACCCACACTGGCCCTTTCTAGATAAAATTGCTCACCACTGATCCACGCCCACTTCAAAAGGGCCGAGCATCAAATCTAAGTTTTTACCTCCCCTGGCTCACTGGCTCAAAAATAGTGGAATGAATATGGATAGAGATCAATCTCAATATCCATCCATTATCTGAACCGCTTATCCTGCTCTCAGGGTCACAGGGATGCTGAAGCCTATCCCAGCAGTCATTGGGTGACAGGCGGGGAGACACCCTGGACAGGCTGCCAGGCCATCACAGGGCTGACACCTAGGGACAATTTGGTACGGCCGATTCATCTGACCTATATGTCTTTGGACTGTGGGAGGAAACTGGAGCACCCGAAGGAAACCCACGCAAACATGGGGAGAACATGTAAAATCCACACAGAGGACGACCCGGGACAACCCCCAAGGTTGGACTACCCCGGCACTCGAACCCAGGACCTTCTTGCTGAGAGGCAACTGCGCTAACCACCACACCACCGTGCCACCAGTAGTAGGGATAGAAAATGTATATTCTGTAGTTGGCTGAAATTGGCCAACCAGTAGATGTTTCTTTGTCTGAGAAAAAGGTGTATAAGGAAAAGATCTCCCTTGTTTGCAGAGCACCTCACCAAGATAAATGTGGACATTGCAAGGAGAGCACGAATACTATAGAGACAGAGTAAGATCCAGGTGACATGGACAGCAGGCTGCAAAATATTCATTGAGCTGAATGGGTCAACACCAGAGGCAGCTTATCATACAGAACATAGATTAACTGCACAAATTTGATGTATGAAAGCTTGGCGAGCAATCACAACAAGCTCACACAGTACGAAAACATGAAGATCAACATAACAAGGCAACTGAACTCACTAAACAAACCCATGTCAAGTTGGGACAGAAATCACTCATCCACAGAATATGAAAAACTGGACTTGAAAACTTTCAAATATACTGAATATAAATCAACAGACATTGAAATTATATAGACCCTGAGAACAATTTCTACAAGAACACACACACATTGTGAATACTACACAGAAGACCAGTTCAAAATAAATGTAAAAATGGATGGCGCAGTATAAATAATTCACTTCAACAGCAGAAGCCTTAGTTCGAACCTTTCAAAGATCAATCACTGCTTAAGAAAAGTGGACAAGAAATTCACAGTAATTGCAATATCTGAGACTTGGCTTGGCGAAGAACAGACACACATGGCTGAGACTGAGAGACACAAAATGTTTTGCATTAACATGACACAAACAAAAGTTGGGACAGTTGCACTATACATCGATGAAAATTATAAATGTAAATGGAAGTGGAAATTCATGTAAGTGAAAATTCATCCATCCATCCATTATCCAAACTGCTTATCCTGCTCTCAGGGTTGCGGGGATGCTGGAGCCTATCCCAGCAGTCATTGGGCAGCAGGCGGGGAGACACCCTGTACAGGCCGCCAGGCCATCACAGGGCTGACACATTCACACCTAGGGACAATTTAGTATGGCCGATTCACCTGACCTACATGTATTTGGACTGTGGAAGGAAACCGGAGCACCCGGAGGAAACCCACGGAGACATAGGGAGAACATGCAAACTCCATGCAGAAGAGGACCCAGGATGACCCCCAAGGTTGGACAACCCCGGGGTTTGAACCCAGGACCTTCTTGCTGTGAGACAATTGTGCTAACTACTGTGCCCCCATAACACATAGTGCTTCACTAATTGATAATATATTTACTAATCTTATCGATAAGGAAGTAAGAAGTGGACTATTATAAAAAATAAGGGATCATCTGCCAGTCTTTGCAATCATAGCCATAGGACCAAGAATGACACTAACACAGTCAAAATAATTAGATACAAATCAAAAGACGCTACCAACTCCTTTAAACAAGACTTAATGAAACAAGACTGGAATATTGTCTATGTAGACCTATGCCTATGTAGCCTATGACACATTTCTGTCCATAACAACTGCTTTCTATGAAAAAAATGGCCCTCTAATAAAGTAGTGGAACAAAAATATGCTGAGAAACTGTGGCTAAGGGAATATTAATCACATCATCCAAGCGAGAAAAAAAAATCTAATGCATAAAGAACTATTTAAGAAAGAACAGCAGAGGCCGAAGACACGTATAAAACAAAAAACACATAAAACACACACAAACATACACACACACACACATATATATAGTGTTTTTACCCGAAACCGTCAATGGTGTTGTAAGTGCTCAACTAATGAGGAGTGGAATATCAACACGGATACAAGAAAAAAAGTTTTAACGCATTGCAGTACAGGCCTGTTTTGTGTGTCTCGCACGCATCGGCTGCTAATGTGGTTAAAGAAAGAATCATGCAATTTACGTTGCCCAGCGTCACACCCCTAATTTCGGTTGGACAGCAACCAATCAAAAAGTACTCAACAAACACGGTCAAAATGAGTACGCCAAATGTTCAGCAGGTTATTTCATCCCACAACACAAGCATCATGGCCAAGGCACAGACCCCTCACCACAACCAAACACCTCCAACTGCAAATGCCTTGTTAAGGCATCGTGTCCTCTTGAAGGAAAATGCCAGATAGAGGGAGTCATCTACCAGGCATCGGTGACAAGAGAAGATAACTAAAATGTGCACACTTATGTGGGATTAACAGAGGGCCCTTTTAAAATTAGGTTTAATGCCCATATGAGTAGCTTCAGAAATGAACATGCAAAAAATGCAACGGCCTTAAGCCACCACAGTTGGTCACTGGTAGACAAGAGTATCAGTTATTCTGTCTCATGGAAAATCCTTGCAAAGAGTAGTGCATACTCAGTTAGAGGTAAAAGATGTAACCTGTGCTTGGTAGAAAAATATGGTAACACTTTAGCATGGGGAACGTAGTCACCATTAATTAGGTGCTTATTAGCATGCAAATTAGCAACATATTGGCTCTTAATTGGTCATTATTACGTACTCATTAATGCCTTATTCTGCATGGCCTTATTATACAACCAGTAAGCCATTAACTATGAGTTTTCCCTCTATAACCTCAGAATTATTGCTTATTAGTAGTACCATCTCAATATGCTTTGCGTAGTATGGACTTTATAAGGTGGTAGTACCACAAGAAGAGTTATTCTCCCTTACTAACACTTAATGAATATGGTCTGTTCTTACATAACAAAACACAAAACTACAAATGTTAATAGTGTTAAATTACTGTAAATTAAGTTTTTGTTACTTAGAATATGTTCCCCATACTAAAGTGACCTCTTGATCATTACTAATTCACTAGTAATTAAGTTTTTTTATGTTCCCCATACTAAAGTGTTACCTCGAAGAAGAAAAAAACTCCTTTATAACTATAAGTAAAACGTCTCCCCCCCAGATGATACACATATGACGTTTATTGTTTTTTTTAATATTTCTTAATATTTTAACTGCCGTTCCTTCCAACTGTACCCCAACACCACCCCAATATATAATTCATATAAGTTACCTTGTTATATTTTTAATGTACGCCATTTCAACAGTGCCCTGGCCCCAAAATGCTTTTCAAAACAAACCCCAGTTCCATTGGTTGTAATGTTTTCTACCCCTCTATTGGCTGCTGTGTATCGTAAGTACCTACCCCATCACGACTGATAGTCGTGATGGTGTAGAAAGTAAAGATATATGTGTTAAAGAAACAATATTTATAAGAGGGACTGACGAAAAAATTATTGGCACTAAAAAAAACCCTAAAGAGCAAGAAGTACACAGACTGGAATGGTATTCACATGTTTAAGGTTAAAAATATTATCGAATTTATAGCAAAACCCCTGACACATCTGTAACCAGTCTCTACAAACCGGTGTCATAAAGTCATACCAATATCTAAAGCTGGAGACAAACATGTACTCTCAAACTACAGATCTGTTTCCCTGCTTCCACGGTTCTCTAAAATACCGGAATTTTTTTTTATTATACAAGACTAGGTGATTTTATCAACACAAGTGTTTGAACAACAATATGGTTTTAGAGCTAACAGGACAGCTTCATTTGCACTAATAGAATTTGTAGAAGAAATCACAAAGACAATAGAAAACAAAGAATATGTGGTATTTCTGAACTTAAAAATAAACATTTCACACTGTAGATCATGAGTTATTAATGAAAAAATTAAAAATGTGTGGTATCAGAGGGATAGCACTATCCTGGTTATCCAGTTACCTACAGAATAGGTACCAATAAGTTGAAATACAAAACTTCAAATCACAATTAGTGAAGGTTAGGTGTGGGGTGCCCCAGGGCTCAGTGTTGGGACCATTGCTGTTCATATTGTACATAAACCATATATAAATGAAGTATCAAAAAACCTGGAAACCATTCTATTCACCGATTATACAAACTTACACTGCTGTGGAGAAAACTTGGAACAACTGTTGGATACAGTGGAAAAGGAATTGAGCAGGATGAAGAGTTGGTTTGATGCAAATAAACTAACACTTAATTTAAACAAAACAACATTTATGATTATTATAATTATAGTTATTATAATTAGAATTCAGACAAGAAACTCATAATAAATGACGCAGAAATTGAAAAAAGTTTCTGAAATTAAATGTCTGGGGGGAATAGCATGATCCTCCCACGCGCTACATCCCCCTGGTGAAATTCCTCACTGTCAGGTGAAAAGAAGCAGCTGGCAACTCCACATGTAATGAAGGAGGCATGTGGTAGTCTGCAGCCCTCCCCGGATTGGCAGAGGGGGTGGAGCAACGACTGGGATGGCTCAGGGAACGGGGTGATTGGCCAGGTATAATTGGGGTGAAAAAGGCGGGGGGGAAAAGAAGTGGCTGGTGACTCCACATGTATCGGAGGAGGCATGTGGTAGTCTGCAGTCCTCTCCGGATCGGCAGAGGGGGTGGAGCAGCGACCAGAATGGCTTGGAAGAGTGGGTTAATTGGCCATGTACAATTGGGGAGAAAAGGGGTGGGGGAAATCCAAAAACAAAAAAAAATGTTGATTCCTCAACTCCAGTTACTCATGAAGATCCTGTCTTACCAAATTCACATCGACACAATGAGTCACTAATAGTCCCTGTTATTACAGCTTTTGAGACTTAACTCTCTTGATACTTTGACTAAGCTCGTGTCAGCTTCTAAACCAATTACTTGATACTTTACCAGCAAAACTTTTGAAAGACCTCTGGCCTTTCCTGGAACATACAATGCTAGATATTGTTAATTTATCACCTACTACTGGCACTGTTCCCAGCAGTTTTAAGACAGCTGTGGTCAAACCTCTAACTCAGACACGGCATCTCGATCTAGGGTCTCTTAATAACTATCGACCAGTCTCTAATATTCCATTCTTTTCTTAAGTACCAGAGAGAGTTGTGTATCAACAACTTTCAACCCATATAGAAGAAAAATATCTAAATGAGCTTTTTCAATCTGCTTTTAGGGCCTGTCACTCCACTGAAACTGCTCTGACCAGAGTGCTGAACGATCTACTAGCTATGGACTCTGATTCCACCTTTGTGCCTCTACTACTAGACCTCAGGTCAGCCTTTGACACCGTTGATCATTAATAATAATAATTATTATTATTATTATATACTACAAATTTCCTGAAGTTAAAGGAAATTTTTATAATATTATGAATAATAATAATAATACATTTTATTTGTGGGCACCTTTCAGAACACTCAAGGACATCTTACAGAACACAGTTAAAATATATTTTTTTTAAAAACTGTATACTGTATTAGAAAGAATAAATTGCAATTTTGATGTCTCTGGCTTAGCTGTCTCTTGGCTTAAGTCATACTTATCTGGAACAACACATTGTGTCTGCTATAATAATATTACATTGAAATTCTATTATGTTAAATATGGCATACCTCAGGGCTCGGTTCTTGGCCCTCTTATTTTCTCTCTTCTTATTTCACCTCTTGGCCAAATTATACGCAGTCATGAAATACATTTCCATTGCTATGTGGAGGACACTCAGCTGTATGTGCCTATAAGGGCTGATGATCATACTCAAATGGCTAATTTAGAGGCCTGCTTGGCTGCTGTGAAAAATTGGATGTCACTAAATTCCCTGCTTTTGAATTCAGCTAAGACTGGGATGCTGGTTGTTGACCCTGCTATACAAGACACCAATTTGACCAAGTAACAGTAACAATCAACAACTCTGTGATTTCACGAAGTGTGGCAGCCAAAAATATTGGTGTTACATTTGATGATGTTGTTGATACTGTCATCAACAACAACAACATATGCCTTTCCTTTTACAAGCACATTAATGAAATCACCAAGACTGCCTTTTTTCACTTATGTAACATCTAAATTTCAATCTTTCCCATCTATGGCTGATGCAGAGACTCTAATACATGCATTTGTTTAATCAAGACTTGATTACGGTAATGTTCTGCATGCAGGTCAGCCACATGGCTAGTACAAAAAGTCTTCAGAAGGTTCAAAATGCTGCAGCTAGAATCCTCACTAAAACTAGAACATTTGACCATATTACACGAATTCCTGCCTCCCTTCATTGGCTTCCTATCCATGTTAGATCAGACTTCAAGATACTTCTGCTGACTTATAAAATCCTAAATGGGCTTGCCCCATCATACTGTCTGATCTCCTTGAACTGTACATCCTATCTCGATCTCTCCACTCTCAAAATACAGGGCTCCTGTGTGTACCCAAAGTTAAAAATAAGTCAGCTGGTGGCAGGGCCTTATCCTATCAGGGCCCCAATAGGAAAAGGGATAACCTGTGGAATAACCTACCTGCTGCCATCAGATAATCTAATCTATTCAGCCCTTTAAATCAAAAATTAAAACTCATCTTTTTGCCTTAACCTACAATCTACTACTACTACTTTCGGCTGCTCCCGTTAGGGGTCGCCACAACGGATCATCCATTTCTTCCCGTCTTCTGCATCTTCCTCTGTCACACCAGCCACCTGCAAGTCTTCCCTTACCACATCCATAAAACTCATCTTTGGCCTTCCTCTTTTCCTCTTCCCTGGCAGCTCCATATTCAGCATCCTTCTCCCAATATACCCAGCATCTCTCCTCCACATATGTCCAAGCCATCTCAATCTTGCCTCCCTTGCTTTGTCTCCAAACCGCCCAACTTGAACGGTCCCTCTAATATAATCATTCCTAATCCTGTCCTTCTTCGTCACTCCCAGTGAAAATCTTAGCATCTTCAACTCTGCCACCTCCAGCTCTGACTCCTGTCTTTTCGCCAGTGCCGCTGTCTCCAAACCATATAGCATAGCTGGTTTCACAACCATCTTGTAAACCTTCCCTTTAACTCTTGCTGGTACCCTTCTGTCGCAAATCACTCCTGACACTCTTCTCCACGCACTCCATCCTGTCTGCACTTTCTTCTTCACCTCTCTCTTGCACACCCCATTACTTTGTAGAGTTGACCCCAAGTATACTGCTCAAAAAAATAAAGGGAACACCTAAAAACACAATATAGACCTCGATGAATTAAATATTTCAGCTGAAAATCTTTATTTATTAGACAGAGGAATGTGTTTAGAGCAAAATAACCTAAGAATGATCAATGGAAATCAAAATCATTAGCCCATTAAGGTCTGGATTCAGAATCATACTCAAAATCAAAGTGGAAAATGAGAACATAGGCTGATCCAACTTCTGTGGAAATTCCTCAAGACGATTCAAAATGAGGCTCAGTAGTGTGTGTGGCCTCCACGTGCCTGTATGCACTCCCTACAACGTCTGGGCATGCTCCTGATGAGACGACGGATGGTCTCCTGAGGGATCTCCTCCCAGACCTGGATCAGGGCATCGGTCAACTCCTGGACAGTCTATGGTGCGACATCGCGTTGGCGGATGGTACGAGACATGATGTCCCAGAGGTGCTCGATTGGATTCAGGTCTGGGGAACATGCAGGCCAGTCCATAGCATCAATGCCCTCGACATACAGGAACTGCTGACACACTCTGGCCACATGAGGACGAGCATTGTCATGCATGAGCAGGAACCCAGGGCCCACTGCACCAGCATATGGTCTGATAATGGGTCTGAGGATCTCATCCCGGTACCTAATGGCAGTCATGGTACCTCTGGCTAGCACGTAGAGGTCTGTGCGGCCCTCCAAGGATATGCCTCCCCAGACCATCACTGACCCACCGCCAAACCGGTCATGCTGGAGGATATTGCAGGCAGCAGAACGTTCTCCACAGCGTCTCCAGACTCTCTCACGTCTGTCACATGTGTTCAGTGTGAACCTGCTCTCATCTGTGAAGAGCACAGGGCGCCAATGGCGAATCTGCCAACCAAGATGTTCTCTGGCAAAGGTCAATCGGGCTGCACGGTGTTGGGCTGTGAGCACAGGCCCCAATTGTGGACGTCGGGCCCTCATACCATCCTCATGCATTCTGTTTCTCACTGTTTGAGCAGAAACCTGCACATTAGTGGCCTGTTGAAGGTCGTTTTGTAGGGCTCCGGCAGTGATCCTCCTGTTCCTCCTTGCACAAAGGACCAGATAGCGGTCCTGCTGCGGGGTTGCTGTCCTCCTGCGGCCCCCTCCACGTCTCCTGGTGTACTGGCCTGTCTCCTGGTACCTCCTCCATGCTCTGGACACTGTGCTGGGAGACACATCAAATCTTCTTGCCACAGCACGCATTGATGTGCCATCCTGGATGAGCTGCACTACCTGAGCAACTTCTGTAGGTTGCAGATACCGCCTCATGCCACCTCTAGTGGTGAGGGCACTAGCAAAATGAAAAACTAACCAAAGATCGGCCAGAAAAGATGAGGTCAGGCAAATGGTCTGTGGCCACCACATGCAAATCCATTCCTTTTATAGGGGTGGTCTTGCAAATTGTCTAATTTCCACCTGGTGGAAATTAGA
Source organism: Lampris incognitus (assembly GCF_029633865.1). NCBI lineage: Eukaryota > Metazoa > Chordata > Actinopteri > Lampriformes > Lampridae > Lampris > Lampris incognitus. The sequence goes on along the minus strand of NC_079219.1, from coordinate 39,259,491 downwards.
CAATTTACCAACAGGTGAAATTGATTCACAAATCAGTGTTGCTTCCTAACTGGACAGGTTGATATCTCAAAAGTGTGATTGACTTGGAGCTACATTGCATTGCTTCTGTGTTCCCTTTATTTTTTTGAGCAGTGTATTTAAACTCTTGTCGAATAACTCCCCTGGCTCACATTTCCACAGGAAAGAGATAGTCGTAACACCAGCTTCCTTCAAACTTGTGTCGGCTGCTCTCGCTATTTTCCACGCTGAAGCCTCGCATGGACTGCATTACCCTCAGGCCGCGAAGGAGGCGTAGGGAGAATGCTTTCGGTTGCTTGGCTGCAGGCGCCCAGGTGGGCCAGAGGAGGTCGCCGGAGAACGACGAGTCCACGAACACTACACCAATCTACACCCACTATCCCTCGGGTAATGGTGGCCTAATGAATGCCTTACCCCGTGGACGCCCTGGCCGTGACCGGTTACGGCGAGATTGGGATATGAACCTCCCAGCCACATGACGAGCGGACTGCAAGAACAGCGGTTTATTCCGCTCGGCCATCAGAGCGGCCACTCTTTGCAACCTGACCATTCCACTGTCCTCCCTCTCATTCATGCATAGGTATTCGGTCTTATTCCTACTGAATTTCATTCCTCTTCTCTCCAGTGCATACCTCCACCTCTCCAGGCTCTCCTCAACCTGCCCCCTACTCTCGCCACAGATCACAATGTCATCCGCGAACATCATCGTCCATGGAGACTCCTGCCTGATCTTGTCCGTCAACCTATCCATCACCATTGCAAACAAGAAAGGGCTCAGAGCCGATCCTTTATGTAATCCCACCTCCACCTTGAACCCATCTGTCATTCCAACCGCACACCTCACCATTGTCACACTTCCCTCATACATATTCTGCACCACTCCTACATACTTCTCTGCAACTCCCGACTTCCTCATACAATACCACACCTCCTCTCTCGACACCGTCGTATGCTCTCTCTAAATCTACAAAGACACAATGTAACTCCTTCTGGCCTTCTCTATACTTATCGATCAACATCCTCAAAGTAAACATCGCATCTGTGATGCTCTTTCGTGGCAAGAAACCATACTGCTGCTCGCTAATCGTCACCTCTCCTCTTAACCTAGCTTCTATTACTCTTTCCCATATCTTCATGCTGTGGCTGATCAACTTTATACATCTGTAGTTGCTACAGTTCTGGACATTGCCCTTGTTCTTGAAAATCGGTACCAGTATGCTTCTTCTCCACTCCTCAGGCATTCTCTCACTTTCCAAGATTGTGTTAAACAATCTAGTTAAAAACCCACTGCCATCTCTCCTAAACATATCCATACCTCCACAGGTATGCCATCAGGACCAACTGCCTTTCCACTCTTCATCCTCTTCATAGCTGCCCTCATTTCCTCCTTGCTAATCCCCTGCACTTCCTGATTCACTATCCCTACATCATCCAACCTTCTATCTCTCATGTTTGTCATTCATCAGCCCCTTAAAGCACTCCTTCCACCTTCTCAGCACTCTCCTCGCTTGTAAGCACATTTCCTTCTCTATCCTTGATTGCCCTAACTTGTTGCACATCCTTTGCACCCCAGTCCCTCTGTCTAGCCAATCAGTAAAAGTCCTTTTCTCCTTCCTTAGTATGTAATCTGTCATACAACTCATCATACACCTTTTCCTTTGCCTTTGCCACATCTCTCTTTGCTTTACGCTGTGTCCTTGTACTCCTGTCTACTTTCTTCATCTCTCTTACTATCCCACTTCTTCTGTACCAACCTCTTCCTCTGTATACTTTGCTGTACTTCCTCATTCCACCACCAAGTCTCCTTGTCTTCCTTCCTCTGTCCTGATGACACACCAAGTACCTTCCTAGCTGTCTCCCTCACTATTTCTGCAGTGCTTGCCCAGCCATCCGGCAACTCCACTCAGTGCCTGTCTTAACTCCTGCCTGAACTCCACAAAACAGTCTTCCTTCTTCAACTTCCACCATTTGATCGTCGTCTCTGCCTTCACTCGCTTCCTCTTCTTGGTCTCCAAAGTCATCCTACAGACCACCATCCGATGCTGCCTAGCTATGTTCTCCCGTCACCACCTTGCAGTCTTCAATCCCTTTTAGATCACACCTTCTACATAAGATATAGTCCATCTGTGTGCACTTTCCTCCACTCTTGTACGTCACCCTGTGTGCCTCTCTCTTCTTGAAATCTGTATTCACCACAGCCATTTCCATCCTTTTTGCAGAATCCACCACCATCTGTCCTTCCACATTTCTCTCCTTGATGCTATACCTACCCATCACCTCCTCATCACCTCTGTTCCCTTCACCAACATGTCCATTCAAGTCCGCTCCAATCACCACTCTCTCCTCCTTGGGTACCCTCTCCACCACGCCATCCAACTCACTCCAGAATTCTTTCTCTTCCATCTCACACCCAACTTGTGGGGCATATACGCTGATAACTTCAGCAATACACCTTCGATTTCCAGATTCAGCAATACACCTTTGATTTCCAGCTTGTACCTTAACCCATCAGCTGCCTTTAAAATGAATATTTTCACGACCTGTACTGCATGGCAGGTCGGTTTCTGTCTCAATGAATTTATCAAGCACTGTTCTGCCAATGAAATTATATAGTAGATTATTGACTATTGCTGACTTTTCTCTTCTCTCACGTCTTTTCTCTCTCTGAATGTCTTCTCCTTTCTCTTCTTCTGTGTATGTGAATGGTGTGATGTGAGTCTCCCCTGTGTGCACATGTAGTCTGCCCCCCCCTCCCATGGTGAGGTTGGTTGCCACCTTGACAATGCTTGGCATCCCCCTCATCATGTTCCTTTTTATATATCTTATTAATCCATACAATTTTGTTATCCTGTTTGAATGTTGTCATCATCATCATCGGCGGTCACTCGGGGTCAAGTATGACCGTCCTCCCTCTGGGTCCTCAGGCGGGTGTAGAGGTCGATCCTGGAGCCGCATAACGGGAGGACACCTGTGCGTAACAGCTTTTTACGTGGAGTGGCTGATGCACCTGCAGATGCGACACAGTCCTTGGCGGGGGGTGGCAAAGTCCAATGGCATGGAGAACCAAGACAGTTTGGGACCACCCTCTGTTGCTGCCTTCATCTGCCTTCACCGCTCTTATGACCTGGAGACATCTTCTGCCAGTTCTGCCGTTGAGGTCTTTGTTGGATCGTGCTTCATCTGGATCCTCATGCCTTGACCTATCCATCTTGGGTGACCATACCTGGAGTCAAGCCCTGGACGGCATAGCTCTTGGTATCATTCGTACATACAAGCTTCTCCACCACAGCAAGGTGGTGGTCCAGGAGAAGGTTTGAATGTTAAATCCTTCTCTCACTCCAATGTGTGACTGTTTTTCCTTGTTTCTTCACCCATGTATGTGAACGGTGTGAGTGATGTGAGTCTCTCTTGTGTGCACGTGTAGTCTGTCCTTCTGGCAGGTCTACATAGTGGTGGTGGTCGCATGGCTCAGGTCCTAGGCTATTTCGGTGGCATCTAGCCACTGTTTGGCAGCCTCCTTATCATATTCTTCATATACTTTATAATTCCATTATAATTCTGTTATCATCTTTCAGTGTTCATTCATTACACAAACCGCTTATCTGTACTCAGGGTCACAGGGATGTTGGAGCCTATCCCAGCAGTGACTGGGCAGCAGGCGGGAAGACACCCTGGACAAGCCGCCAAGCCATCACAGGGTTCACACACACACACACACACACACACACACACACACACACACACACACACACACACACACACACACACACACACACACACACACACACCTAGAGACAATTTTTTTTAGTATGGCCAATTCACCTGACCTGAATATCTTTGGAATGTGGCAGGAAACGGGAGCACCCGGAGGAAACCCACACAGACACGGGGAGAACATGCAAACTCTACACAGAGGACGACCCCAAAGGTTGGACTACCCTGGGGCTCGAACTCAGGACCTTGTTGCTGTGAGGTGACCACGCAAACCACTGTGCCACCATGCCGCCCACTTTGCCCTCTTTCAGTGTTGTATTCTGCAAATTATAATGTACACACAACATTCATTGCAAGTCTGAGAGAGATCCCTCCTCTGTTGCTCTCCCTGAGTTTTCTTCCCATTTGTTCTCCATGTTAAAGGTTTTTTTTGAGGGAGCTGTTCCTTATCCGATGCAAGGGTCCAAGGACAGGATGTTGTATTTCTGTAAAGCCTGCTGAGGCAAATTTGTAATTTGTGATAATGGGCTATACAAATAAAACTGACTTGACCGTAGCAACCCATCATCCTGTACTGTCTTTTTTTTCCATCCTGCCGGCTCCATTGCATAGTTTGTTTTTCCCTTTGTTGTATTGCCAACTGTCGTTTACCGTCTCGCGGAAATAAAATTAAAAAAATGAATACTGATTTCTCCATCGATTAGCATGGCAACAATCAAAGGCTTCGACATTTTAAAGCATTCGGGTCAGCCCTAATAGCATGTGCAATCAACTTATGGACACATGCCATTCACAATTTAAGACACGTGTAAAAACAAACATGGATAGTTAATTGTTTCATAAATAAGAGGATTTCTCTTCCGCATATATTGCAATTAAAATGTATGTGAAATATAAGAGAAACCTGAGAAAATCTTCACACACGAGGTAAAGGTTAGGTACATGTTATCAAGTTGACTGGAACCTATGCAGTTGCTTGCAACACTGTTGTGTATCCCCTCTTCATGCTACATTGTAGATCTACACCAAATATTTTGATTCTTATGCATCGGCTTCAGAATATGTGGACATAGGAATTCTTGTGGAAGATGGATGTGTGTGGATGTCTTCACCTAGAAGAAGCAACCTGACGAAATCTTAGGGCTCGATCTTACAACTAGCGCAAAGTGTCTTATTTCAGACCGACACAGTTGTGATTTTCCCATCCAGCGCCCACGTCGTTTAAATAGCAAATGTATTTGCACCAATCTGAGCGCCCATGGGCGTGTTGGTCTTAAAATGAGCTTGAGCTGTGGTAAGGAGCAATGCTGGCACATTGTTATGTTGAGGTAGCGGAAAGCGGTTGTGCGATTGACCAACAAAAAACTGGTCTTAAGTCAACAGCACAGTATTTTAATGTTATTTTAAGGGCACATAATTAAGATAAACATACCTATGATTAATTAAGAGACAAAGTACCACCATTCTGAACCATGCGCCTCACTTTGCACTCAAATTATCCACCGTTAAACTAGCAAAGTAGATTTGGACGAACCCTAAATGCACTTGCACCATGTACTTTAGACCGTACGCTTATGTTGTTAAAATCAAGCCCTTCATGTCAAGTGCTGCCTCTTATTTTGTTTACCTTCGCTTTCCTCCGTTTTCTCAACTCAAATAATCTGCTACGTCATCAGCATACACCAGTAATGACGCTACAGTAAGTGGTCATTCTACATGTCCAGCCGGTTGACGTACATAAAGAGATGAACCAAAGTTTTGAGGCAGTAAATTCTAATCAAAGTTTTTTTTTGTTGTAATCGGGTTACTCGGTAACTCATAATAGCACTGTTAAGTTGTCTGAGTTACCTTGACATTTTGTCCGTTTCTGAGACATTGTTTCTCAGAGAATCTGAAGGATTTGAGAGAATCAGAAATTATTCACGCGCTACAAGAGTTGTCTGCTGTTGCCGCTCTTCTAGTGGTCCACTGCAGTTTACCTGGACATCCATGATTGTGCTAGCAAGAAGAAAGACGTGCTACTCTCACACTGTCTTTTTGCTTTTCATAAGATGGTTAGTGATGGGCTTTTTGTGACTTTGAACATGAAAGCAAGTTTTGACAGGATTACATTTGATGATTATGTGTGTGCTCACGTGCATGTTTCCCATTCATGTTCAGCAAAGGTGCACATACATCAGCAACTGTTGCGCACCACTGCTAAAGAAATGTAGGGGAAAAGCAGTACCATTGTCTCCATAAATGCTGAGAGGAGTGGCACAGAGAACAGTTAAGCTATTTGCCAATCATGTGGAAGGTATTCAATCAAAAATATCTAGTTTTCAGCTAAACAGTATTTTCAAAACAGCTAAACCTATTAACCATGGCTTACAATAAACTATAGCCCTTCGATCAACAATGACTTAGTTCATCAATTTCACTAGGGTGTCGTTTAACTGTCCCCCTATTCAACTTCACAAACACTTCATAGAGCTGGCTAACAGAAAAATGAGTCTAAAAATGTCATTACAACTGTAAATAAGTCTCTCATGACAAGCAATCTTAGACAAATATTAAGCACAGAAGACAAGAGCAATTCCTTATTTCCCCACATGCTTATGATTATTCTTCAAAAAATGAAAGCAAACTGGACTGAGATGAATGGCCTCATGTTCGAGAATGGAAAGTTAATTACCAATCAGTTTGGCTGCTCGAAAGACACTCTTCAATTCTTGAGTGGCAGCCTGCTGCTCTGCCTTCTCCAGATGCTGTGAGCAAAACTGGACGATCTTCTGCCATGTCAAGCCCTCCCTGGCAAACAGCTCCTGTTTCTTTCGACGCTTTGTCTAATATGAGTCAGAGAAAAAAAAGTTAGAACAGTGGCCCAAACCACTTCCATAAAATCAAAATAATATCCAATTCTGTCCTCAAACTAGTTACTATAATTAATATAGGCCATTTTCATCATGTCATCCAGAAAGCAGAGATACAGACCTCTATACATCCAGTTGTATTCCATGTAAAGCAATTATTAACTGTCTTTTTTTTTAAAAGTGCTATAGGTTTTATGCACCAGGGGAGGGCAAATAAAATCAACTTCCCAAATCCGATTCCCCAGGTACACTCTTCAGTTGCCCATATTGTTTATGTTGCTTTGACAAAGGGACTATAGTAAGTATAAAGACAATAAAACACATTGTTAATTAGAAAATTGAAACAACTATTTCGAAAGCATTAATTTTGTTCTATTAAGGTACTGGACATAATTAGGGTGCCCAACTTCAACTTAAGGGCCCTGACACACCAGGCAATGTCAGGCCGTCAGTGAGCGTCTGTGACCCTAGTTTTTGCGGTGTGTCCCGCACCGTCAGCACTAGTTGGACCCCTGTCGGCAGCTTTTCAGCCGATTCCGCATGTTGAATTGACGGAGCCCGTCGGTGAGAGAGATCACTCTGATTGTCTGTTCGAATCAGTGCTAAGCTAGCGAATCAGGGCTGTCGGCTGTAGTCTTTGTGGTGTGTTCAAGTGTTACTTTTTGGCCCAGACAGCAGGCGACGTGAGGCGATGCAACAGTCGGTTTTCATCGCTGCTAGTCAGTTTGGTGTGTCTGGGCCCTAAGACTTACTGCTGTTATGGAAATTTACCTGAGAAACCACTTTGCGGAATTTTCTCACTAAGCCTCAACACAGTTGAATACGCAAATGTTCGTGCTTTCCAAAACCCTGTAGTATCTCCTTTTCTAAACAGGAATCTCAAGGTATAGTCATACATAACTGTTGATTTATGTTTATTGAAAATATGTTTTGAAAATAAGTGTATGTCAATTTGATTTGGAACAACTTTTTTAGAGTTGTACAGTTGCAGTACGTCCCAATCATCTGCAGCTTCCGCACCTGAAAGCTGGAAGTCATTTAGTTGAGCAGTCACGCAGCCTAGCATTAGCTACAGCCATATACACTCACTGAGCACTTAATTGGGAAATCTATACTAAAAGTGGGCAGGGCCTCCCTTTGCTCTCAAAACAGCCTCAAATATTTGTGGCATTGAAGAATTGAAAACATTTCTTTGAGATTCTGGTCCATGTTGACATGATTGCATCATGCAATTTCTGCAGATTTGTCAGCTGCACATTCATGCTGCAAATATCTTGTTCTACCACATGTCAAAGGTGTTCCGTTGGATTTAGATCCGATGACTGGGAAACTAGTTTGAGATTACTTTTGTTTTATGACATGGCGCATTATCATGTTGGAAGTAGCCATTAAAGATGGATAAATTCTGGCCATCAAGGCATGCACATGGTCAGCAACAATACTCAAATAAGCTGTGGCAATCAAGTAAAGATTGATTGATATTAACGGGCATAGTGTGCCAAGAAAACATTCCCCACACCATTATACCACCGCCACCAGCTTGGACTGTTTACAATGCAGGTTAGGTCCATGGTAGAGGACTGGATTGGGATTGGGATCCCGTGGGTCCCAACGCAAATCTCGCGGGGCGGGCAGTTTTAACTTTGCTGCGGGCGGAAGCAGGCACTCAAAAAATAAACTGTGGGCCCTGCGATTTAGCTAGCGCTAACAAGAAAGACTGGCGGCCTGTCCAGGGTGTCTCCCCACCTGCCGCCCAATAACTGGTGGGATAGGCTCCAGCATCCCGTGATCCTGAGTAGGATAAGTGGTTTGGATAATGGATGGATGGATATATAACAAGAAAAATGGAGTCAACAAATGAAGTGATATTTGGAAAAATTTCTCAGTTGTGACAGACAAAGATGGCAAAGAACTGGACTTCGTTAGCTGCGACAAATGTGCAAAAGTGATGACGTACAACGGGCACAAGTCTGTCACCTCTGGGTTGAGGCGACATACCTGCTCTCTTCTCCCCAATGAGAGTAAGCAGTCTTTCAAAGATAAAGCACATCTCCCTGCACATATTAAACAAGATATAATCCAGAAATGAGTCGCACTTTGCTGTAGAGACATTTGGCCATATGACCTCGTCGCCCGGAAAGGCTTTGTTGATATAGTTCAACACGTTGTTAATGTACTCGCTAAATATGGCAAATTTGATATAAAAGCTGTTTTGCCTCACCCAACCACTGTATCCAGACATGTTGAGGGGAGAGCTCAGGCACCACAGGCGTCAGTGGCGACAGAGATAAAGCCCATCATTGAAACATATGAATGTGCCATCACAACAGCTATATGGATTTAGGATTACCACAAAATATCATTCATATCCAGCACCATCCATTAAGGGCGGTGTTTGCGGCTCCCTTCAAAGATGGTGTGTCAAAACCAGGGGAGAACATCAACAACCTGCTGTTTGGAAAACTCGTGCATTTGGAACAGACGCGTCACCGCTAGTTGGCTGTGTTATGTTTGTCCCTGACCATGGAGCCAACACAGTTGCTGCCCTTATTTGGTTTTTATTTATTTATCAGCTGAATAAAAAACTTTGTTGTAAAGCAGTCGATTCGTTTTTCGGTTGTGTTTAATGGAGCAATATTTTTGATAGTACATCAACATGTCATGTATGAATGCATAGGAGGAGAACAGAATAGAGGAGCGCTACTCCTGATCAGTGTGTTAAAAGACACAGGGAAATGTAAAACAACCTCAGCAAAACAAACCACATATGTTCTAAAATAATAAGTCAAATAAATAAGTTTAATTTTGCCCTAGAATAGCTGTACTTATTTAACTGGAAGATCTGTAATTATTGTACTAGTATCAATGTAATTATGCACTTGTATCAATGTAATTATGCACTAGAACGTAATTTCACTCCGTTATTACCAACAGGTATGTATCCCTTTATTAATAGTACACAGTAAAATAATGTCTTTCCCCTGCAGGACGGGAGAAGACACAAAATCAATGGAATTCTACTGTGCGGGCTTGAATGGTCAGAATGTTTGCGGGAGCGCGCGGGAGTGGACAAGCACATTGTGGGAGTGTAAAATGCACATTGCGGGTGCGGGCGGTAATGGTCAGAAATCCAGCAGGAGCGGGCGGGAGCGGGATTAAAAAAACAGTCCCATGCAGGGCTCTACTAGTTCATGATTTAATACAGTAGGTGCCGACCCTGCCGAAGCAGAAACCAAAATTCATCAGACCAGGCTACATTTTTCCAATCTTCAATTGTCCAGTTATGGTGAGTCTGTCTGTGCCCACTGCAGCCTCAGCTTTCTGTTCCTGGCTGAGAGAAGTGGAACCCGATGTGGTCTTCTACTGTTGTAGCCCATCTGCCTCAAGGTTTGGTGTGTTGTGCAATCTGAGATACTTTGCAGGTCACTACAATTGTACAGAGTGGTTATCTGAGTTACCACAGACTTTCAGTCAGCTCGAATCAGTCTGGCCATTCTCTGTTGACCCCTCTCATCAACAAGGTGTTTTTTTCCGCAGAGCTGCCTCTCACTGGATTTTTGTTTGTTTGTTTGTTTTTAAGGAGGAGAAAGAAGAAAGCCACTTTATTTTGTCATTGTATTCTTACAATGAATTGTATTCTTACAATGAATTTGTTCTCTGCATTTAATCATTACATCATTCTAGAGACTGCTGTGTGTGAAAATTCCAGGAGATCAGCAGTTACAGAAATACTCAAACCAGCCTGTTTGGCACCAATAGTCATGCCATGATCAAAATCGCCATGATCACATTTTTTCCCCATTCTGATGGTTGATGTAAATATTAACAGAAGCTCCTGAACTGTATCGGCATGATCATATGCACTGCATTGCTGCGACACTATTGGCTGATTAGATAACTGCATGACTCAGTAGGTATACAGGTGTTCCTAATACAGTGCTCAGTGATTGCGTATCCAGACAGGTATAGATGCTCCAAGGTAAATATCCTCACAGCAGTGCCAAATAAAGTTATTTAAATTGATTTAAAAAAAAAATATATATATATATATACACATATATATTATACACTCACCGGCCACTTTATTAGGCACACCTGTCCAACTGCTCGTTAATGCAAATTTCTAATCAGCCAATCACATGGCAGCAACTCAATGCATTTAGGCATGTAGACATGGTCAAGACGATCTGCTGCAGTTCGAACCGAGCATCAGAATGGGGAAGAAAGGTGATTTAAGTGACTTTGAACGTGGCATGGTTGTTGGTGCCAGACAGGCTGGTCTGAGTATTTCAGAAACTGCTGATCTACTGGGATTTTCACGCACAACCATCTCTAGGGTTTACAGAGAATGGCCCGAAAAAGAGAAAATATCCAGTGAGCGGCAGTTCTGTGGGCGAAAATGCCTTGTTGATGCCAGAGGTCAGAGGAGAATGGCCAGACTGGTTCGAGCTGATAGAAAGGCAACAGTAACTCAAATAACCACTCATTACAACCGAGGTATGCCGAAGAGCATCTCTGAACGCACAACACGTCGAACCTTGAGGCAGATGGGCTACAGCAGCAGAAGACCACACCAGGTGCCACTCCTGTCAGCTAAGAACAGGAAACTGAGGCTACAATTCGCACAGGCTCACCAAAATTGGACAATAGAAGATTGGAAAAACGTTGCCTGGTCTGATGAGTCTCGATTTCTGCTGCAACATTCGGATGGTAGGGTCAGAATTTGGCTTCAACAACATGAAAGCATGGATCCATCCTGCCTTGTATCAACAGTTCAGGCTGGTGGTGGTGGTGTAATGGTGTGGGGGATATTTTCTTGGCACACTTTGGGCCCCTTAGTACCAATTGAGCATCGTGTCAACGCCACAGCCTACCTGAGTATTGTTGCTGACCATGTCCATCCCTTTATGACCACAGTGTTCCCATCTTCTGATGGCTACTTCCAGCAGGATAACGCGCCATGTCATAAAGCTCGAATCATCTCAGACTGGTTTCTTGAACATGACAATGAGTTCACTGTACTCAAATGGCCTCCACAGTCACCAGATCTCAATCCAATAGAGCACCTTTGGGATGTGGTGGACCGGGAGATTCGCATCATGGATGTGCAGCCTACAAATCTGCAGCAACTGCGTGATGCTATCATGTCAATATGGACCAAACTCTCTGAGGAATGTTTCCAGTACCTTGTTGAATCTATGCCACGAAGGATTAAGGCAGTTCTGAAGGCAAAAGGGGGTCCAACCCGGTACTAGCAAGGTGTACCTAATAAAGTGGCCAGTGAGTGTATATAAGACCTATGAAGGCCTATGTGCTTGTATTGTGATCTTCCCATTTCCAAAAAGGAGCTATTTCTAGGTTTTTGAAGGCTTAAAAATTGCCCCAGTGAGCTGTGGAGAATGCAAAGATTCAACAAAATGTTAAGCTGCTCATTTCTAGAGAAAAAACAAAAACAAAATTTGAGTTTTTTTCTGATTCTATATGATTCTAAATGACAATCAACAATGTTATAACGAAGTCTAGGTAAGAAAAAGTTAACCTATACTCTAACTCAATTGTGCCAGATGTATCATAATTTCTTTTGAGAGACCACATTAAATATGTTGAAAACGTCCACCTATGCTGGTTTCGAATCCACCTGAGTTTAACTGAATGATTGCAAAATAAATATCACCAGCTTTGTGAGGTTTTAAAATTGATACTGTACATCAAATCGGTCCTGTTTCATGAAGATGAAGTAACTGCCCATGGGACCCAAAATTAAGTTGATAGGACTCCTAAAGCTGAAGAACATGTAAAAAGTTCAGCAAAGCTCTGAACCTCCTGGGAGCACCATAAAGTCAGTTTACATAAAGTTAAATCAGTTCATCTGGACACAATATTTATTAAGAGCAACGTTTCATCACTAATCTATAATAATGGGTTACATAATAATTGATTACATTTATATAGCGCATTGTCTAGACACTCAAAGCATTTCACATTGAAGGGAGAAACTCACCTCAACCACCACCAATGTGTAAACAGCACAGCGGCATATGTTTATAAGGGTGGGGACACCTGCAGTCAGTTTAGACTGAAGAAGTCACTTAGATGAGTGATGAAACGTTTCTCTCAATAAACGATGTGTCCAGATGAACTGATTCAACTTTCTGTGATTTCCTTACCTGGATCAATGAGCATGCATCAAGACATAAACTGCATTATAACAAAATGGGAAAAAACTTAACACGAAACGTAGGGTTTCCTGTTAAATCAGGGCAACTTTAAACTCAGCAATTTGAGAAAAAGGACAATTGTCAGAGAAGTAACCGAGAGACCAGCTACAACGCTCAGGGTGTTAGGGCCCTGACACACCAGGCTGACGGTCGGTCATCGGCACGGGCTGTCTGTGAGCGTGTGACCCTAGTTTTTGCAGTGTGTCCTGCACCGTTGGCACTAGTCGCACCCCTGTCGGCAGTTTTTCGGCCAATTCAGCATGTTGAATCGGTGGCGCCTGTCGGTGAGAGAGATCACTCTGATTGGCTGTTCAGCTTAGCGAATCAGTGCAGAACGTACATGCTAGTTGATCGTCGGCTGTAGCCTTTGCGGTGTGTTAAAGTGCTACTTTTTGGCCCAGACGGCAGGCAACATAACAGTCAGCCTTCGTCACCACTAGTCAGTGTAGTGTGTCTGGGCCCTTATACAGCTTGTTGGATGAAATGTGAGAAACTGTCCAGAGACCAGCAAATTCTTCAGCACTTCTCAGATTTGGCCTATTTGGAAGAGCGTAGCTTGGTTTGATCAGCAAAGCACAGAAGTAATGTGATTGGTTGTACCATTTCATTCCTCTGTATAATGCTGAGCATGAGATCAGCTACACTGGTGTCATTGCAAAAATAAAGCTCTTTTTATTTCAAAATTGAGGAACATTTATTTGTGATAATCAGCAATAATGTCAACAATAACTATAGCACTGACTGCGAGTGAAATTGAAGTACTGTTTTCATTTGGAAAATAAATGTGTCCAGTAACTTAGACTGCAAACAGAATATAAATAAGTTAAAGTTAACCAGCAGTCTGGTTTTAGATTTGCCCTTTGCCGGTACAGGCAGTTGTGTCACTATCAAGCCTTCTTTATGTGAATTTTGAAGATGTTAATAGGATAGGATATAAAGAAATGAAATAAAAAAACACAAAGTCATACTTAAGTTTAACACTCCCTCGGTGAAAACGTTAAGGAGGTCTTGCAATACAGTGATGGAAACGTGATTTTCTTTTCTAGTTTCTTCGATGGCAACTCATTCCTGTTGGCCTTATCTCTTTTACTGACCTTTTCTCTTTTTTCTCTTTAATGCTTTATAAAAGGAAATCAATGTTCTCAGGGGTATCATTTTATCAGACAAAACTAACTAAGTGATTTGCATTTTCTTTTACTTTTTAGAAGTTCACCTAAAATTTGCTTAGCATTTGAATGGACAAAATTACTCATGTTCCCCTCGGTGCTGACAACCCTGTTGGAATGTGAACTGGTGGCGGGGACCCACAAGTAATGCTGTGCCAGTTGGCCCACACTGGGAAAGTGTTTTTTGGTCAGCCAACTACTGGAAATCTAGGTAGCTCTTGTAACATAATGTAGGGGCTACATGAATGGTGGTCCTATTTCTGTTGGGTTTTTTTTTCTTGTTTTTTTTCCATTTTGCATACTAGAGTCACTATCAAGTATAACAGTTCAGTGTTAGAAAATCATTAAACACTGGATCAAGTCGTCCGGGTAGCATGGCAGTCTATTCCATTGCCTACCAACACAGGAATCGCCAGATCGAACCCCTGTGTTACCTCTGGCTTGGTCGGGCATCCCTACAGACACAATTGGCTGTGTCTACGGGTGGGAAGCCAGATGTGAGTATGTGTCCTGGTCGCTGCACTAGAGCCTCCTCTGGTCGGTCGGAGCGCCTGTTCGGGGAGGAGGGGGAACTGGGGGGAATAGTGTGATCATCCCACGCGCTACATCCTCCTGGTGAAACTCCTTACTGTCAGGTGAAAAGAAATGGCTGGCAACTACCACATGTGTCAGAGGAGGCATGTGGTAGTCTGCAGCCGTCCCTGGATTGGCAGAGGGGGTGGAGCAGCAACTGGGACGGCTCGGAAGAGTGGGGTAATTGGATAATTGGCTGAATTACAATTGGGTAGAAAAAGGGGTAAAATTTAAAAAAAAAAAAAAAAAAAACATTGAATCAAGTCAACTGTTAATATATTTTTATTGACCAGCATTGGGTATAGTATATTACAATTCCTCTTTATTATCAGGTTTGTTTTAGTCAAACTGATCAGAAAACAGACCTGTCATTTTTAAACACTCCTTTGCCAATTCCAGCTACATCTATTGACCTTTAGATGATAATATTATTGAGCTTTAACATTACCAATTTACCCCTGTCAACACAGCATCTAATCCAAATAGCAGAGGTTTGAAAAGATAATGAAAATGTATGTGTATTTAATCACAGCTGGGCCTGGGCTATCATACTGTGTTACATTCTACCAGGTTTTATGTGCCAGTGTCTGATGTTGTAGAAAATCTGTGAAACTTATTTTGTTCTTGTATATACAATATTAATCAGTGTATATGACAAGTTTTTAAAAAAAAAAAACTCACTTTAGCATAACAGCAATTTCTTGTTTATCATCAACAGAAAAACACAGGAAATGATGTCTGCCTCAGGATTTGAAAGAGCGTTACCCTTTCAGTGGCTTAGTAATAGATGTAATTAGTATAAGAGTTCAAACTAGGGGCCAGCAGAGGAATTAACACAATGATTCCATTACAATCAGCAAGGCAAGGCAACAGAGATTAGAGGAGATTATAAGAGCCTAGACACACCAAACTGACTGGTGGCGAGGAAGGCCGACTGTTGTGTCGCCTCACGTCGCCTGCTGTCTGGGCCAAAAAGTAGCACTTGAACACACCGCAAAGACTACAGCCAACGACGGCCCTGATTCGCTAGCTTAGCACTGGCTGAACAGCCAATCAGAGTGATCTCTCTCACCGACGAGCTCTGCCGATTCAACATGCTGAATCGGCCGAAAAGCTGCCGACAGGGGTCCAACTAGTGCCGACGGTGCGGGACACACCACAAAAACTAGGGTCACAGATGCTCACCGACAGCCCGACAATGGCAAACGGCCGACCGTCGGCCTGGTGTGTCAGGGCCCTAAAATATACCATGGAACAGAGAGTAATATAATGGTGTGGGAATAATCCTAGACAGAGAGCTACAACAGAAAGTCATAGAAGTAAAGAGGGAATTGGATAGGCTGATTTGGATGAGGTTGGATTTGTATGGAGATCTGACAAATAAAAGTTTGTATGCACCACAGTTGGGTTGTGATGAGGAAGAAAAGATGAATTTCTGGGGACAACTGGACAATGTAATGGCAGACATACCAGGGGATAAAAGAGTTTTCACTGGAGCAGACTTGAATGGACACATGGGAGAAGGAAATGGTGGTGATGAGGATGTCATGGGAAAATTCGGGTTTGGAATGAGAAATGCAGGTGGGGAGTCGGTTTCTGTCTCAATGAATTTACCATTAACTGTTCTGCCAATGAGATTGTAGCGTACAGATTATTGACTATTGCAAACTGTTCTCTTCTCTCACGTCTTTTCTCTCTCTGAATGATGTCTTCTCCTTTCTGTGTGTGTGTGAATGGTGCATTGTGAGTCTCCATTGACTGCACATGCAGTCTGTCCTCGTCCCAGGTTTCCATGGTGATGTTGGTCGCCACCTGGACACTGCTTGGCATCCCCCTCGTAACATTTTCGTTTTATATATCCTAAAAATCCATATAATTTTGTTATCCCATTTCAATGTTATATCCTTCTCTCACTCTGAAGTGTGACTAATGTATTTTTTGGGGTTTATTTTGTTTGTTTTTTGGGTTGTTTTTTTGTCTACATGGTGATGGTGGTTGCATGGCTCAGGTCCTGGGCTGTTCCGTAGGCATCTGGACACTACTTGGCATCCTCCTCATCATATTCTTCATATATTTTATAATTCTGTTATCATCTTTCAGTGTATTTTGTAAATTGTGTCCATGCAACATCCATTGCACGTTGTCCGTCTTGGGAGAGAGAACCCTCCTCTGTTGCACTCCCTGAGGTTTCTTCCTATTTTTTATTTTTTCTCCCTGTTAAAGGTTTTTTTTTTTTTTTTTTTTTAGGCAGTTGTTCCTTATCCGATACGAGGGTCTAAGGACAGGATGTTGTGTTGCTTTAAAGCCCACTGAATGAAATTTGTAATTTGTGAAATTGTACTATACAAATAAAATTGACTTCACTTGGCAGCAAAGGTGACCATCCCTCTCCTCGGTGCAGATTTCTTGTGGGTCTACAGACTGTTGGTGGACGTCAAAAACCACCAACTGATAGATGCTGTAACCTTCTGCTTATACACATGTACACTCAGCGGGGCAGAATTTCTTGTTTGCTCTCAGCCATGGAGGATTTTCTTCACCTCCTCACCAATTTTCCAAGCCTGACACAGTCCACCTTCTCATCATCCACCAAGCATGGCGTGGAACACCACATCCCCACCACCGGCATGCCTGTTTATGCCTGGGCTCAGCACCTTGACCCAACCAAATGTGCCATTGCCAAGGCTGAGTTACAGAACATAGAGCATCTTGGCATCGTTCACCACTCCAAAGGCCTGTGGGCTTCAGCCCCTCCACATCGCTCAAAAGCCTGGCGGCAGGTGGCGTCCATGCGGTGATTACCACTGGCTGAACAACACAATGACACCTGACTGCTACCCAGTTCCGCACATCCAGAACTTTTCTGCCCGCCTGGCATGGAAGGTCATCTTGTCAAACGTGGACCTCGTTCTTCAACACCACCAGGTTCCTGTCCACCTGGCAGACGTCCCCAAGGCTGTGGTGATCACCGCATTTGGCCTGTTCGAGTTCCTGTGCATGCCGTTCAGCCTCAGAAACGTGGCACAGACCTTTCAGCGCCTCATGGACTCTGTGCTGCATGACCCACCTTTCCTATTTGTCTACCCGGTTGACATCCTTGCACCTCCAGGGCAGAGCATGTCTCACACCTCTAGACTCTCTTTGAGTGGCTCAGCCGGCACCGCCTCATCATAAACCCAGTGAAGTGCCAGTTCGGATTGTCTACCATCAACTACCTCACACACCGCGTCACTAAAGACTGAGTGGTCCCCCTCATGTTGAAGATGGATGCTGTCACAAACTTTCAACACCCACTCATGGTGAAGTACCTGCAGGAGCTTCTGGATATGATTAACTTTTACCATAATTTAATTCCCTGGGCTGCTCAACTCATGTGGCACCTTTACGAGTTCCTAAAAGGCAAGGCCGTGGAGAAGGACAAAGTTTTTATGGACACCAAGACTGCTCTGGCTAACGGGACAATGCAATCGCTATCACGACGGACGCTTCGGACCACGCAGTTGGCGCAGTGCACGAGCAGTGGGTGAATGGTGCCTGGCAGCCACTTGCTTTCTGGTTTCTGACAGCTGCACCCCAATGAACAGAAATACAGCACCTTTGACTGGGAGCTCCTAGGCCTCTACTTAGCCATCCGACACTTCCATTCCCCACCGGGTAATGGAAGTGAATTCACACTATTTTGAATTTACACTATTTTGTCATTAAATTGACAGCTTTTTCATTTTGTTACTCCAGTCTCAGATCTGCTATTTTTTTGCTCAACCACTCCTTAAGAGCCTAGATCTGGTCCAGTGTGAGATAGTGACACAATTGTTACATAAATTTTGAGAGAATATTTTGTACTGTGATGCAATAAGAAAATTTAAAAAAAATATATAACACTTGTGTCACTATCTCACACTGGACTAGATCTAGACTCTTAAAGAGTGGTTGTACTGTGATTCAATAAAAAGATGCAAAATTCACCGATGGAATTGAAACGATTCTACCCGTCCTCGGCTCGATGGTGTCTTTGCTGTTACTACTGCAGTGGATGCCATGGCAGTAATTAGCCCCTTTACAAACGACAACAGCATTTTCACAACTCATTAAGACCGATAATCCATGAAAACAGTGTGAAAACATGCAAAATTCGCAATATTTTGATTTTAGCTCCAGTCGAACAGTAATGGCGGTGGTCCAATGACGTCACGTTACGTCTTACACGTCATGAACGTCATTCGTACTTCTGTACGATCTCTATTCTGTGGAACATACAAACTTGACACAGTAAGGCTGGGATTGTTCCCAGGACCATTTTACTTTGAGGCAACCATGCTAACAGCTAAACTTTATTCTGGCCTATTCTCTACATTCTTTTGAGTATCTGCTGTACAAAGTGGACAGCCAGAAAATACGGTAGCCCCTCTGACAACAATAAATAGCAATCTCTCAAGCAATAGTTAACATGGCTGGATGCCGGAAGAGTGTATTTATTGTGGTATATAATATGTTGTTATGACAAAATGTCGTGGTAAATAAAAGGTATTATGTGTTGTCTGTAGATAGTCAAATTTGTATAAATCTGTGGGATATTCTCATGCTCAAACAGAAGTTGGCCTCACCTTCAAATCGTAGACCTGATCAATGAAGTCTTCTTTCTTGCTGACATTAGAGAAAGATCGTAGTGCACCTGTAAGCCGTGGTGGAGACATAGTTCTCTGGTGGTGTGGTCTATCCGCTGTTGTTGACTGACAGACATAGACAGCAAGCAATGAAAATTGACTTTAATTGTCATGAGGTCCTTTTACGGCATTGATTTTCAACATCTATGTATTTAGAAAACCTATGTTGTGCCTATATGTAGCTGCGAATGTCAGAAAACAGGCAACTGGATTAGAACTTCAACATTTCAACATTTTTAAAATCAAAACCACAGTAAAATATAGATTCCTACAATGACAGCAATTAGATAAAAATTAAGACAAGACATCTATCTCATAACTAGAGCTGGAAAAATCTGCTGTATGGGTGCCCAGTGCCACCAATTTTAAGTCCTGGATAACCAAACCTCCGCCTGGCACTCAACTTGACATTTTTTGATTCTTTTCTGGCACTACGGTCAGTTGGATGAAAATGAATGATGGGATCACAAACAGAATTGCTATTTGTTGCAAAGTAATTGGGTGATTGTTAATTGGTTCTCCCTTTAGTACTGGGGAATATTATGACCATCAATCTCTAATGTTTTCTATATGGCACGTTTCATCCTCTTACAAGCTAGCTAATGTTAAACGTAATTCAAGGATTGCATTGATTGCAAATATATTTTCCATCCATCCATTATCCAAGCCGCTTATCCCAATTGGGGTTTAGGATGTTGAAGCCTATCCCAGCTGTGATTGGGCGGCAGGCAGGGAGACACCCTGGACAAGCCGCCAGTCCATCACAGGGCTGACACATTCACACCTAGGAGCAATTTACAAACCCCAATTCCAATGAAGTTGGGACATTGCGTAAAACATGAATAAAAACAGAATACAATGATTTGCAAATCCTTTTCGACCTATATTCAGTTGAATACACTACAACGACAAGATATTTAATGTTCAAACTGATAAACTTTATTCTTTTCTTGCAAATATTCACTCATTTTGAATTTGATGCCTGCAACACGTTCCAAAGAAGCTGGGACAGGGGCAACAAAAGACTGGGAAAGTTGAGGAATGCTCAAAAAACACCTGTTTGGAACATTCCACAGGTGAACAGGTTAATTGGAAACAGCTGAGTGTCATGATTGGGTATAAAAGGAGCATCCCCAAAAGGCTCAGTCGTTCACAAGCAAGGATCGGGTGAGGTTCACTACTTTGTGAACAACTGCGCGAGCAAATAGTCCAACAGTTTAAGAACAGTTAACACTGTTCATCGCTACATCTACAAGTGCAAGTTAAAACGCTACCCTGCAAAGCGAAAGCCATATATCAACAACACCCAGAAACGCCGCTGGCTTCGCTGGGCCCGAGCTCATCTGAGATGGACTGACGCAAAGTGGGAAAGTGTGCTGTGGTCTGACGAGTCCACATTTCAAATTGTTTTTGGAAACATAGACGTCGTGTCCTCCGGGCTAAAGAGGAAAAGGACCATCCAGATTGTTATCAGCGCAAAGTCCAAAAGCCAGCATCTGTGATGGTATGGGGGTGTGTTAGTGCCCATGGTATGGGTAACTTGCACATCTGGGAAGGCACCATAAATGCTGAAAGGTACATACAGGTTTTGGAGCAACATATGTTGACATCCAAGAGTGCGGGTACTAGTCTGGCCTGCCTGCAGTCCAGACCTGTCTCCCATTGAAAATGTGTGGCACATTATGAAGCACAAAATACGACAACGGAGACCCCGGACTCTTGAGCAACTGAAGTCGTACATCAAGCGAGAATGGGAAAAAATTCGACCTACAAAGCTTCAACAATTAGTGTCTTCAGTTTCCAAACGCTTATTGAGTGTTGTTAAAAGGAAAGGTGATGTAACACAGTGGTAAACATGCCCCTGTCCCAGCTTTTTTGGAACGTGCTGCAGGCATCAAATTCAAAATGAGTGAATATTTGCAAAAAAAACAAAGTTTATCAGTTTGAACATTAAATATCTTGTCTTTGTAGTGTATTCAATTGAATATAGGTCGAAAAGGATTTGCAAATCATTGTATTCTGTTTTTATTTACATTTTACACAACGTCCCAACTTCATTGGAATTGGGGTTTGTAGTATGGCCGAGTCACCTGACCTACATGTCTTTGGACTGTGGAAGGAAACCCAAGCACCAGGGGGAAACCTACACAGACAAGGGGAAAACATGCAAACTCTATACAAAGGATGACCTAGGATGACCCCCCCCCCCCCAAGGTTGGACTACCCCGGGGTTTGAACCCAGGACGTTCTTGCTGTGACACAACCACACTAACCACTGCGCCACCGTGCCACCCTCAAATATATTTTTATTAAGGTAAAAAAAAATAGTCAGGAAATGTTGCAGCATATTTAGATAAATCGGCCTCGTTGCCAACAGCGTTGGGCAGTATCAATTTTTTTCATACCATTAAAATTCCCCTAATATTACCAGGATATATAGTATTAATTATTTTAATTATTAATAATAAATGAAATACTAATTTAAAAAAACATTGGCGAGGGCTTGCAGGAGGTGTCTGCTAAACCGCAAAGCAAATTTACAAATGTGGTCATGGCAATCTTTTGTTGTTTACAGTTGTTAATTCACTAATTCACATGGATATCCTTAACTTTGTTACACAAGTCTGGAATGGCAGTTTTGGAAAAGAATTCCCCCCCAGGCAGCTCATAAAGTAGAAAAGTATTTGAATCAAGGCTTCAAATGACAATTTGTCCACCATGTAGTGACAATTTGTCCACCATGTAGAATGACATCATTCCCTTGGCTCCACGCCAGTACAAGTTTTCCACCACACACTGCTCCATTTGTATTTAGCTGATTTTGCAAAAGTACCTGTTATAGTTGAATGTCGCAACCTGAAATTTATGCAGAAGGTGAAACATTTGTAATTCTCTGACTGAATAGGCAGTTGCATACTATTATAAATTGTGAATGGACAAACAGTCCCCTTGTGGTTTAATAGATATGAAACATAAATTTTATGTTGGTGCTGAAATGGATACAGTCGTCATTTTTTAATACTCCAGGTTACTATGTTATTGTTATACCTCCATCCCGAGTTTATGAGGTGACAAACTTGACTGAATTCAGAATTCAGATCCTTTTTTGAGTAGAAAAACTAATAATAAATGTATAAGGGAAATAATCCAGAGGGGCACAATTGGTAAACCTGATTCTGTTTTTGTTTGGAATAATTTGTATATTGCTATAGACTGGGAAAAAAACATGGTTATTGCCCAAGAACTATTTTGTTTCAAATGAGGTGTGAAAGGTGTCTTCAAAAATATTGCACAGGTGTTATCCCGTTAATTCTGTTATTGTAAAATACAGGCTAAATGTTGATCCTCATTGTTCATTCTGTCACCACACAGATGAAATGTTAACGCATCTTTTTTGGGACTGTGCCTTTAGTCAAACTTTTTGGTACGACCTTAATCTGTCATTAAACGGAAAATTAGATATTCAGCTCAAACTCAAAATTGAATTCATTTTATTTGGTCTCTTTAATGATGAAAGGCATGTCAAGAAAATGTATGTCATTAATCTTCTCTATTAGCAAAATTCCACATACATGCCAGCAAATTTGCAAAACAGAAACCCAACCTTACTGTTTTCATGTCTTACTTAAAATCCTACCTGGACACACTAAAATTCTGCACAAACTCAAAATCTGTGAAAACTAGAGCCTTGTGTAATGAATTTGTTTTGTAATTTATGTTAATTTAATTGTTTATTTCTGCATTTATTTTATTTCTTTATTCTTTTATGCATTTTCTTTTTATATATTATGATTTATGAATACCTCGAGCATGCACTGCCTTGTTGAAATTGTGAACATTTTGGAAGTTCCATCCATTTTCTGAACCGCTTATCCTGCTCTCAGGGTCGCTGGAGCCTATACCAGCAGTCATTGGACGGCAGGCGGGGAGACACCCTGGACAGGCCACCAGGCCATCACAGGGCCAAGACACACACACACACACACACACACACACACACACACACACACACACACACACACACACACACACACACACACACACACACACACACACACACACACACCATTCATACCTAGGGACAATTTAGTACGGCCAATTCCCCTGTCTTACATGTCTTTGGACTGTGGGAGGAAACCGGAGCTCCCGGAGGAAACCCACGCAGACACGGGGAGAACATGCAAACTACACACAGAGGACGACCCGGGATGACACCCCCCCCCCCAAGGTTGGACTACCCCGGGGTTCGAACCCAGGACCTTCTTGCTGTGAGGCAACCACGCTAACCACTGTGCCTCCCCATTTTGTAAGTTCCATTGTGTAAATAAAGTTTATTATAAAAAAAACATGGTGAATTAGCGCCAACAAACCGTTTACCTTGACACGCTTATTCCATAACATTCGACGACTGCATTTGGACGAGCATGTGTTGACATTAACATCATGGACATAGTTGCAAAGCCAAACACCACAGCACCGCTGTGAGCACATTGTGGTTTTAAGCCAAATGAAAAAGCAGAGCCCAACAACTTGGAGGAAGCGATTGGTTGGATTTGCAGCAAAAAGGTGGCGGTCGCTAAATACCACAAATAGAAAAAAAACAAAAAAAACATCTAGTTCCATCCGGGCAACTGGCTGTTCCTGAAGCTTTCGGACGAGTGCCTCAATATAAACATGACAGTACCAGATGGTGCACGTTAACAGATAGTGTAACGCAGTATATAGCCTAACAAATACAGCCGTTCAATACGGTTGAAAAACCAGCATTTAAAGAAATGCTGCAAAAGTTTGACAAGCAGAATGATCTCCAAAACTGCAATCCCCAATTTGTACAACCAAGTGAAGGATGATATTATCAAGGATTTAAAAGAAATTGACTTTTACTCAGCCACAAGCCAAAAAAAAAAGACGAGCTAAATCCTTAAGCAAGCAGTTACACACCTGAGTCTACAAAGCAAGGTCCTTAGCAAAGACTATTGGTTGACTAATAGACTCAGGTGTGTAACTGCTTGGTTGGAACAAAGACCTGTACCCACACCAGCCCTTGCTGGATCATGCTGCCCATCCCTACCTTGTATAAGTTTTTTTTTTATTATCATTATTTTCAATTAGAAATTAATATCAAAATCTACCTCTTAGCTGTGCTTTTACCCTGGGTTTATTTTCCTTTAGTATGACAGGCCAAGATTAATACATTATGGGATAGGAAACAGCCTCCTCAACATCAGAAAATCTCAAAAAAGACTTGGAGCATCCCTAATTATGTTCAGTAACATGATCAAAGCCAATGCAAATTTATAATTAAGCTTCTAATTAACAATGTGTTCTTTGTCTTTATACTTGTAACCACTTTGTTGGAACAAAATGCAAAATCTGGGTTAACCAAAGAACACTTCTGGGCAGCCACATTTGGGAAGTTGATGTCCTCTTGGCAACTAGCTGCTCTCCCAGAGGACAACGACATGTATCTACTTGACCACCCCTGCATAAGAGTTTGGAGGAAAGTTGAACTATTGTAAACCTTGATGCTAACAGTCTTATTTCTAATGTAACTATTTTGTATTTGTACTCCCTTTACTACTACATTCAACAGTCATTTTACACCCTTTGTGTTATCAACTTTAAAATAAAAAAAACCTTAGTGAGAGCAATCTTAAACTAAATATGGCAATCAATTGTTCTACTAAATCTTCACAATGGGAGTTTAACACAAACTGAACCAAAATCCGAATTTGAGCTGCATGAGTGGTGATTTAACACTAGAACGACCAGGATTTCACTCCTACCTAAAACGACCATGGGCAGTCAAAATGACAGCCAGTTTTTAAACTCTATACTCTGCCAAGATAAATACCCAATTGAGATATTAAAGTATTGCATGTGTTAGTATGTCTGTTAGGAAATTACTGACAACAAAATTAACATTTTAACAACTATAATAGTATTTTTAAACAATTTAAACTTCAGAGGGATATGGTTGAACTTGAATAGCAAATTTGAATAAGTGAAAATATTACCTGAAAAACAAAACGGAAAACACATATTGCTAATCTAACAAACGTAACTACTACTACCACTTTCGGCTGCTCCCATTAAGGGTCACCACAGCCAATTATCCATTTCCATTTCTTCCTGTCCTCTGCATCTTCCTCTGTCACATCAGCCACCTGCATGTCCTGCCTCACCACATCCATAAACCTCCTCTTTAGCCTTCCTCTTTTCCTCTTCCCTGGCAGCTCCATATTCAGCATCCTTCTCCCAATATACCTAGCATCTCTCCTCCACACATGTCCAAACCATCTCAATCTTGCTTCTCTTGATTTGTCTCCAAACCACCTAACCTGAGCTGTCCCTCTCATCAAATTGTCCCTAATCCTGTCCGTCTTCGTCACTCCCAATGAAAATCTTAGCATCTTCAACTCTGCCACCTCCAGCTCCACTTCCTGTCTTTTGGTCAGTGCCACTGTCTCCAAACCATATAAAATAGCTGGTCTCACAACTATCTTGTAAACCTTCCCTCTAACTCTTGCTGGTACCCTTCTGTCGCAAATCACTCCTGACACTCTTCTCCACCTACTCCACCCTGCCTGCACTCTCTTCTTCACCTGTCTTCTGCACTCCCCATTACTTTGGACAGCTGACCCCAAGAATTTAAACTCATACACCTTCATCACCTCTACTCCTTGCATCCTCACCATTCCACTGTCCTCCCTCTCATTCATGCATATGTATTCCGTCTTGCTCCTACTGACCTTCATTCCTCTTCTCTCCAGGGCATACCTCCACCTCTCCAGGCTCTCCTCAACCTGCATCCTACTCTCGCTACAGATCACAATGTCATCCACAAACATCATAGTCCACGGAGACTCCTGCTTGATCTCGTCCATCTAACAATCTAACAAATTAATCTAACAAACGTAACAAGGCCTATAAAACGGGAAATGTAAAAAAAAAAAAAAAAAACTAAAAATAACCAGTCCCAAACAACGACCAGATCTTAAAAACTACTAAAACGACTATGGGCAGTCACAACGGTTTTTAAACTCTATATTCTGACAAGATAATTAACCAATTGAGATATGCCTGTTAAGATTGATAAGATGAAAGATAATATTTTCACTTTTTTAATTCTGCTATTGAAGTTCGACCATGTTTCTCTGAAGTTTAAATTTTTAAAATGTTAATTATGGTGTCGGTCGTTTCCTAACAGACATAATATA
Organism: Lampris incognitus; assembly: GCF_029633865.1. Classification (NCBI taxonomy): domain Eukaryota; kingdom Metazoa; phylum Chordata; class Actinopteri; order Lampriformes; family Lampridae; genus Lampris; species Lampris incognitus. The sequence goes on along the minus strand of NC_079219.1, from coordinate 39,233,066 downwards.
GAGTTTAAAAACCAGTGGTCATTTTGATCGCCCATCGTCTTGTTATTAGGTAGAAGTTATCGTAACCTTTTTTTTTCTTTTTTTTTTGTGTGATTGATCTAAAACTAATTTCAATGCAAATATATGCAATTTAAGGAGCATTCAAGGAGCAGCAGGTCTGTATCTTCTTTTTTCCCCACAAAGTTATTAAACTTCGAAAATCCAAAATGGTCATAATGACCATCTTGGTCGTTCTCGTGTTAATAAGAATAGCAATACAATTAGAGTAGATAAAGCATTTGAATCAATTTATTTGCTCACTTAAATTTGCAAGAAATTATAATGCTAATTACTTCTATTTACATTCCTATGTGACAACAATCAACAAATAAATTGGCTCATCAGTAAACATTTAGTCATTCAAATCATAAAAACGTCATGGCAACAAAAACAGTACTGTGAAATGCCTGAGTAGAAAATTATAGGATACTTTTGTCAAACTAAGGCATCCTAAAATGTTGGTTTTTGGGACTTTAAATTCTAAAACGGCAGTGGGCTATGCGATGAGAGAAACACAGAATTTAATATGGGGAAATTAGTTTACTTATGCTTTGCCTATTCTGCATCATTTTGTGAATGGATTTTGTAATAACAGTCCCCTGCTACAACCGCAAGACCGACTAACTTTGTAGGTAGTAATTTACAACTGAATAATCCACAGAGTAATCCTAGCGAACTATCCTCTGAAAGGTAATACAATCCATCTGAGTGGAAAACAAAATTAGCTTTTAATTCATCTTCTACTTTCATGGCGTACAATAATATATTAAAGCAAAGTTAATAGTCCAAATTCAGCATTACACGAGTCTCAGGAAGATAAAAGGTACCAGCAGTAACTCATCCCTTTCCATTTGTTATGTTGCATTTAAGTTTGCTGGCAGCATATGGTGCTGCACAAGACCTACTATACTTGAACCTCAATGTGAAAAAATATGAACAATGTGAACCTTTATCTCATTAAAATGTTATCAGGCATCATTTAGAAATGTGCAGACAAAAACTTCAGCGACTGCGTTGGTAGTGACAAAAATACCGATTGCTGAAGCTTCTTGCTGGGCTTCTACACACTCCAATGGGTCAATTGTTTAAGCCTCAGAAGCCATGATATACGTCTGCTTTTCAGAAACAGGAAGCTCAGGGAACAGTCACACTTTTGTTCATTTATGTAATGTTTACTCAGAATGTGTTGAATAGGAACAAATTCCAATTTGATTTGGATCCTCTTTATGCAGTCTAAACAGCACATGTCAATCATCTGTAAACTCCACATTAGCACCAGCCAAAGCACATCAGAAACAGACAGTGCATAGTTTGAAACTATTTTTCAATAGAACAAAATCGAGTTATTCATGTCTGATTGTACTGAGCGATTCCAGCTTTGGAAAAGGAGATTTATTATGGTTTTTAAAACTTAAACAATTGCCCACTTAGACTGTACCAAAGCCCAGTGAGAAGTTTCAGTAAAATTGGAGGTTTCTAAATATTGAAGCAATGATTGCATTTTTGTCTGCATGATTCTAATTTCATTTCTGAATTTTAAGCTATTATTGATAGGACTGTAGAGAAAGGCAAGAAACAGGGGAAAGATAGCAGGGGGGGTGACATGCAGTAAAGGCCCCGAGCTGGACTGAAACAGAAGACGCTGCGATAAGGCCTGAACCACGTGGTATATGCTCTTCTCTCTGTTGAGCTACCAGAGTACCATGGCTGTACAATTCTAAAGGATACCCAGCAACCAATTAACCCACTCTTCTGAGCCTTCCCGGTTGCTGCTCCACCTCCTCTGCCAATCCGTGGAGGGCTGCAGACCACCACATCTCCTCCGATACATGTGGAGTCACCAGCTGCTTCTTTTCACCTGATAGTGAGGAGTTTCACCAGGGGGATACAGCACATGGGAGGCTCACGCTATTCCCCCCAGTTCCCCCTCCCCCTGAACAGGCACCTCGACCAACCAGAGGAGGTGCTAGTGCAGCAATCAGGACACATACCCACATCCGGCTTTCCACCTGCACTCACCCAATTGTGTCTGTAGGGACGCCCGACCAAGCCGGAGGTAACACGGGGATTCGAACCAGCGATCCCCGTGTTGGTAGGCAACGGAATAGACCACTAGGCTACCCAGATGCCCCCCCCCCCAACATTTTATTGAGATAATGGTAATGGGATTGGAATCCCGTGGGTTGTGCAGGACCCACCACAAATGCTGCTGGCATGGGAAATTTGTACAGTTAATGCTGCAGAGCAGGTAGCCAGCATCATGATCGCTAGATGAGTGTGGAATACAATCTAAACTATGAAAATGAAGCATCATGATTTGGCTTAACTCTACATGGAAATGCATCATTCTCCAGTAAACACAATGCATCCCTATCTGATCAACATACAGGTTAGTCGTATTATCCTATCTTATTACATCCTCATATCCCTTTTATTTGTTTTTATTTATTTATGTATTTTTTGCAGAATGAGAGCAGACACACTTTCAACGGAAAATGGTTTAGCAGGAGTGAGTGATTAGAATATCTGCAGGAGCCTGTGGGAGTGGCATTAACATGCAGTTGCTGTCAGGAACAGGAATAGTCCTACACAGACCTCGGTCTGGGTTTCAAAAATATGAATGTATCCCTTAACTACTTCTCTAAGCAACCATTTCAAATTTACCTAGATCGAGGGTTGTCTAATATACAGGGTTCATACACTCTTTCACCAATGATTTTCAATGACTTTTCCATGACTTCTCTACAACCTTTAACTGAGTTTCCATGAACAAACAAAAAAATGACTTTATTGTTCACCGAAAATTATTTATTGTAGCACCAAGTAAAATTAGGTCTGCATTTCAAACGTGGTGCCTCTCTAACACAAATATTTGCAGTGTATTTCCTTGTATTCACTTTTTACAAAAGAAATACATAACACTTATATCTAAAATGAAATAAAACAATTTTCCCAAAAACTAGAGATGGAATATTTGTCACTCATTAGTGTGAAATAAATTGTAAACAGTTTCACAGTATAAACATAAGTAATAAAACCCACACTAAATAAATAAACATAAAATAACTGGGATCAAGACAACTAACTTGAATGATGTCTCACTTTGATACATGTAAAGTCTGGAACTCAATGTGGAACAAGCCTTTGCAGTGTGGGTGTCCTTGTATTAACACTCATGGCAACGGTCACATGGCAGCTTAGTGCTTCATCTCAGCAAGCTTCTCATCAATTTGCTTTTTAAGGTCTTGAAGAAATGCCTTCTTATCTTTGACAGTGTCGCGCAAACTGTTAAGATTTTGTGATGAAAGTCGGATTACCATTGGATTCAGCTTTGTCAGCATACTCACCAGCTGGCTTCTCCAGTGCACCAATGTCATTTGTAATCTGGCCATCTTCTTTTTAAGTTCATCCAGCTCATCTGCAAGAGCCTTTCTTTTTTGCACACTCTTTTCCTTGTCACTGGCCCTCTTCTGGTCATCCAAGTAGCTGTGGTACCTTTGTCTAAATCCAGAAACTGAGATCAAAAGCTCCTTCGTGAATTGCACATTAGTTACACCGCCAACAGATCTGCTACGGCCAACGATGAGCCTCTGAGCAACCAGAGAGGCTTCCTTCTGATTCTCAATAATCAGCTCCTTGTTGATTGAGAACCCTCTCTCAACACTGGACTGTCCATGAGAGAGAACTAGCAGCATCTTCACATCATGCCATACCTTGGAGAAAGCTTTGTTGTCTCATGTAGTTGAGTGTCCACTCTGCCTTGGGGTCAAACTCTCTGAAGCTGGCTTGAAGGGCTGCAAAATCGCAAAAGTATCCAAATTCTCAAAGGATGTCATCACACGCCGACTCCTCCACATGGTTAGCTCCAACAAGGTGGTGTAGCATCCTTTTCATTTGAGCCAGGCACACTTCTTTGGATTCAGCCACGCATCTTGGATCAAGGCATTACATACTTCTCTCTAGCTGGTGGTTCACAGGAGCCTTATTCTGTAGCTTCTCCAGTATTGTGATTAAGAATGTATTGCATTTCATCTTAATTTCCAGTGCCTGCCTCTCTTGATACCTTGTGGTGGATTTCAGTTAGTGAAGACAGGTTTCAGCTGAGAATCCCAGGTTGATTTTAGTGGCATCCTCATGTAGGTTGCTGTCCTGGTGAGGGACATGCAGGAGCTTCAGGATTGAGGTGGCTTCTTTCAGAGGTTTCTCTTTGCAAAATCGCCCCATGACCCCTGTGAATGACATGAAATTGAAAATAGTGTGAAAAAAATTATTTAACTCACTAGACTGAAACAATTAATAGAATAGATTAATCGACAAACAGAAAATGTATTTAAATTTTTGTTTAATAGCTTTCAAGTGTTTTTTGAATAAAAATAACGTAAAAAATGTTAGGTTTCTGACTGCTGGATAAAATCAAGTAATTTCAAGATGACTATTTGGGTTCAGATAACATGATGAATATTTACCATAATTTTGTAGTTTATATTTTATTTTTCTGGCATTTTATGTTATACTATTATATATAGTCTGCAACAATACAATGACAATAAAGAAAAAACAGCATCTGGTTAATTCAGAAAATCAACAGATTTGTTTTTTTTCCAAGTGAATGCAATATGCTTCATACAGGTGAGACTAAAAGGCCTACAGCTACATATCTTCAGATTAACAGAGGGAGAGACAGAAACATAGTATACACATATAATATGAGAGTCCTTACCTTTCATCAGCTGAAACATATCTTCACTGAGGAAGGGAAACATCGGCTTATCTGTTTGACAGAGGGTGAGGAAGGGGGCAATCTCTCTTGCGATGCCGTTGAAGATCATCACTTTTGGGATGAACAGAGGATCCTTGGAACTGTTCTTAACGGCCTCAAAAGACTTAACCTTAGGATCCGGAAGATCACCCTTCCATACCATCTCCATGTAGGTTGTCACGTGAGGCCAAAGCTTCGAAGCTCGGTCAGACACACCAACATTTTCAAGCCAACAGTGTCTGCAGAACTTGAGCATCACGGTGTTGCATCCAGTGGCGGTGACAAAGTCCTCATGACGAGTGGGACAATCACAGAAAAGCCAGTATAGGTTCAAGAGTGTATGCTCAATGTCCCAGCCAGTAGCTTTGCATCCCTCTCTGAAAGTGTTGTGCACGATATGCAAACTGCAAGAGCCAATGTTGAGAAGCGATTTGTCCACCTACTTCTGCATCTCTTTCTGTATTAGTTCAGATGCTTTCCAGTTCACGTTTGGCCCATCCATAGACAGCTAGATGAGGTTATGAACTCATGTCTCAGACAACACTTTGCTTATCTTTTCGATGACATCAAATGCAGTGGAATGTCCCAAAAATTCTGAGCCAATGTATTTAGTCTTAACCTGTGCTCCTTCCCACAGCCCCACATGTAAATCAATTTGTTTAGACTGCAACTGGTGGTTTAGGTTCTCGTCAAATAGAACTATACATATGCCATTTGTTGGGACACTTCTACCAGTAAGAGCCTCTTAAAATATGGAGCGAGCCCAAATGTGCAGACATATGCACACTTTCTCTCACCGCAGGCAAATCTTCCTGCAATCTGGCTGTCCGGGAACTTGGCTGCGAAAAGACGGCTCGTGTCCTCGGATGACTTGAATGAGTAGTGCAAATTTATGATTTTTAATGCCTACATAATCTCCACTTTGAGGACTTCTTTTTTTGTTGAAACGTCCAAAGTTGTCAGTTTGTTTCTTCATTGTTGAAGCTGCAGTAGCATCGCTGGATGTATTTGATACACCAGTGTTCATAAACTCACCGATGGGAATTGTGGTGCTAGCAGTAGCGGCAGCTGTCTCATGCTTTTTGCCCTTCATGTGGCTAACAAGTGCAGCCCTCCCCCATATTCGAAACATCAAATGTTTTACAGCACACCTTACACTTAGCATGCTTTGGGTCAATATCGTCTGTCAGCCACAATTGGTACTTATCCTTATAAAGCCATGAATTATTGAAGCTGCACTTCCCTGGCATGTTGGCACAGCAGGTTTGCCACCTGCTACCTTAGTGCACCGGAGGGCTAGTGGGCGAGCCTGTAATCACAGACTGAAATAACTTCTCACAAGCCACCGAAATACCATGACAGTTATGTGGGAATTTAGTTTTATTTTTTATGCCTGGATTAATTAGTAATTACATTTGATGCAAATTTAGCTACATTTCCATGACTTTTCCAAGGCCTGGAAATAGCATTTTAGATTTCCATGACTTCTCCATGTTTTCCATGACTGTACGAACCCTGTAATATAATAACAATGTGGTGCATAGCTTTATCCAGGCCTGAGGGAAATTTCGATATCAATTCACCCAATCACATGTAAACTGCAAAAGAGAGGGAAGATTAAGATGGCTTGGACATGTGTGGAGGAGAGATGCTGGGTATATTGGGAGAAGGATGCTGAATATGGAGCTGCCACGGAAGAGGAAAAGAGGAAGGCCAAAGAGGAGGTTTATGGATGAGGTTTATGGATGTGGTGAGGGAGGACATGCAGGTGGCTGGTGTGACAGAGGAAGATGCAGAAGACAGGAAGAAATGGAAACGGATGATCCGCTGTGACGACCCCTGACGGGAGCAGCCAAAAGTAGCAGTGGTAGTAGTAATAGTAGTAGTAGTAGACATGTAAACTGGAAAACTCTAAATTACAGAAATTGCTCGTTTTTTTTGTGTTTTTTTTTAATATACGTAGTATATGCTGCAAACAAGAGGTCCAAGTAAATGTGTACTTTTTGACATGAAATGAGTAGGGCATTTGTGTTCTGCCTCGGCCCTATGTGCTTCCTGAATGCTGTTTGAAATGCAAACAGAAAAGTCTCCTCTCAACATTTATACCACGAACAAACCAAAAATGACAAATAATATGTCACTGACTGTTTTTACTTCATCTTTGATGAAGAGGCTAATATTTCCTCACAACTGCCACTGGATATTCTAAGTACATTAAAAACTTAACTCGTGAATGAGAGGGAGACTAGTGGAATAGTGAGAATGCAAGGAGTAGATGTGATGAAGGCATATGAGCTTAAATACTTGGGGCCAACTGTTTAAAGTAACGGGGAGTGCAGAAGAGAGGTGAAGAACAGAGTGCAGGCAGGGTGGAGTGGGTGGAAAAGAGTGTCAGGAGTGATTTGTGACAGCAGAGTACCAGCAATAGGGAAAGAGAAGGTTTACAAGATGGTAGTGAGACCAGCTATGTTATATGGTTTTGAGACATTGGCACTGACAAAAAGACAAGAGGCAGAGCTGGAGGTAGCAGGGCTGAAGATGTTAAGATTTTCATTGGGAGTGACAAAGAAGGACAGGATTAGGAATGAGCATATTAGAGGGACAGCTCAGGCTGGACGATTTGGAGGCAAAGCAAGAGAGGCAAGATTGAGATGGTTTGGGGCGTCCGGGTGGCGGTCTATTCCATTGCCTACCAACACGGGGATCAGTGAGTCAAATCCCTGTGTTACCTCTAGCTTGGCTGGGCGTCCCTAAAGACACAACTGTCCGTGTCTGCGTTAGGGAAGCCAGATGTAGGTATGTGTCCTGGTCATGTGTTCTAGTCGCTGCACTAGTGCCTCCTCTGGTCAGTTGGGGTGCCTGTTCTGGGGGGGGGGGGCTGGGGGGAATAGCGTGATCCTCCCATGTGCTACATCCCCCTGGCAAAACTCCTCACTCTCAGGTGAAAAGAAGCGGCTGGCAACTCCACATGTATCAGAAGAGGCATGTGGTAGTCTGCAGCCCTCCCCGGATCGGCAGAGGGGGTGGAGCAGTGACCGGGATGGCTCAGAAGAGTGGGGTAATTGGCTGGATACAATTGAGGAGAAAAAAAAGGGGGGGGCGATGATTGAGATGATTTGGACATGCGTGGGTATAGATATGCTGGGTATATTGGCAGAAGGATGCTGAATGTAACTACCAGGGAAGAGGAAAAGAGGAAGGCCAAAGAGGAGGCTTATGGATGTGGTGAGGGAGGAGATACAGGTGGCTGGCATGATAGAGGAAGATGCAGAGGACAGGAAGAGATGGAAACAGATGGTCCGCTGTGGTGGCATGCTTTCTGTAAAGTTAGCTACCTTCTAAGCACCAAACTACTTTCAAACTAAATGTGACCATATTCAAAGAATGCCATTTGAGGCTTTCAAGTGTATTCAGCTATAATTAAATATGCCGAATAAATTTATTCAGCATTTTTGCTTGACATTAAGTTTTTTTTCTTCCAGTTTTGACTTTCTTTCTGAAGCAAACAGAAGTTTACTAAAATGCTGCCTCGTTTAGTAGCTTACAGCTAACCTACCGTCAAATTGGCATTAACTTGGTATCATGCATATAGAATATCAATACTCATTTGGCATCGTATAAATATAACCTTTTTATTTCAGGCAACTGTTATGTCTATTAGCTTTATTGTGATGACTTCTAATCAATAAGTAATGTGGGTAATACATAATGATTGCCAGTGTTCTATGTACATAAGTGATAAAAGAGTATGTTTTAACTAAACTGGTGCTATTAACTAAACGTTAAACTGTTCCTTGCCTACCTTATTCATCCAATACAGACGCTACTCGTATTAATGCATTATTCGAACAAAGGGCCCTGGATACCTCCATGAAATTGACCACAGAGCAGAACAGGGTGCATTTTGGAAGTGAAGGTAAAGTTGGCTTTAATAATGTAGCCGTTCTTTTTTCTTCTGTTAAGGTGGTTTAAAACCTGGTAATCATCTTACATATAACTGGATCCTTTTTGGATGGAAAGCTGTCACTCCCAGCTCAACTTATGATGCCATCCTTGGTCCCTCTATTTCTAAGTGAGGCATGGCTTTACTGGGTGTTTCAGATAGACGACGGTTTTACCCAGCGTCGTTTAAGCATTTATCAAGAGTGGGACGCTACAAATAGCGAGTGTCTTTTGCCAACAATGATATGATTTAAACTTTCAACAAACATTACGAGTTCACCATACACCTTGTGTTTTGCTAGCGATGTCTTTAGTTACTGAGGTAACAGCAGGAAGTTACAGCAACGAAAATGGTTCACGTTTTATGCTTCGTTTATATTTTGGTTTTTTTTTTTTACATTAAAACATTAAAGATGGAAATCACTATCAAGAAGAAAAAACAATGAAGTTTCACCGCTTCGATGACCTAAATGACATGCTGTGCACTAGCTAATGAGCTAGCCAGTTAAGAATAACTTATCACCGCAGTTAGGAAACAGCGTTACGTGGTGTCTGATGCTAGCTACGGTTAGCAAGTTACACTGGCTGCCACATCTTTCAATTCCATTTTTTGAAAATTGTTAAGAATTGACTACAGAACGTAACACACAAAAGTGAACCTTGTTCTTCGCGATATATCAAGGAAATTATTAACTGATGGTAATGACTCACATTTCAAGACTTTATGAGGTTCACCGAAGAATGTCTGAAAAGTATGTGCGGTAAGGTACCGGCGAATTGTCAACAGAAGCAGCATGGGAGCTAGGCATTCTAGGTATTGTAGTTTTATTAAGAACAATTTCATTGAAACTACATGAAGCAGGACTACAACATCCATAGACCTTGAGGATTACGTCAGAAAAACAGTTCGTGTGACTACATAAACGCCGAGTAAAAGAAATGCAAATAGCTGTCGTGTGACTCGTGTCTTGAATTTAAGGTGGTGTTTCGTCAACCAGCAGTCTGTTTCACATGATTATTAAATGTGAATGAAACGTGAAAATAATTTGATTAACTATTGCTAAATTGGAATATCTTGTTAGCAGGAATACTGGCTCAGCAATCACACCAGCGTTATCTTGCGTGTTAGTTTCGCTTTCATTTCAAGCTTTATTATTATCTCCGCCTTTTTTACACGCCATTTAGGGAAAATGTGTTCATTGGCTACACAGTAAAGGATGCATATGTCGATATGTTTGGACTGCTATGAGGATTGTTGCTTGTGAATGAATATGTATTGATTTGCATACTTAGTGGGTGATCGCAGAATTGAAAATCTCCATAATTATTGTCTATGGGACGTATTTTTGTATTTTGTCCCCATTTTTCTTGAGCCACATTTTTTTTGTGCTACACAAAAGTATTTCTATCTTACACTGCATTGAATACTTTGAGAGCGCTATAACTTCAAAGAAATTCTTTATACTTTGGGAGCTATCGATAACTATTTGTCTCAATTTCACACATCAACAGACCTCTGTATATTTATCACTCAGTTTGAACTTTGTTCACCCCCAAACTCCCGGACTCATCTGACTGAATGCAGTAGTGATGTGAGGGTCAGGGTTTTTTTTTTTTTAATACCAGCACCCATCCGACCAGAGGCTTTTCCAGGATTTGAGGACATTCGGGGCTTAGCCCGGAATTCTGTAGAGGGGTCCGGGGAGCTCCTCCCCCAGAATTTTTTTTTTAAATAAACAAGCTCTATTTTGATGTTTTTTATGCACTCTGGCCCCTTATTTATATGCAAAGTACATGTTGTTTACTTTCCAGATTAATTATGAATTATGATGTTAAAAATATAGTTGATAGTAATTAGTATGAATGAGTCATGGCCGTTTTAGTTCGTTTTATGGAAATGTGATCTATTTACGAAAAAAAAAACCCAGTGCTAAAGGACAATAAAAGTATGCGGTGGGATCAGACGAGTATGCCCCGCTAGCTAAACGGCGGCACAGTGGTTAGCGCTGTCGCCTCACAGCAAGTAGGTCCTAGATTCGATCCCCAGGGTTGTCCAACCTTGGGGGGGGGGGGGTCGTCCCAGGTCCTTTCTGTGTGGAATTTGCATGTTCTCCCCGTGTCTGCGGGGTTTTCTCCGGGTGCTCCGGTTTCCCCCATCAAAAAGACATGCATGTTAGGGTTAATACTCCTGTCTGTGCCCATGACCAAGACATGGCAAGACGAGCTGGAGTTGGTCCCCGAGCGCTGCACGGCAGCTGTTGCAAGTGTAGGTGCATATAAATAACAGACAGAGTCGGGCTGTGTCGCTTAGTAACATGTATTCACCGGCTGTGCCCATAACGCAACTGAGGCATGTTACACAGGGCAAGTATACATCAATCAGTGACCCCAGGGGGAGCTGTTGGCTGCATAACATTACCCTACAACATCTCCCTTCCTTTCGTAGAATACAATACCAAATAATATAATGGATAGTATTAGCCATTAGAACATTAGTGCTCATATCCCAATATTAAATAGTGCAATGGAAATAGTGCATCAAGAAGGAACAGCAAGTCAATATCAACCAAAACCTCTGCAGAACAATAACGACAAAATGGTAGCATCAGAACATCCACAAGACCACTGAATAAGTACATTAGAAGTGAACATCACAGTTTTTGTTTCGTTTTTTTTTTTTAATGTCCACAGTCCAGTGTGTGTGTGTGTGTGTGTGTGTGTGTATGTGTGTGTGTGTGTGTGTGCGTGTGAGCGTGTGTGTGTCAATCTCAGTACAGTGTATGACCTAGAGGTCAAGTCTTTCTGGAGGCTTAATCTGCCTCCTGCTCCGGGAGAAGGCCCGGCCCTGTAACTCACGGCATGGTGTGGTCACAGCCTGTGGGGGAGATGGCGGCGACCTCGGGGCTGACGACCTTGGAGACATTACAGGGCTGCTGACGACTTCCTCCATGCTGCCCCCGCTCACATGGCCCCCTTCAGCTGCACACGCGCCCACAGGCTGCTCCGGTGGCCTTTCTGTGTGGGCTGACGGCTGTGGAGGGGCAACCTCCGCTGGTCGGAGATCAACCCTGTTGCGACGGTACATGGTTCCCTCCACGTTGACGAGATAGGACCGCGGTCCCACCTGCTGCAGGCATACTCCTCTCCTCCATCGGCCTGCCCTGTCACCCGGGATTGGTTTCATCCTGACAGGCTGGCCGACGTTTAGCTCTGGCAGATCCTTCGCAGTTCTGTCATATGTCAACTTCGCTGCCTGATGCTTCACCCTCAGCTTGTCTGTGACCCCAGTGATGATCTGAGGTGCTAGTAACTGGTCGGCCACAGGGAGAAGAGTTCTCAGCCTCCGTGACATCAGCCGTTGTGCTGGGCTGCAGCGCATGTCCTCAGTGGGCGTGTTTCTCCATTGTAGAAAAGCCTTCCAGGGGTCTTCGTCGGCCCGGTCTGCTTTTCTGCATAGGCCATTCACAATCTTCACTGCAGACTCTGCTTTGCCGTTAGCTTTTGGGTGTCTCGGGGAGGACATGACATGTTCAAAGCCCCACTCCCTCGCAAACGCCCGAAACTCTCCACAATCAAACTGACCTTCGCAGTCGGAAATGACCCGGTCAGGGATACCGTACCGTGCAAACTGCGCCTTGCACCTTCAGATGGTCGTTTCTGCCGACAGGTCTGGGAGTAGATCAATCTCCCAGAAGTCTGAATAGTGATCCACCATGAGCAGGAAGTCCTGCCTTGCATAGCTGAACAAGTCCATGCTCACCAGCTGCCAGGGACGTGTGGGGAGCGGGTGTGACATCATAGTCTCTTTTGTTGCTCGTGTGCATACTCGTTACACACTGAGCACTGCTGCACATAGTCTTTGATTTCCCCCTGCATATTTGGCCAGTAGAGAGTATCCCGGGCCTGTCTATAACAAGCCTCACCCCCCACGTGGTTGTAGTGGATCCGTTTCAGCATCTCAGGACGCATAGCTTTCGGAATGATGACACGCTGGCTCCTAAAAAGCACACCGTCCTGTGCGCTTATTTCATCTCTGATGGCCCAGTATTCTCTGATGGCTATGGGGCTCTCCTCTTTGTGTTCTGGCCATCCCTCAAGCACGACCGACTTGAGTGTTTGAAGACACACATCCTCCTCTGTGTGTTTTCGAATCTGTGCGAGGCGTTGGCTGGTGACGTTTAGATAGTCTGCCTGCTGAATGGCTGCCGTGTCGTACTGCACCTGTTGCATGCTGCAGACCATTTCACGTCTGTACCGAGTGTCCGTTCTCTGTGGCGGGGTGGTGGCTCTGCTGAGCGTGTCACTGATGTACATTTCAGGGCCTGGCTTGTACATCACCGTGAGGCAGTAGTTCTGAAGTGTGAGGAGCATGCTTTGAAGGCGCTTTGGTGCACTGAGAAGGGGCTTAGTGAAGATTGACACCAGCGGGCGGTGGTCGGTCTCTGCAGTCACATCACCCCTCCCATATAGGTAGTAGTGGAAGCATTGACAAGCGAATACGATGCTCAGGCACTCCTTCTCAATCTGTGCATAGTTTTGCTCCGTCTGGTTCAGCGCGCGGGAGGCTGTCCCCCCTGAAGCAGGCAGCAGCCCAAACCGGTCTGACTGGAGTCGCTCTGTATGGTGACTGGCTTGCTGACATCATAGTAACGTAGTACTGGCACCGCCGTGACCAGCGTTTTGATTTCTTTCATAGCAGCATCATGTTTGAGCAACCAGTGCCACAGCACACCTTTGTCCAGCAACCTTCTCAACGGTTCACACACCTCTGACAAGCGGGGCATGAACCTCGATAAATAGTTAACGAAGCCGACACACCGCTGAACGCCTTTTGCATCCGTGGGGTTTGGCATGTCCAGGACTGCCCTGACCTTCTCGGGATCAGCTTTGAGGCCCTCCACCGACAGTATGTGGCCGTGGAAGCGGACCTCCCTCACACGAAACTGTAGCTTTTTTATGCTCAGCCTCAGCTTCACTTCCCTGCATCTGTCCATCAGAGCAATGAGGTTTGCGTCGTGGTTGCGAACGGCCTCCTCCTCCGTGTCCCCATAGCCGACTATGAGGATGTCATCGGCTATGGGCTCAATTCCTTTCAAACCGGCCAGCAGCTCATGTTGTTTCCTCTGGTACAGCTCTGGTGCAACTGACACGCCAAAAGGGAGCTTCAGCCATCGCTTTCTACCCCACGGCGTCCAGAACGTTGTCATCAGGCTGCTCTCCTCATCAAGGCGACACTGCAAGAATGCGTCGCGTGCATCCACCAGGGTGAAGATACGTGCCTTAGGCAGCTTGTACAGCACGTCATCTAAAGTGGGCATGAGGTAATGGGACCTTTTCAGGGCTCGGTTAAGTGGCTTGGGGTCGATGCAAAGCCTCAATTTGTCTGGCTTCTTCACTATGACCAGATTGCTAATCCAGTCTGTGGGCTGAGTGACTGTGGTTAAGTGTCCATCCTTTTCATATTGGTCCAGCCGCGCCTTAACAGCTGCCTTGAGGGCCACCTAGGGACATTTCTTGGTGCGCACTGGACAGGGGCCACAGTGCTATCCAACTCGAAGTGAACATCACCCGGCAGTGACTCGACTGGGCTGGTGAACACGTCATTGTAAGTGTTAATGAGACAGCCTTTGGTTAGCTCACCTGTCTTGCAGTGCTCCACTTTATTCAGCTCTTCAGGAATGGTGAAGCGTATCAAGCCAAGTCTCTCGCATGTCTCCCCTGAAAGCAAGGGCTGCTGGCTGGTGCGCACGACCTCAAAGTCCAGTCTGTGCGTCTTGCCCCTGATGACACACTGTGTGCTGTACACGCCCATTGAGCTCATCCACTCACTGTTGTAGAGTCTCAGCCTGGTGAGACTTTTCTGAAGAGGCACTCTAGGCGCCAGTCTCATCTTGTCTTTCAAGCTCATCACGTTGCAGGTGGCTCCAGAGTCAAGCTGGCACCTCTGGACCCCTCTGTGCAGTGGCAGGTTTACAAACCACTTTTTCCTTTGAGTGTTCACAGCCCCCACGCTCTCAGCCGTGTACACATCCCTCTCATCGCGGTCGCTGTCCTCCGGGCCCCCTAGCGGCGGGTCATCCACAGCGTTCAACTGACGTGCTTGCTGGCCTCTTTTCATGCATACTTTGGCAAAGTGATTAGCAGTGCCACACAAGCGACATGACTTTCCAAATGCGGGGCACAGGTCTCGCCCCCGTCTGTGCGGTGTGCCACAGTACTTGCATTCACCTGTGCTCTCTGTGGCTGTGCAGATGTGTTGGTGGGCTCGGATGGCCTGCTGGTAGGTCTCCGTCCTGGTCGCTGTCCATGTGCTACATTGATGCTCTCCGCAGTCACAGAGCTGCTAAGTGACATGGATTTTAACTTATTGTCCAACACCTCCGCTGCACGGCAAATGTCAATAGCTCCCTCCAACTTAAGCTCCTTTTCTCTTAGCATGCGTCGTCTGGCGCCCTCATCAGTTGTTCCAAGAACAAGCCTGTCCCTTATAAGCTCGTCTCTTATAGCTCCATATTCACATGTAGCAGCCTTTTCTCTCATTCTCGTGACAAAAGCATCCACAGGTTCTCCTTCCTCTTGTTTAAGGTTGCCAAAAACATACCTCTCAAAGATGACGTTTTTGGTAGGTGTGAAGTATTCCCCCAGTTTGTCGAGTATCGCTCCGGCGTCTTTCTGCTCTTCCGCTGTGAGTCCCAGGTTGTGCACGTAAACATGGAGGCATTCCTTCCCCATTAGCCTCCGGAGCGTCGCTGCCTGCACCGGCTTCTCTGCCTTGTCGATCCCGGTCGCAAGCAAATAATCCTCAAACTCTGATCGAAAGCTAGCCCAGTTGCTGTGAAGATTCCCAGTCATCTTCATGGGCTCCGGTGGCGGAATATTGGAAGCCATCGTCTTGGCTCGATGCTAATGCTAGCAGGCTAACTGAAACTTCTAGCTACGCTTAGTAAAAAAATAAACGCACACTGTTCAAGCAACAGGCAACGTAAAACTCACGTTGGGTTCCAATACAGCTTCTGACACCATGTTGCAAGTGTAGGTGCACATAAATAACAGACAGAGTCGGGGTGTGTCGCTTAGTAACATGTATTCACCGGCTGTGCCCATAACGCAACTGAGGCATGTTACACAGGGCAAGTATACATCAATCAGTGCCCCCAGGGGGAGCTGTTGGCTGCATAACATTACCCTACAACAGCAGCTGCCAACTGCTCCTTGCTACACAGCTAGGGTGGGTTAAATGCAGAGGAAGAATTTCCCCACGGGGATCAATAAAGTCATAAAATAAAAAAATAAATCAAACAAAATAAACGGCATCTACAATCAGCATGAAGACACATTTTCTTCATCATGGTTGTAGGTGCCGAATCATATCATAAATCAACAGGCAATTTCAACCATTATTGAAAAGTTACTACATAGGCTAAATTCTTACACTTCCTTCTCTTTTGGAAAAATCCATAAAGACTTTTTATCCCTGCACGCTCTGCCATTTCTCCTCTACTCGTCTCTTTCGGCTTCAACCTGTCACGTGGCTCAGGGCTAACCACTAGACCCTTCCACACATGCGCGGCGCGCGCACACACAGAATTGGTTTAGAGACCTTCATTTATTTTGACAGGCTGTTATGTTACAAAGACTATGGGACATTCGCACACTTTACGTTTTTTGTCGGGCTTCACATAGGCTTAAATTTAAAATTATATTTGGGGCTGTGTAATGGAGGATAGATTCACCAGGGGCTGCTGCTCCTTTAAGGAAGACGTTCAGCGTTATGACGTAGGCACGATTTACAGTTCCCCAGGAGGGAGAGCCATGTTTTCCACAGCCTAGCCGTTAGCTTGTTGCCACGAGAGATTGTGTTGTATCGGTGTTGTTTTGTGTGGCGAGTAAACGGAATTGACTCGACTCGATCTCTCCGTCTCCTCATTCCTGCACTCCCACATTGGTGACCCGGCACGTTGACGACGAGCATGTCGACCCAAAGCGATGACAACGCCGCTCCGGCTCCGAGTGATGCTAACGGGATGGCTCATGTTAGCGCTAGCATCTCATGTAATGATCTGTGCCCTCTGGCTATGTTAACTTATAACATTAATAAAGCAAGGACGACTTCTCTCGTGCTGGGTGTTTATTCACCGACCGGATTCAGACCGACGTTGTTACGTACATCACGTGACTTTGTTGTGGCGCTACGGAAAGCCGTAAGGGACATTAGCAAATCTAATATTACTAGCAAATATTACATCTCCCTTTTTCTGAAAAGTGCTGCTTTCTCTGCAGGGATACAGACCACGTTGAGCACGTTTATAAGCAAATAACAATCTTAATGAGAAAGAATATGAAAGTAGAACTCTTATATAACTGAACTGCAACAAAGTAGTGCAAAACATTTCCTTCACTGTCTAAATGTGACACCGTAATAACGTTTCATTTTTTTTTCTTTTTCCATTTCATTACTGGTAACTGCAAACATAGCAGGTAGGTACACAAGGTAAGTGAACGCTGTAAACATTTCTTTTCATCACAAGTAATGCATGAACATTTCAGGAAGAGGTAAGTATGAACATTTCTTTTCCATCACTAGTAGTGCATGAACATTTCAGGAACATGTAAGTATGAACATTTCTTTTCATCACAAGTAATGCATGAACATTTCAGGAACAGGTAAGTGTGAACATTTCTTTTCCATCACTAGTAGTGCAAGAACATTTCAAGTATAGTACAGGTAGGTGTACAATTCTCTCTTCTTTTTTTTAACATTCATAAGTCAAGGACTTGTCTTGGTTTGATCGTGCAACCTGACCTCGTGGTGTAACCAGGCTGTGTGTCTGGTTGTCGCTGATTGTTCGTGTCTGGAGGTTCAGCATGCTCTTGCTGATGGGCTTGTGTGTTGTTGTTAGCGCTGGTAACAGTCTGCTGTGAAGTGTGTGTGTGTGTGTAGTGTGAGTGTTCACTCTGCTTTGTCGCAGATGTTGATGGTTGCGTTGGTAGATCTGACCTTCTTTGGTTTGGATGTGGTAGCTCCTGTCTGTGTTCGCTGGTCTTTCCACAGTTGCAGGTCTCCAGGATCCATCCTCCTGCCAGAAGCGGATTGGTGTGCCTGCGGACAGGTGGGGCAGAGGTTTGGCTGTTCGGTTGTAGTACGCCTGCTGGCGCTGTTGACATACCTCTCTCCTTTTGTGAACATCCTCCTGACTGGCGATCTGTGGCTGTAGGTGTTTTGCTGTTGATGGGAGAATGGACCGCAGCCTCCGACTCATCAGTAACTGTGCCGGTGATTTCAGGTTGTCCACCGGTGTGTTGCGATACACCAGTAAGCTCATGTAGGGGTCTTTGTTCTCAGCTTTGGCTTTATCCAGGATGTGTTTGGCCGTCTGGACAGTCTTCTCGGAGAGGCCGTTGCTCTGTGGGTAGTGGGGGCTTGTGGTGGTGTGTGAGAAACCCCATGTCTGTGAGAAGTTGCGGAACTCACCAGAGCTGTAGCACGGACCGTTGTCGCTGATGATAGTCTCGGGGATTCCGTGTCGAGCCATTGCTGCTTTCAGCTTCATGATGACGGCAGATGAGGTGCAGCTGTAAAGTCTCTCTAGCTCGAAGAATCTGGAGTAGTAGTCCACAGTGACTATGAAGTCCTGTGAGTTCCATGTGCCTATCACTTGCCACGGCCGCTCGGGTATGGCGTGTGACATCATTGGTTCCTTTGCATTTGCGCTGCGCCGTTCTTCGCATATGCTGCAGTCTGCTACCGCATCCTCGATCTGTTTCCCCATGCCAGGCCAGAACAGTAAGTCTCTTGCTCGGCATTTGCTTTTTTCCACGCCGAGGTGGCCGGCATGGATGCGCTGTATCATGTCCTTGCGAAGCTTTTGGAGGACAATGATTCTCTCACCTTTGAACAGGATACCGTCCATTTCTGAGGTTTCTGCTCTGTGGTTCCAGTATTCCTGGATGCTGGGCGGGCACTTTTTCTTTGTGTCTGGCCAGCCAGTGAGTGTGGCTCGTCTGAGTGCGGTGAGCTGTGAATCTTGCGCTGTTTCCTGCTTTATTTCTGTGAGTCTTGTGTCGCTCACAGGGATGTTGCTGAGGACTGTGTGCACTTGGGCCTCCATCCCTTCCTGTAGGTCACTGTCGTGGTGTTCTATTGACTTGCGTGACAGTGTGTCGGCCACCGGTATGTCCTTACCGGGGCGGTGGATGATTTGGATGTCGTATTTTTGGAGCGCCATGATCATCCGTTGCAGCTGGGATGGTGCTGCTGCCAGTGGCTTTTTTAGTATTGCCTCCAGAGGCTTGTGGTCTGACTCCACAATCACTTTTCGTCCGTACATGTACTCGTGGAACCTCTTGCAGCCAAAGACCACAGCGTAGAGCTCCTTCTCTATCTGTGCGTAGTTTTCTTCAGTGCTGTTGAGTGACTTGGACGCATAGGCAATTGGTTTGCCATCTTGGAGCATGACAGCCCCAAGGCCACTTTTGGATGCATCCACTTGGAGTCGCAGCTCTTTCTGCGGGTCGAAATATGAGAGTACTGGACCTGGGTGCTGTGTAATGAGATTCTTCATCTCCTGGAACGCCTTGTCGTGGACTGCATCCCACACAAACTCACTGTCCTGTTTCAGAAGCTGTCTGAGGGGTGAGTTTATCTGTGAGAGGTGTGGAGCGAATCTGGCGAGGTAGTTGATCATCCCGAGGACTGTCTCCAGCTCTACTTTGTTCTGTGGGGGTTGCATGTCCTTGACCGCCTTTACCTTGTGTGGGTCTGGTTTGATGCCTTCGTGTGAGAGCGTGTGGCCGAAGTAGCTTACCTCGGACACGCATATGTGACACTTGTCGGGGTTGAGCCTCACCCCTCGCTCCCTTGTGCGCGTCAGCATCGCTCTGAGACGCTGGTCATGTTCCTCTTTAGTCTTGCCGAACACTAGTATGTCGTCCACTATGGCCGTCACACCGTCCAGTCCTTCATATGTTTCATCCACGCGTCTCTGGAACTCGTCTCGAGCGGACACGATTCCGAAGGGCAGTCTGAGGAAACGATACCTGCCAAACACTGTGTTAAATGTCGTCAAAACTGAGGATTCAGTGCTCAGTTTGATGGCCCAATAACCTGACCGCGCGTCTAACACGCTAAAGTACTCAGCTCCAGCGAGCTTTGTGGTGGCGTCCTCCAGCGTAGGGAGGGGGTAGTGAGGTCGTTGTATCACTTTGTTAAGAGTTCTGGGGTCTAAACACACTAAGTTTGCTGTCTTTGGCTTCTCAACAACGACGAGTGCGTTCGGCCATTCTGTGGGTTCTGTTACCTTACAGATTATGCCGCCTTTCTCCATGCTGTCAAGCTCGTCCCTCAGTTTGCTGCGTAGGGCGATGGGGATTCTGCGTGGCGGGCAGACGACCGGCGTTGCATCTGGTGTGACGCGGAAGGTGCACTCGCCTGGGAACTCTCCTATTCCCTGGAAAACATCTGCATACTCATCCATTATGCTCTGTGATGTGACATTGTTTTCCTCGCTCACAGCCATCACTATTTTTACCAAGTTTAGGTCACGGCATGTTTTCATTGCCATGACTGGTGGGGCGTTTGTGTCAATGACGTAAAAGTCCAGCATCATTGCATTGTCTCTGTACGTACATCTGAGTTTGCATGTGCCTTTCACGCTCAGCGCGCCTCCTCCATATTCAGTGAGTCTGTGTATTGCTGGTTTCAGTGTCACATTTTTGAACAGCGCCTGGAACAGGTTGGTGGGAATAGTATTGGCCTGTGCCCCAGTGTCTCGTTTGAACTTTACCTTCTGTGGAGGTGTGCCTATTCCAACCTCTACGTAGGCCTGGTCGTTGCTTTTCCCGTTATTCTCTATTGAGATGCAGTCCCTTTGTCTGAAGTTAGCGTTAGCTGCTTTGGGTGCGTTCGGTTTGTAAGTCTTTCTGCCTATTGCGTGCACCGTTTCATGCGTGCTGCCCTGGCCCATAGACTTTAGCTGTTGCTTTGCTAGCTCGTGTGAGCGGGCTACATCTATGGCTTTTTCTAGCGTTAGCTCAGCTCCCTGGCTAAGTAGCTTTTCTCTCACTCTGGGTGAGTTGGTGGCAAACACGATGCGGTCCCTGACCATCTCGTCGGCATTTGGGTAGCCACAGTCTTTGACTAGAAGCTTTAACTCAGTTACAAATTGTTCGAAGGATTCACTCTCTCCCTGCATCTTTTCATGAAATTTATATCTGGCATAAATCGGGTTTGCTTTGGGGGTGATGTACTCAGTGTACTTATCGTAGTACGTTTCTAGCTTTTTGGCTTGTTCTCCGCTGAGTGTCCAAGTGTTGTGCACATCGCGCCCTTTTCCCCCTATCCAGAGCAAGAGGTAGCTGCATTTCTCCTCTTCATTCTTCCCGCGCAGGGGGCCCTTGAACATTAGCTCCGTTGTTTGTCGAAATCGTCTCCATGCTTCAGGTAAATTCGCCGATTCCCAGTCCATCCGTGGAGCTGGAACGCCGTACGAATCCATATTGGGTATTTAAACTCCGCTACTCTGACACCATTGTTATGTCTGCACACATCGACAGTGCTGCATTTGATTTGGTGCTGTTCTATTGTGCTGGGATCGATTGGTGATGCCTGCGGGCTCTGGGTTGTTTGATCGGGTCTCCCTGTGATGCTGTGTCAGTCTAAATAAAGAATGCAACGTAGCGGTTGTGTCGAGCGACAGCGCTGTGTCCTGACGTGATTTCTAAATACAATATTGGCGACGAGGATGGCTGATATCTCTCTCCCACCATCTGCCCCCTTCCTGGCATTACCTGGCGAGCCTCCGGTACCATGGACTCGCTGGCTACATAGTTTTGAAAATTACATCATCGCCTCAGGGCTCGACGACGTGAGCCAGGCTAGGAAGACGGCTCTGTTGCTACACTGCTTGGGAGCAGAGGGTCATCGTGTGCTCGGGACTCCAAAATCGATCTGGTTGGCTCTCTCCAAGTGACTGTCCGCTATGGAACCAAGCTGGTGCCCAATGCAGTTTTTCATGTGGCACGCCGTGGGGCCAACCTGATGGGCCTGGACCTGTTCTCCGCTCTGGGGTTCTCCCTCTTAGACACAAGGGGGGCAGCAATCCTGACTGTTGCCACACCTTGGCAGCAGAAGTGGCCATCGCTGTTTATGGGGCTGGGCTGCCTCTCCGCCTTCGCCCATCAACCTCTCCTCAACCCTGCTGTGAAATCTGTCATCCAACCACTGCGCCGCATCCCGTTGGCTCTCCGTGATGGGGTCTCCGCCGAGCTGCAACAACTGCTGGAAGCTGGCATCATTGAACCGGTGGACGCGTGACCTTGGGTCTCAAACCTCGTGGTGGCTAAGAAGAAGTCGGGGGGCCTGCGTGTTTGCGTCGATCTACGTGCAGTAAATAAGGCAGTGGTCCCTGATAAGTATCCACTGCCCACCTCAGAAGAACTCACTGCTCATTTCTATGGCTCTGAGGTGTTCTCCAAGCTCGACCTCAGACAGGGGTACTTACAGGTGCCCCTCCACCCCAGCAGCCGAAACCTCACAGCCTTTGTGACACATGCAGGAGTGTTTCGCTACACCAGGATGCCTTTTGGTCTCAGCTCCACTCCTAGCTGCTTCCAGAAAATCATGGTCTCTGTGCTGGCTGGCATACTGGGCGTGGCCATTTATCTGGACGATATAGTGGTACACGGGCCCACCAGTGAAATCCACGACAAGCGCCTCAACATGGTCTTCGCAGCTCTGTCCAAGCACAAGCTAACTCTCAATGCTGAGAAATGTGTCCTCTCTGTGCCAGCCATCGAGTTTGTGGGGTTCCGGCTGTCAGCGAGCGGTGTAACTCCACTACAATCCAACGTGGACGCCATTCAGGCCATCCCTGAGCCCAGCTCGGCCGCCCAGGTCGCCTCCTTCCTGGGTATGACAAGTTACTACCTGAGGTTTCTTCCCCAGTACTCTGCGACCACAGCCCCCCTTTCGCCAGCTGCTGCGTAAGGACGAGCCATAGGTGTGGTCAAAGGCATGCAGTGACGCTGTGCGTGATCTCAAGACTCAACTGACTTCACCACCAGTGTTGGCTCACTTCGACATCTCCAGCTCCACCTTTGTGACCTGTGACGCATCAGCCACAGCGATAGGGGCTGTGCTGTCTCAAACCCAGAACGGTGTGGAGAAGCCCATCGCCTTCGCCTCCCGTGCCCTCAACCTGACCGAGCAGCGGTTCTCCGTGGGTGAGCGTGAGGCGTTAGCCTGTATCTGGGCTTGTGAAAGGTGGCACCTCTACCTCTATGGCCGCTCCTTCACCCTCAGGACAGATCACCAGGCCCTGACAGCGCTGCTGTCCACATCTGGGACAGGCCACAAACCCCTGAGGTTGCACCGCTGGTCTGACCGCCTCCGCCAGTACAGCTTCAGCCTGCAGTTCACCCCAGGCAGAGACAATGTTGTCGCCGACCTGCTCTCTCGCTCTGTCTCCACCCCAGCTCCACCGACGGACACTGACTGTGTGGGAAAGGACATTGTCCAAATGCTACACACACCCCTTCAGGCCACTGTCTCTCTGCAGAAGCTGAGGGCAGCCCCCGAACAGGACCCTGTCCTCTCCCAGCTCCGCACCTACATCCAGAACGGCTGGCCTCACAAGGTCCCAGAGGAGCTGGCTGCGTTTGCCCGAGTCAGACAGGAGCTCTCCTGATGGAACGACACCTGTGTGGCACGTGGGTTTTGCACAGTGGTCCCAACTGCTCTCTGTGCACGTGTTTTGAATATGGCGCACGAAGGCCACCTGGGCATTGTGAAACTGAAACAGCGCTGCCGAGACCTGGTGTGGTGGCCGGGGATAGACAGAGATATTGAGGCTCTGGTGAAGGACTGTTCTGCCTGCCTTGTGAGTGGCAAGACTGGCCACCAGGCTCCCCCACCCCTGCAACCTCTCGCCTGGCCCTCTCAGCCCTGGGAACACCTGCAGTTGGACATTTGTGGTGAGATCCATGGAGTTCCCCACCACCAACACTTCATGGTGGTCGCCTACGATCTACACTCAAAATGGCCTGAACTCACCACTTCCGGCACTGTGACCTCACAGATCATCATCGACTTCCTTGACTCTCTTTTCTCTCGCTGGGGCCTCCAAAGACCATCACCACTGACAACGGCCCTCAGCTGATCTCTGCTGAGTTCACTGCTTATCTCGAAAGCAAGGGCATCCGTCATATACGCACTGCATACTACCACCCCCAGGCCAATGGCGGCGTTGAACGTTTTCAGCAGTCACTGAAGAACGGCCTCAGAGCACACATGGCCCAAGGGTGCTCTTTCACGCAGGCCATCCGTCACACTCTGCTGCACTATCGGGCCACACAGCACTCGACCACAGGCGTCTCCCCAGCCTCTCTCATGCTAGGCCGGGAACTGTGCATGCCCCTTGACAGGCTCCGCCCCTCCACACCCCAGGCACCTCCCTCTGGGGTCAGAGCCTCAGTCACTCGTCAGCAGACGCGGATGAAGCAATGGTTTGACCAGTCAAAACGAACCAGGGTGCCAGACATCAATGTGTCAGACTGGGTCAGGGTCCGCAGGCCCCACAGGGACAATAAAATGGCTCCATACTGGCCCTTTCCTCTCCCAATCACCCGTCAGCTGGGCCCAGCCACTTACCTCCTCAGCGATGGCACTCGGTGGCACTCCAGTCGTCTACGGAAGGTGTCAGCTCCGCCACACACAGCTGGTGACACAACCTTAGCCATTCCCTCGGCATGGCGAGACGCCCCGGGGCTTCATGCAGCTCCTACACGGGCCCCAGACATTCCTGGGCCTCAGCTTCCCCTGCCTTCTCCCTCCCCACCTCGGCTTGCCCAGCCTCAGGCCGCCCCGCGACCTGTTCGCACACGTTTACGCCCTGGCCACCTAGAGGACTTTGTGTCAAACCTTTCGTGTTTGAAATTCTGCCGGGGGGGGGGGGATCTTATGTCTGCACACATCGACAGTGCTGCATTTGATTTGGTGCTGTTCTATTGTCCTGGGATCGATTGGTGATGTCTGCAGGCTCTGGGTTGTTTGATCGGGTCTGCATGCGATGCTGTGTTAGTCTAAATAAAGAATGCAACGTAGCGGTTGTGTCGAGCGACAGCGCTGTGTCCTGACGTGATTTCTAAATACAATAACCATGTAATGATCTGTGCCCTCTGGCTATGTTAACTTATAACATTAATAAAGCAAGGACGACTTCTCTCGTGCTGGGTGTTTATTCACCGACCGGATTCAGACTGACGTTGTTACGTACATCACGTGACTTTGTCGTGGTGCTACGGAAAGCCGTAAGGGACATTAGCAAATCAAATATTACTAGCAAATATTACACTCAGCAGCGACGGTGAAGTTGCCCGAGTTATGGCAAGGAAGCCAAGGGCGAGATAGACTGGTCCCCGGGGTTGTTACGTATCACGAATGAAGACCAGAGGCCTGTGTAGTGAATCCCAAAGGACAGACAGACACAGAGCGCCGAGAAAACCCGAAGGCGATTTTAATGCAGGAAAATAAACAACACTGCCACAGGGATGATAACAGAGGAATCTCAGGTGGCGGGTTGTGACGATGTGCATGCACCTGGCTACCAAAGTCCGAATCCGTAGAGCGAGGGGTTGTCCGAGGAAGTCCGGGTCCGAGATCCAGGAAATCAAGTCCGAAGGGAGGGATCCATGGAGAGAGACGCAGAGGGAGATCGCTGGAGAGGCACGGGGAAAACGTGATGGTCGCTGGGGACGAGGAGTGAGGGAGACGCGGGGAGCCGTGGAAGTCGCGGAGGGAGGGTCTTGAGAGAAACAAAAACAGCGAGACGAAACGCAAAAAAATAGGAACACATGAGTTAGATACTGAGGAACAAAACAACAGCGTGGGAATAGACACGAGAAAAGAGTAAGCAGGAAAATCACTGGAATAGGCTTGTCAGAGCTTTACGACAGGATTCAGTACGTCGAAGCACAAAGAGGCGTTCTGGGAGGCTTCTTGTAGAGGGCTGCCTGATTGCCGCAGGTGTGCCTGATAGATCAGCGTTTCTCAAACCTCTCCTGGAGGACCACTTGTCCTGCATGTTTTAGATCTCGCCCTGCTCCAAAACACAGCTAATTTAAATGATCAGTTTTGTTATTAGGCAGCTTTGGGAGCTCATAACAAGTTGATCATTTGAATAAGCTGTGTTGGAGCAAGGAGAGATCTAAACCATGCAGGACAAGTGGTCCACCAGGAGAGGTTTGGGAATCGCTGTGATAGATGATGGCAAACACCAGGTGCAGCGCAGCGCTCGTCTCCTCAGAGCGCGAACCGAGCGCTCGGATGTTTCCGGCACGTCCGAGCTGGAGGAGTGGCTTGAACGTGAAGGAAGGCAGCTCGGGGCGGTGTAGCCACAACAGGGGATGGACGAAGCTTTCGACGATGCCAAGGCTGCGCTGGCCAACGCCGCTTTGCTGGCGCACCCGTCCCCCACCGCCCCGATTGCCCTCACGACCGACGCCTCCGACTCTGACCGCCACCCGCTGCAAGCAGTGGGTGGGCGGCGCCTGGCAGCCCCTTGACTTCTTTAGCAAACAGCTTAAAGAGAACGAAAGGAAGTACAGCACTTTCGACCAGGAGCTCCTGGGTCTCTTCCTCGCCACCCGACACTTGAGGTTCCTGTTGGAAGGCCGCCGTTTCACCGCCTTCGTCGACCACAAGCCGCTGACATTTGCCATGGCCAAGACCCCCGAGCCAACAGCGTCAGCTCTCTGCCATCTCGGAGTTTACCACGGACATCCGGCACGTGGCTGGCAAGGACAACTTGGTTGCCGACTGCCTCTCCCGGGCGGTCGCAGGGTTTGTTCACTTGGGACTCAATTACGCTGCCATGGGTAAAGAAGACCAAGCTGCTGATGCGGACATCCAGGCCTATCGGACGGCCGCTACGGGGCTGCGGTTGGAGGATGTGGTGTTTGACAGCGCTAACGCCACATTCCTCTGCGACGTTTCCACGGGCCAGCCCCGCCCCATGGTGCCCACCGACTGGCAGCGCCGTGTTTTTGACATTATCCATGGCCTCTCCCACCCGGGTGTGAAGGCGTCCACTAAGCTGGTGGGGGCCAAGTTCGTCTGGCCCGGCCTCAGGAAGGACGTCAAGACCTGGACTGACTCCTGCGTGGCGTGCCAGCGTTCCAAGGTACACTGTCATACCAAAGCCCCCTTGGCGCCATTCCTGGTGCCCGAGAGGTGTTTCGACCATGTGAATATGGACCTGGTGGGCCCCCTACCCCCCTCCCACGGGTTCACTCACCTTCTCACCATGGTGGGTGGACAGCACCACCAGGTGGCCGGAAGCTGTTCCCCTGTCATTGATCACATCTACTGAGGTGGCCCGGAAGTTCATCGGGTCCTGGGTGGCCCGTTTTGGCACGCCGGCTGACCTCACCTCCGGCAGGGGCCCGCAGTTCACGTCCGAGCTCTGGACTGCAGTCGTGGAGGGGCTGGGGGTGAAGCTCCGCCGCACCACGGCATACAACCCACAGAGCAACGGACTTTATGAGCGGTTTCATCGGTCTATGAAGGCCACTCTTTTTGCCAGCCTCACGGACAGCAACTAGGTCGACCGCCTCCCATGGGTCATGCTCGGCCTTCGCTCCGCCCCCAAGGAAGACCTCCAGTCCTCGTCTGCTGAGCTGGTTTACGGCCAGCTGCTGCGTGTCCCGGGGGAGTTTCTCCCAGACGCCGTGGTCCCCTGGTCTGCAGTTTCTCATTGGGCTGTGGCCTGGGACAGTGCCAATGCTTTTGCTCCGATCCCTACATTTCACCACTGCCTCCCTCAGTCCTACGTTCCCAATAATCTGCTGTTGGCCAGGTATGTCTTCATCTGCCACGACAGCCACTGCACCCCCCTGCAGCCCCCCTACGATGGGCCCTTCCGTGTCCTGGAAGCGGGGCCTAAGAACTTTGTGGTGGACATAGGGGGCAAGCCGGAGCGGGTTTGGGTGGACCGTCTCAAGCCTGCCCATTTGGACCTGGGTGGGTCGGTCGACGCCCCCCTTCTTGGGCCCCCGGCCCAGCCTCGGCCCGTGCCAGGGCTCCGGCTCTATCCCCTGCCCCTGCCCCACCCCTGCCCCCATACCCTATCAGTGCAGCCATTTTGGCCGTCTGGTCCGCCCCCCGAGACATTTACTGTTTCACTGGGGATTGTTCGCCTGTTGGCCGTTTGTGTTTCATTGAGTACTGTTGTGTTATATTACTGTTTTGCATTTTTTCGTGATGGTGAATTCTGGGGGGGCCTGTGTGGCGATACACAATGGAGGATAGATTCACCAGGGGCTGCTGCTCCTTTAAGGAAGACATTCAGAGTTATGACGGTGGCACGGTTTAGAGTTTCCCAGGAGGCGGAACCATGTTTTTGACAGCCTAACCGTTGACTTATTGCCACGAGAGATTGTGCTGTATCGGTGTTGTTTTGTGTGGTGAGTAAACGGAATGAACTCGACTCGATCTCTCCGTCTCCTCATTCCTGCACTCCCACACTACCCTCAAGACCTTTGGGGTTTAAGCCCCGGCAAAATGACCTGGCGACGCCGATGCCTCCGACCCGTTATGAGAGCCATTCCGCCCCGCCCGCCCCGCTAAAATATGAGTTAATTAACCACCCGGACCGACCCGACCCGCAAACTTTCAAATGTAGCCCAGGCTACAGCAAAGTGAGCAGTGTTGCACTGTTTCGTTTTTGAGCTTTTTGCCTGGGCTAAAAACCACCACCGTAGTTGGGTTGGCTGCCTGACTTTTTATTTCAGCTGCGGCGAATGTCTTACAGTATCAAGCCACTATAGTTAATGTTATAACACTTCACTGTAATCCTGATTGATTTATTTGCTAACTTCACCTGCCTCATTGCCTTTAGCATCACGCCAGGTGGTGTGCGGCCATTATCTGTTTTTCGTTTATAATTTCTGACCATCTCTTCTCCCTTCCTTCTTTCCTGCCTTCATTCCTTTCTTTAAAAACACATGCACAAAATTCAAAATTAGATATTACAACAGTTGACAAGCAGACTCTGTGTCCATGTATACTGGCAACTTGTCTCAGTAATTTTGGAGCATGTTGTCACATGTGATAACTTACCCCAAAATTACTGAGACAAGTTGCCCATAACTGCTATGTTTGCTAATGTTTGCTATATCTTAAAGTAAGCGTGAAGCAGGACATTAGAAAAAGTAGAACAAGACACTTTATTATCTCCTCTATTTATACAAATGTATAATTGTTAAGGTTTTAACCCAGCCACTGAGGATGCACAAGCCAGTGCATCCTTAGTGCTGGTCCCAAGCCCGGACAAATGGGGAGGGTTGCGTCAGGAGGCATCCGGCGTAAAATCTTTGCCAAATCAAATATGCGGATCATAAATAAGATTTACATACCGGATCGGTCGAGGCCCGGGTTACCAACGACCACCACCGGTACTGTTAACCAGCAGGGTGTCGGTGGAAACTATGCTATTGTTGGGCGAAGGAGAAGGAGAGGGGGAAAGCATGTCCAGAGGCAGCTAGAGAGGAGGAAGGGTAGGCGTGTGGAGGTGAGAGTTGGAACTTTGAATGTTGGCACTATGACTGGTAAAGGGAGAGAGCTGGCTGATATGATGGAAAGAAGAAAGGTAGGCATACTGTGTGTGCAAGAGACTAGGTGGAAGGGGAGTAAGGCCAGGAGTATCGGAAGTGGGTTCAAACTCTTCTACCATGGTGTGAATGGGAGGAGAAATGGGGTAGGGGTAATTCTGAAGGAAGAGTATGTCAAGAGCGTGCTGGAGGTGAAGAGAGTGTCAGACAGAGTGATGAGTATGAAGCTGGAAATCAGAGGTGTATTGCTAAATGTTATCAGCGCATATGCCCCGCAAGTTGGGTGTGAGATGGATGAAAAAGAAGAATTCTGGAGTGAGTTGGATGACATGGTGGAGAGGGTAACCAAGGAGGAGAGAGTGGTGATTGGAGCGGACTTCAATGGACATGTTGGTGAAGGGAACAGAGGGGATGAGGAGGTGATGGGAAGGTATGGAGTCAAGAAGAGAAATGTGGAAGGACAGATGGTGGTCGATTTTGCGAAAAGAATGGAAATGGCTGTGGCGAATACATATTTCAAGAAGAGGGAGGAACACAGGGTGACGTACAAGAGTGGAGGAAAGTGCACACAGGTGGACTATATCTTATGTAGAAGGCGCGATCTAAAAGGGATTGGAGACTGCAAGGTGGTGACAGGGGAGAACGTAGCTAGGCAGCATCAGATGGTGGTCTGTAGGATGACTTTGGAGACCAAGAAGAGGAAGCGAGTGAAGACACAGCCGAAGATCAAATGGTGGAAGTTGAAGAAGGAAGACTGTTGTGTGGAGTTCAGGCAGGAGTTAAGACAGGCACTGGGTGGTAGTGAAGAGTTGCCAGATTGCTGGGCAACCACTGCAGAAATAGTGAGGGAGACAGCTAGGAAGGTACTTGGTGTGTCATCAGGACAGAGGAAGGAAGACAAGGAGACTTGGTGGTGGAATGAGGAAGTACAGCAAATTATACAGAGGAAAAGGTTGGCAAAGAAGAAGTGGGATAGTAAGAGAGATGAAGAAAGTAGACAGGAGTACAAGGAGACACAGCGTAAAGCGAAGAGAGAGGTGGCAAAGGCAAAGGAAAAGGCGTATGGTGAGTTGTATGACAGGTTAGACACTAAGGAAGGAGAAAAGGACTTGTACCGATTGGCTAGACAGAGGGACCAAGCTGGGAAGGATGTGCAGCAAGTTAGGGCGATCAAGGATAGAGATGGAAATGTGCTGACAAGCGAGGAGAGTGTGCTAAGAAGGTGGAAGGAATACTTTGAGGAGCTGATGAATGAAGAAAATTAGAGCGAGAGAAGGTTGCATGATGTAGGGATAGTGAATCAGGAAGTTCAGTGGATTAGCAAGGAGGAAGTGAGAGCAGCTATGAAGAGGATGAAGAGTGGAAAAGGCAGTTGGTCCTGATGACATACTTGTAGCGGTATGGAGATATTTAGGAGAGATGGCAGTGGAGTTTTTAACTAGATTGTTTAACACAGTCATGGAAAGTGAGAGGATGCCTGAGGAGTGGAGAAGAAGCATACTGGTACCGATTTTCAAGAACAAGGGCGATGTGCAGAACTGTAGCAACTACAGAGGTATAAAGTTGATCAGCCACAGCATGAAGATTTGGGAAAGAGTAATAGAAGCTAGGTTAAGAGGAGAGGTGATGATTAGCGAGCAGCAGTATGGTTTCATGCCACGAAAGAGCACCACAGATGCGATGTTTGCTTTGAGAATGTTGATTGAGAAGTATAGAGAAGGCCAGAAAGAGTTGCATTGTGTCTTTGTAGATTTAGAGAAAGCATACGACAGGGTGCCGAGAGAGGAGGTGTGGTATTGTATGAGGAAGTCAGGAGTTGCAGAGAAGTATGTAGGAGTGGTGCAGGATATGTATGAGGGAAGTGTGACAATGGTGAGGTGTGCGGTTGGAATGACAGGTGGGTTCAAGGTGGAGGTGGGATTACATCAAGGATCGGCTCTGAGCCCTTTCTTGTTTGCAATGGTGATGGACAGGTTGACGGACAAGATCAGGCAGGAGTCTCCATGGACGATGATGTTCGCGGATGACATTGTGATCTGTGGCGAGAGTAGGGGGCAGGTTGAGGAGAGCCTGGAGAGGTGGAGGTATGCACTGGAGAGAAGAGGAATGAAAGTCAGTAGGAGCAAGACGGAATACCTATGCGTGAATGGGAGGGAGGACAGTGGCATGGTCAGGATGCAAGGAGTGGAGGTGACAAAGGCATTTGAGTTTAAATACTTGGGGTCAACTGTCCAAAGTAACGGGGAGTGCAGTAGAGAGGTGAAGAAGAGAGTGCAGGCAGGGTGGAGTGGGTGGAGAAGTGTGTCAGGAGTGATTTGCGACAGAAGGGTACCAGCAAGAGTTAAAGGGAAATTTTACAAGATGGTTGTAAGACCAGCTACGTTATATGGTTTGGAGACAGTGGCACTGACGAAAAGACAGGAGGTGGAGCTGGAGGTGGCAGAGTTGAAGATGCTAAGATTTTCACTGGGAGTAACGAAAAAGGACAGGATTAGTAATGATTATATTAGAGGGACCACTCAGGTTGGACGGTTTGGAGACAAAGCAAGAGAGGCAAGATTGAGATGGCTTGGACATTTGCAGAGGAGAGATCCTGGTTATATTGGGAGAAGGGTTCTGAATATGGAGCTGCCAGGGAAGAGGAGAAGATGAAGGCCAAAGAGTAGGTTTATGGACGTGGTGAGGGAAGACATGCAGGTGGCTGGTGTGACAGAGGAAGACGCAGAAAACAGGAAGAAATGGAAACGGATGATCAGCTGTGGCGACCCCTAACGGGAGTAGCCGAAAGTAGTAGTAGTAGATAATTGTTAAGGTTTTAACTAGACGATTATTACAAAAAAATGTCAAGTTCTTTTTTTTTTTTACTTTAGAATGTGAAAAAATTGTGTATCAGTGCTCACCTCAGTTAACACTGTGCTTTACTTTTCTCAGGCAGGATATGACATCAGACCAAGTAGATGCTGAAAACTAGTATTCGACTTTTATGTAGCGTCCTCGGATGGTGAAAATATCAACGATGGTGACAACTTACCCATGTGACAAGAAGCCCTGGTCTCCTACGATGATAAGTCTGTGCTGTTTTTTCCTGACCTGAGCGCCAGCGTAATGAAACGCAGGAAAGAGTATGACCAAGTTAAGAGGGAGCTTCGATCTAATGATATTCCGTTTACCCTACTCCATCTTGCAACACTGAGGATCACGCTCCTCGATGGAAGGGGAAGATTCTTCAAAACACCTGAGGAAGCGGCGCCATTCCTGCGTCACTCCCCAGGAGAAACATAACGGACGAAAACAGGTGGATGAACAGATAGCCGAAGTTCTTACAAGCTGCATTGTCTTTATGCTTAAAGCTGTCGTCACTTTTGTTATATTAAAGACGTTGTAGATAATGTAAGCAGTAGCCTGCACAGACATTTTGGTGGGCAGGTGCTCAAGTGAAAAAGGGCATCCCTCTCATAATTATTTTAAAAAATAACATTACACTGGCACATCTTGTACTTACTTACATATTTATTTATTTCAATACCCATACATTCATGCAGATGTTGAAAACTTAACAGATTTCAACAGAATTGCTGTATCAATTCACACAGAGACTATGGTCTTTAGCATCACAAGGACAGACCTTGGAAACAACAAAGAAAACAATGCCACTGTGCAAACTTTTGTGTTCTATAAAATAAATAACCATTCAAAATTAACAGCAACAGCAACCCTTGTTTGTCTATGTTCAGTTGCAACAATTACACTAAGTGCATTCTGTGTACTCAGATGAAGGGAGCAGGATCATTCTTCTGCCATGTCTTGGAAGGTTCTGATGACCTCACTATGGTTTATTTGGATGTCTTGCTCTATGACAAGCAGGAGAAGGTCAGAGAGTTGTTGTTGTCCACAGAGACTTCTCAGTTTGTTCTTGATAATTTTCAGGTTTGAAAATGATCTCTCTCTATAGAAGCTGTTGACACTGGCAGTGTCGCATAGGTTCTTATCATCTTCACTAAGGTTGGAAAGATGAGCTGGCCCCTCTTTTCATTCAGTATGGCAAGGATTTCTTACAGGTTTTTGAAGGAATGCTGGAGTGGAAGACCTTTAGCTCTGTCTTCGGCTGGTCATTATCTTCCTCATAGAAATCACAGAGAATGTGGACAGCTTCCTCTGCTTCTGAGTTTGGGGTGCTTACCCAGTTGGCATGTACTGTTCAGGTGTGGAAGGATCGAATGATTTTATCAGTGAGACTTCCAGTGTTGCCCCCCCCACCTTGAATCTCCTGTTGAGCTTCTCAGTCATAATATCCAGAAATGTGTACTGCACACTCTCCCTGAAGTATGCCTCTACAGAGAGACTCAAACTGATCACTCACGGGAGACATTGTTGGGCTGGGTTGGAATGGCATTGACACTTTTTGTTCCCTCTCCTGACCGGGCACTACAGTCGGTATTGGAATGTCGAGGCTCTCTGCCTTCTCTGATGGGCCTCCAAATATTGTTTGAAATGTGTGAAGCACACCATCAATTACCTTGTAGGCAGTGGAGTGGTCCAAGCTTTCTTCCTGCAGAGATTCTGATGCTGGAGCAGTGACTTGTAAGACTGGGGTGGTGATTTCCAGGCAGAGAATAAATAAGAAGTTGATCACATTTCTTGGACATCCGGAGCTCGGACATCTGGAGGGAGCTTGGAGTAGAGCCACTGCTCCTTCGCATCGAAAGAAACCAGTTGTGATGGTTCGGGCATCTGATTAGGATGCGTCCTGGGCGCCTTCCTTTGGAGGTTTACCGGGCACGGCCAACTGGAAGGAGACCCCAGGGTAGACCCAGAACTCGCTGGAGGGACTACATGTCCAATCTGGCCTGGGAACGCCTTGGGATCCCCCAGGAGGAGCTGGAGGGCATTGCTGGGGAGAGGGACATCTGGAGTGCCCTTTTTAGCTTGCTGCCACCGCGACCCGACCCCGGAAAAGTGGCTGAAGATGAGATGAGATCACAATTCTATACATCTTAGCATCCCCTTGGGCCAAGTCAGGTGGATCACTTTCACTGATGTCATTAGGGAGCTTCATAACAGCTTTCAGAATTCTCTGAAGGGATTTCAGTGCTCTCTCTCGCTCTCTGCAAGCCGATCGGGTATCCGACAGCTTCTTAAGCTCCACAACATGCTGTCCAGGATACAGAGACTGCTGCCATTTCACCAAGGCAGCATAGCACTTTGGAGAGCCAGTGTGAAAAGAATTCAGCTTCTCCACAAGGTTGAAGAACGTCACAAAATGTTTGTTAGACTTTGAGGCTTCCACCAGGACCAGATTCAGACAGTACACTTTGCAGTGAACATAGAGGACCTTCTCACTGTGTACACATATTCTGGCTTGAAGACCTTTATACATGCCACTCATGTTGGCTACTCCATCGTAGCCTTGGTCACACATATCCTTCAGCTCTAGGTCATTCTTCTGCAGAAGGGAGAGCACTGTATTTTCCAGCTCCTGTCCTGTAGTTGTATCAACATTGCACATCTCAATGAAGCTCTCCGTTATTTGCATATCATGAAGATATCGCACTCCAAACGACACGTGTTCTTGATGCGAAACATCAGAGGTTTCATCCAGTAAGATGGAGTACATTTCAGCATCTTTTATTTCACGTTGTATCTCCCTCCTGATGTAAGTACCCAGTGCAGCAATTATGTCATTTTGACTTCTCTTAGACAGCAATGACACCTAGGGCCTTGTCTTGGTGACTTTCATACTGGCAACCTTTTTCTACATGCATCTTCAGCACACTGTCATAGCGGGAAAATACATCCACCAGTTCAAGGAAGTTACCATGGTTGTTATTGGAGTTGCTCTCAGGCCTCCAGGTAAATCAAGGGGCCCACCCACAACTGCACAAACCATTCCATCATCTTTAAATGGATTTTATTGAACTGACACCAAGCGAAAGGAAAAAATATTGTCTGGTAACAGTAGATATGTTTTCCAAATGGGTGGAAGCTTTTCCAATCTCAAAGCAAGATGCAAGTGCAGTGTCTAAACTATTAATCAGGAAAATTATTCCTTGCTGGGGAATTCCAAGCAAAATTAGCAGTGATAATGGCACGCCATTTGTGAATGCTGCCTTCAGGAGTGTGGGAGATTATTTATTCATAGACATGAAACAACACTGTGCCTATCACCCAGCTAGTGGAGGAGCGATAGAGAGAGATAATGGCACTCTAAAAAATAAATTGGCTAAATGTTGCAAAGAGACAGGACTATCACGGACAAAGGCTCTCCCTCTCGTCCTAAGGTACATGAGGGCAAGGATAAGACAAAAGAATGTGTTAAGTCCATTGGAAATATTATTTGGAAGACCGTTGAACACAGGAATTGGGCCAGCCCAAAGACACCTTCCCCGCACCAGTCAGTGTGAGGATGAAATGTTGCGTTATTGTGCAAAACTATCCTCTGTGCGCTCTGATATTTATAAGCAGGTTAAAGCAGCCATACCAGAACCAGCAGAGGGATGATTACACGACCTGCAGCCCGGAGACTGGGTAGTGGTGAAGGACCACAGATGAAACGCTTGGAATAAACCGAGGTGGTTGAGGCCATACCAGGTGTTGCTGACAACGGAAACAGCAGTCAAGGTCACCGAGTCATGTACTCAGTCCAGCCTGTCATCTAATGCCACATGTCCCTGGTACTGTATGGTGGCCAGAGGATTTAGTGGAAGACCTACCGCCGGCAACGTGGGTAATTTCATCAACCAAAATTACCCGCCAGTCGAACCTACTAGGGGACCTGTTCCACTTTTGGCATCTCCCATTTGGCCAACAGCTAGTTTTGAATGTTTTTATCATGCTGGGCACAATCTCACTGACGGCATAGCTAACAACACTAGATTAGAAGATGGTAGCAGCCTGCAAGACATTGGTAATTTCACAGGAAACGGCTCTATCATGTATGTCATCCATTCAGATACAGGGATCAGCTGTACCAAAGATGGTAAAAGCCACAGCACATGTAACGATGCAACGGCTTCGATACTGTTACTGCAAGGCCTCCCTGTCCCTGACATTTATTGGTTTTGTGGAAAAAGCCGCATAAAGCGCGTATTACCTATGGCTTGGAGAGGGTTATGTGCTAGTCTTATCTCAACAAATACACATCATGCTAGCTGATCACGACAACACCCCAAAACAGCATAATCATGTCCAAAAACGAGAATATACAGAAGACCCACAGGTTTGGATAGTGAGCATAGGAGTGCCCAGAGGAGTACCCAATGAATTTAAGGCCCGTAATCAGGTAGCAGCAAGGTTTGAATCCACTATCTTCTGGAGTAGTACGATCAATAAAAATGTAGATTGGATCAGTTATCTTTATTATAATCAACAACGATTAATTAATTATACGCGAAGCACATTGCACCCGTTAGGGGAACAGGTGCA
This sequence comes from Lampris incognitus, assembly GCF_029633865.1. Taxonomy (NCBI): domain Eukaryota; kingdom Metazoa; phylum Chordata; class Actinopteri; order Lampriformes; family Lampridae; genus Lampris; species Lampris incognitus. The sequence goes on along the minus strand of NC_079219.1, from coordinate 39,196,300 downwards.
TGCAACCTCGCAGATGGCCTACCAAAACAGACTGGCCTTAGATATTAGCAGAAAGGGGGGGGGGTGTTTGTTCAGCGACATTTGTACCTTAATTTCCAACAACACCACACCCGTGGGCTCTTTCACTAAAGCCATGGGCAAACTACATGAATTGGCAAATGAGATGAACCAAAATGCGGGCTGCGACATGTGAAGCCTCGATTGGTTTGATAACATTTAGGCTGCACCGTGGGCCTTCTTGTTATTGGGACAATGTTGGATAATGGAATTGATATATTATGTATGGATTGTATCACAGCCCGGCTCATAGGCTGCAACAAAGATGGGAGACCAGACGAGTTTGCAATTTTGCCCAGGCACATTTATTTACAAAATGATAATGAACAGCTAAATAAACGTGGTAGTCTGTACTCAGCTCATGAGCAAAAAGCTCATGAACACAAAATCACAGGCGCCCCTAGTGGGGCGGAGGGGTCGTCACAATTGATATATGATATATGAATTGATATATGATGTATGAATTGGGATATATGATATATGAATTAGGATAATAGAAATGATAACAATTACTTTAACCCATCTGACCATGACCTGTACCCAGTCCCTGACTGGACACCTCCTTTTCTGGATCACGACGATGATAAGGATGTCTGGATCACTGTGTAATCTTGATATGCAATTTGTGAAGTACGCTAAATCACTCGCCATGCTGAAACTTGTCACCGGAAGGGGTGTTGTGATGATGTTCTGTTCTTCCTATTGCCATATCTACATTACCTTGCATGTTTTTTATATTGTTGTATTCTCTTTTTTATATTTCTTCTTTTATATTTTACACTTTTTAAAAATGTTTTTCATTCCATTTCTTGTTTCATCATTTACTCTTGTTTATTCCATTTCTTGTTTCATCATACAATGTTACTGGGGACTATGTTGTGTTTAGATGGATTTTGAGCATTCACATAAGTCTTTCCCAAATGTCAACTCTGGATTTTATTGTGATATAACCGCTCAAATTAGTGTAGGTAACTTTTCAAGTCTTTCACTCATTTCTAGTCAAGAATGAAGTGAGATGTTTGGTTCGAGAGGACATGGGATGACTGTGACTTCTGTCTGACTGCTGATGTTAAGGTTTGTAGAACGAACCCAATAGCGACAACACAAGACAAAGTAAAGCACCAACCTGGCAGGACTCGTAGAGGAGAGCCGGCCGGGCCTGGACAGAAGGGGGAGGCGCTTCAGGCGGAACTTGAGAATAGCTTCTTAAAAATGGGAAAAAACGTAAACTGCTCCCTTAAAGTCCGAAAGGGAAAAAAACGTAAACTGCTCCTTTAAAGTCCGAAAGGGAAAAAACGTAAACTGATCCTTTAAAGTCCGAAAGGGAAAAAAAACACAAACTGCTCCTTTAAAGTCCGAAAGGGAAAAAAACACAAACTGCTCCTTTAAGGTAGAAGTCCAACCGAGTAATAAGATCCACAGTGAGAGAGGAGAAATTAGAATATCAAAAACTTGATCTCAACTAGAAAATCACGATGGGAAAATCCAATGGGGAAAACACAAAGAGAGTTCTTCTCCGAACAAGCTCTCAAGGAGAACTGACACAAGGGAATAATCAAACAAGCAAAAACACGGAGAATACTACAATCTGTACTCCACCGGGAGACACAGAAATGTCACAAAACTCGAGACGAAGAATTTACTCACGGGACTGTTCAGGACGAACTCGCGACGAGTTCTGGAAAGCAAACAAACTTATACTAGAGTGGTTAACGAGTAGGTAGGCTGCAGGTGTTTCAGACGCGCCCTTCCCCCGCTCTCATTGCTGGTTGCCAGGTTGGTCAACAGACCGAGCCCTAACAGCTGAGTTTATATGGAGTGTTTTTGATGTAAATCTGAAGCATTTCAGCTGACTCATAATTGACAGACAGGCCTCATAGTCATTCTGTGTGAAGTAAGATGTTCCCCAGGATGTATAACCATTGTATATTTGTTTTTTTTTGTTTTTTTATGAGCATGATATGCTCAAAGGGGGAATGTAATGGAAAAATACAAGCTTATACAGGTTATGCTGTAACGTTTGTACTGAGACAAACAGAGCCACTTGTTTCTAGTTAGACTTCACATACTATTCACTTGTTTTTGCATATGACTTATGTTTTACCTACAACCGACACTTCCGCTGCTGTTGGTGTGTCCTTGGGGCTGAAACGGTGGCTGCTTTCTCTATGATTACCTTAGTCGAGAAGTGCTCTTCTCCACAACAAAGATGTCTGGTACGTGGCCTTCCTATTGCAGAAGGGGGAATAGCTTGCACCTGCAGATGGAGGGGCTGCTCCCTTTGTCTGGTGTCAGCAGAAAACCACATTCCATCCTGATATGCAAGTTGTTTGTCTCCTCCTATAAAAAAAAATCATGTATCCAATGCTCTGGGCTCTTTTTTACCTTGGCGAGACTGAGACAATGTACGTGCAATTTTCTGTGAATTAAACTTAAAGAGACAAGACTGACTATTTTCTTTTTATCACAAAGTTTGCCACCACACTTTAAAGAGTTATTTAACCCCCTTGCCAACAAGCAAACATGACAGAGTTGGTACCAATGGTTGCCTTAGGTCTTCTAGTTTAATTAGTATCATATCTTCATGCTAGCTTTAAAAATGAGCCCTTTACAGCCTCTGACAGTAATATAACTTGGCTGGCTGTCATGTCACCAAAAGGCGGGGAGAAGTGGATGCTGCTTATGTGGCAGCTGCATTAACAAGAAAGTTCGGTGGTGGTGGTGGGGGGGGGGTCAAAGAGTGCGGTCTCGCAGAATTACTCAAATGCAATTTTCAGGCATTATTATACGCTTTTAATTGATACCATGGACCACATTTAAAAGAAAAATATTTCAAAAAGGGCAATTATCTGGTCAGAGGGCAAAACGGCCGATGCTTGAGTGCTACCTGGAGTCTATCTGTGCAGGTCCCTTAATGTAAGTGATGATAGCAGTCTCAGTTTACATTTGATAGATTAGTTTCAGCTTAAGATGACTGATTTGCATAGTAACAACTTTTGAAACGGGTTTTTTTCAGTATTTGTAATAATTTCCTGTTTCGATTAGCACTAGAATAACCGGAATTTCACTCCTACCTAAAATTATCTATTAAACATGCTGTATTCTAAGCCTTCTCAGACCCCAGAGGTGGTGCTATCATTTCACGCGAAAAAGGCTTTCAACTGGGTTGAGTGCGACGAACTGTTTTTTTTTTTACTTTGCAAAAATTTGGTTTCGGTGGTAATTTTATATCCTGGGTCAGATTATTGTACTCATCCATGAAGGCCTCAATATGTACAAATGATATAATCTCTTCCTCTTTCCCGTTACACAGAGGAACTAGACAAGGGTGCCCTTAAAGCCCCCTGTTCTTTGCAATAGCAATAGAACCTCTGGTCATAGCCCTGCATAGCAACCACAACATCAGTGGTATTTATAGAGACCAGAAACGTAAGGTTTCACTTTTTAATGATCTGTTGGTTTTTGTATCTGACCCCTTAATCTGCATCCCTAAGATCGTGACATTATTGAAGGATTTTGGGGAAAAAAAATTTAAAGATATAAACTCAAATAAAAGTGAACTACTACCACTACTACTACTACTACTACTTCTTTCGGCTGCTCCCGTTAGGGGTCACCACAACGGATCATCCGTTTCCATTTCTTCCTGTCTTCTGCATCTTCCTCTGTCACACCAGCCACCTGCATGTCTTCCCTCACCACATCCATAAAACTCCTCTTTGGCTTTCCTCTTTTCCTCTTCCCTGGCAGCTCCATATTCAGCATCCTTCTCCCAATATACCCAGGATCTTTCCTTCACACATGTCCAAGCCATCTCAAACTTACCTCTCTTGCTTTGTCTCCAAACCGTCCAACTTGAGCGGTCCCTCTAATATAATCATTCCTAATCCTGTATTTCTTCGTCACTCCCAATCTTCAACTCTGCCACCTCCAGCTCCGCCTCCTGTCTTTTCGTCAGTGCCACTGTCTCCAAACCATATAACATAGCTGGTCTCACAACCATATTGTAAACCTTCCCTTTTACTCTTGCTGGTACTCTTCTGTCGCAAATCACTCGGACACTCTTCTCCACCCACTCCACCCTGCCTGCACTCTCTTCTTCACCTCTCTCCTGCACACCCCATTACTTTGGACAGCTGACCCCAAGTATTTAAACTCATATGCCTTCGTAACCTCCACTCCTTGCATCCTGACTATTCCACTGTCCTCCCTATCATTCAGACATAGGTATTCCATCTTGCTCCTACTGACTTTCCTTCCTCTTCTCTCCAGTGCATACCTCCACCTCTCCAGGCTCTCCTCAACCTGCACCCTACTCTCGCTACAGCTCACTATGTCATCCGCGAACATCATCATCCATGGAGACTCCTGCCTGATCTTGTCCATCAACATGTCCATCACCATTGCAAACAAGAAAGGACTCACAGCCGATCCTTGATGTAATATCACCTCCACCTTGAACCCATCTGTCATTCCAACCACACACCTCACCATTGTCACACTTCCCCCATACATATTCTGCACCACTCCTACAAACTTCTCTGCAACTCCGGACTTCCTCATACCTACCACACCTCTCTCGGCACCCTGTCGTGTGCTTTCTCTAAATCTACAAAGACACAATGCAACTCCTTCTGGCCTTCTCTATACTTCTTAATCAACATTCTCAAAGCAAACACCGCATCTGTGCTGCTCTTTCGTGGCATGAAACCATACTGCTGCTTCCTAATCGTCACCTCCCCTCTTAACATAGCTTCTATTTCTCTTTCCCAAATCTTCATTCTTTGGCTGATCAACTTTATACCTCTGTACTGTAATGATCTGTGCCCTCTGGCTATGTTAACTTATAACATTAATAAAGCAAGGACAACTTCTCTCGTGCTGGGTGTTTATTCACCGATCGGATTCAGACTGACGTTGTTACGTCCATCACGTGACTTTGTTGTGGTGCTACGGAAAGCCGTAAGGGACATTAGCAAATCAAATATTACAAGCAAATATTACATCTCCCTTTTTCTGAAAAGTGCTGCTTTCTCTGCAGGGATACAGACCACGTTGAGCACGTTTATTAGCAAATAACAATATTAATGTAACCGGTTATTTTTCGCCCGGTGCGGGATTCTACGGGGTGTAGTACTGCACCACAAGGCGACATCACTAACCGCTCGGCTAAAGGGTCAGACCCGTTAGCTAGGGACTAACGTGTCTTATTAGTAGTTTACAGTCGTCACCCTCCCCGGAAGCGCGCCCTGGCCTTTTGTTATTCCCGCGCTCCGAAGAGACTTCTGAGGATCCGCACACTCCCGGATCCCACCGCTGCCACCAATGTAACCGGTTATTTTTTCGCCCGGTGCGGGATTCGATACGAGGTATACTGCACCACAAGGCGACATCACTAATCGCTCGACTAAAGGGTCAGATCCGTTAGCTAGGGGCTAACGTGTCTTATTAGTTGTTTACATTAATAAGAAAGAATATGAAAGTAGAACTCTTATATAACTGAACTGCAACAAAGTAGTTCAAAACATTTCCTTCAATGTCTAAATGTGACACCGTAATAACATTTCATCTTTTTTTTTCTTTTTCCATTTCATTACTGGTAACTGCAAACATAGCAGGTAGGTACACAAGGTAAGTGAACGCTGTAAACATTTCTTTTCATCACAAGTAATGCATGAACATTTCAGGAAGAGGTAAGTATGAACATTTCTTTTCCATCACTAGTAGTGCATGAACATTTCAGGAACATGTAAGTATGAACATTTCTTTTCATCACAAGTAATGCATGAACATTTCAGGAACAGGTAAGTGTGAACATTTCTTTTCCATCACTAGTAGTGAAAGAACATTTCAAGTATAGTACAGGTAGGTGTACAATTCTCTCTTCTTCTTTTTTTTTAACATTCATAAGTCAAGGACTTGTCTTGGTTTGATCGTGCGACCTGACCTCGTGGTGTAACCAGGCTGTGTGTCTGGTTGTCGCTGATTGTTCGTGTCTGGAGGTTCAGCATGCTCTTGCTGATGGGCTTGTGTGTTGTTGTTAGCGCTGGTAACAGTCTGCTGTGAAGTGTGTGTGTGTGTGTAGTGTGAGTGTTCACTCTGCTTTGTCGCAGATGTTGACGGTTGCGTCGGTAGATCTGACCTTCTTTGGTTTGGATGTGGTAGCTCCTGTCTGTGTTCGCTGGTCTTTCCACAGTTGCAGGTCTCCAGGATCCATCCTCCTGCCAGAAGCGGATTGGTGTGCCTGCGGACAGGTGGGGCAGAGGTTTGGCTGTTCGGTTGTAGTACGCCTGCTGGCGCTGTTGACATACCTCTCTCCTTTTGTGAACATCCTCCTGACTGGCGATCTGTGGCTGCAGGTGTTTTGCTGTTGATGGGAGAATGGACCGCAGCCTCCGACTCATCAGTAGCTGTGCCGGTGATTTCAGGTTGTCCACCGGTGTGTTGCGATACTCCAGTAAGCTCATGTAGCTTTGGCTTTGTCCAGGATGCGTTTGGCCGTCTGGACAGTCTTCTCGGAGAGGCCGTTGCTCTGTGGGTAGTGGGGGCTTGTGGTGGTGTGTGAGAAACCCCATGTCTGTGAGAAGTTGCGGAACTCACCAGAGCTGTAGCACGGACCGTTGTCGCTGATGATAGTCTCGGGGATTCCGTGTCGAGCCATTGCTGCTTTCAGCTTCATGATGACGGCAGATGAGGTGCAGCTGTAAAGTCTCTCTAGCCCGAAGAATCTGGAGTAGTAGTCCACAGTGACTATGAAGTCCTGTGAGTTCCATGTGAATAGGTCTGTGCCTATCACTTGCCACGGCCGCTCGGGTATGGCGTGTGACATCATTGGTTCCTTTGCATTTGCGCTGCGCCGTTCTTCGCATATGCTGCAGTCTGCTACCGCATCCTCGATCTGTTTCCCCATGCCAGGCCAGAACGGTAAGTCTCTTGCTCGGCATTTGCTTTTTTCCACGCCGAGGTGGCCGGCATGGATCCGCTGTATCATGTCCTTGCGAAGCTTTTGGGGGACAATGATTCTCTCACCTTTGAACAGGATACCGTCCATTTCTGAGATTTCTGCTCTGTGGTTCCAGTATTCCTGGATGCTGGGCGGGCACTTTTTCTTTGTGTCTGGCCAGCCAGTGAGTGTGGCTCGTCTGAGTGCGGTGAGCTGTGGATCTTGCGCTGTTTCCTGCTTTATTTCTGTGAGTCTTGTGTCGCTCACAGGGATGTTGCTGAGGACTGTGTGCACTTGGGCCTCCATCCCTTCCTGTAGGTCACTGTCGTGGTGTTCTATTGACTTGCGTGACAGTGTGTCGGCCACCGGTATGTCCTTACCGGGGCGGTGGATGATTTGGATGTCGTATTTTTGGAGCACCAGGATCATCCGTTGCAGCCGGGGTGGTGCTGCTGCCAGTGGCTTTTTTAGTATTGCCTCCAGAGGCTTGTGGTCTGACTCCACAATCACTTTTCGTCCATTCATGTACTCGTGGAACCTCTTGCAGCCGAAGACCACGGCGTAGAACTCCTTCTCTATCTGTGCGTAGTTTTCTTCAGTGCTGTTGAGTGACTTGGACGCATAGGCAATTGGTTTGCCATCTTGGAGCATGCCAGCCCCAAGGCCACTTTTGGATGCATCCACTTGGAGTCGCAGCTCTTTCTGCGGGTTGAAATATGAGAGTACTGGACCTGGGTGCTGTGTAATGAGATTCTTCATCTCCTGGAACGCCTTGTCGTGCACTGCATCCCACACAAACTCACTGTCCTGTTTCAGAAGCTGTCTGAGGGGTGAGTTTATCTGTGAGAGGTGTGGAGCGAATCTGGCGAGGTAGTTGATCATCCCGAGGACTGTCTCCCGCTCTGCTTTGTTCTGTGAGGGTTACATGTCCTTGACCGCCTTCACCTTGTGTGGGCCTGGTTTGATGCCTTCGTGTGAGAGCGTGTGGCCGAAGTAGCGTACCTCGGACACGCATATGTGACACTTGTCGGGGTTGAGCCTCACCCCTCGCTCCCTTGTGCGCGTCAGCATCGCTCTGAGACGCTGGTCATGTTCCTCTTTAGTCTTGCCGAACACTAGTATGTCGTCCACTATGGCCGTCACACCATCCAGTCCTTCATATGTTTCATCCACGCGTCTCTGGAACTCGTCTTGAGCGGACACGATTCCGAAGGGCAGTCTGAGGAAACGATACCTGCCAAACACTGTGTTAAATGTCGTCAACATTGAGGATTCAGTGCTCAGTTTGATGGCCCAATAACCTGACCGCGCGTCTAACACGCTAAAGTACTCAGCTCCAGTGAGCTTTGTTGTGGCGTCCTCCAGCGTGGGGAGGGGGTAGTGAGGTCGTTGTATCACTTTGTTAAGAGCTCTGGGGTCTAAACACACTCTAAGTTTGCCTGTCTTTGGCTTCTCAACAACGACGAGTGCGTTCACCCATTCTGTGGGTTCTGTTACCTTACAGATTATGCCACCTTTCTCCATGCTGTCAAGCTCGTCCCTCAGTTTGCTGCGTAGGGCGATGGGGATTCTGCGTGGCGGGCAGACGACCGGCGTTGCATCTGGTGTGACGCGGAAGGTGCACTCGCCTGGGAACTCTCCTATTCCCTGGAACACATCTGCACACTCATCCATTATGCTCTGTGATGTGACATTGTTTTCCTCGCTCACAGCCATCACTATTTTTACCAAGTTTAGGTCACGGCATGTTTTCATTGTCATGACTGGTGGGGCGTTTGTGTCAATGACGTAAAAGTCCAGCATCATTGCATTGTCTCTGTACTTACATCTGAGTTTGCATGTGCCTTTCACGCTCAGCGCGCCTCCTCCATATTCAGTGAGTCTGTGTATTGCTGGTTTCAGTGTCACATTTTTGAACAGCGCCTGGAACAGGTTGGTGGGAATAGTATTGGCCTATGCCCCAGTGTCTAGTTTGAACTTTACCTTCTGTGGAGGTGTGCCTATTCCAACCTCTACGTAGGCTTGCTCGTTGCTTTTCCCGTTATTCTCTATTGAGATGCAGTCTATGTACAGCTCTGTCTGTTCTCCCACAGCGGTGCCCTCCACTGTAATGTTGTCGAAGTACAATTCTTCCTGCTCTCTGTCAGTGGTGTACTCTTCTGGGTTCTCTCCGACGGCATGTACTGTGCCACGGTAGTACTTTGTCTGTCCCTGGGAGCTAGACTTGCATACTTAAGCAAAATGATTGAGCTTCTTGCATTTAATGCATTGTTTACCCTTAGCTGGGCAAGTGGCTTTAGCGCTGTGTAGCCCTCCACAATAGCTACACGCCCTAGCGGCGGTGCTAACGTTACCCTCCCTTTGTCTGAAGTTAGCGTTAGCTGCTTTGGGTGCGTTCGGTTTGTAAGTCTTTCTGCCTATTGCGTGCACCGTTTCATGTGTGCTGCCCTGGCCCATAGACTTTAGCTGTTGCTTTGCTAGCTCGTGTGAGCGGGCTACATCTATGGCTTTTTCTAGCGTTAGCTCAGCTCCCTGGCTAAGTAGCTTTTCTCTCACTCTGGGTGAGTTGGTGGCAAACACGATGCGGTCCCTGACCATCTCGTCGGCATTTGGGTAGACACAGTCTTTGACTAGAAGCTTTAACTCAGTTACAAATTGTTCTAAGGATTCACTCTCTCCCTGCATCTTTTCATGAAATTTATATCTGGCATAAATCGGGTTTGCTTTGGGGGTGATGTACTCAGTGTACTTATCGTAGTACGTTTCTAGCTTCTTGGCTTGTTCTCCGCTGAGTGTCCAAGTGTTGTGCACATCGCGCCCTTTTCCCCCTATCCAGAGCAGGAGGTAGCTGCATTTCTCCTCTTCATTCTCCCCGCGCAAGGGGCCCTTGGACATTAGCTCCGTTGTTTGTCGAAATCGTCTCCATGCTTCAGGTAAATTCGCCGATTCCCAGTCCATCCGTGGAGCTGGAACGCCGTACGAATCCATATTGGGTATTTAAACTCCGCTACTCAAACACCATGTAATGATCTGTGCCCTCTGGCTATGTTAACTTAGCAAGGACGACTTCTCTCGTGCTGGGTGTTTATTCACCGACCGGATTCAGACTGACGTTGTTACGTACATCACGTGACTTTGTTGTGGTGCTACGGAAAGCCGTAAGGGACATTAGCAAATCAAATATTACTAGCAAATTACATGTACTTGCTACAGTTCTGCACATCGCCCTTTTTCTTGAAAATCGGTACCAGTATGCTTCTTCTCTACTCCTCAGGCATCCTCTCACTTTCCAAGATTGTGTTAAACAATCTAGTTAAAAACCACACTGCCATCTCCTAAACATCTCCATGCCTCCACAGGTATGTCATCAGGACCAACTGCCTTTCCTCTCTTCATCGTCTTCATAGCTGCCCTCACTTCCGCCTTGTTAATCCACTGCAGTTCCTGATTCACTATCCCCACATCATCCAACCCTTTCTCTCTCTTTCTCTTTCTTTCTCTCTCTCTCTCTCTCTCTCTCTCTCTCTCTCTCTCTCTCTCTCTCTCTCTCTCTCTCTCTCTCTCTCTCTCTCTCTCTCTCTCTCTCTTCACTACCACCCAGTGCCTGTCTTAACTCCTGCCTGAACTCCACACAACAGTCTTCCTTCTTCAACTTCCACCATTTGATCTTCGGCTGTGTCTTCACTCGCTTCCTCTTCTTGGTCTCCAAAGTCATCCTACAGACCACCATCCGATGCTGCCTAGCTACGTTCTCCCCTGTCACCACCTTGCAGTCTCCAATCCCTTTTAGATGGCGCCTTCTACATAAGATATAGTCCACCTGTGTGCACTTTCCTCCACTCTTGTACGTCACCCTGTGTTCCTCCCTCTTCTTGAAATATGTATTCGCCACAGCCATTTCCATTCTTTTCGCAAAATCGACCACCATCTGTCCTTCCACATTTCTCTTCTTGACTCCATACCTTCCCATCACCTCCTCATCCCCTCTGTTCCCTTCACCAACATGTCCATTGAAGTCTGCTCCAATCACCACTCTCTCCTCCTTGGGTACCCTCTCCACCACGTCATCCAACTCACTCCAGGATTCTTCTTTCTCTACCATCTCACACCCAACTTGCGGGGCATATGCGCTGATAACATTTAGCAATACACCTCTGATTTCCAGCTTCATGCTCATCACTCGGTCTAACACCCTCTTCACCTCTCGCACACTCTTGACATACTCTTCCTTCAGAATTACCTCTACCCCATTTCTTCTACCATTCGCACCATGGTAGAAGAGTTTGAACCCTCCTCCGATACTCCTGGCCTTACGCCCCTTCCACCTAGTCTCTTGCACACACAGTATGCTTACCTTTCTTCTTTCCATCATATCAGCCAGCTCTCTCCCTTTACCAGTCATAGTGCCAACAGTCTCACCACCACACTCATACCTTTCATCCTCTCTCGCTGCCTCTGGACATTCATTCCCCCTCTCCTTCTCCTTCGCCCAAAAGCAGCATAGTTTCCACCGGCACCCTGTTGGTTAACAGTACCGGTGGTGGTCGTTGGTAACCCGAGCCTCGACCGATCCGGTATGGAAATCTTATTTATGATCCGCATATTTGATTTGGCAAAGATTTTACGCTGGATGCCCTTCCTGTCGCAACCCTCCCCATTTATCCGGGCTTGGGGCCGGCACAAAGAATGCACTGGCTTGTGCATCCTCAGTGGCTGGGTTTTAAATAAAGTGAACTAATCCCAATTAACTCCACAGCGGATAAATGTCCGCTTAGCTCCTTTCCTTTCAAGATTTCACCTCACAAATTTCCTCATCTTGGCATTGTTGTAACACGGAGCTATAATAATGTTTTAAACGTATCTTTCTAACTCTGCTATGCCGTGCTAAACTAGATCTGGAACGCTGGTCTTGGTTCCCTCTATCTTTTGCAGGCCGTATCATCCGTCCATCCAATATCCAAACCGCTTACCAAATTTTATCCCTTGTTCAATCTATACTAGTTTATATTTAAAAAAAAGACATTCTTCTCTTCGCTAGATAAATCTATTCCATTATGCGCTTGGACTGGAAAAATGTCTCGGACACGTAAAGCGGTCCTTCAGAAGCTCTGTGAAGCTGGTGGAATGGCCTTAGCAAGTTTCAGCATATTACCGGTCCTGTAATGTAAGGGTGCTATCCTTTTGGCAGTGTAAGTTCACAGGCACTTAGTTCACTGGGCTAGACTCAGTTTTTTTACTGCTTTGTTGCTTGTTGTAATTGATGTAAGGTGACCTTGAGTGTCATAAAAGGCGCCATTAAATAAATAAAATACATTATTATTATTTTATTATTCAATTTACGGCAACACATGTTTTGTTTCTTGAAAAGGTTTGATAAGACTTTTAACATTTAATGTAACAATATACAAAAGAGTTGCTAACTCTGCATGCTGCAGTCGCCTACGGCACACCTGACATAAACAAACGACAGCAGCATAATTCATCTGACTGACAGCTGTTTAAAGAAATAAGTATTTGGTGTCGGAGAGGGCTGGGACGTTTGTATTTGGCTTGATTGCATTTGAAGCAGATTTTGGAGCACGACGATATTAGGACGGACCTATAGATGGCGACATTTCCCCAGTAATAGAACTTTTGCTCCATTGATTTTTCTCGTGCAATCAGAGAAGTGGAGGGGAAATTACACAAAGTTGAAGTTATTTCAAAAACCTGAAAGATTTAGGGCTTTTGAGAAAAATTCAGGGCTGGAGCCCAAGAAGCCACCCACCCCGCTCCGCCAGTGCTTGCGTATTTTATTTATTTATTTATTTTTACCGGACGTTTTTGGACCCCGCATGGCACAAATCAATCCGTCGCCATTGGGGATCCATAACCACAAATAGCGATACATTACTTCATCTCTGTGTACCTTACAAACGTTGGTTTCTCCAAACCACCACTAGATCTCTCACTCCTCCCTTCATAACAAGTACGTGAGATAGCAAAAGGTGAACATCGGTCTTTGTGAGGAGACATTGCTTTTGGGAAATTAAGTTCTTCTTTTCAAAACACTGCTGCTTCTGTCCACAGGGGAGTGCAAAGTTAACAAAAATCCCAAACTCCTCATAGTAGTTTTAAATGAACCACTGATGCATTTGTTGGTCTGTGTGCATATATACTTAAAAGCAATAGTGGTTTAAAATAAATGTAGAACTTGGCTTTTAGGTTTTTTTTTGTCACTTGGTCTTGTGATGAATTATCCAATTTGGCCTGTTTTGGTGTTAACGATCTGTGCTGTCCTAACCAACATGTCATCACGTTTAAAGCTCCTTGCATTCATTGATGGGTGGCAAGAATTTACTATCAAAACAGATCTGATCAGTTGTTCCTTGTCTCTTTTCCAGCCTGACAATTTTTAGATCTATAAGTAAAAAAAAAAAAGAAGAAAAAAAAACATGTCCCTTTGTGACTAGATTGTCGGGCAACCATGGAACTGTCAAAAGCACTGAGCCCTGGCAGCTTGTTACCACATGCTGACTCTGATTCATACATATTTTTTTTCCTATGGGCATTTTGCTACTTGCGGTGACGTGGATATACATGTTTTTCAGATCTTGACCTCTTTAACGCTACATAATTTTCAGTTTTATCTACTGTAACCAAATGCTATAAAAGTGCAAATACTCTAAGGGTGTGTGTGTGTGTGTGTGTGTGTGTGTGTGTGTGTGTGTGTGTGTGTGTGTGTGTGTGTGTGTGTGTGTGTGTGTGTGTGTGTGTGTGTACAGGCTGGGGTGGTGCAGTGGGGCAGCTGCACAAAATAATTGTGTAATAATTCTTAATTGTACAACGCCAAGTAAAATGCAATAAAAATAATTCCTGATTCTGATTCTGATTATTACTGAGACAAATCTGGCCTTATATGACAGTCGTGCTTATTGCGTTTGCCTCTTATTGCTGTACACGTCATATCACTTAACAAGGAACAGAAGTCTTGCGGCATCACGCATGTTGTCACTTCATGAGGGTACTTTCAGAAATGATAAAACATGGTTTATACCCCCCCCCCATGTTGCCATGTATCAGCAGGCGACACTTAACTTTTATAATAGGCCAGCAATTTGGGTGGTGCTGACAACATCCAGAAAACTCAGTTTAGTGGCTGGTGACAGCCTGGATTATAAACAACGTTGCTGCATATCACACACAGCATAAAGTAGGACTAAATTCATCAGCAATCTGATTCTACTCAATACATATTCCATCCATTATCCGAACCGCTTATCCTGCTCTCAGGGTCGCGGGGTCAATACATATTTATACAGCCTAATATCATGCTAATGAAGCTAAATTAATAGACATAATCTGCTAAACTTGACCGACAGTCCTGACTGCTTTGAAATATGTCTCAAAATGTAGCACTGTAGAGCCGAAGGAACGGAGAAGACCGTAGGTTCACACCTTAGCCGTGTAGGCAACTTTCTTTAATCAACGGTAAATCAGAGAGACAACAAAACCACAACTCGACTGAGCGGAGGCGGCAAGAATAACCAGAAAACTGGCTGAACAACCATAACTTAACCCTGCGTTAAACTGCCAGGGCAACCATGACTTAACCCTTAGTTCCTGGGTTGAATTCTATCCCCAATACGTGTCCACCACATGAGCCCCCCCAGAATTCGCCCTAGTAATCGAAGTCAGGCAGGCGCGGGGGGACGACAGGCCGTCCGCGGCGGCTCCGGGTAACAGGGGCCGGAGTGTCTCTCGCCTGTGGAGGTCGGCCTGAGGAGCAGAAGAAGCAGCGCGGGCTTCCACGGGGGGAGGAGGCGGAGCCGGGGGACGACCGCGACGAGGAGGTTGGGCTAACTCCAACGGCTGCGTCAAGTCCAGGTGTGCGGGTTTAACTCGGTCCACTGAAACATGCTCGGCCGTGCCCCCAAAATCCACCACCAGGTGCTTAGTTCCCGGTTCCAGGACGCGGAAGGGGCCGTCATAAGGGGGTTGCAGAGGGGGGCGGTGTGCGTCGTGACGAATGAACACGTAGTCCGCTGACTGCAGACCTGGGGGCACCTGGGACACCGGAGCGCCGTGTTGGGCGGTAGGGACGGGTGTGAAAGCTCTGACCCCGTCCAGCAAGGAGGCTCGTTGGTCCACAGCTGACCAGGGACGCGTTGCGTTGGGCATGAAATCGCCTGGGACTCGCAGCGGCGTGCCGTACACCAGCTCCGCAGAGGAGGCTTGTAGGTCTTCCTTCGGGGCGGTCCGCAGGCCCAGCATGACCCATGGGAGCTTGTCGACCCAGTTGCAGTCCTTGAGAGTAGCCCGAAGCGCAGCCTTCATGGACCGGTGGAAGCGCTCACATAGGCCGTTCGCCTGAGGGTGGTAGGCGGGAGTGCGGTGAAGCTTGACGCCCAGAGCCTCACCCACAGCATTCCATAGCTCTGAGGTAAACTGTGGCCCGCGGTCAGATGAAAGGTCGGAAGGCGTACCAAAACGTGAGACCCACGACCCAATAAAAGCCCGGGCCACATCAGCAGACGTCGTGGATGCCAGGGGAACAGCTTCAGGCCAGCGCGTAGTCCTGTCCACCACAGTGAAGAGGTAGGTGAACCCATGGGAGGGGGGTAGGGGACCAACCAGGTCGACGTGGACATGGTCAAATCGTCTCTCCGGCACTGCGAAGCGTTCCAGGGGCGCCTTAATGTGGCGGTGTATCTTAGCCCGCTGACAGGCAACACACGAGTCGACCCACGCTTTCACGTCTCTCTTAAGTCCCTCCCACACAAACTTAGCAGAGGTCAGGCGCACGGATGGCTTACCGCCTGGATGAGAGAGGCCGTGCACAGCTTCAAACACGGTGCGTCTCCAGCTGTCCGGGACGATGGGCCTGGGCTGTCCTGTGGAGACGTCACACAGGAGGGTGACACCTGTGTAGCTGAAAGGAACGTCCTGCAGGCGGAGCCCCGTGTCGGAGGTCCGGAGACGGAGGATACTCGCGTCCGTGGCCTGGTCAGCGGCCATCTGTGCATAGTCCAGGCCTAGGTGGACTGCTCCAATCACTGCCCTAGAGAGGCAGTCAGCTACCTGGTTAGACTTACCAGCGACGTGCTGGATGTCGGTAGTGAATTCCGAAATGTAGGAGAGTTGTTGCTGCTGGCGAGCGGACCATGGCTCGGCCGTCTTGGACATGGCAAACGTGAGGGGCTTGTGGTCCACGTACGCAGTAAACTCGCGGCCCTCTAGCAGAAACCGGAAATGCCGGACGGAAGCCAGAGACCGAGGAGTTCCCTGTCAAAAGTACTATACTTGCGCTCTCGGGGTGTAAGCTGGCGACTGAAAAAGGCCAAAGGCTGCCAAGCCCCCCCCACTCACTGCTCGTGAACCGCACCAACAGCATAGTCCGATGCATCTGTGTGTAGCCGGGTGGTAAATCTGTTAAATATGTTAAATGATTTTCCACTTAAATTTAGTATAGTTTAACTGTTAATATATGTAATTGTTACACTGTCAAGCCATGTAAAATGTCATTTGATGTATTTAAATTGTGAGGCAGATTGTGAGTGTATTTTTATAGTTTTGGTTGTCATTGCATGTTTTGACCAGTAAGTGGCAGTGGCGGACTTTTATTGTAACTCCGTGCAAGTTATCCAAGTGCATCTGGGGTATTCTTTCTTTTTTTCTTGTGTGGAGCGCCTGAAGATTGCGGTGTGACGAGGCTCTGACTCCGTAGTAAGTAAGGGTAAATATCTTGTGAAATATACCTGTAACATTATTCCAAACAATATTGTATGTCGGTAATTTGACAAGATGGTTTGATTTAGACGCTACTGGAGTTGATGTTCGGTGATTTTGGGCGCGAGCCGTCGACCGCTGTTCGCCATTGCAGGCATGACAAGGTAATGTTGGCGTGAATAAAGCCACACCATGCCATTGTATTTGGGATGTAAAGGTTTTATATGCATTTTAATTCTGTTTAAAGGTAACTGACAGAGTGAGAAGTTGCGCGATCTTCAGGAAGTTCCACATGTCTTTGTTAAACCCTGTTTAACGTACATAGTCCACTGCCGTATTTTGCACCGTATTTTGTATTTATTATTTCCCTTTTTAAAATCTTTTCTGTTAAACTTGCCACATCTGTGAACATTTATGAGCTGTTTGCTCGAAAGACACAGGAATGTATGCACTCAGTAAAACGATCTGCATTCGAAGGTTCAAACAATAAAATTAAAGCTACAAGAACCCCGGAAGTAATTGTGTCCTGTGTGGTATCTAATTCCACGGGCTACATAATTTTGGTACCAGGAGTGGGGCGTAGCTAAAACATTTTTTTTTAAATTGGCAACAGAGTGGCTTATTTTTACTTAAAAAAAAAATACGGCAGTGGTGAAGATTGCTGGTGACGTCCGTTGGTGTTGAGTCTGAAGCCATCCTGCTGTGGAGGTGGTGACCAGCGAGAGACGACGTGAGGGCATCTAAGAGGTTCTGGTGCTTCCTGTTTCACACGACTCAGCCGTACCAGCGCAGAGGACTCCAGCGCTAACTTCAGCTACAAAGACCAAGATCCAGCAAGGCTCCAAGTTAAAGACTGTCCTTGTAGTATCCTTGAACCAGGTTTTGAACTAAATATCCTCATTTATACTGGACTGAGTAAAGATTAATATATCATTATGTCTAGTGATTCTGGTGATGAAGGGAGTTCACGTAATGATAATGGCCACACCTCAGGTGGCATAATGGGTATAGGTGAAGGTGCTACAAAAGAAATGCAGACCACCATGCAAGAGCTTGCCAGACTGCGAGATGAGCTAACCAGGTTAAATGGTGAAGCAAGGGCTCAGAGAGCAAGTGATAACAGTGCACCCACACGTTCATACATCTACGTTCCAAGAGAACGCCAGATCCAAGCATTTAGTGGGGAGTGTGGTACAGACAGGAGATCTGTCGAAGAGTTTATTGAAGAGGTTGAAAGGGTTTTAAGATACAGAGAGCAAACAACAGAGGAACAATGTGACTATATACTATCTCTATTGCATGGCCCTGCATTGGAAGAGGTGCGACTATGCATGAGGGGTCAGTCAGTGGGGCCCAGTGATTTATACTCTTACCTGAGCAATGCATTTGGGGAAAAGCGCAGTTCCACACAGCTTTTGCAGACCTTTTACAACCGTAACCAAACTGATGGAGAAGACCTCCGTGACTACTCCCATGCACTATCCCAGATTTTGAGCTCTGTAGTGAAACAGTCCACAGATGTAATACCTAATGAGAAAACTGTGCTCAGAGACCGGTTTATTGAGGGTTTAAGAGAAGCAGCACTCAGGCGTGAACTCAGGAAAATGGTTAGGGACAAACCAGAGAGCAGTCTTCTAGATGTGAGGAACGAGGCCCTCCTGTGGGAGATGGAGGACAGCAGGTCTCATCGTCCCAGGGTCATAAAGAGCAACCAAGTTACATTAGAGGTTCCGGAAACCCAGTGCTCTATTATTAAAACAAACAATGACCAAGGTATTGCATTAAATGATGTTCGGAGAGCAGTAGCCCATCAAGAAAAACAGCTAGCAGAGTTAGGCAAAACACTCGCTGATCTAGCCTTTGCTGTAGGTGAACTGAGTAAGCGCAGCACTCAACAGACATTCCTAGAGCCCAAGCCACGACCTAGACCCCAGCCAAAGTTCACACCAGATGGTCAGCCTATCTGTTTCAAGTGTAGAGGCATAGGTCACATTGCAAGAAAATGCTCACAGGCCAGAGGGGGTCAAGGGGACGCAACACCTAGTTCTTATGTAGTGCAGGAAAACTCGCACCCTCAGTTGTCATGAGCCACACAACTCGAGGGGAGGAAGCTGGCTCACCAAAAGAGACTCCAGACAGAAGCAGGATCTTAGAGCGTGCAGTCGGAGAATGTAAAACTGTTGAGGTGAAACTACGAGGTGTTACAGTGTCCTGCTTACTTGACACTGGTAGCCAGGTCAGTACAATTTCTGAGAGTTTTTTCAGGGAACACCTGTCAGTGAAAGGTGAAGACATTCACCCGGCATTTGAGTGGTTAAAGATCACTGCAGCTAATGGATTAGACATACCCTATATGGGCTATGTGGAGCTTGATGTAGAAGCCATGGGTCTGACTATCCCAGAGCGAGGTTTTCTGATAGTTAAAGATTCTGAACACTCTTCCTCTGTTCCAGGTCTAATAGGGATGAACATTGTCAAAAAATGCAGAGAGCTAGTACACACTGAGTTTGACACCACACTGCAGGAGAGGTTTGACTCAAACTGGAGAGAGGCTTTTAATCATCTTCATGCAGTACATGCAACAGACAGACTCTCTTTCGCTAGGGTAGCTGGTAAGGATGTAGTCCATGTACCTGCTTCATCTGCTGCTACAGTTATGGCCAGGGGACTCAGGACCGTGAGTGAGGATGGTTCTTTTTTGTTGCTGGAGTCTGTGGGTGTCCCCGTTCCTGGAGGTTTGGTTGTTGTGCCTACTTTGGTTTCATCGGGCAATCACATTTTTCCAGTCCGAGTCATGAACATGTCTGATGAAGATATCTGGCTAGGGCCACGGACTAGACTGGAGTCCACAAAAAATCAGCTCAGATGAGGGGAAGCGTTACATTGGCCATGACGAACTCCCACGTGAAACGTTGTCCACCAAAACACAGTTCTACAGACCGCACGCCGTAGGTGTGGATAGGGCTGCCGTCAGCCGTCGCCAACTGGGGGCCCCGCTCCCCGCCCATGATGTCGACGTCAGTAGCAGGGAGCACGCTTCTCTGTGCGCCCGTGTCACAGAGAAATCGCCGACCGGAGATGGTGTCGAGGATGAAGAGTAGCCTGCTCGTATCGCCAACACTCATGGCCACTACTGAGTGTTGGCCCTCTCGTTTCCCGTCGGCCTGTAGTTGCAGGGGGAACGGCACCGTTTAGCTTTCGCACCAAATCGAGCGTGGTACATACAGAGTCCAGAGGGCTTGTAGCGGTCTGATGCTGTGGCGCCACCGTCGGGCCACGCCCGCGATGTCGGCGGGGGGCCAGTGAATGTAGGAGCCAGCACCCCGGCATGGGAGGAACGTTGTGTAGCGACGAAGAATCGGTCAGCCTCCTTTGCCAGCTCACGGGGATCAGTGATGGTGGAGTTAGCGAGCGCAGTCTGGACGTGGGGCGGCATGTTGCGCAGAAACAGCTCCATAAACAGGAAACATGGCTTTTCTTGACCGAGTAGATTTAACATCCTGCTCATTAGCTCCGATGGTTTGCCATCTCCCAAGCCCTGAATTGCGAAGAGGCGACGTGCTCTCTCCGTTGTTGACAGTTCAAAAGTTTCAAGGAGGAGATTTTTAAGTGCGGCGTATTTACCATCGGCCGGTGGGTTGGTTATGAAACCGCTTATCCTGGAAGCCGTAGCGCCCCCCAGCGCTGCCACTACGTAGTGGTACCTGGTCTCGTCTGCTGTTATGTCTCTGAGCGCGAACTGTGCCTCAGTCTGCGCGAACCATGTAGCCGCGGAAGACTCCCAAAACTCCGGCAGTTTAATTGCAACGGCGTTCGTAGCCATAATGTGTGTGGTTTCAGAAAACTTATCCGAAAACCGACGTCGGGGTCACCAGTGTAGAGCCGAAGGAACGGAGAAGACCGTAGGTTCACTCTTTAGCCGTGTAGGCAACTTTCTTTAATCAACGGTAAATCAGAGAGACAACAAAACCACAGCTCGACTAAGCGGAGGCGGTAAGAATAATCAGAAAACTGGCTGAACAACCATAACTTAACCCTGCGTTAACCTGCCAGGGCAACCCTGACTTAACCCTTAGTTCCTGGGGTGAATTCTATCCCCAATACGTGTCCACCACAGCACTTTCTTTAAAGATTATCTCAGTTCCGTTAAAATATGGGCCGGTGCTAAATCAAGTGCACCATTTCTATCTGACCATAGTGTAGCCCGTGGAATTAGATACCACACAGGACACAATTACTTCCGGGGTTCTTGTAGCTTTAATTTTATTGTTTGAACCTTCGAATGCAGATTGTTTCACTGAGTGCATAAATTCCTGTCTTTCGAGCAAACAGCTCATAAATGTTCACAGATGTGGCAAGTTTAACAGAAAAGATTTTAAAAGGAAAATAATAAATACAAAATACAAAATACAGTGCAAAATACGGCAGTGGACCATGTATGTTAAACAGGGTTTAACAAAGACATGTGGAACGTCCTGATGATTGCGCAACTTCTCACTCTGTCAGTTACCTTTAAACAGAATTAAAATGCATATAAAACCTTTACATTTCCCTTACTGCCCAAATACAATGGCATGGTGGGGCTTTATGCACGCCAACATTACCTTGTCATGCATGCAATGGCGAACAGTGGTCGACGGCTCGCGCCCAAAATCACCGAACATCAACTCCAGTAGCGTCTAAATCAAACCATCTTGTCAAATTACCGACATACAATATTGTTTGGAATAATGTTACAGGTATATTTCACAAGATATTTACACCTACTTACTACGGAGTCAGAGCACCGTCACACCGCAATCTCCAGGTGGTTCACACAAGAAAAAGAAAGAGTACCCAAGATGCACTTGGATAACTTGCACGGAGTTACAATAAAAGTCCGCAACACTGCCACTTACCGGTCAAAACATGCAATGACAACCAAAACTATAAAAATACACTCACAATCTGCTTCACAATTTAAATACATCAAATGACATTTTACAAGGCTTGACAGTGTGACGATTACATATATTAACAGTTAAACTATACTAAATTTAAGTGGAAAATCATTTAACATATTTAACAGATTTACCACCCGGTTACAATAGCAAACAGGGCCTTCAGCAGTCTTCCACACTTTGTGAGTATGTGAGTATTAAAGGAGGAGTTTCCTATGCCACTCTACTCCGTCACTACTCTTGTATGAGTAACAAAGCTAGGGGAGGCGATATTCCTCTGTTTGTCATTTAAATGGCATAATACCTTCCTTTGAGCCATCTGCTGTAAGTGAAAGTGTCATTGTGGATACTGCATCTGGTGGTGAAACGTCTTGTCTGCCTCAGCATTAACACCTGAGAGACATGAATTTAACTATTTATAAGATTATACCCACCATATTTCCACCTAACCATGTCAAGGAAACCTTCAAATATACGTATATAATGTGAAAAGGGTAGTAAAAGACTCATAGAATAGCTGTATTAATGCACAAAAATATGCCACTTTGCTAACGCACATCATTCTGAATCTGTTTATGTAAATCTACAGTGCGGAAGTCTTTCCCCCCTGGCGGTGAGAGCATGTAGTACATCTCTTCCTTCAGCCTCCTCCAACAAGGGAAAACCACGCAAGTGGTCATCCGTCACAGCCTCGCCATTGATCGCCTTTTTATTTATTTATTTATTTTTCTTGTTTTTTTTTGTTTTTACTTTAATCCTTCGTCTAAACACCGAGTTTCTTTTCTCTCTGGAGCATCATAAACTTTATTTTTAAAACTTTACTTTCCGATTTTCAAGTTTACAATTTTTTTTGTATTACAGTGCAACAATACGTCAGAGTTTCAGTACAGGGGAGAATCAAACATAAAAAGTAACAATTACAGTCTCAAAACAATACAATGTGAAAAGAGAAAAATCAAAGGAATAAAAAAATAAATAAACAATAAACAAGGAAAGGTTGACACAAATACAGATTTATGAATAATTAACAATAAACTTCGAACAAAAACCCCCCCCAAAAACAATGAGAACATCTCTCATCTTGGAAAAAACATTAAACACATTAGATAAATGTACTGCTTGATTTTAATTTTTTTTCCCTGAAAGTCTCCTAACACAGTGGCTCTTATTATCATCAACATCTAATTTTTTTTTTAGTATTTTTTTTCTTTATTGAACGAAACATAAACAAGAAAGTATTACATCACAATAGGACAAAAAATAGTTACAAAAATATAAATTATTTCACAATTACAATTTACATATCCATAAAAAAAAGACAAAACAAAAAAGCTCGAGATACAGGATTTAAATTAAATTATATTCTTCACATAGTCTTCTGGTTTTGCTGGCTTTAGGATTCATACATTTTTTTTAAGATCCTAAATAGGATGAAAGAAGTGCTTTGAATACACTAATGTTTGGACGCTGGTGTGCAAATTTGGTACAATGAATATGAAATTTAGCAAATATTAATAGAAGGTTGATAATATACATTTTTTCTGAACTTATTTCCTCATTTTGTGAAAGACCAAATAAAACATGTTGGATGTTCAGTTTACAAGAAGAGTCAATTTTTTTCTTTATGAGATTATTTAGATCAATCCAAAAAACATGAGAGTAGGTACAATCCCAAAATAAATGACATATGGTTTCATCCACATTGCCACAAAAGGAACAGAGTGTGTCAATATTAATCTTGTATTTCACAAGAAGGGACTTGACTGAATAACATCTGTGAAGCAGTTTAAATGTAACTTCTCGTACCTTATTTGTAATACAATATTTTCGTGATAAAATCCAAGTGTTCCTCCAATCTATGTCATTATAAATATTATTCCAGTAGAAAACGGCTGCAGGTTTAGAAACAATGTCTCTCTGAATAATATTTCTAATGCATTGATTAGTGGCTTTATCACTTAATAAAGGACACAAGTTACCAATATATATGTCATCAGGAGTTAAACCTGGAATAGTACAACTTTTACCTTTAGGAGCAGACAACAATAACCTAACTCCATCGGGTATTGCATCAAATACCATAGAATATTCTCTTGGTGTAACAGGGAAACCATATACAGAAAGAAATTCTTCATAAGTGAAAAGCTGACCATTGTCATTCAGTAATTGACTAACAAGTAAAATTTTATTAACAACCCATCTCTTAATATATAAAGATTTGTTCTTAAACCTAATATCTTGATTGTTCCAAATGAAATATTTATGGGGAGAAAAATTGTGTGAGTACATCATTGACCAGGATAACAAAAGTTGACTATTAAAGTTGGACAGTTTTATCGGTAATTTATAAATATTGTAATTGCAGCTTAGGAGAAAATGCATTCCTCCAAGTGAATTAAATATATGGGCAGTAATAAAATTCAAGATTGAGTTGGGATTTTTTAAGAAAAGTTTGATCCATTTGACTTTAAAAGAAGAGTTTAAGGAGGTGAAGTCTAAAGAATTAATCCCACCAGAACATAACTTATTTATCATGACATTCTTCTTAATATAATGTATTCTTTTTTTCCAGATAAATTCAAAGAATATTCTTTCAATTTTAGTGCATATGTCTTTTGAGACATCAAGTGCCATAGCTGCATATATATGTCTGGAGAGGCCTTCAACTTTAGCTACCAAGGATCTTCCAGTAATAGACAAATCTCTTTGAAGCCAAAGGTTAAACCTCTGTTGGACTGAAGCTATAAATGGATTAAAATTTTCAGATAGTCTGGAGCTTTGGTCTTTTTCAATTATAATACCAAGATATTTAACCTTATGCTTCACAAGGATCCCAGAAATAATAGTATCTGTGCAACTATTAACAGGAAGAAGCTCACATTTTGAAATGTTCAGTTTAAGGCCGGAGGCCATTGAGAAAGAGTT
This sequence comes from Lampris incognitus, assembly GCF_029633865.1. NCBI lineage: Eukaryota > Metazoa > Chordata > Actinopteri > Lampriformes > Lampridae > Lampris > Lampris incognitus. The sequence continues at coordinate 39,171,727 of NC_079219.1, read as the reverse complement.
AATGACTTTGATTGCTTTATCAACTTGACATTTATCCTTTAAAAAAAGTGTTGTATCATCTGCAAGTTGAGTGATAGACAGTGTTCTGCCAACAATAGAGAGACCCAATACATCACTGTTTTTGAAATGAATGGAGAGTGATTGCATAGGAAGAAGGAAGAGATATGCTGAGATCGGACAACCTTGACGGATTCCATGATTTAAGTTAAATCTTTTAGTAGTGCCATATGGGAGTTTGATTGAACTATTTGCACCGGCATATAACGTTTTGACAGATTTTTTAAACATATTCCCAAAACCAAAAATGTCAAGTGCTTTAAATATGAATTTGTGTTCAATGGAATCAAAAGCTTTATAAAGATCTAAAAAAGAATGAAGCTGTTATCTGTAATTAATTCTGAATGATCCAAGATATCAATCACCAGTCTTATGTTGTTTGTTATGTGTCTACCAGTCATGAAACCAGACTGTGTTTCATCAATAATGTCATTAAGTGTACTTTTCAATTTTTTAGCCAAACACATAGCAATTATCTTGTAGTCATTGTTTAAGAGTGAAATAGGTCTCCAATTATCTAACAACAAATGGTCTTTTTGTGGTTTGGGAATCAAAGTGATCAACCCCTGAGACAGTGAAGGAGGGAGCTTTTCATTAGCAATGCTTTCCATATATACTTTATGTAATAAGTGTGATAAGTCCTTGGAGAAACATTTATATAACTCTGAGGTTAATCCGTCATTCCCAGGACTCTTATTGAGTTTCATTTTTTTAATAGCATCCTCAACATCCAATGTTGTGATGGGGGTATCACACAAATCTTTATTAGCATTGCTGATGCTCTCAATATTACCTAGAGTTGAAGAAACTTTCCATGTCATTTGTTGACAGTTTAGACTTATATAAGTCTTTATAAAATAGTTCATATGTCTCAGAAATCTTTTCAGGGTCTTGTGTGATGACACCATCTGAACAGAGTTTGGTCATGCTGCAAAGTGTATTATGTCGTTTCTCTAATTTGAAGAAATAGCTGGAGTTTTGCTCTCCCTCCTCAAGCCATCTCCTCCTAGAGCGCACAAAGGCTCCTTTTGCCTTGTGAATATATAGATTATCTAATTTTAATTGTAGAATTTGAAGTCTGTTCTTGTTATCCTCTGATAAATTCTCAAGTGGCTGTGATGATAAAGCAATAATGTCAGAGATAATTTCTGATTCTTCTTTTTTTCTGTTTTTAACTATTTTAGCTCCTCTTTTCTTTATAAGGGACTTTAATTCAAATTTCATGAACTCCCAATTTTTGCCATACATATTTTCAGCACATGCCTTATCCCAGCATTCATCTATTTTTATTTTAATCTCCTTTACCAAAGATTCATTCAATAAAAGAGAATTATTTAATTTCCAATATGAGTTGACTCTTTTAGTTTGATGACTAGTAGACATATACAGCTCCAAAAAGATAGTTTTATGATCCGTCAAGGGTGTTGGTAACATTTTAACTGAAGAGACATGTTCAGATAATGGATCAGAAATCAACCAATAGTCAATACGAGACTGTAATGACCCTGACCTGTTCTTCCACGTAAATTCTTTAACTGTAGGATTCTTATACCTCCAAATATCAATCAGATCCCTTTCATTTATAAAATCTAACAAATAACTTTCATTTGTATTACTTTTATTTGGCCATCTATCTAACATATCATTAATTGAATGATTCCAGTCTCCTCTGAATATGATCTTTAGATCTGCAAATTTACTTATAATAGAATCAATTTTTGCATTTACTGAATGCATTAAGGTAATATTCTCTTGTTTGTTGTTATAACCATAAACGTTTCCCAATAAAAATACCTGGTCATTAAATGAAATAACCAACAAAATAAAGTGACCGTTTGGATCTGTCTGTGAAGAGATAACTTTCCCTTTAAACTTGTGTTTCAAAGTCAGAGTTCCTGCTGAGTGGTTTGTGCCATGATACATCCACAAGTCCTCTCCCCATTGGGATTTCCAGAATCTAATGTAATTAGGTTCAGAATGAGATTCTTGTATCAAACAAAAATCAGTATTCAGGCTTTTAGCATATAATAGCAGTGCTTTTCTTTTGGTATTGTCCCTTAATCCTCGAGCATTAAAATAAACAAAAGATAAAGATGAAATTTTGAGTGCAACTAACTTTTCACCCTGAGAAAAAGTGTGTAAATTACAGAGAGAACATAACTACTCTGTCATTACATAACAAGTGTTTTTAGCAACAACAGCACATTGTATATTTAGAAAACGAATAAGGAAAAATAACTCCTGTGTCATATTAGCTTACATGATGAAAGGCACTTCAGTGACTCTCCTCTCTGTTCACAAACGCACGGGCTCCCACGAAGTATGCAATCTTCCCCTCCTCTCGTGCTTTCTCAACCTGTGGCCACAATAGGCTGCGCCTCTCTCGGTCCTCGGGAGAAAGGTCTTCCTTAAAGCGCAGCTTCCTGGGCGGCGTCAAATAGTCGGATCGTTTCGCCGTCTTCCAGATAATGTCTCGAAAATGCCTCATAGTGAATTGAATGATTACTGCACGGGGCAGTGGTACCGCTGAAGACTCACGTCTTTGCCCAAGCCTGTGCACTGAGTCGAGTACCTCCGGGAATGTCTCTCGGTGGTCAGGAGCCATGTTTTGGCAGATTTCTGTGAACTTTCTGCGAACGTCTTCTCCGTCTTCCTCAGTTAGCCCGTGAAGTCGCAGGTTCCATCTTCGTTTGTATCGTGACAGCTCTAGCACCTTGCTTTCCACATTTTGGATTTTTTCCTCTGCTTTACTCACTCTCGCTTCGGTGTGCGTCAACTTTCCTTTCAGCTCCTTGAGATCTTCAGAAATAAAGTTAAGAGTAACCTGCAGGTCACTGGTACTTTCCCCAATGCTACTAGCTCCTTGCTCTTTGATGGCCATCTTGATCGTAGCAATGATGTTTTCTGCGGCGTCGGTTTCCATGTTTTGTCTCTTGCCAAAACGTCTGGATGGAGAAGAACTGGGAGTCGTAATTTTTCTCTTATCTGAGCCCAGATTTTTTGCCATCACATGTGGCTTCAATTTTTTATCCTGAAAGTTCGTTTTGTTGCTTTTAAAAAGTTTTCAAGACAGAGCGGGTTCTGCAGTAGACCGAACACTACGCCACCATCTTGGCTCCCCTCTGATACCTCATCAACATCTAATCATCGACCTCATGATTTGTTTTTGAATCAGACCTTTTTCTTGGACGCTTCTTGGTTTTTCCGCCATAGCTTCCAAACCCGGAAACTCTCTGGCGGAAAAACCCTGACCGTGTGGCAGGAATGAGGAAAAACACATAAGACCAAGGCGAGTTTGATGTTTATTCCTCAACTCCAAAAACCAACTGCAGCAGGAACAACCCTGCACCGGCGAGACCGGGAACGTAAACCACGCCCCCAGCTCACAGTCCTGCTGGGTGAGAGGCATAGCCCCTAGTGTCCGCCACACAGCCCCCCCCCCCCCGAACACCCAGAAGGGACTCCTGGAAAGAAAATTAGTGTCTCACTGGAGGCTTAAGCAGCCTGCCATAACGGCTGCGCCGTCCCTCAGCCGAAACAGTAGGTGAAACACAGTCCAAAGCCGGCTGAGAAGCAGAACGCTGAACCCGTGAAGACACCGCCGGGGTCCTGGAAGGAGGACGACCCCGACGGGGAACCTGGGCCGGAAACAAGCGTGACACGCTCCCTACGCCCACCCATACCCACGGCGTCCATAGCTTTAACAACCGATGCGTCTGACATAGCCGTGGGGGCTGTGGTTGAACAGCGTGTGGCGAATGCGTGGCAGCCACTCGCATTGTTTAGCCGCAAACTGCGGGATAGCGAGCGCAAGTACAGCGTTTTTGACCGGGAGTTGCTGGCACTGCACCTTGCGACCCGGCATTTCCGCTTCCTGCTGGAGGGTCGCCCATTCACGGCTTATGTGGATCATAAGCCGCTAACTTTTGCCATGTCCAAGGTGACAGAGCCGTGGTCTGCTCGTCAACAGCGCCACCTAGCGGCGATCTCCGAGTTCACAACGGACATTCAGCATGTGGCCGGGAAGTCCAACCCTGTTGCTGATTGTCTGTTGCGTGTGCTTGTGTGTCCGCTATGGCTGCCGACCAGCCCAGCGACCCGGACGTCCTTGCCCTTAGGTCAACGCGTACCGGTCTCAAGGTAGAGGACGCTGTGATGCAGGAAGGCAGTCCTGCCCTCCTCTGCGATGTCTCCACCGGCCGTCCCCGCCCCGTTGTTCCAGTGGCCTGGCGCCGTCGAGTTTTCGATTCGATTCACTCCCTCTCGCACTCTGGAGTTCGGGCGTCGGTGAAGTTGGTCGGTTCCAAGTTCGTCTGGCCTGGCCTCCGCAAGGACGTCAAGGGGTGGGCAGCTGCATGTGTAGCGTGCCAGCGCGCTAAGGTCCACCAGCACACTAAATCGCCCCTCGAACCGTTTCCGATCCCGGCCAGACGTTTCGACCACGTGCATGTGGACCTGGTGGGCCCTCTACCTTCTTCACAGGGTTTTACGCACCTGCTCACAATGGTAGATCGGACCACCAGGTGGCCAGAGGCTGTCCCTCTATCCTCCACAACATACTCAGATGTTGCACGCGCTTTTCTTTCCTCCTGGGTCGCCCGTTTCGGCACTCCGTCAGATATCACGTCGGGGTCACCAATGTGGCAGGAATGAGGAAAAACACAGGAGACCAAGGCGAGTTTGATGTTTATTCCTCAACTCCAAAAACCACCTGCAGCAGGAACAACCCTGCACCGGCGAGCCCGGGAACGTAAACCACGCCCCCAGCTCGCAGTCCTACTGGGTGAGAGGCATAGCCCCTAGTGTCCGCCACAACCGCAGCCAATCAGAGGCATGGCCACGCTTTGGTCACACGGAAGTTCAGCTTTTGTTTTTTTGGACATCTTCATGGACAATAGAAATCAAAAGTAAACAAGGAAGTTATTAATGTAGACAAAACAGCATCATAACCAGGGGGAAATTTAAGAGAAAACATTAAACAAAGATCACACACAAGAAAACGTTTTTGCAGCGTTCTTATTTTTAGAGTTAAAATGTTTTTAATGTACCGTCTGGTTTCATTTTCAAAAACTATAAATAAAGTTTTAGAATGGCTAAATTTTGATTTATGAATGTGATACTTTGCCAAAATAATCAACAAATTAATTATATATAATTCTTTCGGGGCGCCTGGGTGGCGTGGCGGTCTATTCCGTTGCTTTATCAACACGGGGATTGCCGGTTTGAATCCCCGTGTTACCTCCGGCTTGGTGGGGGGCCCTACGGCTGGAAAGCCGGATGTGGGTATGTGTCCTGGACGCTGCGCTAAACAAACAAACAAACAAAAAAACAGGGAGAAAACATAAAATGTCTGACTTAAACTTAGGAAGATAATGACTTGCAGGATAATACAAGTGGCGCCCCCAAGGGGTGGCCACTGCCACCCTGATACTATCCCTGCCCCCCCCCCCCCGCTGCCCCTACCAGCCTTGAGTCGCAGATGCAGAATAGGCTTCTGATTATGCAGAATATGCTTCTCTCTGATATTTTGCATTAGATGCTGTTCATTTAAATGAATAATGTATATTTTTCATGATAATTCATCCATCCATCATCCATTATCTTAACATGTCAAAGAAAATACCAAATGCATAGCCAGGCAGCCAGCCGCTTTTGATCGTCCGTCACTACGTCACACTCCCTCCCTCGTGCACAGTCTGCTTCTGACAGCAGCTGAGCAGCTTCTGTTTCTAGCTAGCTATAGGGGTGCACGACAAGTTTTTGGAACCAACTCCGACTTCGACTCTGGTTTAAAATATGAGAATCGATGGAATCGACTCCATAAATTACTTCATATAGGAAGTACTTTTTGAGTCCGCTACATGCGCCATGGCTTGCATATACTCCATAACGTTTCATGAGGTAATAAAGCTTATTCAATCAATTATCCAATCAATCCCGTCCAATCAATTGTCCAATCAATTATCCCGTATTTTAAATACTAAAATGATCCATATTCAATAATGTGTATACATTTTCCCCAAATAGTGCTCAATAAACCATTAAAACGGTTTAGATATGACAATTGATTACCTCATCTATGGCATGTTAGCTTACTAACATGAAGGTGATCTTTAAGAAATCGAAAACCAATATGGTAAGAACAATAAATTTGTAACTTACCCCAACTCATTAACTTATTGGTATCTTAAAGATAAACGCTGCTTCATCCTACAGCTGTGTTTACCCAAGCACACCAAAACACAAGGAACGTTGCCTAAATGTACAACCTACGTGTCATACTTAAAGAGCCCACGCGCATTATTTTGCAAGTTTAATACACAACACATACCAAAAAGTAGGCTATTCATACATCCAACGGTAGTCAGTTAAAAGGGGACTCACCGTCTGATATTTGAAAATAACTTTTAATAACATTGATAGCATTGAGAACGTATTAGATGCACATCAGATATTTAGTAACACTAACTGTAAAAAAATAAGAAACCAAAGTATTTCAGTATGTGATTCCTTAACTCTCATATTGACAGTTCTCAAGTAGCCTATACAGTATATTACATCAGCATAATAGAATTCCTGAAATTCAGTCATGGCTTTTGGCTTTGGTGTACCACCCCCAAGATTTTCAGCGGCCCCATTTGGCCACCCCTATGACATTTTTTTGGGGGGGCGCCACTGGATAATACCTATGTATGATTTTGAAAGAAACGTCCCTTACTTCAGTGGTTTCCAATCTTTTTTGAGTACTGTACCCCCAAAGCATTTCAAGCCAACCTAACGTACCCCCTACTATGCCATCAATTTTGGTGATCACCAGGATATATCATTAATGTATATAATTTATGTATACATATACAGTATTTTATTTAGTCTATATCATTAATTTAATTATACCTTTTTATAAACAACAAGACTCAATCTCCCCAATTAATGTGACACTTTAATCATATTCAGTCATAACTAATCATCTCAATATACACTCCTATATGTAATATATGTAATAACCATTCCTTTTTGCCATCTCAGATGGATGGGGCGTTTGCTGTCTGGAGGGACAGGGGTATTGCGACCCTTGGAGATTTATATATAGATAAAAAAAGTTTGCATAATTTAATCAGTTGAAAACAAAATTTAACATCCCTAATTTCCATTTCCTTCGTTATCTCCAAATTAGGCATTATGTCAAAGTCAAAATTCCAAATTTTGAGAGCAGGCCAGAGAGTTGCCCATTCTATGACCTCCTGCAGCTTCCTCCGGACTCCAAACATCTGATATCTGGCTTTGTGTTTCTGTTTACCACCTCTGTATCTACCAACCTTCTGAAGGAAGCCTGGTCCACTGAGCTGAATCTTGAAGTGACGACATTTGGAATAAAGGTTTGACTACAATCCAAACTTGCTTGATCAATGTCAGAGATAAACTGATCCAATTCAAAGCCATTCATAGCCTCAACTATTCAAAGACCAAACTACACAAATTTATACATCAATTTCTCCATTGTGTGATAAATGCAAAGTTGCAGAAGGTTCTCTTGTGCATCTTTTCTGGCTCTGTCCTCATTTACACAAATTCTGGTGTGAAATATTCCAGTGGTTCTCCAGAGTCTATGAAAGGGACATTGCTCCTGATCCAGAACTGGCACTCTTTGGATGCTCAAGTCTGCTTTAAGCTATACACCTGAGGAACAATCGGCATTGATGGTTGGCATGGTAGCTGTCAAGAAAATTATCCTAACAGATTGAAAATCACCTAAAAAACCCCTGCTTTCAGAAATGACTCAATGAAATTATCATAATCATACAAATGGAGAGAATACGATTTCATAAATCTAAAGCACCCAATAGATTCTTGAGCATTGGGGGGCCATTCATCGATTATCTCAAAGAAAAATAATGTTTAACTCCAGTCTGTAGTGATGCAACCCGGTACTCTTTACCTTTCTGTACTCTTGTAATACCAGTGTAATTTATTGAAAACTGCTGTGAACCAAGTCGTATTATATACCTATATGTGTCTGGCAGCACTTTTCCCCTTTTTCCTTTTTGTTGTTTTTTTTTTGTCTGTTATTTTTTGTTTTGTTTTATCGTATGCCTGTCTTGAATATAAAGCCAAAAAAATGAAAATAAAATATTAAAAAATCACAACTAATCATATTACGTATAATAGCCATTGTTTATAGACTTCACAAAAAAATAAGGCTCAAACTCACCATTTAATGTGACACTCAATGGGACACATGAGCCTGTTTCTCACTCATCAGTTTTGTGGGTCTGGGGGAGATTGTTGCAACAGCTGTGACCAGGTTATTCTCCAAGCTGAGCCTGTTCCTGTGTATAGTTCTGATGTGGGTCATGGCGGAGAATGTCACCTCACGCAGGTTGATCCAAAGGGCAACAGTTCATTCAGGGCATGTTTCCCCAATTCAGGATACTCCTTCTCCACAACACACCAGAACTGTATCAGGGGTGTGCTTGAGTACCTCATCTTCAGGCCCATATCTGAGGACACATCTATGAGGTTTTCTTGCAGTCTGTTGGGAATGCTGCTGTTAATGTCCATCACAAATGGATTACACACCCAGTCCAGTTTGGAAGACTTGTTAACAATATCAGGGAAGTAGGAGTTGGACTCATTCTTGAGCTTGGATAAACGTGGGTGTACTATTTTCACAATTGTAGCTCTGTCACATTCACCAGTGGCAATGTGTGTGTCCAGCTGCAGGAAACAACTTGTATCCCCATCTTCACATTTGCTCTGCCAGAGCTTGATCTTTTCCATGAATCCACATACTTTGTCATACAAGCTAATGTAACCCGTGGAAATAGGTACCACACAGAACACAATCACTACTTTTGGGGTTCTTTATTTTTTGTGTTATCGCTCTAAATTGAATTGGGTGATTAAGTCCTGCCTTCATGGTTTAGGCAGAAAGATTTAATGAAAGACAAATACAAAAAAAAACAACCTCAAAAACATCAAAATATGGCAGTGGGCTTATCACCAAAAGATAACACACGAAAATGTACAAAATAAACATACATGCCCTCTAACCCCACTAGCAACCATGAAAAATGTGAGAATTCAACTCAACGGGAATACTTAAAGCACACTCACATTCCATTTCCCTTCATAGGGACCTCCAAGTTCAGCTTCTGGCTTTGTAAAAAAATCCTCTCTAACTTTCCAGACTGTTTCCATAAATGTATCTTTATTTCATTTTAACATGAAATAAAGATACATTTATAGAAATATTTGTTCACTTTCTCAACTTAATCAAATGCATAATTAGCTACGGAGGCTATACTGCAGGCTTGGATTACCTTGCTAATCACATTTGGACTTCCTCAAACAGTCTGGACATTCCACCACATTTGTCAAATCAATTTTATTTGTATAGCCCAATATCACAAATTACAAATTTGTCTCAGTGGGCTTTACAGCAACACAACATCCTGTCCTTAGACCCTCTCATCGGATAAGGAACAACTCCCTAAAAAACCCTTTAACAGGGAGAAAAATAGGAAGAAACCTCGGGGAGAGCAACAGAGGAGGGATCTCTCTCCCAAGACGGACAGCGTACAATGGATGTTGTGTTTACGCAATTTACATAATACAACATTGAAAGAGGATAACAGAATTATAATGGACTTCTAAAATTTGTGAAGAACATGATGCACAGGATGCCAAGCAGTGTCCACATGCCATCAGAACAGTCCAGGACCCAAGCCATGCGACCAGTATCGTCATGTAAAAAAAAAATATGTGAGGAGAGGAAAGGCAGGCAGCGTCCAAGTGGCAACCACCATCACCACGGAGACCTGGGAGGAGAACCGACGGCAAGTGCACACAAAGGAGACTCACAAGACACCATTCAAACACAGAAAAAGAGAAAGGAGAAGACACCATTCAGAGACAGAGAAAAGACATGTTAGAAAAGAGAACAGTTTGCAATAGTCATTAATCATAACCAATTAAGTCATCAATTAGTCATAATCTACACTCTAATCTCGTGGGCAGAACAGTGGTTGGTAAATTCATTGAGACAGAAAACCAACCCGCCATCCAGTACAGGTTGTGAAGCACTCAATTTAAAGGCAATTGTAAACCAAGGCAAAAAGATGAGTTTTAAGTTTGGATTTAAAGGACTCAACAGACTGATTGTGTGATGGCAGCAGGCAGGTTATTCCCCAACAATGGAGTCCGATAGGAAAAGGCCCTGCCACCAGCTGACTTCTTTTTAACTTTGGGTACACACAGGAGCCCTACATTTTGAGAACGAAGAGCTCGAGATGGCGTGGGTCTAAGGAGACCAGCCAGGTAGGATGGGGCAAGCCCATTTAGGATTTTATAAGTCAGCAGAAGCACCTTGTATTCTGATCTAACATGGATAGGACGCCAATGAAGGGAGGCAAGAATTTGTGTAATATGGCCAAATTTCCTAGATTTAGTTAGGATTCTAACAGCAGCATTCTGAACCATCTGAAGACTTTTCGTACTAGAATGTGGCAGACCTGAGAACAGAACATTACAGTAATCAAGTCTGGATGGAACAAATGCATGTATTAATGTCTCTGCGTCAGCCATGGAGAGAAAAGACCGGATTTTAGCTATGTTACGTATGTGAAAAAAGGCAGTCTTGGTGATTTCTTTAATGTGCTTATCAAAGGAAAGGCTGGGACAAACGTAACATCAATATTTTTGGCTGCCACACTTTGTGAAACCACGGAGTTGTCGATTGTTATCGTTACTCGATAAAATTGTTGTCTGTGTCTAGCAGGGCCAATGACCAGCATCTCGGTTTTATCCGGATTTAAAAGCAGAAAGTTAAGTGACAACCAGTTTTTCACAGTAGCCAAGCAGGCCTCTAAGTTGGTCATTTGAGAATGATCATCAGCCCTTGTAGGCACATAAAGCTGAGTATCATCAGCATAACAATGGAAATTTATTCCATTACTGCATATAATTTGGCCAAGAGATGTAATGTAAAGAGAAAAGTAGAGGTCCAAGAACTAAGCCCTGAGGCACACCATATTTAACGTCAGAAGATTTTGATATAATATAGCAGACACAATGTGTTCTTCAAGATAAGTAGGACTTAAGCCAAGAGAGAGCTAAGCCAGAGACACAAAAATTACAATTTAATAGTATACAGTGATCAATGGTGTCAAAGGCTGCACTGAGGTCCAGTAGTAGAAGTACAGAAGTGGAATCAGAGTCGATAGATAGTAAAAGATCATTCACCACTCTGGTCAGAGCAGTTTCAGTGGAGTGACGGGGCCTGAAAGCCGACTGAAAAGGTTCATATAGATGGTTTTCTTTTATATGGGTCGAAAGCTCATCGCGCTATTTGCACCTTAAAACAAAACATCAGTCAAACTACTAGGATACAACTATTAAGCGCCACATTATAATATTAGATTGAGAGAGGGCATCATTAAGGCATATTTACCCATGCATTTCATTAGATGGACTCAATGCATTTCGCCTGCATCTCTCGGTTTACTCAACCGGAAAAGGACCAGAATCCCCTGAGTACAAGAATAAATTCGCCAATCTCGCCCTCTAGTGACACCAGATTGTAACAGCTAAGAGTTAACCCTTTTTATGATCTCTGTTGTTCCCTTGGGTACAATTTTACTTTTTTAAATGGTTTGTACATATGAATTATATTTTAACATAACTACTACGACTACTTTCGGCTGCACCCGTTAGGGGTCGCCACAGCGGATCATCCGTTTCCATTTCTTCCTGTCTTCTGCGTCTTCCTCTGTCACACCAGCCACCTGCATGTCTTCCCTCACCACATCCATAAACCTCCTCTTTGGCCTTCCTCTTCTCCTCTTTCCTGGCAGCTCCATATTCAGCATCCTTCTCCCAATATACCCAACATCTCTCCTCCACACATGTCCAAGCCATCTCAATCTTGCCTCTCTTGCTTTGTCTCCAAACCGTCCAACCTGAGCGGTCCCTCTAATATAATCGTTCCTAATCCTGTCCTTCTTCGTTACTCCCAGTGAAAATCTTAGCATCTTCAACTCTGCCACCTCCAGCTCCGCCTCCTGTCTTTTCGTCAGTGCCACTGTCTCCAAACCATATAACATAGCTGGTCTCACAACCATCTTGTAAACTTTCCCTTTAACTCTTGCTGGTACCCTTCTGTCGCAAATCACTCCTGACACACTTCTCCACCCACTCCAACATGTTTGCACTCTCTTTTTCACCTCTCTATTGCACTCCCCGTTACTTTGGACAGTTGACCCCAAGTATTTAAACTCAAATGCCTTTGTCACCTCCACTCCTTGCATCCTGACCATTCCACTGTCCTCTCTCTCATTCACGCATAGGTATTCCGTCTTGCTCCTACTGACTTTCATTCCTCTTCTCTCCAGTGCATACCTCCACCTTTCCAGGCTCTCCTCAACTTGCACTCTACTCTCGCTACAGATCACAATGTCATCCGCGAACATCATCGTCCATGGAGACTCCTGCCTGATCTTGTCCGTCAACCTGTCCATCACCATTGCAAACAAGAAAGGGCTCAGAGCCGATCCTTGATGTAATCCCACCTCCACTTTGAACCCATCTGTCATTCCAACCGCACACCTCACCATTGTCACACTTCCCTCGTACGTATCCTGCACCACTCCTACATACTTCTCTGCAACTCCTGACTTCCTCATACAATACCACACCTCCTCTCTCGGCACCCTGTCGTATGCTTTCTCTAAATCTACAAAGACACAATGCAACTCTTTCTGGCCTTCTCTATACTTCTCAATCAACATTCTCAAAGCAAACATCGCATCTGTGGTGCTCTTTCGTGGCATGAACCCAAACTGCTGCTCGCTGATCATCACCTTTCCTCTTAACCTAGCTTCTATTGCTCTTTCCCATATCTTCATGCTGTGGCTGATCAACTTTATACCTCTGTAGTTGTTACAGTTCTGCACATCGCCCTTGTTCTTGAAAATCGGTACCAGTATGCTTCTTCTCCACTCCTCAGGCATCCTCTCACTTTCCATGATTGTGTTAAACAATCTGGTTAAAAACCCCACTGCCATCTCTCCTAAACATCTCCATGCCTCCACAGGTATGTCATCAGGACCAACTGCCTTTCCACTCTTCATCCTCTTCATAGCTGCCCTCACTTCCTCCTTGCTAATCCGCTGAACTTCCTGATTCACTATCCCTACATCATCCAACCTTCTCTCTCTCTCATTTTCTTCATTCATCAGCCCCTCAAAGTATTCCTTCCACCTTCTTAGCACACTCTCCTCGCTTGTCAGCACATTTCCTATATTTTAACATAACAACTGTAAATACCACTTCCCTTATACACAGTTAAACAAAAGTAAAATATATGCTCCTTTTTTTATACTAAGCAAATTTACGCAGAGTACATGGAATTTACCGTCTGGCTACACTAAGACTGTGTGTCTTTACCTTGAAGAGAGATTCAGCTGGTTGAGTTTGCCGCATCGAGACCTGGCCATCACCATTGACAACACCGTGGTGACGCCAACTCGGACTGTGAGGAATCTGGGCGTGATCCTGGACGACCAACTGTCGTTTGCTGAAAACGTTGCATTGGTTGCTCGCTTCTGCAGATTTCTCCTCTATAACATCAGGAGGATTCGCCCATTCCTCACCGACGAGATGGCACAGGTGCTCATCCAGGCTCTGGTCATCTCCTGGCTGGACTACGGCAACTCCCTCCTTGCTGGCGCCCCGTCGTCGGCCATCAGACCTCAACAACCTGGTGCTTGTTCAGAAAGCTGCAGCTCGTCTGGTGTTCAACCGCCCTAAGTTCTCCCACACAACTCCCCTTCTCATGTCCCTACATTGGCTCCCAGTAGCTGCTCGCATCCAGTTTAAGACTGTGGTGCTAGTATACAGGGCAGTGAAAGGTGTCAGTACTGAACCACAGGCTTGGACTCAAACCGCAGACTCAGTCTCAGTTCACAAAAACCAGTCCTTTTAATCGGAAAGAGGTCAGTACACAGGTGGTCAGATAACAAGGCAACAGTGTCCAAATCGGCAGGCGAAAGGCAGGGTCGAAAAAGCAAAAAACAGGTCAGGAAACTATAGGGCTCAAGAAACATACACTAGGGAAAAATGCTGGAACGCTGTCACAGGGAACAAGACGAACTGGCACAGAAGGAAGGGAACACTAAGACTATATACTCTGGAGAAGGGGAGACAATGAGACACAGGTGCAACACATTAGGGCAGGGCAGGCAATCACACAGGAGGGAGACACGTGAGGGCAGGAAGTAAAGGACCTGAAACGAGACAGGAGGTGAGTAACAAAATAAAACAGGAAGTACAAGACCAAGAACACTGGGAGAAACAAAAGATAACTTAACTATCCAGACGGGGCGTGACAAAAGGAACAGCTCCTTCCTATTTCCAGGCCATGGTCAAGCCCTACACCCCCGCCCGATCACTTCGCTCTGCTGCCTCAGGACGCCTGGTTGCCCCGTCGCGCAGAGGCCATTGCTGCCCATCGACCCGGTCACGGCTCTTTTCTGTCCTGGCCCCACAGTGGTGGAGTGAACTCCCCACTGATGTCTGTCATCTTTCGGGCGCAGGTTGAAAACTCACCTCTTTAAGAACTACTACCCTGTTACTTGTTCTTAGCACTAATTGTATTCACTCATTTAAAAAAAAATCGCTTTCTTGCACTTTTACTTTAGCACTGGTTTTGCTCTTAGATGCTTGTTGAACTTATGACCTCTGATGACTAGTAGTTCTCCTGATTAAATGCACTTATTGTAAGCGCTTTGGATAAAAGCGTCGGCTTAATGACTGTAATGTAATGCTGAAAATATCGGAGAGGTATCCCAGCCGAGCTACCCAGTCAGCGTCGTCGAACATAGCCACAAGGGGGTGCGTATGCTCCGACAGAAATTCTCTCACTTCATTGCATAGCTCGAACAGCCGCTGTAACGCCTTCCCACGGGATAACCATCTGAAATCGGTGTGAAGCAGTAGCTGTTCATGTTCTGACCCACCATCTTGACCAAGTGACTGGAACAGTCTATGATTCAAAGGCCTGGACTGTATGAAATTGATCACTTTTACGGCATCATTCAAAACATCGTCTAACTCTGGACTCATTCTCTTGCTAGCTAATGCTTCTCGGTGAATCATGCAGTGCATCCATGCGACATTAGGGTTTACCATTTTGATGTGGGCCATTAAACCATTCACTCTGCCGGTCATCGCCGCAGCGCCGTCCGTGCACACATGTGTTGAGTAGTACCGTTAGCATGAAAAGAGCAGACGGACAACGCAAGGTGTAGTTTCAACTTCCTTTACTCGGAACTCTTCTTCAGGGACATGCACATATCAACACGTACAGTCTGTAGTGCTAGGCGCTACTGCCACCTACTGGAATGATAAGGCATGTAAGACAATACCACATATCCCTCTCTTTTAAGAATAACATTCCTGCAATAAACCATGTTTTGAATGAAAACTTTAAGTAAACGACTCTGACTTGTCAACCATTTGCAACTGAAAGTAGCTTATATAGCATATCAAATATATGTCAAAAATATTGCATATCAATTTTAAACTGAAAGTGCAGTCATCACCTTAACTAAAACATCTTATCAGAATGTCAGTGCATTTGCCATAGATTACTTCGTGATAACACATGAACAGTGTATTTACCAACCAACAAACAGACAAGACAGGTGTCCTTTCTTTTTTTTTTCAAATTCACCTTATACAAAACAGTATATTTGCTTACTTTCCCTTTTCAATTCCAATTACTTTTTCTTCTTTTGTTGCTGATATTACAAACATATGAAAGTGCAACAGTCCTTTTTTAAGGTGAAAACATATTAAGTGTAAGTCCATAACACAGTCCGTTACACACAACATGAAGTGTCCCTTCTTTGTGATCCCAGGCTTCCTAACCCGCACATACGATCCACACTGGAATGTAGGAGACCGTGCACCCCGACGCTCATCGGTGTATTTCTTCGCTTTGGCTTGCTTCAGCGCCACGGTGTGTCTCAAGGTGTCACGCCGAATAGAGGCAGGAGGGGGTGGGAGACCTTTGATGTTCAGGATGGTGCGGAAAGGACGACCGCGCAGCAGCTCGGCAGAAGAGATTTGAGTCATTGCATGGGGAGTGGCACGGTACGTCAGAAGAAAATCAGTGACAAAGGGCCCTTCCAGGGCTTGCCCTCGATGTCAGCCGTCTGGAGACAGTCTTTGAATACTCTGTTCCACCTCTCAACCTCTCCATTACTCTGAGGGTAGTAGATGGAGCTGCGGCAGTGTGTAATGCCTTGGGCTGCCAAGTAAGCGTCAAACTCAGCAGACACAAAGGAGGAGCCATTGTCAGTGACTAGTTCGAGGGGGTTGCCCTCACGGCTGAAGACGGTGGACAGGAAGGTTATGACAGTGGCAGACGTCACATCTGATGTGAAGGCCACTTCTGGCCATTTGCTGTAATAGCAAACCGGCAGTCAGGGGAAGCAGAGTGAAATGGACCCACTATATCCATAGCGAGCGTTTCCCAGGCAGCATTGGGGAAAGCCACAGGTTGCAGGGGAGCAGCTCGTGTTTTGGCTGTTTTGTCATGCTGGGAGCAGGTAGCACACGACTTGATGGCAGTTTCAACATCAGAGTCCATTCCAGGCCACCAGTAGAGTTCTCTCAGCCTCTGTTTGGTCCTGACGATACCTTGGTGAGTATTGTGAGCCAGCTGTATGAGTTGTGACTGAAGAGCCGGGGGAATCACCACACGGTGAGTGCCACGTATCAGGTAGCCATCCAGCTCAGCCAACTCAGTGGGTACACGATAATAGGGCAACAGGGCCGGGTCCAGGCCCTTAGAAGTGCGTGGCCACCGCTGGCGAACGTGCTTGGTGACCTGCTGCAAAACAGGGCAGTCTGTGTAGGCAGTGCGTAACTGGTCAGCTGTAAGAGAGGTAAGATCAACAGTCACTAGCGCTATAGTGTCCTCCTCCAACTCCAGTTGGTCAAGGACAGGCAGGGGCAGGCGCGACAGGCAGTCCGCTACAACATTGTCATGGCCAGGTTTGTATTCCACACTGTAGTTGAACCACATGAGGCGGGCAGACCACCTCGCTATCCTCATCCCTGCTCTCCCGAAACCTTTTGTAGATAGGAGAGTTGTAAGCGGGCTGTGATCCGTGCGCAGGGTAAAGTGTCTCCCCCACAGATACGTGCACCACCACTCAGCCGCCCACACACAGGCGAGAGCCTCTTTTTCGATGATGGAGTAGTTTCGTTCACTGGAAGAAAGAGCTTTAGACGCAAAGGCAACAGTCAATTCAGTGTCCCCGTGCATTTGGGTGAGCACAGCGCCTATGCCGTAGTCACAGGCATCTGTAGTACTATTGTTGGGAGGGTGGGGTTGAATAACGTGAGCGCTGGGCTTGTAGCAATCAGTTCCTTGAGTCGGGTGAAAGCTCGTTGTGCAGCATCAGTCCACTGAAACTGTGCGTCCCCTCTCAGGAGAGCACGGAGGGGCTCCACCACAGAAGCGTAACCGGGGATGAACTTAGAATACCACCCTGTGAGGCCCAGGAAGGATTGGAGGGCAGCAGCATCCTCAGGAGCAGGGGCCTTCTTGATAGCAACAACGTGCTCTGGGTTGGGGCGGATACCCGATGCAGAAACGACGTGCCCCAAGTAGAACAGTTCGGTTCGTCTGAAAAGGCACTTCTCCATATTTAGCTTCAGGCCACTGCTGTTCAGGCGGTGCAGCACGGCCTTTAGCCTTCTCTCGTGTAGCTCTGGGATGTCGGCATACACCACAATGTCATCTAAGTAACACTGTACGCCATCCAGGCCTGACAGGATCTGTGACGTCATGCGCTGAAACGCACTTGGAGCTGAGGCGAGACCGAATGGAACCTTTGTGAAGCAGAAAAGTCCATCATGTGTAATAAAGCTGGTAAGGTCTTTGTTCTCAGGGTGGAGTGGAACCTGATAATACGCATTTTGTAGGTCGATGGATGAAAGCATGTGTGCTCCTCGCAGCTCATGGAACACCTCCTCAATGTGTGGTAAGGGGTGGCTATCGATGACCACCGCCTTGTTAGGCTCACGGAGATCTGCACATATCCTGAGCTGGCCTGACTTCCGTTTCACCACCACAATGGGTGAAACCCACGGTGAGGAGTTGATGCGCTCAATCACTCCATCCTTCTCCAATCTCTGCAGCTCTTCTGAAACTTGGTCACGCACGTTGAAGGGCAGACGACGTAGCTTCATCTGCACAGGCTGCACGTCAGAGCTCACCTTCACTTTGTGGACGAAGCCTCTAACTGTCCCAGTACTCTCTGCATTGACAGTTGGCTCCATGTTGACAGTAGTGTAGTGTATGGGAACAGCAGGGTTTGTAAAAGGTAGGGTTTTACCAACAGTCACTTTACCATCTGAAATTTGTAGCCGTAGTGCATTGAAAAGGTCCATGCCCAATATGGGTGTTCCCGCTGGCACCACATGAATGTGTGTAGACGCACTGTTTGTCTCGTAAGTCACTTTCAGCTCCATGCAACCAAGCACCTGTATGGGTTTCTGTGTGTAAGTGGTAAGTCTTTTTTCGGGCTTTGAAAGGGTCACATGACTGAAGTGATTTCTGTATATGTGCTCAGGAAGGATGGAAACGCCAGACCCAGTATCTACTATCAAATCAGTAGTAATTGTGGGGCCGCTGGAAGCCTCCAGGGAGACACAGCACATCAGCTTATTGCACCGTGTCACGTCATTCTCATCAATGTGTAGCACTGTCACAGTGTCAACACTCTCAGTGGAAGCAGTGGACACTTCCCCCACATTTTGTGACGCAGACTTGCTTTTACAGACTTTGGCATAATGTCCATTCTTGTTACATTGTCTACAAATGGCTGATTTAGCTGGGCACTTGGGGTCATTTGCTAGGTGGTTTATGGAGCCACATCGGTAGCAACTCTTACCAGCAGCAGCCGCGTTGGAAGGAGGGCGGGAAGCGGAGGGTGAAGGCTTCTGTGGACGTCTGTGTTTCCCGCCTCGGAACGTAGACCCCCCACGCACCATGCCGACTTCTGCTGACGCTCCATGGTGTGTAGTGGTCATCGCTTTAGCCCCAGCTACTGCATGTTCTATCCGGCATGAAATTGTAATGGCTTTCTCCAGAGTCAGATTTCCCTCAAGCAGCAGACGTTCTCTAATCCTAGCATTGTTCGTCTTTTCAACAATCTGATCTCTCATCATATCGTCAGCAAGCTCGCCAAACTCACATGTAGCAACAAATTCACGCAGGGCAGCAGCAAACTCTGCAGTAGACTCACCAGTCCTCTGAGATCTCTGTCGAAACTTATTTCTCTCTGCCACGACATTCAACTTCGGGACAAAATAAGTTTTCAATGCTTTCAAAGCATCTGCATAAGAGTCACTATCGACTGGCAGTGTATAAAACATGCGTTGTGCCTCCACACCGATTGTATGAATTAGCAGGGCGCGCTTCCTCTCGTCTTCCATCTTGTCAGCAAGAGCCATCACGTAGTTATCAAACATACGAATCCACGTATCAAAGTGGACAGTGGGCACACCCGGGCTGTGTAAAAATGCCGGAGGTGGCGAAATACCTAGCCATAATTATCCCATCCTCGTCGCCAATATGTTGAGTAGTACCGTTAGCATGAAAAGAGCAGACGGACAACGCAAGGTGTAGTTTCAACTTCCTTTACTCGGAACTCTTCTTCAGGGACATGCACATATCAACACGTACAGTATGTAGTGCTAGGCGCTACTGCCACCTACTGGAATGATAAGGCATATAAGACAATACCACAACATGACAGCAGGATTTCCAATCCAGCTTGTGTTGAGAGAAAAAAAATGTCAATAACGTTAAAATCGTCCTGTCCGATAGTTCTTCCCGTGAGTTTCTTGCAAAACAGAATGTGCTCGTTCATCTCCAACGTGTCTTTGTGAGGCACAAACGCAACCAGCTGCGCTTCCCCACTGACATCCGCTGATTCATCCATCTGCAAAGCGAACGTACCCGATGAAGTAATACTTGGGGTAGTATTGGTCGAGGATCAATGACCACACCGGGTTATAGAACTCAGGTTTAATCGTGGCTCAGTAGGCAGACGTAATAACCATACATGGTAGTGGTGTAACCATAATAACAGTCCGGGTAGTACATAACACCTAGTGTAGTTCCAGTGTATATACATGGCGTTATATCACTTCATCCCCCCTGTTTAGTTTTCAATTTTTACGGTATCAAAATACAAACATATTCAGAGCCCCCCTTTTGTGTGTGATTGTCTCTACTCATAGTCCTTGTAGTGAGCTGGTTTGGAAACAGCTCTTCCATATCTTGTGCGTACTGTCTTGTGTGTTTCACAGGTTTGGCTGGAAGAAGTTCCAGCTGCATGAGTGTCCCGTTGAGGTTCTGTGAAGCGGGTTCTTGCGCTCCTCAGTGCATGGGGGTGGTGAATTTCCCGCAGGTGGCTCCTGCCACGTCTGAGTTTGTTCCCATTTGATGTTTGCACAATGTAGCTCCTTGGCTCATTGCACTTTTGTACGACGGTGGCTGGATACCAAGTCCCTTTTTCCTTGTTTAGGACAGATACGTGCTGTCCAGGATCGAGTGGAGGTAGTTCTCTGCCGCTGCTGCGGTCATGATGTTCCTTCATGTTTGCTGTTCTCTGCTCCAGGTGGAGTCGGTTTTCCTCCTTGCCTGGGTCCCCTCGACTCGGCAGCAGGGTGGTGACTGGCCTTCCGAAGATCAGTTCTGCTGGTGATGGTAGTTTACTGTCGATGGGTGTTGCTCTGACCTGTAGTAAGGCAACTTGTATGTTACCTCCTTGTCTCATGGTTTTCTTCACAATGGATTTGATGTGTCGCACATGCCTCTCAATGAAGCCATTGCTTTTTGGATAGTGGGGTGAGCTTGTCACGTGCCTGATTCCCCAGTCAGCCGTGAATTTCTGGAACGCGTGCCCTGTGTACTGGGGTCCATTATCTGTAAGTATCTCGTCAGGCCTTCCAAAAAGATACATGTACATTTCCATTTTTGTGCAACTGCCCGGCTGGACACAGGCATGGGCATTTCATCCACTAGAGGGAACTTAGAATATCTGTCCACAATCAGTAAATACTGATGTCCATCGATCTCGAATAGATCAGAAGCTAGGGATTGCCATGGTTTTGACGGTGTGTTGTGTGGGTTGACAGGTTGCTTTGGATTTGCATCCTGATGTTCCACGCATACGCTACATGACGTGCAGACTCTTTCGATGTCATCGTTCATTCTGATCCAGTAGACACTTTCTCTCGCCAGTCGCCGTGTCTTTTCGATGCCCTGGTGTCCTACATGCAGCTGTTCGAGTATAGAATCAGTCATGGAGTCTGGGATGAGCACCTGTCTGCCTTTGAATATGACTCCTGCTTCAACTGCGAGCTCATCTCTGAATGACCAGTACTCACGTAGTTGTCTTGGTAGAGCTTTGATGTTGTCTGGCCATCCCTGGTGGATCAGCTCTTTCAGTGCATTGAGTCTGGGGTCGCTGGTGGTTTCCGTGCGGAGTGCGTCCTGTTTCTCGGGAGAGAAGTTTATCATTGCAACAGTGAGCATCTCTGGATCCTCGACTTCTGCCTCTATTCCGTCAATGCGCTCGTCCAGCTCGATGTTGCTGTTGTTCTCAGGGTTGGGTAGTCGGCTGAGTGTGTCTGCCAGGACCATCTGGTTTCCTGGTCGATACGTGACCTCGTAGTTGTATCCTTGTGTTTTTATCAGCATTCGCTGAAGCCGTGGCGGGGCGGCATGCAGTGGCTTTGTGCATATGGTAACGAGGGGTTTGTGGTCTGTAACTACAATGAATGACTTCCCATACAGGTAGGTATGGTATCGCTGCATTCCATAGACTATGGCCAGCATTTCTCGCTCTATGTTGCTGTACCTGGATTGGCAGTCGTCCAGTGTCTTTGAGCCAAAAGCTATGGGTCTTTTGTTCTGCACTAATGCCACGCCCAGTCCTTTCTGTGATGCATCGACCTCAAGCGTCAGAGGTGTGCTTGGATCATAGTACTTCAGGCAGTCATGTTCGTTGATAACTGATTTCAGGTCCTCAAAGCTCTTTTGGTGGTCAGTGTCCCATGTCCAAGGCACGCCACTTTTCAGCAGCACCCTCAGTGTGTGTGCTTTGTCTGCGAACTTTGGGATGTAGGGTGACAGGTAGGTCAGCATCCCCAAGAATCTGCTCAGTTCATCTTTGTTCTGGGGTGTCGGCATTTTCTGGATGTCCCTGATTTTGGCTGGGTCAGGTTTGATACCTTTGTCTGTGTACAGGTTGCCAAAGAATGAGATGCTTGTCTGTTTGATTGTGCACTTGTCTCTGTTGAACACAATACCTGTCTTGGCTGCTCTCTCCATCAGGTTGGTCAGGTTCCTGTCATGCTCCTCTTCGCTTGCTCCGTAGACTGCGATATCATCGGCTATGCTGACGACACCGTCGAGCCCCTCCAGGATTTGGTCCATCTTTGCCTGGAAGAGATCTTGAGAGACACTGAGACCAAATGGCAAACGTTTCCAGCAGTATCTACCAAATGGAGTTCGGAATGTGGTTAGCAGTTGTGACTCTTCCTCTAGGTGTATTGACCAATATCCAGCTTTTGCGTCAAGTTTGCTGAATATTTTTGCATTTGCAAACTTCGGGTTCAGTTCCTCCACAGTAGGAATCTTGTGTGGGCATCTCCTAAGGCTGGCATTAAGCTTTTGGGGGTCTAAGCATATGCGAAGGGAACCGTCTTTCTTTGTGCTGTATGCCAGACTCGAGCACCAGTCTGTGTGCTGTTCTACTTTTCTTAACACATCTTGTTCGACTAGGTTATTCAGTTCATCTTTCAGTTCGTCTTTGATGTGAATGCTGCACTTACGTGGTGGGTCTATGAATGGTTCAGCATCCTTTTTCAGGAAGAGCTTGGCCTTTTCACTGAAGTTGCCAATTTTGTCAAACTGGTCTGGGTATGCTCTCTTTAGGTCTGCACTGTTAGATATGGTCATTTTGGGTTTTGTCTGTCTTGTGTTAACTTTTTTCTGGTTTGCATGTCCTTTCTCGGTCACTGCATCTACATTGACAGTCACTAGGTTTAACAGTTCACATGTTGGCAGCCCAACTATGGCTGGCCCTGGTACGTCTACAACATAGAACTTTGTATTGATCCATTTGGATTCTTTGTACTGGCATGGAATGTCAATGGTGCCTAGGCAGGGATGGCGTGACCACTGTATGCAGATAGCCTCCTGTTGGTTTTTTTCAGTCGTTTCTGGGTGCATGCATTTTCACCGTACATCTGCTTGAAGGTACGCAATGGGAGTGTGTTGCCTGACGCACCTGTGTCTATCTTCAGACGTAGTGTGTATCCACGACCAGGTAGGTCAGGTGGTGTCACCTTCAGGACTGTGTACGCCTCCTCTCTGGCCGGCTTGCTGTCTATGCTATGCATGCACTTTTCACTGATAGTTATGGAGTGGAACTGTTTCTGGTAAGTACTTTCGTTCTCACTGTATGTTTCACTGCTACTCTCTACAGCATGTATGCGAGTCCTGCTCTGTTGCTTTATGTCTATATAGGTTTTGCGCTTGTGCTGTTTGTCTTGTGGTGTGTGGGACTTACTTCCCCCACTCCTGCTCTGGCTGGAGTGTTCCTGGCGCTCTCGTTTGGCCTTCCTGCAGCACCGCTCCCAGTGACCTTTTGCACCACACGCATTGCATTCATCATCATATGCAGGACATCGACGTGGGTTGTGGCTTCTCCCACAGTTACGACATATGCGGTCCCTGTCCACAGCGTGGATTCTCTCATTGTGTGACAGGCTAAGTTTGTCTAACTGTTCATTGCCTGCTGTCAGGGCTTCATATTTTCATCCCTCGGCCAGAACCTCTGCTAAGGAATATCCTTTTGGTTTGCTGTATAGATCATTCCCCAGGGCATCATGGGGAGTGCTCGCAATAATAAGCTCAATCATACGCTCGTTAAGCTCTTCGTCTGAAAACTGACATTTCTGTGCTAGTGTTCTGGCTCTGGTCACAAAATCATCAATATTCTCGTCTGGTTTCTGTCTGTGTTGCATCAGTTGCAGTCTATGGATTCTGAAATGTACGTTCAACTTCAGCTGTTTTTCAAAGAAGTCCCATAGTTTGGCAGGCTTTTTCTTTTCATCATCGGTGAGACCACTGGCGTTCAGTCTTTTTAATCCTTCATCTCCGATTCCACGACATATTTTCCTAGCTTGTTTAGCTGCGCCATTTATTTCTTCATCTTCTAAATACAGAGTCATTTTCTGTTTATACAGTGAAATTGCCTCACCCAGGTCCGGGTCTGACCAATTCATCGTCGGTAGATGCGATGCCATGACGTCTCCTGTTGCTAGCTAGCTAGTTAGCTTTGCGGCTAGCTCAGCTCCGGCGCACTCTTGCTTGAATGATGACAGAAATTATCCACGGACAATTTTATCAGTCTATCTTCATTCTTCATAGAGAGTACTTTACCGCTGCCACCATGAAGTAATACTTGGGGTAGTATTGGTCGAGGATCAATGACCACACCGGGTTATAGAACTCAGGTTTAATCGTGGCTCAGTAGGCAGACGTAATAACCATACATGGTAGTGGTGTAACCATAATAACAGTCCGGGTAGTACATAACACCTAGTGTAGTTCCAGTGTAATACATGGCGTTATATCACTACACCCGACTCTTTCAATTGCCCCATGTCAATTCCCATGTCGTCGATCCAATGGCACACGGTATTATTTGACAACGGCACTTTCTTCAGGACATCAACTGCTTTCTTATCGATCACTGTTTCTGCGAAAATGACAGCAGCAGGCAAGATGAGCTCTTCGGCTGTGGTAAATGGCTTTTTGGATTTAGCCACGAGTAGCGACACAGCAAAGCCTTGGTTGAGACCGATGTCGCTTTCTTTAAAAAACTCGACGGGTTTACCCACACAGGAGATGCTTAGTACTGAGGTGGTGATGTAAATGGGGTGGTTTCATGCTATTATTCGAAAGCACGTCGCCACAGAGGAAACGCCTTGGCTGCGGCGGCTCTGTAGTTGTGGCAGTAAACCCAGAGAGCACATATTGTTCACCAAACCGACGTTGCTTTATATCTTCCCCGTTTTCTTTTACTTCTGAACGGGTTCTCCCGGTTCAGCAGTATCAGCTGTGCTGCTGTTGGTGGATGAACCCGCTCGACTCAACCATTTATCCATAACGTTAACTGAAACTTTGAAAGAGGCTTCATATTTTGCTAGCTAGCAAGAAAAACAGCGCGCCAGTATGCGCTCGTGAGCGAAGTGACGACTGACAAAGTCCGGTGGGAAACTGTCGCGCATTACAAAAAAGTATAGCCAATAATAATATAGCCAGCAAATCATTACTTAATTTTAATTGTCCCAAATGTGTGTTACATTATTACATATTATACATTATTCATTATTTGGTTACAGTTTTCCTGTACATTTTTCAAATGTTTTTTTCTCTCATTTTTTAAATCTTTTCACGTACCCACTGGGGACCACCCACGTACCACTAGGGGTACGCGTACCCCCGGTTGGGAAACACCGCCTTACTTTATTGGGAAGGAGATATTTGTGTAGAAGATTACAGATACTTTTCCAATTCAAGTTATCAACAAATATATACAAATAGGATACAATAGAAGGGATACTAATACCTTTTTGAAATAATGAAAATACTGTTCATTATTTCAAATGTTAAGAGCTGTTAAGATGATTAATTCTTAAAGTAGCAGTCAGGCATACACCTCCCACTGAGGTTACCTTAGGGTCAAGGGTTGGTGAGCAAACTGGTCTTTCTGCCCCTTTTAGGAGGATTAGAAATCCAGAAGGAATAAGTATCCATGACCATGACAAACTTCTTTGGGGTAACAGGAATTCCAAAGTTATTGTGGAATTCAGAATAGTTCATTAGCATTCCATTTAATTAATTAATTGGTTTACAAGAACGGAAGTTCCGCTCTGGCAAAGCAATCACTACGCATCACTTCCGGGGCGCCACGGCGCTGCAGCGCGGGAATGCAGCGCGGGAATGTCACCCCAGACAGATTTAAACCTCCGGGACACTGTGAAATAGAGAGATTTACCTGGCGGTGAAAGGCTTAATCACCATTGTGAGAATCCGTTTTGCAAGGGCTTGAATGTCACGGACACTCATTTATATGTAAAAGTACCGCATTCTGGCTTTAAAGCAGCAAGTCCAGCGGGATATAATTTAAATAGATGAAAATTACTTTTCAGAATTTTACCTAAAACTTTATTCTCGCGCACAAAGTCCCAATATAGCCTACTCAACCTAAAAGACCGGCACCTACAATTGTTAGATTGTGTGATGGCAAAGTCAAAGAGAGGATCAGTAAAGCGACGAAGTTCGCATGGCACAGCGCTCAAACAGAGAAACTTAAGTTTCTATGTTTCATTAGTTATCTCATAACATCGCCGTTTGCCACATGGAGAACCTTAAAGTAGCCTGCCATCATGTCCTGCGTGATTCCTTCTGGAGCACCTGATTGTAATTCATAGATCACCTCCTCTAACCCCACATCTGAAGAAGGTGTCTCATCTCTTTTCCCACTTCATTTGGCTCATCCCTCTGTATCATTTGTCCTTTTAGGCCAGGCCCCTGATGCTGAGGAATTATGCATGCAAAGCTTCCCCCCTCATTCATGTGCTGTATGCATGAGTGGTGTCCACTGAAGTCTGCCCAGTGATGTGCTGGAAAGGCGATGCCGCAGCACACACACAGAGAGAGAGAGAGAGAGAGAGAGAGAGAGAGAGAGAGAGAGAGAGAGAGAGAGAGAGAGAGAGAGAGAGAGAGAGAGAGAGAGAGAGAGAGAGAGAGAGAGAGAGAGAGAGAGAGAGAGGCACGAAATGATTCACTGTCAAATACATGCACACAAACAAACACACGCGCATCCCCAGACCACGCTAAAGGCCACGGCTTGTACAAAACAATGAATCAGTTTGACTTTTATTTTTCTGTATTTCTTGTGCTTTGAGTTGTCATCCCTTATATAGGTTTAACACGAACTCACTGCGTGTAAATACCCAGCATTCACATTACCACAGACAAAGGCAACGTAATGCAAACCAAAGTACAAAGATCACCATAGAAAAAAATAAATAAAAATAATCAGAATTATAGAGGCTTTTTATACAGATGCAATGATTAAATAAAGGAGAAGAAAAAGAAGTAGGCCTAGTAATTAGTTGCAAATGGAAAATGAAACAGCCTAGGTGCATTTTTATAATAAAAGCATAATATATTATCGCATGTCAATTGCAGTATTTGCTGTAATAAATCAAGTTGAACAGATTTGTTCTGCAGTCGAGGTTCTGGCAGAGTGCATATCCATCATATTTTGTTGATACAAAGAAGTCCGATATTGAATTGTCATGTAAATTGTACAAACATTTCGAGATTAATTTTGGATGACGTGGGTGTATGTTTAAAAAAGAGGTGAAATTGAGGCGGTCACTACCCTCCTTCGAAGGTAAAACACTTATTATTGCATGTTCACAAACTGATAACCATGCAGGTTGCCTTTTTTTGCCTTCAGATAAAATCTGAAAGATTTAATGCTAGATGCTCTAAAGAGCTGTTTGTTTTTTTTTTAATTGAAATTGTATCTAGTTCACAGAGCAAAATGTCCTCGGGTGTTTACCATTTCACATTCTCATTTTCCTCTTTCTTCCGGAAACAAGTTATCCTGCACATCGCAGGAATAACTGTGATGTGTGTATGCGGATAGCAGGTTTAAGTACACATTAAAGGGAACTTTGTGCTGCAGAGTCTAACTGGAAGCACTCTGGCTCCCAGCAGAAACAATAAAAAGAGCTTCTCGCTATCTCCTGTGGCATACAGGGCCATTTGTTTTTGTCAGGACGCTGCTGAACACCGCGCTAATGCGGCTCCGGGATGCCTGCTACCTGCTTCTCCCCAGCGCCGGAAACCCAGCCTAATTATTCACATTCTGAAGTGTGCTCCATGGCCAAGACCTTATCCCACTGCGCAGCCACGACCGGATACATCTTAATAACTCACCTCCCTGAAAGCTGCATCCAATCTGCCACAGGCTCCCGACATCTATGACAAAAGAGGTGTGTGCATGCATGCGTGCGTGTGCGCCTGCGTGCGTGCGTGCGCGCCTGCGTGCGTGTGTGCGTGTTTGTTTGCTTGCTGGCATAGTTGTGATTTTGGGTTTTGTGCGTGTTTGTGTCCACGCGCAGGACAGAAAACAAAAAAATGCGTGAAGGCGCGCGCGGAGTGCGTGTACTATACGTGCGTACCTGCATGTACGCGTGGAGGGTACATGCATGTTTGCCGTACATGTCCCACGATGAGCTGGATGCAGTTTGGGGTTCTCTGCTGATGTTCTAAAAGGGATCCACTGTGGAGCGACTCATGTGTTGATGAGCTCTAAATTATCCACCGCATTTGAAAAAGGATTTTATTTCGTTCGTGGTGTTAGATAGCACATTTAATTCTCAGTGGGGGCGACTTTATCCGACTGGGCAATATTTTGAAATGATGAAAAATTAAATTTAGATGGAACACGATGAAACTATCTGGATCGAAAGAAAATGAAAGAAAGGCTAAAGAAAACACTGAGCTGAGCCTGAACTCTAAATAAAACAAGTACATCTGACCCTTCCAGCACAGCTCCCTGAGTAGAGCTCAGTATCAGATGATGGACGTTTCAAAGAGAGAGATCACCCCTCTTCAGTCTACACACAAATAGAAGACAGGAATTCTAGAGGCGTGTGTGTAATGCGCAGTAAAACATTTTCCATCTTTTCATGATGGGGTTTTGGGACGGTGATTTTCATGCTAGTGATGACGTCATTGGGAGGAAGCGTGATATCTCCATACAGGGAAGTCTGCATTACACATCTTCACAACTTCAACCACAACGGCAGAGGGTCGGACAGTGGAGGTGGAGGGTTGGTGGAGGCTGTGACGCAAACAGATCATTTCGGGACGACAGGACGACAGGTCGTCAGATCTGACATATCTGACGTGGTGTTGCCTCTGAGCTAAACTGAATTTAGTCTTCTGGTTGTGCTTTCAGGAGTGATGTGTAGGAGATATGAATCAGTTTAATCACATGAAACCACACCGTTTCTTCTTAAACCAACTATGCATCCTACCCTCAGCTTCGCCCATCACCACACACACACCGCTATTTTTTTAAATGCATTTCTGATTTTTCCCTTTTTCTCAATTTAGTGGCCAATCGCTCCCTATTTTAGTTCAAACACCCACCCTCGTACTGCAGTGTTCGCCAACTGCATCTCTCCGGCCAGCAGTCTCGAAGGAGACGCCTCGCCACTTTTGTGACAAGGTGAATCCAGGCCGACCCACTGCTTTTTCCCACACACGCAGAGACGCATTCATGTGACGAACACAAGCTGACTCCGCCCTCCTCCTGAAGACAGCGCTGCCAATGATTGCTGCTTCATCGAGTCCGGCCGTAGTCGGATCTGACGAGACCGGGGCGCGAACCCCGGTCCCCAGTGGGCAACTGCATCGACACAAAGCCGATGCTTAGACCGCAACACCACCGCGGACCCTTACATTGTTGAACGGCTATCTTTGTGAGGACCCCTCATTGACTAGTTCAAGTTGTTTTTGTTACGTTTCCCAGGGAAAACGGACAGGTAAGAAACCAAACGCAGTTGTGATAGCAAGTATTTCCCAATCCTCTGTGAATAATATCCGTGGCCATTGTAACTCTAATGGTCACGGCAATTTGCATATCAAACCGATCCCGGGATTTAGTTGTGACGTAACTGTGCCAGTTTCGGTCGTTATGCTACAGTATTGTTTATAAGGGTGGGGGTACCTGCAGTCAGTGTTCAGACTGAAGAGGTCACTTAGAAGAAAAGTTTCTCTCAAAAAACGTTGTGTCCAGATGAACTGACTCAGCTTCCTGTGATCTGCTTTACAGACAAAACACGAGACGACCTGGGAAAAGAACAGGGGAACCAGGGGTACATGTGCTAAAGCTAACGGGGGAATGGGGAACAGGTGTGGAATACACGAGGCTGTATGATGACAAAACCAGGGGCAGGAACTGAAACAAGGCAGGTAAGAACTTCAAAATAACGTAATCAAGATGGCGCCGCAGACGGTAGCCTCGGTTCTGCGCTCTCTTGTACCTTTTCTGTTTTTGTTTGTTTAGTTTCCAGCGCCCTCTAACTGATCACATACAGCAGGGGAGGACTTTTAAGTCTCCAACTGTCCACGGGACAAGCTGGACAGACTTTTTTTTAACCGACTTTAACTGAGCATTTTAACGAAAGTCTTGTCGAGGTCTTGATCGGTTCAGCCCTGTGCGGACTAGGACGAAGACGCCGAAGTGAGAAGTGAGCCGGAGTGCTCGTTAAACTGGGACAGCAGGGATTTAGAACCACGTTCCCGTCAATCCACTGGCGAATGTACGCTCTCTGACCAACAAGATGGAATAACTCCTACCTATAAATGGAAAAAAACTCGACTTTTCCAGATCTGCTGCCATGTGTCTGTGTCTCACTGAAGCCTGGCTTAGTGAGCATATCCAGGACAGTACACTTAATCTGCCGCAGTTCCAACTCCTCCGGGCGAATCGTGATACGGAGCTATCGGGGGAGGGGGGCGGGGTGGTGTCGTATGCTTCTACATAGTTGGTGTACGGATGTCACAGTACTGAAGAAATCATGCAGCCTTCACTGAGAGACCTTTTTGATGACTGTAAACCATTGTGCTCACTGTGGGAATTTTCATAAGTTATTCTGGTTGGTGTCTATATCCCACCCCAGGCCTGTGTTAGAGGCATTAAAACACCTGGCTGATCCAATTACAAACATGGAGAGCAAATATTCAGACTCCCTACTCATTATCCTTGGGAATTTTAACACAGCAAACCTCAGCCACAAACTGAACAAAAGGACACCTATTGCTTTGCCCCCCCCCCCCACACACACACACACCGCAGCCCTGGGCCTCTCTTATCACTGTCTGATTCAGTTTATCCCAACCTACAGGCAGAAACTTATATCTGCAAAGCCTGTGGTTAAAACTGAGGAAATGGGCTGATGAGTCAAAACTAGTGCTCCAGGCCTGCCTCGACTGCACTGACTGGAGTGTTTTTGAGGCTGCATCTACAGGCCTGGATGAACTTATTGACACTGGGACATCTAAGATCAGCTTTTGTGCAGACGTGTGTGCCCACCAAAAATTTCTTTATGTTCAACATCAATAAACCCTGGTTCACAGCAAAAATCAGGCAGCTTCGTCAGGCCAAAGAGGAAGCCTACGGAAGTGGAAATAGGATCCAGTGCAAAAAAGCCAGAAATACACTCACAAAGAAGATCAGAATTGGAAAAAAAATGTGCTATTCTGAAAAGTTGAAAAACAGCCAATGATCCAGCATTAGTCTGGAGTGGTTTGAAAGACATTACCAACTACAGGAGACCATCCCCCACACTGCAGGGAACCATCAACTGGCTGATAATCTAAATTGGTTTTACTAAAGGTTTGAAAAGCATATTTTCACACCCCTCACCCTCTCTGGCCACAACACACAATCAACTGTACTCCCTGCCAGCTACTCTCCTCCTCTCCCTGCCGAACCCCACACCTGTACTCAGGATCTGTGTTGTGGACGTGCACCAACTCTTCCAGAGACAGAAGACCAGGAAGCCACCAGGCCCAGATAGCTTGTCACTCTCCTGTCTGTAAGTTTGTACTGACCAGCTGGTCCCCATTTTCACACAGATCTTCAACAGATCACTGGAGCTGTGTGAAGTCCCCTCCTTTTTCAAGAGCTCCTCTATCATCCTGGTCCCCAAGGAACCCCGTATCACAGGATTAAATGACTACAGGCCCTTTGCCCTAACGTCTGTGGTCATGAAATCCTTCAAGAGATTTGTGTTGGCCAACCTGAAGGAAATCACAGGCCCCCTGCTCGACCCCCTGCAGTTTGCGTAACGAGCAAATAGGTCAGTGGAGGATGCAGTCAACATGGGATTGCACTATATCTCAACTCTCCAGGGACATATGCAAGGGTATTGTTTGTGGACTTCAGCTCAGCGTTCAACACCATCATCTCAGATGTCCTACACTCTAAACTCACCCGGCTCATTGTACCAGCCCCCATCTGCCAGTGGATTAAAAACTTCCTGACAGACAGGGGGCAGCTGGTGAGGCTGGGGAAAATCACATCCAGTACCCAGACAATCAACTCTGGCGCCCCCCTGAAATGTGTACTGTCCCCTCTACTTGTCTCCCTCTACACAAATGACTGTACCTCAAGACACCTGTCTGTTAGACTCCTGAAGTTTGTGGATGACACAACCATCATTTTCCTTATCTGGGATGATGATGAGTCTGGGAGGTTGATCACCTGGCCCTCTCGTGTAGCCATAACAACCTGGAGCTGAACATGTTCCAAACAGTGGAGACTACAGTGGACTTAAGGAGGAGTCCCCCAACTCTGCCCCCCCACCACCACCACCACCATACTCAACAGCATGGTGTCTGCAGTGAAAACCTTAAGATTTCTGGGTTCCACAATCTCCCAGGACCTAAGGGGGCATCCAACATAGACTCAATCACCAAAAAGGCCCAGCAGAGGACGTACTTTCTGCACCAGCTCCAAAAGTTCAGCCTGCAACAGCAACTGCTGATTCAGTTGTACTCTGCAATAATGCAGTCTGTCCTCTGCACATCCATCACTGTCTGGTTTGGATTGACCACCAAACAAGACAGGGACAGACTACAATGGACACTTAAGTCTGCAGAGAAAAGTAATTGGTGCCAACCTGCCCTCCATTCTGGAGTTATACACCTCCAGACTCAGGAAATAGGCAGGCAACATCACTGCAGACCCATCACACCCTGGTCACAACCTTTTCCAGCTCCTCACCTGTGGTAGGCGCTACAGGTGCGCACCAAAATAGCCAGATATAAAAAGTTTCTTTCCGTGAGCTGTCATTCAAATGAACACTTACTACTGTCAAAAAAATCCAACCATTTTGTATATACTGTACATTGTATTAATACTGGTATGCTCTGTCATGTCCATCTACCTCAGTTATGTTTGTAAGTAACCTGCTAACATCTATTTCAGTATCTCTGATATACTCTCTGCACCATTGCACTTTATCACCTCTTATTTCTCCTGCAGAAGTCAATCCTCGTGTATATTTCTGAAGATTGTTGTGTTGTTATTCTATGTTAAGTACACAGAGAGAGCCATGAAACTGGAGTCGAATTCCATGTAGGCGCAGACCTACATCACCGGTAAACATGATTCTGGTCCTGATAAAACAGTAAAGACAACAGGCAAGACTGATGTAATAGGCTGACTGACTGGGACTATGGGAGTCAATGAATGCAGAAAACGACTGAACTGAACTGGGAGACACTAACAGTTTAATTTATCAAATGCATAACCACAGCATGGCAGGCATTGCTGACAATGAAATGTTTGGGCATGAGTTCAACCTCAAAAAAGCTAAAGAATATGACAACAGATTAAGTTCTAAAATAGTATTACAGCTGATACTACAGTCCAGCATGAGAAATTAAACACTAAAAACTTACCTACAAATAAACCAAACATTCACAGTGTTGGCAGACTGGAGAAAAATAAACAAATTTAAACTAAAATAAAATCGGACATTAAAATCTAAAATTAACAGTTAACATGGAAATATAACAGAGTTGGTAGTTTTAATGAATATGTTAAATGTGTATGTCACTAACATTCATTCCCTAGTCCTTAACCCTAACACTGATCATCAGCACATGTCTAACCTTAACCCTGACCCTAACCTAACCTAACCCAACCTAAATGCAACCTAATTTAACCTAATCCCTACCCTGACCTTAACCCTGACCCTAAACCCAACCAAACCTAACCTAACCAAGCTTTAACCTATGTCCATCCTGAACTTAACCTTGGCCCTAAAACCAACCTAACCTAACATAATCCCCACCCTGACCTTAACTCTGACCCCAAACCCAGCCTAACCTAACCTAACCTAACCCAACCCAACCTAAAACCCAACCTAGCCTAACCTAATCCCCATTCTGACCTTAACCCTGACCCTAAACCCAACCTAACTTTACCTTAACCTAATCCCCATCCTGACCTTAACCCTGACCCTAAACCCAACCTAACCTAACCTTAACCTAATCCCTATTCTTGTCACGCCCCGTCTAGCGCCCTTGTCACACCCTTGTTTCTCCCAGTGTTCTTTGTCTTGTACTTCCTGTTTTATTTTGTTACTCACCTCTTGTCTCGCTTCAGGTCCTTTACTTCCTGCCCTCACGTGTCTCCCTCCTGTGTGATTACCTGCCCTGCCCTAATGTGTTGCACCTGTGTGTCATTGTCTCCCCTCCTCCAGAGTATATAGTCGTTCCCTTCCTTCTGTGCCAGTTCGTCTTGTTCCTTGTGACAGCGTTCCAGCATGTTTTCCCTTGTGTAAGTTTCTTGAGCCCTTTGGTTTCCTGACCTGTTTTTTGCTTTTTCGACCTCACCTTTCGCCTGCCGATTTGGACACTGTTGCCTTGTTATCTGACCACCTGTGTATCGACCTCTTTCCGATTAAAAGGACGGATTTTTGTGAACTGAGACCCAATCCCCATCCTGATCTCAATCCTGACCCTAAACCCAACCTAACCGAACCTAACCTAACCTAGCTTTAACCTAATCCCCACCCTGACTTTAACCCTTACCCTAACCAATTTAACCTAACCTTAACCTAATCTCTATCCTGACCTTAATCCTGACCCTAAACCCAACCTAACCTAACCTAACTTTACCCTAATCCCCATCCTGATCTTAATCCTGACCCTAAACCCAACCTAACTGAACCTAACCTAACCTAGCTTTAACCTAATCCCCATCCTGACTTTAACCCTTACCCTAACCAATTTAACCTAACCTTATCCTGATCCCCATCCTGACCTTAACCCTGACCCTAAACCCAAGTCCTAACCTAATCTAACCAAACCTTAATCTGATCCCCATCCTGACCTTAACCCCGACCCTAACCCAACCCTAACCCCACCTAACCTAACCTTAATCTAATCCCCATCCTGATCCTAACCATAACCCTAAACCCCAGTCTTCACCCTAAAATACACCCTTAAAGAAGTGAGGACTGGACAAAGTGTTCTCACTTTTATAAAAATGTCCCCTCTGTAATGATTGAAAACTGAAGTTGGTCTTCTCAAAGATTGAAGTACAAGTACATACACACACACACACACACCCACACACACACACACACACACACAAAAACACACACACACATATTCTCCCTTTTACCTGAATCAGGGTTCGTAGTCCTAGTCCCAGCTGTAACAGTAGTGGTAGCTCTTTATTGTTCCCTTGGGGCAATTTGCTGCACAGTGAATAGTAATTTAAACAGAACAAGACAACACACACACGCCCCAGTAGATAAGAAACAAGCATACAGCAGTTTCATCCATCATAAAAAAACAACCTTATGGCTAAGTCCATTACTATACAATGACCTTTTATTGTGTAACCTTGTCTCAGTGTCTTTTTTATGGTTAAACATTCCTGAAACCTAATGTTTTGACGAAGTTCTTTGCAAATAAATTTATAATATGTAGGTTTATGATATTGCTGATATTAAACTGGATCCTTATGCTATTGCCGTTGAACCCTCATATCATCACATCTACTGCAATGCACACATTCAACCAATGGAAAAATAAAGGAGTGAAGTGTATTATTTCATATGGACTCCAAGTCTTCATCTTTCTAACAGATCACTCTTAAATATTGTCAAAGGCTGCTTTCTGAAAGAATGATATTCGACTAGTAAAGTTGGGGTCGCTGAATGGTAGTGATAATAAGCAATTAACAGCTGCCCACTGCTCGAATTTCCCCCACCGGTACTGGAGTTTCATTCCAAAAATGCGTCTTTGTCTGGGAGTTTGACAGCCGGCACAATAGACACCAACACCTGCATACATGTACATTAAATGCTTGACTTGAGTTTGCGAAATTAAGACGTAGGGTTGAAATATCCCGTTGTGCTGTTAGCTATGGATTTAGAATATACAGGGATTCAAGAAGCTTTTTTTTTTTTTTTGGTCCTACAGTCTTTTAAAAATATTACGGTGGAGACCGGAAAAAAAAAGTTTATTTATTCACCTTGAAATCTTACCTTTCTGACAGTGCACTTTAAGACATAGGCAGGGCTGCCATATATCACCATTATCAATTTACACATCTTTATCAGAAGTTCTACTTTTACAAGACCTCTGGTCTGCACAGCTATTGGCTTACACTTAGGAGGGCTGGTCTCATGTGAAGGTCGAGGAGGCAAATCAAAGCCCCTTCCCCTCCCAACCATTTCCTTTTTTTTTACCCTCTCCTTTTTCTTATTTTACTCCCTCCATATTCTGACATGAAAAGCCCTGTATTTGAAAGTATTATCATGAGCATCGTTCAGCTGTCGGTCATAAAGGACTCAATTTCAACATATTTTGCCCTCAGATATACAATCTCTATGTGCAAAGAAAAAAAAGATTAAATATGATTAAATGAATACAAAATTCTGCTTATTTTTAGAATAATACAATTTCATGTAGAAATAGTCATGCATCATTTATTACAGTAAGGTTTTTTTTTGCATAAACCAAATTATGGTGCAAATTAAATAGACAAAAGGCATTTCTTTCAAAACCAATCACTGGGAAAACACATTGCATTCTGCTTCTGCTGATCCATTGGGGTTTTTTTTCTGAAAAAAAAAAAGATTCCTGATACCACTGGTATGTTTCCATGTACCTGAGGCCTATTAAGTGGCGTGGTGACATGGAATAGTATCAGGTTTCACTTATTTGATTATCCCAAACTCTTGCCCCCACTAACTGATATCAAAGCATAAGATGTTATACAAGCTCAAGCAATGGCCCTCATCCACAATTAAGCTGCCCTCCACCAACCCCCCCCCACCTAACAGATATGTACACACACACAAATGCACACAATGCCTCCCCGCCTCTCCCACGACCACATCTCCACCACGGGTACCCAGCTCATACATCCTGCTGCAGGACTTCTTTTTTCTAAGCCAACGTACAGCCTGAGAAAATGTATACATTTGCTTATATTATTATAATATTTTACTCTGTGCAATGTTCTCAATGTAAATACTGGAATGTAATGTGGATGTAAATACTGTAATATATGTAATGCAATGGAATGTGGGTACTGTGGACGACTGCTATGCCATGCTGCCTTAAATTTGTAAATTCGTCATTTTGCTCCAATAGCTCCTTTATGACCAGGTATAGAATTTGTCTTGTTACTGCAGACCTGTTTCACCTCGTCTTGCATGCATAGACTAAATAAACACTGCTGCAGCTAATAACATTAATAATGTCCCTGTTTGGTTTTTAGGTGTACCAGCATATCTGTCAGCACAGACAGATAGACAGACAGACAGAGCCAGCACTAAAAATGGTCAGTAGCACTGTTAATGCTGATTCTTTGGCAAACCTACATCCAACAGGTCCATTATTAATGTCATTATCTCCAGCTGTGTTTATCCTGCTATGCTAACGTCACAGAGTGCCAAGACCAGCCTGCCATGTTTTTAATCTTTACATGGCTTTTAACCTGTAGATGTCAGCAGACTCACTAAAATGCTCTATGGTTTGGATGTGCTTAACGTGATCGTAAGCTTCGTGATGATGACCAATGGGAGGTATGTACTTTCCCCCCGTTTTTAAATTGATCACAACATCCCAATGCCTACAGGGCTCTCAGAATTTAGCCCTTGGAAAAATAACTCACTTTGAAAACAAATCCGTCTCAACCTATCTGTCTCTAAATGTTAAATTCCACCCTCCTAAACATTTATGAAAGATAAAAATATATTAAAATTCTCTTGCCTTTACCAGGGCTCAACTGGTAGGAGGACGATCGATCAACATGGTAGGTTGAACCCATGTTAGGTTTTCAAATCAGGCCGCTTCGAATCTAGGTGGCCTAGCACAGATCTCCGACTGGTGATAGGTACATCCTTCAGAAATCACTCTAAACCTCTCAGTGTTACTTAGCAGAGGTTTTATCTTTCCATGTGTCTCTCAGCAACACAAATTACTTAAAGGTGGTGTGATTGCGAGATAGCGACCGAGGCACCAGAGTCAGTGTTACGGGCTGCCGAAATGCATCTGACCTTCATCTGACTGGAAGATTGTTTTGTGCCAAGTGCCTCATGAAACTGTATTGTTGCTGAGAGATAGTCCGTATTGTCAGGAGTCAATTGCTACGTCAATATAAAAGGGTTATGGTGAAGGACTGATTTGTGTTCTCACTCATTCAAAAAAAAGAAGAAAAAAAAGAAACGCGAGTTTCCTGAATTGAGGTGATGCGTTTACATAAAGGGGCAACCAGTAGAGAATGGATACCAGCCTATTAAGTGGTATGGCTTTGCAGCACTCGAGGTATTTTTGGAAAATTTTAAAATAGTGTCCTTTCCCAGAGGAACATTAAGTCATGGCTGTCATAATCACCAAGACTGAGTGTTCTCTTGTCAGGGGAATTTGTGCGATCTATTCTAACCCTCAGAAGGGCCTTATGTAACATAAATGAAAAGAAAGAAACGTGAAATGGAAAACAGAGAGGGAGAGAGCCAGAGTATATAGGTCTGCACAGAAAGGACTGTGCCAGTCTGGAGAGGGAACTGGAGGATAAGAGAAGGACAGGGGTTGTGGTTGTGTAGCGGGAAACACCAGGGGTCTTGTGAGACTTGTCTAGATCTATATGCTGATTGATCGGGATAAACCTCACATTGTGGCTTCACTCCAGCTCTCACCTCCTCTCCGTGTCCCCTAGCCCCTGCATGTACCTCATCTCTCCCTCTGCACGGTGCAGGCTTGAATTAAACATGGCTTCATATAATGTGGGAGGCAATTGCAAAGGCCGATCGATATGCTTTTAATCCCTTTCCTGTTACCCTCGCATCCCCATTCTGCAATTTTAGTCTCCCAGCTAAATACAATCTGGCTCTCATCTCTGTGTCCTCCAAGCCCTCTTTCAGCTGCAGACGCTGGCTAACCTTAACCCTAACCCCAACCTTCACTCCCAATCTCTTCTTCTCTCATTCTTC
The DNA here is from genome assembly GCF_029633865.1 of Lampris incognitus. Lineage (NCBI taxonomy): Eukaryota > Metazoa > Chordata > Actinopteri > Lampriformes > Lampridae > Lampris > Lampris incognitus. The sequence goes on along the minus strand of NC_079219.1, from coordinate 39,132,454 downwards.
CTTAGCCTCATCTGCTCTCCTCTGCCATTGGTTGTGATTTTGCTCTCCACAGACTTGCAGCTGCTTTCGGGGTTCCGTGCACCTCTGTCACATAAACGCCACACCGCCGCTGGGTGAAAAGACACCCCGATCTAGCATACAGTAGCTTCTACGTGCCGGCTTTTGATCTGCAGTCTGCCTGCCTCCTAAACGACCATGTTTCATGTAGCTCAGACATAGCAGGCCTCTGGATTTCACTGCCCGACTCACTACTTCAGCAAACTAAACACCCCCTGGCCTTTCTTATCCAACGCTGGAATAAATAAACATGATTTCGCCGTGAACATGGTGCAACGGCAGAGGCAGGTGCTTCCCCGTGCACTGAAGTGAATACCTTTCTGCTTACCAAGGAGACTAAACACTCTCTTTCAACCTTTTCACTTAAAAACAGTGCTTTCTAAGGCTATTGCTCCCTGAAAGCTGGCTAAAGGTTGGGCAACATTATGCCATGGAATGATAAAGGTAGGGCGTCTGATTGAGGTACAGTCTGGGGACCCTTTAGCATCGTGGGCGCTACAGCCTTGGACCACCTGCTCCGCTAAAGGGGAATGAAGAGGAAGAGCGGTGGAAGGTTTTAGAACAACATCTAGGTATGTATAGCCTGAAGTAGCCATCTCAAAGATCTCAGTTGCGTTTTCTCCTTTGGTATACACTTCGTAGAAGTCATTTTGAAACTGCTAACTAGCTTATCCGCCACAACGTCAGAACACAGCGTTTGTTCTGTCACTACAGTCTGACGGACCAATCACCTCTGGGCGACATAAAACACGTCGCTTCACAATCAGAAACATTTATTTGTCATTTCATTCCGTGCACCTGCACACATGAAATGAAACAACATATCGTTTCCCCCAGCCCACAACAGTGCAACACAAAGGCAAACACACATCCAAACTACAAGAGCACATATACTCAATCTACGACAAAACTACAAAAATTACAAAAACACATCCAACTTATCAAAAAAAAGAAAGAGAGGTTTTTCACTGTCCAAGAGAGAGAACGCCAGGATGACTGTCGGAACTGCTGGTCTGCCTGAGCTAGCAGTTAGCTTAGCCTGCCCCGCTTCCGCATCCTGTCAGACTGCCCTCGGTGTTTCCTCCTCGGGCGCAGCTCCAGGGAGGGCCGTGGTCCCTGGGCCCACCGGATGCAGCGGACCAGGCTCCCCAAGCCGATCCAACGCCAGTTCTCCCAGCCAGACACCTTCGACACACCTTCCCCGCACTCCACACGACGACACAAAAATACAGTCAATGTCTGGCGAGGCTGCCACCAGACCGCCCTCAGTGTTATCGGAACTGCCGGTCTGCATGGGCTAGCGGTTAGCTTAGCCTGCCCCGCTTCCGCATCCTGTCAGACCGCCCTCGGTGTTTCCTCTTCCTGTGTGACACTTAGGATTTTTGGCAGGAATGTCACCAAAGACGTGCGTTTGCATTTCTCAGTTTTCCTGTGAAGGTAAGGACTTTCATCAGTGACCGGTGGGCTGACTCGCCATTGTTCCCCATGATGCTTTTTTAAAATTTTATTTTAGCCAACGATTGCAACCTAAAAACAGTTTATTCAAGTGAGAATCGCTGCCGGTGATGCAGAACTAACGTTAGTCTGCGATAGAACAAAATGTCAATGGTGATGGATAACCCCGCTGCTCAGAAGAGTTACCTTGATGGATTCTTGACAAAGCCGCACAGCCAGGTAACTGGGTCTCAGCCTACCTCACACCATGACTGCTACACTAAGGCAAATATTAGGCTTGCTCTGATCTGAAGTGGCGGTGCATGGAGCCTTTCTAATTAGTGACAGGGTCATTTAATTATAATCAACAAAAACCTTTGAATCCTTACAAACGAGGAGGGAGAGAAAACGTGGGTGTGGGTGGGGGTGGGGGGCTGGATAGGATAGATAGAGATCAGTAACGACAAATAATAGTATCTTTCCATTATTCTCTAATGGTCCAGCCTTTTCAACCTTTCAACCTTTTCCCACCTCTTCTCCATATCCCTCCCCATTCTCTCTCTCTCTCTCTCTCTCTCTCTCTCTCTCTCTCTCTCTCTCTCTCTCTCTCTCTCTCCTCGCTCGTCCATGTCATCCCTTGACTCCTGACTCCTTGGTATTGTCAGAGGCAGGAAATAGGCCTATGCTGTGTACCTGATGTGGCCTGGTATTTAGAAGGCCGGGGTCGGATGCAGAGCGCTGGCCCTTCCTCTCATTAAGATGGAGCGGGCTGCTCAGTTGAGACCTCCCCCGGAGAGCACGGCAGTAATTGGTAATCAGAGAGGGACAGAGAGACGAACCCTTTGCCAGCCTCATGACCTCTCCATGCTCCTGGATGCTGGCGATGCACACAGCACCACACACTGTCCTGCAATGCAACCTCATCTAAAACATGGCTGGAATTAGCAAAACCTGTCAGATTATGATAACATAAGATTCATTTTTTCTTTCTTTCTTTAGTCTAATCATTTCCAGAGAAATGAAGAAACAATCTGCCTTCTGTGCCATGAAGTGGGTAACTCACAGACTCGTCAGATGGAGGCTTGTGTTTGATTTGACACACGGGAGAAGAATCATAGACCGGGTTGATATGCCAGAAAACAACGGTCAGGCAGCTTTTCTTTTTTCTTTCTGTTTTATTTTGTATTCTGTGGCACTTAGCTATCTGTTGAGCCCTATTCGCCTGTCTCACCTTGCTGATTGGCTTTGAATTAGAGTGCTGTGCAACTGAAATACAACGAATCGACCGCTCCGATGACATTTGTCCGCAATCAAGTACCAAAAAAAAGTGTATTTCTACAGCCTACAATTTCATGTTATTATTTTGGCTAAGGGACCTGGGTGTTGTGGTGTCAGGCAGAATGGCAGTAAAGGGGGAGAGGGGCAGTGAAAGCCTTTTAACTTGGCTTTCTTTAAAGCAATTTTCTCTCTCTGGATGAGGGTGTTCAAGTCCACCACCTTGCAATTGCCAACGCCGTCCACCAGCCTTCATTACCACCTGAGAGATGGGAGCGCTGACTATCAGATAAGGACCAGGAAAAGAAGGGGGGTGGATGGGTGGGTGGGTGGGTGTGTGTGTGGGGGGGAGGGGGTGAAGAGAAAAGAGCCAATTTGTGGGGGAAAAAATAAGCATGCACAGAAAAGGGCTGCTGCTCAGATGGAATAATGAATTATGATCACGTAAACATTAGCAGAGCAAACCCCAGAGCAGTATAGCATATCTCCAAAACCATCATGTGAGCCACAACTTCCGCTGCCACACCGCGACTCAGGAAATAACCTGCAACTCATTTTTTATTTTTTTTATTTCTCCCCTTTTTTTCTCCCCGATTGTACTTGGCCAATTACCCCCACTCTTCCGAGCCGTCCTGGTCGCTGCTCCACCCCCTCTGCCAATCCGGGGAGGGCTGCAGACTACCACATGCCTCCTCCGATACATGTGGAGTCGCCAGCCGCTTCTTTTCACCTGACAGTGAGGAGTTTCGCCAGGAGGACTTAGCGCGTGGGAGGATCACGCTATTCCCCCCAGTTCCCCCAGACCGACCAGAGGAGGCGCTCGTGCAGCGACCAGGACACACACACATGCGGCTACTCATCCTCATAATCGTAGACGTAACGTGATATTGTAGCAGATTCAGGGGGCAGCCGGGAAACCGCCACAGGCAGGACGCGAACCCGGATCTCCCGTACCACGGGCGACTGTGCTAACCAGTCGACTAAAGGGTCGGAGCCTTTAGTTGCTAGTAACGTGCACTGATAAATAGACTCGCTGGCCCTTGGCTAACGGGATCAGACCCTTTGGTCCAGTAGTTAACGTTGTCACTCGTGGTGTGGTACGAGGTGCCCAGCGTTCACAACAGCGCGTCACGTCTCCTGAAGCAGGGGATGGAAGAACCATGAGAAGTTCACCGTTAGATGTCCCAGCAGTCTCTCGGGACAGAGACACACAGACTCCAAGGACACGAGTGATTGTTGTGTTTTACAGTGTCTGGCACAGCGGGGGGGATGGAGGGCAGCTTTGCTCTCCCCCTGTACAAAATCAAAGCGAAAAAATATGAAAAAAATTGAAATATTTCTGACGTTTTACTGCCGTTGACGGTTTCAATTTGAATGCGAGAACATTCATTTGGAAGTGTTGTTTTTCCCCCCCCCCCGTTGTTTACTCTGCCTGCCTCTGTACCTTCCCGCGGACGCTGTGTTCCAGCACGGATACAAGGTGTGTTTGAAGAACCTATAAATATCACAAAGAGAGTGTCTTGATGCATGCGCAATAACCCATTTAGGGAAAGTTGAATCAGTTCATCCGGACACAACGTTTATTGAGAGAAACGTTTCAACACGCATCTAAGTGACCTCTTCTTTCCCAGCTGACTACAGGGATCCCCACCCTTATAAATAAACAATTCGGTGACATAGTGTATACACTGAAGGCTGGGACAGCTGGCGCTGGATCGGCTTGGAGAGCTTGGTGTGCGCCCGAAGAGATAACACCAAGTCTGGACTGACAGGACGCGGAAGCGGGGCAGGCTAAGCTAACGGCTAGCCCTGCAGACCGGCAGTTCCGACAGTCAACCTGGCGTTCGTTCTCTGGACAGTGACATTTTTTGGACTGTGTTGCACTGAGTGGACTGTGTTGTTAACTGTTTTGTTTGGGTCCCCCCCCCCCCGCTTTGTTCTCTCTGTTTTTGTATGTTTTTGGTGGTGTCGTTTTTTGGGAAATTTGGGATGTATGTTTTTTGTCTTTTGTGTTGCCCTGCTGTGGGCTGTGGAAAACGGAATGTCGTCCCGTTTGTGTGCGCAAGTACATGAAAGAAATGACAATAAATTGTTCCTGATTCCTGATTTGTTTTGCCAGCTGCAGGAGTTTCAGCCTGTGCATAATGCAGAATAATTTGTATTTCTATTAAGCTTCTGTCGGAGAGTTTAAAGGCAATTATCATGTGCCTTTGACTCAGTAGTGGCGCATTTGTGTTTGCAAAAGAATATATTAAAAATGACCCCTTTTAAGTTTGACACTTCATTGCTGTTCCATGTCACAGACTACGCTGAAGGGAACCGTTGACTGCAGCAATGACATGGTGGGAGAAGAGATGGGCTGTAAATGCATGAAACAAGAGCACTTGACTGGCTAATTCCTCTCAGTAAATGCATGCTTCTCTGGTCTGATAGCTGTGGACAATATCGTAGTGAAGAATAGAACTTGAGAGAAAGAGAGCAACACAAATATAGAGCGCCACACAGAAAGGAAAAAAGTGGTGGAGAGAGGAATGAAGTTTTATATGCGTAATATAAGGAGTGGCTGAGTGGCCTAATGGCTACTGAGAGGGAAGGTCAATTGTTTAATACCCACGCCAGCGTCAAAAATTCATTATGCACCAAGCTGGACGCTGGGCTGCTCACTCGTCACTGCTTTAAATAAGACCTCCACTTTATAGCCAAAAATAAACAAGGAACTGTTGCAAACACCGTAAACGTTGCTGCGTGTTCAGAGGATATCACCAGAACGACCAAGGCGGTCATTTTGACAGCTTTGGATTTTCAAAGTTTAAAGACCTTGTGGAAAAAAAGAAGATGTAGACCTGCCGCTCCCTTAGTGCGCCTAAAATTGCACATATTTGTATTAAAATTAGTTTCAGATCAATTGTACAAAAACAACAAAAAAAAGTTATGATTAGCCCTACCTAAAACGGCCATGGGCGGTGGAAATGACCGCGCGTCATCTGGCGCCATCGTGCGTGTCTTGTCACTATTTATGACGAGGGTGTTTTTCGCGTCATTTCCTCGGCAACGTGCAATTCTTTTTTTTTTTTAATTTCACGTTTTATAGGCCTTGTTACGTTTTTTTAGATTAGCAATATGTGTTTTCTGTTTTGTTTTTCCGGTTTATCGCCAACATGTCTGCGTACAGACGCCGTTTCAGCCGACGCACCATGACTACCGCCCGAGGCGTTGCAGTATTTACAGGCGGTGGACAGCGGCCATTTTAAATTGTTTGAAAAAAAAATAGCATTAAAGTTGTTGAAATGTTAATTTTGGTGTCAGTCGTTTCTTAACAGACATACTAACATATGCAATGCATTCTTATCTCCATTGGGTATCTATCTTGACATAATGTAGAGTTTAGTAATTTTTAAAGCTCCAGTCGGTGTTTGTGGTTGTTTCAATTGTTATTTTCAGTTTTTTTTTCTTTTTTACATTTCACGTTTTATAGGCCTTGTTACGTTTGTTAGATGAGCAATATGTGTTTTCCGTTTTGTTTTTCAGGTTTCCTTTTTTTCAATTTTGCTATTCAATTTCGACCATGTCTCTCTGAAGTTTAAATTGTTTAAAAAATAGCATTATAGTTGTTAAAATGTTAATTTTTGTGTCAGTCGTTTCCTAACAGAAATACTAACACATGTAATATATTAATATCTCAACTGGGTATTTATCCTGACAGAACATAGAGTTTAAAAACCGGCCGTCATTTTGGCCGCCCATGGTCGTTTTAGGATAGGAGTGAAGTCCCTGTCGCTCTAGTGATATGTACGGTTTTAATGGTGGCTGGGTTTTGTTTTGGCTTAAAGTTTTACCTGTTAATGCTGATGCACACGTTGCATGTGACCGTACATTACAGTATATAGGGGCGTTAGACACCTTGTCGGTTAGATGGGGGAATAATTTCGTCTGCTTTGGTAAAGAAGCCCGCTGTCATTAAGCAGGTTTCAGAGAAGATCAGCGCACGTCCGCCTGCTTGGGGTACGGAGGTGCTCTGTTGGGCTGGGAGCAGCGGGGCTCCTTCTTCACAGAGCTGTCACTGACTATTTATTTTTGTCTCACACAATTCAACTTCTGAGTTTGGGGTGGGGTGGGGGGGGGATCAAAGATCCCTTTCATTTCAGCAGCACTCGGTGGCTTCATCTGCCCTCGCCGCCGCGTGCGAGCCCACTGGTAGCACCGGTGCCCCGGATTGCGTACCGGCAGAGGTAAAAAAAGGGGCAGTTATTTCGGTCTGACAGCCTCGTTTAGAGCCGAGCGCTTGTGATCCTGTCATTTGATTGACATCGTACGGCTGAATGATGGCCGTCGACAACACCGAGTAGTCCAACAAAAGTGCCGCGTCCTCTGTAAAACGGCGTATCTGCATCCAGGTTCATCCTCTCACCTCGTGTGCTGGACTCCTCGCAGAGGCTACAATAATCCCAGTTCCTCAGTCACATTGGCCGCAATCTTTAAAAGGAATTTAATAGAGTGGGAAAAAGTAGTTTATAAATTCAACTGATCCGCCGGACATTATAGTATAGGCTGTTCAGCAACGAGGAGCTGAGGATGTAGCATGTAGTCTTACCTGCCCCCCCCCCCTCTATTCCGCCGGGGAAAAGAGCACACGGTGGTCCGGCCCTTCCACGGATCCGAGTTACCCCCCCCCCCCCAACACACACACACACACACACACACACACACACACACGCACGCACGCACGCACGCACGCACAGACACACACACGCACACACGCACACACGCGCCCCTGCAGCTTTAAGCAGTGCATGCTATCGTCCGACAGGAGGCGTGTCTCCCCTACGGCCGGAGTGTGTGGAGCGCAAAAAAAGCAGTGAGTCCAAAGGAAAAGCGGCGCGGCTCCTCTGTACGGAGCAAATGAACTACATTGTCCTGCTCCGGTGACTCTCCCGCGCTGGCTGTGCGCCGCCTTTCATCCGCGGTAAGGTCTTTTTATTGTTACTGTTATTATTGTTATTATTATTATTGTTATTTTGTGGCAAAGTTTACACTCATTCTTCGGAGCGTGTATAAAGCCTTTTTGTAACTGAATTAAACATGTGAGACAAAAGTGTAAAAAAATCATCATCATCATCATCATGGTTATTGTCATCGTCGTCGTCGTCGTCTTCGTTCATCGGCAGAGGTGTCACAGCGTACAGTTGTGTCCCCCCCACCCCCCTCCTCGCCTCTCCGGTGTAAAGTTTGAGGATTTCGGTTTCACCTCTTGACAGTGAATTGAAAAAACAACATGAAAAACAATTTGAATGTCTTAAAAGGTTGCGACTTTCCTGTTTGCTGTAGCGTGTTGAGACGCGACCCCGGATCTCTGTCCGACCTCTGTCTGAAGACGCGTGTCACCTGTCCTCCGTGACGCGGCGCGGCGCGGCGCGGCGCGTCTCCAACACGCCGGCTGGCGGCGGCGCCGGCGCGGTCCGCTCCATCAGGCATCCACACGAGTCTGCTCGCGCTGGACGACGGATCAGCTGCACGGTGTAATGTGCCCCAAAGGAAACCGCAACCACAAAACTTTACTTGGTGTGCTGCTGGGCTGCTGATAACCCGTTTTAACGCCGTGTACCGGTGCCAGGAGCCATCCTGAAGATCTCAGAGATGCTGGTCGCTGAAGAGAAAAACGCGCTCCAGTACCTTCAAAAATATTAATAATAATGATAATAAATTGTGCTGATAATTGTGAGCCCTCATATCTATTTAGCCGTTACACGGGAGAGCTGTGTACCTCAGTTGTACTGGACTCAAGACTACACCTTTGGCTCTTTGGTATTACAGTATAATATATTCTTTAGTACAATTTCGGGATTCAAACAAATTGCCACATGTCCCTCCACTGTTAGTCTGCGGGAAGTAGTCTGCATAACAAGAGGTAAGAAGTGCACCTATAGGCCACGGGCCAGCGCCCTGATGCTAAACTCATTTACAAACGCAGGAATCATAACGATTCTTCCCTTCCTATTGTTCTACTCTATTTTCTAATTGGTGTATTGAAGTTTTCCTTTCTAATCAATCAATTTCGACAGGAGCATTGATACTTTGGAGAACTGAACATTTGCGCTCGAGCTAAGGTTATTTATTGCCGTAAACTAGTTGTATGATACTGTATTTAGCGTCTAGCAGAATTAAAACACACACACATACACTTCCCGGCGGTGTTTTGTTGGTGTCTGCGGGGCAGCACGGTGCAGGAACGATGAGCTGATCACAGCTGCACGGGCTTATTGCCACACACCGCACGTGTCCACCACCTCTGTGTCGTCAGTTCAACCGCGTGCTTGCTTTCAGCCAGGCTGGTTGGGACTCTTGCACAGTGTGGGGACATTGCGGCGCGCCGCCCTGCACGTGGACCCGCATGCTCCACTCGCGTCGGTACTCTCGGGGCAACGCCAAGCACGTCTGAGTCTACAGGCAGCTCGGGCGCGTCAGTAGTTTATTTTAACCACCCGGAGACAGAGACGCGGTGTTGACAGCCACACGGTGCTGACGCACACATGGAACAAGCTTGCTGTTTTGTGCTTAACGCAGCGGCGGGCCTGTGTGAGGCTGCAGCTGGTCGCTGTCCGCGGTGCTGAACACGACCCCTCACCTCTCCGGAGACGCGCTGCCGTGTATGTACATGTGCATGTGCATCAGCACCCGGGGAGGGCCAGGCTGCATAAAACAGACTGCAGTAACGACCTATCAGCTGTACTTTGCTACGTTAACTGGCCCTACGAGGATTCATTCAAAGCTGCACAATCCCAGAGAGGACCGCGAAGGTCCAGCTGAACTGACGCGCCCTACAGCGGCACCGACAATTGGCCCTAACATGAATTTAGTCGTGAATATATTAGATGACCAGCGAGTCTCTGTACATGATTAGACCTTATGGTTTCTGTTAAGCGTCTCTGGGTATGATGAAAAGCGCTGTATTATAAATAAAATGCATTATTATTATTTTTGGAGGCTGACCACGTAGAGTGGACGAAGGTGGCTTCGATCCTAAAAGTGCACAATTTTGCTAAACAACTCAGATCCATGCATGCACACGCAGGACTGAGAGGGGTGTCCGGCTCGTACACGTTTCACCGGTTTGCGCTCGACTGTCTGGAGCACACAAACCTGTTGGCCACTTGCAGACTGGAGTTTGCCATCCCCTGCCTGCGAGGCGCCGCGAGCCACGCGTCTCTCAGACGCCTTCAAGGTGGCGAACATGACAAGGTTTCTGAAACGACAAACCAGAACCCTGAAGATTACAATGTGCCAGGCCGGCCTTAATGTCGCCCCACGCACGCGTCTTTCTCTTGCTGGAGAAGTAGAGGACACGGAGGGGGGGGGGAAAAGTTAAGGGGAAAAAACACAAGCAGAGAAAAGCAGCGTGAAACAGCGTGAGATGGTGAGCAGCGCAGGCTGTTCGCCTGACTGTTCGCCATGCTGACTCTGCAACAAGCCACGCCGAGGGCTGAGTGGTTCCGATCAGCGCGGGCGATCTGTTTAATTGATCGATTTCACAGCTCCGAATACGGCGGCGCTCCTCTGGCATGGCGGGGACGGCCGTGCACAACACAACACAACATGCACAACATGCACAACATGCACAACATGCACAACATGCACAACATGCATCATACCACCGCGGAAAACTGTGATTCTTGGAGACTGACAGCACAAGACACGCGTGTTTGTGTGTGTGTGTGTGTGTGTGTGTGTGTGTGTGGGGGGGGGGTAATGGCGATTTCGACTGCCGATAGCGCTCGTGGGCGAAGTGTGGTCAGCACTATGGCAGAAATATGCCCGCTGTCTCGTCTCTGCTCGTGTAATCATGTGCGCTCGACGTCAGATGTGGTGTAGGGCAGTGCAGCACAGACTGTAGACCACAGACACACTGCTGGGAAGCTTTCGGGCTCCTCGTGTGTTTTCCGACGGGGACATTTGTATCTCGGCACAGATTCTGACCGCGTCTTTAGACCCTCACTTCACATCTTTGTCTGTTTTTTGTTTCTTCCTCCCCTCCCTCCCTCCCTCCCTCCCTCCCCTCCTCTCCAGGCTGCCCGTGAATGGATTTCTTCAAGCTGAACACTGCCTAACATGGATGCCCTATCATCATCAGCGAAGTCGGAAGGTTGTTTCTTGGCGCAGTGAGCTGGACACGCAACGCTTTGCCAATGGATTTGGGAAAACGATCGCCCTTCCCATAAGTGACCATGCCGTGATCTTGAGCCGTCAACCTGATTTAACGCTGCAAGAAAAAACACGAGATCTGGGGAATATACACCGATGCAGGGAATAAACACTGTGCGCCACGCAAGCACCATGAAGATCACCTCCCTGCTGATAACTAACGCGAGGCTCAGGTGCACCGTCAGACTTGTGCTGCTGCTGTTTCAGTGGATGGGGTGCTCTCACGGGATGCCGCACGTCTTGAGATTCGGTGAGACGTTTATCTTTCTCAAAAGTTTTCCCTTTCCTCCCGGTACCCGCGTTAAGTGATTCGTTTCCCCGTGGCTTTGCCACATTCACGCGACTTCTGCAGATCCATACTGGCTGTAAAACTCAAGCTGACCCGTGACCTTTTCTAGTCGCATCCGGAATAAAGCGCCAGTGCCACGTTAGAACCGCTGATTGTCCCCAGTTGTGCAAATGAGATGAGTGCATCCAGACTTTAGCATGTCATAGTGTTGAGAGAATAAGAGCTACTTTACTGCACAGTGCAGAGGGACAGCGTGGAAAGCTGTGCAGAAGTTGACGATCAACTGCACTGCAGACAGCGTGTATGTGCAACCACAGAGGTGAGATGCAAGGAAGAGCAGGAGTTTGATAATAAAGTGCAGGAGTTTGACAATAAAGTGCAGGAGTTTGACAATAAAGTGCAGGAGTTTGACAATAAAGTGCAGGAGTTTGATAATAAAGTGCAGGAGTTTGACATTAAAGTGCAGGAGTTTGATAATAAAGTGCAGGATTTGATAATAAAGTGCAGGAGTTTGACAATAAAGTGCAGGAGTTTGATAATAAAGTGCAGGAGTTTGATAATAAAGTGCAGGAGTTTGATAATAAAGTGCAGGAGTTTGATAATAAAGTGCAGGAGTTTGACATTAAAGTGCAGGAGTTTGATAATAAAGTGCAGGAGTTTGACATTAAAGTGCAGGAGTTTGACATTAAAGTGCAGGAGTTTGATAATAAAGTGCAGGAGTTTGACATTAAAGTGCAGGAGTTTGATAATAAAGTGCAGGAGTTTGACATTAAAGTGCAGGAGTTTGATAATAAAGTGCAGGAGTTTGATAATAAACTCCCAGGCTGGTGCACGGCCCCAGCACGGTACAGATGCGTGGGGAGATGGACAGCACGCTGCCATGCTGCTGATCCTAAAATGTGTAATTAATCTGTGTTACAGTGTGTTGGCGTTGTTCTAGTGGGGATGTTCATAGCTGTCCATCTTCCCGCTCTCTCGAGTGCACGGGCTCTGGAATAGACTGTGTGCGTGCGCGTGTATGAGTGCGCGTGATACTGGGCGTTATAGAGAAGCGAAAGCGGGCTGTCATAGGTTTGAACTCCAGGAGAGGCTCCTTTTGTAGTTACACTTGCTGATCCTCTCAGTAATTCAGAAACATGCGATTCCTATTTAGGTCTTGATTGTTACACCAACTATCTGGAGCGTATTGTCATTTGCTACACTTTACACATGACTGAGTTCCCCCCCCCTCCCACACACACACACACGGACAAAAATACCTCTAGTCATTGAACCTCTTTACTGGAAAATTAAGAATGATACTTTTTAAGTATGCTAATTAAAATGAATAAACGTGAAAACCAAATACTGGTGTGCTGGGTCTTTGGGTCTATGCAACAACAACCCACCCCCTGCACACACACACACCACAAATAAGGGGTAGCCACGTCACAGCATCACAGTTACAGTAAATGTGTGGAGGGAGTCATCTCAACATGCAGTGTTGTTGGGGATTTAGAGAGAGAAAATTATAGTGTGTCCATGTTGTTTGCATGTGAATCAGAGTGTAGCAAACTCCCAAACCCCTCTGATTAGCATTGCTACATGCTACGGCTCATCTCCATCTCCAACCAGGTAAATTACATGTTGGCTTCAATGACTATAAATCTCCCATGTCATAGAACGAGACTGCACTGGTACTTAATAATAATAATAATTAAAAAAAACATTTATTTCGCCGTTTTTTTTTAGATAAAGAAATAATATAGGATATAAAGAATTAATATAGGATATTTTTTTGGTCTATCATATGAACATTTTTCTCCATTTAGAATTTACACGTGTGCTTTTAAAAAAGAAAATTTCTTCTGTGTGCTTGTACATATGTGTTTGTACGTATGCGTGCGCGTGTATACATGTGTGTGATAGAGGTGGTGGTAGTGGTGGTGGAGGTAGTAAGTGGTGGTGGTGGTGGTAGTAGTAAGTGATGGTGGTAGTAAGTGGTGGTGGTGGTGGTAGTAAGTGGTGGTGGTGGTAGTAGTAAGTGATGGTGGTGGTAGTAAGTGGTGATGGTAGTAGTAAGTTGTGGTGGTGGTGAAGGTGGTGGTAGTAAGTGGTGGTGGTGGTGGTGGTAGTAGTTAGTGGTGGTAGTAGTAAGTGGTGGTGGTAGTAGTAAGTGGTGGTGGTAGTAAGTGGTGGTGGTGGTGGTAGTAGTAAGTGGTGGTGGTAGTAGTAAGTGGTGGTGGTGGTGGTGGTAGTAAGTGGTGGTGGTAGTAGTACGTGGTGGTGGTAGTAGCAAGTGGTGGTGGTGGAGGTGGCGGTGGTGGTGGTGGTAGTAAGTGGTGGTGGTGGTGGTGGTGGAGGCGGTAGTAAGTGGTGGAGGTGGTAGTAAGTGGTGGTGGTGGTGGTGGTAGTAAGTGGTAGTGGTGGTAGTAAGTGGCGGTGGTGGAGGTGGTGGTGGTCGTAGTAAGTGTAGTATCAACAGAGCACAGAAAAACGTGTCACAGTCTCAGGCTGCAGCCATTTTGGAGGACGACCCTGTGAGACTCAGGTTGCTGTAGTAATATGGTATATTTAGACTGTGACGGCTGGTTTTCAGCTCCTTCTATGGAGGAGAACACAGCTTGTTGGTCCTCAGATGAGGAGGCAGGAGGAGGGGTGACAGCTGGCAGACGGGCTGGCACAGAAGGACACAGGACCCGCTGCATGGCACCAGGTTGAACTGCAGAGATGCAGCCAGAGCCGCATTATTACTGCCAGAGCTGATCTGAAACGACAGCATGCCTTGTTATTGCTCTTGGTCATCCTCTTTCGGGCTCCCCAGACAGGTTTGCCAGCATCCTTCCTCACTGTTCACAGAACTGCTCAGCAGATGCCACGTACAGCCAGCATAACGCTGGTGATGCCAGTGGGTTTTTGGACGAGGTGAGGAGTAAAATGCAAGGCTTTTATCAGCAGTTCAGCACATCGATCAGCACGGTGATGAGTAACATCATTTCTGATGGAGAGGCCGAATGAGGTGTGTTTGCACTGCTCGGCTTGGCAATAACGTGAAGGTCAAGGTGTTTAATGAGCAGGAGAGCTGAATGTTGTGGCTAGAAAAAAACCCCAAAACAACAACAACATCCGTCTCACCAGCAAATCAACTCAGAGCCGCTGTCAGGGAATCCAGCCTGCCAATAACCCTGAGAGTCTGACACGATGCTGCGTGCATGCTGCAACGGTGTGTGCTCGGCCGGCCAGGCGACGTGTAAATAAGGAGCTTCACAGAGAGCACAAACACTTACAAACGAGGTGTGGGGATGCGGATCGTTGAGCGATGAGAAATGTTAGGCATGAAAAGGGAGATGATAAGCGTCACATCCCTCATTGAACAAGCTTATTTCTCACTTGTAATTTCCCCGAGATAGGGTAACGAGATGGTATTGATTAGTAGAAAAAGTATATTCGACAAAGACACATTTTCAAGTTTTCAATTCAACGAGATCCACGCCTGAAAGATGTTGGAGAGACAGAGGCTAAAGGGGTGAAACAGAGTTAGAAGGTGGAGGTAATTCAGGACACATGGTCTGCTGGTGGAGGAGTGGTTCCAGCTAAAGGGACAGGAGGTGGTGGAGTCTTTACCCGGCAGCCCTCTCATTCTATATCAGCAGCAGGCTGAAGGCCGGGCATGCATAGACACCAGGTACCCCTCTCCGTACAGCAGTGCAGAGAAGGGGTTTCTGGGTAACAGCAGCTCACAAAAGTTTGCAGTGTCTGAAGATGTGCAAACCTCCAAAACCCCACCCTGAAGCCGTGTCAGCCGGGCTACACATATAGCCTCTCTCCTCTGCTAGCACCGCATCCCATCAAAGCAAACAGCAGTGTGGACAAAACAGCTCAACATGGAACAAAATAAAGTGGATACTTACCGAGGGGTTCATGTGATCTGTTTTATTCATTTGTTTGCTTTCCTTGTTTCTGTTTCCAGATTTCTCAGGCAGTTCCTGTGTAATTTGGTTCGGCAAACGTGGCGGTGCCCTCCAAGGCTCGCACAAGCACCATGTTCAAACATATGGGCAAACACACCTACACAGCATGCACACATAACTATTACTGCATCACATATGGCTGTTACAGCACCACACATGACTATTACAGCATCACACATGACTGTTGCAGCATCACACATGATTGTTACAGCATCACTGTCACAACAAGACACATGACTGTTACCATATCAATGTCACAATGTCACACATGCCTGTTACAGCATCACTGTCACAGCATCACACATGACTGTTACAGCATCACACATGACTGTCACAGCATCACACGTGACTGTCAAAGCAATACACATGACTGTCACATCATCACACATAACTGTCACATCATCACACATAACTGTCACAGCATCAAACATAACTGTCACACCATCACACATGACTGTTACAGCATCACACATAACTGTCACAGCATCACACATGACTGTTACAGCATTACACATGACTGTCACAGTATCAAACATGACTTTTACAGCATCACATATGACTGTCACATCATCGCATATGTGTCACAGCATCACAAATGACTGTTACAGCACCACACATGACTGTTACAGCATCACACATGACTGTCACATCATCAAACATGACTGTCACAGCATCACACATGACTGTCACAGCATCACATATGACTGTTACATCACACCATTGTTACAGCATCACACATGACTGTTACAGTATCACACATGACTGTTACAGCATCAAACTTCACCTTT
This sequence comes from Lampris incognitus, assembly GCF_029633865.1. NCBI lineage: Eukaryota > Metazoa > Chordata > Actinopteri > Lampriformes > Lampridae > Lampris > Lampris incognitus. The sequence goes on along the minus strand of NC_079219.1, from coordinate 39,116,465 downwards.
ACAGCATCACATATGACCGTCACATCATCACATATGTGTTACAGCATAACACATGACTGTCACAGCATCACATATGACTGTTACATCACACCATTGTTACAGCATCACACATGACTGTTACAGTATCACACATGACTGTTACAGCATCAAACTTCACTTTTACAGCATCACATATGACCGTCACATCATCACATATGTGTTACAGCATCAGAAATGACTGTTACAACACCACACATGACTGTTAAAGCACCAAACACGACTGTTACAGTACCAGACATGACTGTTACAGCATAACATATGACTGTCACATCATCACACATGTCTGTTACAGCATCACACATGACTGTTACATCACCACACCATTGTTACAGCATCACATATGACTGTTACAGCATCACACACAACTGTCACAGCATCACACATGACTGTTACAGCATCACACATGACTGTTACAGCATCACACATGTCTGTTACAGCATCAAATATGACTGTCACACCATCACATATGTGTCACAGCATCACAGATGACTGTTACAGCATCACACAGGACTGTTACAGCATCACACATGGCTGTTACAGCATCACACATGTCTGTTACAGCATCACACACGACTGTCACATCATCTCACATGACTGTTACAGTGTCACACATGACCATACAGCATCACACATGACTGTCACATCATCTCACATGACTGTCACAGCATCACACATGACTGTCACAGCATCACAAATGACTGTTACAGCATCACACAGGACTGTTACAGCATCACACATGACTGTTACAGCATCACACATGTCTGTTACAGCATCACACATGACTGTCACAGCATCACACATGTCTGTTACAGCATCACACATGACTGCTACAGCATCACACATGACTGTCACAGCATCACACATGACTGTCACAGCATCACACATGACTGTTACAGCGTCACATATGACTGTTACAGCATCACACATGACTGTCACAGCATCACACATGACTGTTACAGCATCACACGACTGTCACATCATCTCACATGACTGTTACAGTGTCACACATGACCATACAGCATCACACATGACTGTCTCATCATCTCACATGACTGTCACAGCATCACACATGACTGTCACAGCATCACACATGACTGTCACAGCATCACACATGACTGTTACAGTGTCACACATGACCGTACAGCATCACACATGACTGTCACATCATCTCACATGACTGTTACAGTGTCTGTCACACATGACCGTACAGCATAACACATGCCCGTCACATCATCTCACATGACTGTCACAGCATCACGCATGACTGTCACAGCATCACACATGACTGTTACAGCATCACACATGACTGTTATATAATCTCACATGACTGCCACAGCATCACACATGACTGTTACATCATCACACATGACTGTCACAGCATCACACATGACTGTTACAGCATCACACATGACTGTCACATCATCTCACATGACTGTTACAGTGTCACACATGACCGTACAGCATAACACATGACTGCCACAGCATCACACATGACTGTTACAGCATCACACATGACTGTTACAGTGTCACATATACAGACAAACACACCAATGTTTCAGCATAAACGTAGCTTTACACAGACACCTGGACAAGAAATGAGAGGAAAAGAGTTGTACAGTCTATTCAGCATGGAAAAACACTGCATTTGGAGCCAACAGTGTTTTGATGTTGACAACTTGTCTTCTGATTCAGATACAGGACGGATGTAGATGTAAATAAGTTAGGACAGGGTGATGTATCAGGTGAACATTAGCTGTATTAAGGTATACGAATATCAACTATCTGTATTTGATACAGTGCTTTACTACACCCACATCTGGCGTACTGATTCCCAAGCAATGCATTTACTGGCCCATTCCTTATCTACTCAAACTAGCAAGCTTCCGTGTAGCACACCTGTTACATGTCCCAGACTATCATAGAAACAGATAGGAGACTGATAAATGCCTGAGAGAGACGGAGTTGCATCATTAGCAGAGCTACTCTGAGACATATGGATTTCATTGCTCCATATATGAATAACAGATGTGAGCTTGCAGAGTGTTAGTTTAAGCTTTTATGATCGGAGGGGGCTTCTCTCAATATGATGTTGTTAACGTCAGCACTGAATAATATTTATATATAATCATTCAAGGGACTGTCATCTTCCCCTTTTCACTTTCCAACTGATCCTCACCTAAAAACCACCGTTCAGTCTGCTGTGTGTCTGCTGTCTGTGGGACATGCCGCTAAATGCATACTATGTAAAACTGGTAACCACTACACACATATACACATACAGTGATGGACCGCACCTCTGTCCCCACTCACCTGTCCTCACTCACCTGTCCCCACTCACCTGTCCCCACTCACCTGTCCTCACTCACCTGTCCCCACTCACCTGTCTCCACTCACCTGTCTCCATTCACCTGTTTCCACTCACCTGTCCCCACTCACCTGTCTCCACCCACCTGTCTCCACCCACCTGTCTCCACTCACCTGTCTCCACTCACCTGTCCCCACTCACCTGTCCCCACTCACCTGTCCCCACTAACCCGTCCCCACTCACCTGTCCCCACTCACCTGTCTCCACTCATCTGTCCCCACTCACCTGTCTCCATTCACCTGTCCCCACTCACCTGTCCCCACTCACCTGGCCCCACTCACCTGTCCCCACTCACCTGTCTCCACGTGCCTGCTCTGGAAGTCTTTGTTCCTTCCTGCAGCATTACTAATGTGGTTTATTATGCTGCCTGCACCACTTCCTAGACCAAGGAAGTCTAAAATAGTCTGTAAAAATCTGGTTCTTAAAGGATTGAATGCATGTCGTGCAACTAAGGTCTGATCAGTGGCAAATCAGAATCAGACTCAAAAATTATTTTATTGCCATGTGCATTAAATGCAACTAGGAATTTAACTTGGTGTTGTTGGTATTCAGTTGTGAATGCAAGAAAATCTCTATCGTCTTAAATAAAACAAAATACAATTCAATACAATAAAATGGAATAACATGAAATACTATAAGATGCAATAAAATAAAATGATATAAAATATGATAACATAAGATGAAAACTAAGTATCTGAAAAATATATAGAAATACACACACACACACACACACACACACATATATATATATATATATATATATATATATATAAACTTTGTTAAAAGAAATACTCAACGGTAGGGAAAGCGCTCAACAAATGAGGAGCAAAAGGATCCAGTGAGTCAAGTAAATTCTTTCTGAGAAAGTACAAGCCTGGTTCATGCCATAAGCAACCATTAGCTGTCAGCTGACGGACAGCTTTGGGAGCTTAATTAATGGTACAAGGAACGTGAGGAGAAAGGCAAAAACTGGTTTATGATATTGAAATGGGAGCGGCAGTAGAACGTTTATCTCAAGCAACAGTTGACTAACGCTTCTAATATGCATGAATCCAGTACAGACTAATACGTATGAATCCAGTACAGACTAACACATATTAATCCAGTACAGACTAATACGTATGAATCCAGTACAGACTAATAATCAAAAATCCAGTACAGACTAATATCCATAAATCCAGTAGAGACTAATACGTATGAATCCAGTACAGACTACTACGTATGAATCCAGTACAGACTAATACGTATGAATCCAGTACAGACTAATACGTATGAATCCAGTACAGACTAATACGTATGAATCCAGTACAGACTAATATACATGAATCCAGTACAGACTAATACATATGAATCCAATACAGACTGATATGTATGAATCCAATACAGACTAATACGTATGAATACAGTACAGACTAACGCATATGAATACAGTACAGACTAACGCATATGAATCCAGTACAGACTAATACATATGAATGCAGTACAGACTAATACGTATGAATACAGTACAGACTAATACGTATGAATCCAGTACAGACTAATATCAATGAATCCAGTACAGACTAATACGTATGAATCCAGTAGAGACTAATACGTATGAATCCAGTACAGACTACTACCATGAATGCAGTACAGACTAATATCTATGAATCCAGTACAGACTAATACGTATGAATCCAGTAGAGACTAATACGTATGAATCCAGTACAGACTAACACGTATGAATCCAGTACAGACTAATATGTCTGAATCCAGTACAGACTAACTCGTATGAATCCAGTACAGACTAACTCGTATGAATCCAGTACAGACTAATACGTATGAATCCAGTAGAGACTAATACGTATGAATCCAGTACAGACTAATACGTATGAATCCAGTACAGACTAATATACATGAATCCAGTACAGACTAATACATATGAATCCAATACAGACTGATATGTATGAATCCAGTACAGACTAACTCGTATGAATCCAGTACAGACTAACTCGTATGAATCCAGTACAGACTAATACGTATGAATGCAGTACAGACTAATACGTATGAATACAGTACAGACTAACGCATATGAATCCAGTGCAGACTAATACATATGAATCCAGTACAGACTAATACGTATGAATGCAGTACAGACTAATACGTATGAATACAGTACAGACTAACGCATATGAATACAGTACAGACTAACGCATATGAATCCAGTACAGACTAATACGTATGAATGCAGTACAGACTAATACATATGAATACAGTACAGACTAATACGTATGAATCCAGTACAGACTAATATCAATGAATCCAGTACAGACTGATATGTATGAATCCAGTACAGACTACTACGTATGATCCAGTACAGACTAATACCATGAATGCAGTACAGACTAATATCTATGAATCCAGTACAGACTAATACGTATGAATCCAGTAGAGACTAATACGTATGAATCCAGCACAGACTAACACGTATGAATCCAGTACAGACTAATATGTCTGAATCCAGTACAGACTAACTCGTATGAATCCAGTACAGACTAACTCGTATGAATCCAGTACAGACTAATACGTATGAATCCAGTAGAGACTAATACGTATGAATCCAGTACAGACTAACACGTATGAATCCAGTACAGACTAATACGTATGAATCCAGTACAGACTAATATCAATGAATCCAGTACAGACTAATACGTATGAATCCAGTACAGACTAATACGTATGAATCCAGTACAGACTACTACGTATGATCCAGTACAGACTAATATCTATGAATCCAGTACAGACTAATACGTATGAATCCAGTAGAGACTAATACGTATGAATCCAGTACAGACTAACACGTATGAATCCAGTACAGACTAATATGTCTGAATCCAGTACAGACTAACTCGTATGAATCCAGTACAGACTAACTCGTATGAATCCAGTACAGACTAATACGTATGAATGCAGTACAGACTAATATGTATGAATACAGTACAGACTAACGCATATGAATGCAGTACAGACTAATACGTGTGAATGCAGTACAGACTAATACGTATGAATGCAGTACAAACTAACACGTATGAATCCAGTACAGACTAATACGTGTGAATGCAGTACAGACTAACACGTATGAATCCAGTACAGACTAATATGTATGAATCCAGTATAGACTAACATGTATGAATACAGTACAGACTAATACGTATGAATGCAGTACAGACTAATACGTATGAATGCAGTACAGACTAATACGTATGAATGCAGTACAAACTAACACGTATGAATCCAGTACAGACTAATACGTGTGAATGCAGTACAGACTAATACGTATGAATGCAGTACAAACTAACACGTATGAATCCAGTACAGACTAATACGTGTGAATGCAGTACAGACTAACACGTATGAATCCAGTACAGACTAATATGTATGAATCCAGTACAGACTAACATGTATGAATACAGTACAGACTAATACGTATGAATGCAGTACAGACTAATACGTATGAATGCAGTACAGACTAATACATATGAATGCAGTACAAACTAACACGTATGAATCCAGCACAGACTAATACGTGTGAATGCAGTACAGACTAACATGTATGAATGCAGTACAGACTAATACGTATGAATGCAGTACAGACTAATATGTATGAATGCAGTACAGACTAATACGTATGAATGCAGTACAGACTAATATGTATGAATGCAGTACAGGCTAATATGTATGAATGCAGTACAGACTAATATGTATGAATGCAGTACAGACTAATATGTATGAATGCAGTACAGACTAATACGTGTGAATGCAGTACAGACTAATACGTATGAATGCAGTACAGACTAATATGTATGAATGCAGTACAGGCTAATATGTATGAATGCAGTACAGACTAATATGTATGAATGCAGTACAGACTAATATGTATGAATGCAGTACAGACTAATATGTATGAATGCAGTACAGACTAATACGTGTGAATGCAGTACAGACTAATATGTATTAATGCAGCTCAGGGGATGAAGTGGGGAACAGGGCAGAGGAAGGTACCTTATCAAACACACAACCAGCTTTTTCAACAGCGCTGTTCCCCAGGGAATTCTCTCAATAATAATAATAACACACCCAGTCCCCCAGGAAAGGTCAGAGAACACACACACACACACACACACACACACACACACACACACACACACACACACACACACACACACACACACACACACACACACACACACACACACACACACACACACACGAGATGGGCTGAGATGGCAGAATAAAGGTAAATAAACATGAATGTGTGGGACAGAACTTGGCTGAAATCACACATTTACTGTTCTCCTCCACGCTGGAGCCGTGTGTGGAACCCTGGCATGTGGCAGCCATGCGTAGCTTTGTTGGTATCAGTTGGAAACGATGTGTACCTTTAGTGCCCTGTTAGAATATGTGGCGAGCAGGGTGACAGGACAATCTGTCTCTTCTGTCTGTCTCTGCTGTCTGCACACAGGCCTGTTTGTCTCTGCTGTCTGTCTCTTCTGTCTGTGTCTGCTGTCTTTCTGTCTCTGCTTCTGTCTGTCTCTGCTGTCTGCACACAGGCCTGTCTATCTCTGCTGTCTTTCTGTCTATGCTTTCTGTCAATCTCCGCTGTCTGTCTCTGCTGTCAGCACACAGGCCTGTCTGTCTCTGCTGTCTTTCTGTCTCTGCTTCTGTCTGTCTCTGCTGTCTGACTCTTCTGTTGGTCTCTGCTGTCTGCACACAGGCCTGTCTGTCTCTACTGTCTGACTCTTCTGTTGGTCTCTGCTGTCTGCACACTGGCCTGTCTGTCTCTGGAAATATGTTCAGTGGCTTCCTCCACTGGCAAGTCATTACATCACCCTTCATTGAGGGTAACTGAAGCATGTGATATGTCACTGACTCTTTTTATGCCCTCAGTGGTAAAGCAAGCGTTCTACAATGGCAGCGGCTCCTCTTCATTTGTATTTGCAGTCATGATGCTTTCTTTACTGGGATTTTCAGCTTTGCTGAAATGACAGGAGAAGATTTTGGGGGTCCCTGGGTTTGCTTTTTCTTTTTTCCTTTTTGTTGTTTCTGAGCAATGCTGCCTGTTTTCTGATCATTATAGTTCTTATTCATTGCATTTACTCCTCCCCTTTTTTATTGGCTGGGGTGGGACGTCAGTACCAGCCAGGGGCGTAACGAATCAGCACCGGGCCCTAATGCGAGATGGTGAAAGCGGGCCCTATAGTAACAGGTCGGCTCACCATAACGCGCGCCTCTACACACAGATGAAAACACTATGGTGACGGCACACCAAGCACCACACACTGACAAGTCAAATACATAATAAACAAGATCTACTGACATCATGGGCGCACTCTCCTCCTCATCAATTAAACCATGAAGATCCAGCTGGCGGGCACAAGCATTCTCAATTCAGAGGTTGGCGAGTCCGGACCAACGGACCTGGTCCACTGCGCTCCTCAGATAGGACTTGATGAGCTTCCGTTGTGAAAATGACGGTTCTGTAGTTGCAGCAGTCACTGGACGTGTGAAGAAAAGTCGTAAGACTGTGCAGACTTCCACAGAGCTTGCGGCGACGCAGTGGCTGCCCACCATCAGCATGTTGGCCAGGTGTTGGATGGTTTCGACGTTTGAGAGATTTATCTTAAACAGGCACGGACTGACACGAGCTGCATTGGAAATGCTGAAGTGACGTCGTTTTTGTAGATATCACACAGCTTGTTTGCTCAAAAGTTCCTCATCTGTTGCGGTGCACAGTGTTTTAGGCTGTACAACTTGGAGTGTATCACCTGTTGTCCTCAGACCCGTGAATCGCTGTGTCGGCTGAGAGATCACAGTGTCGAGAGAGGAACTGAACACAGCCACGCCAAAACAGGACCCTGCGTCTGCTAAACTTCCTCTTGACAAGGTTCATCAAAATGCCCTTTCACCGTCCTCTCGAGTATCCTCGAAGGTTTTGCCCCCCCAATTTCTCTGCGAGAGCCTGCGCGGTCTGTTTGGCATCCTCAAACCGGTCTCGGAAGGCCTGCAGGTCTGCGATGGTGCTGTCTAGTAGCCTAACAGCTGTGGCGAGGTCCGCGTTTGGGGCTTGGAGAAGTCTGGACACGGTGTTTGTCCACAATCTTGCTTTGGAGGACAACAAGGCAGATGAAGCTGAACTTTTCCACTGCACGGTTCAGTGAAAGAGCCTCGTCCACCTCATCTGTCTTTTTGCTTGTTGGTGTGACGTGTGTCAATGCCTTCAGCACGTCGGTGTAACGGTACCTCAGAGCCGCCACTGCGTCATAACGCGGTGACCATCGGGTAGGGCACAGTCCTTTAACAGTGCCTTTGGGTTGGTGTCGGAATTATCTGAGAGCATTGCCCATCATCTCTCTATGCTGTGCCCAAAGAACACATACTATATACGCTCGACGGTATCATAAAACTTCCCAGCCTCTTGTACGTTTATCACTGAATCATTAAGGACGAGGTTTAGGTTATGAGAGGCACAACGTATGTATGTATGTATGTATGTATGTATGTATGTATGTATGTATGTATGTATGTATGTATGTATGTATGTATGTATGTATGTATGTATGTATGTATGTATGTGTGAGTGTGTGTATATATATATGTATATATATTTTTCTGAAACCGTCAATGGTGTTGTGAGTGCTCAACTAACGAGGAGCAGAATATCAACACGGGATACAGGGGAAAACAATATTGTAACGATCACGGATGAATAGGCTCGGTAGCCCTTGGCTAACGGGTCGGACCCTTTAGTCGACTGGTTAACGTTGTCGCCCGCGGTGCGGAATAGACGAGTTCGCGCCCCGACTGTGGCGGTAATCGGCTGCCCCCTGAATTCGCTGTTGGCCCCGTCGTGCCCTCTGCACTCGGATAGATCTCATCCGTTGCCTTCTATAGATGCAATTATATCCTTGGCAAGTTCGCCGGCTGACGAATCTGGCGCCCCGCGGAATCGAACGAACGACTCCCTGATTTTCACGTCACTGGCTACTCCGCGAGCGTCTCTCTCTATAGTGACATGTCTGAAGAGCTGACTCACTAGATCTACTTTAGCTACGTACATCCCGTGTCGTGTCCATAATAACAGAAACAAAACGGGGCTTGCTTGTATTTCATCCAGAATTTCTCTTTGGACACGTCGTGCAAGGATCTCGATAAGCTCATTTTGTACTGATGGGTTTATGTATTTCAATGAGCGCGCTGGGAGGCTAATTAAATCTTTTAAGACCGGGTCGTATTTTGCCGTCAGCTCAACGACAGCGAGGAAATTGCCACTGCTCATTTGGCCTGCCATTTCCCGGTGTCCTCTAAATGCCACGTTGTTCGTAGCTAGAGTAAGTGTGACATTAATGAGACGGTCCAGTACCCGCCTCCAAAAGCTCGCTTCCTTAGCTACCTCCTTCTCCATGCCCTTGTCGATTGTTCCATGCATGCGTGGTCGTACACCACACATGCAACACACAGTGGTGTGTACAGACAAGGTCTCATGCTGCTGGATTTTCGTAGATAAATTACGTCAGTTTCTCGTTTTCCACGTAGGCCTCCCATGTAGCGCGGATCTGTCTGCAAAGAGCCAACAAGTCTCGCAATATGCTACATCTAGCGGTATCTCCAAACCAGATTTGGTTTTGCTGGTGTAGTAGGTAGTGGAAAAGCAGAGGTTGCCCTGTGTGGGATCCCGCGGGAAAGGGCCCAGGGGTTTGCATGACCCCTTAGACATAACATAACATTTCACATTCGCATCTATGTGCTCAGGACAGTGTCCCCTGTCCGTGGGATACTCGTTCAGAGATGCATTGGTAGTAGTGCTAGGCTCCGGCTCCGGGATGTCCTGCACATGGTTCCCGCTCTCACACTCACCATCTTCTGTGACGTCGTTGATGCTGCTAGCTACTGCAGCAGCAGGTGCAGTTGGCTCTTGCTCAGCTGAATTAGTCCTTCTTTCTACCTCCTCGTCTTTCTTTCTTTCTTTATTTTTTTATAAAGACATTATTTTTGGGAGCTTAGCTTTGTCCTTCTCTGCTGCTTCTTTTAATTTTCTTTTTTGAAACCCGCGTTTGTGTTTGTACTCCATGCTGCTTGCTGTCAGTTTAGTTAGCGTTACTGGTCTAATGTAAACTAGCTGTAGGCTATCGTATGGTCTCGTCACATGATCGAATTGAGACTTGACATTGGACAACAACAACATGCATACAGTATCACCCAGCAATCATTGCATATTATGTGTAAAATTATGACAAATATACCAAAATAAGAAGCACTCATCAATGTAATTGAATAATTTTATTTTATTTTCATAGTTTATAGATTTCTACAGACTACTTTATGTAAAAACTATAACGGAGAATGCCTTTTTGCGGGTGTATATGGCTCGCTCCACGGGCCCCTTCACCTCTGTGGGCCGGCCCAGTGCAGCCGCGCTGACTGCCTTGGCCATATTCGGCCGTGCAGGGGGGGGCAAATCATCGCGGGCCCCTATGCAGCTGCATACCCTGCATATATGGTAGTTACGCCCCTGGCATCAGCTTTCCGTCAGCAGTCCCAGCCAGGCGCGCGGGAAGCTGTTTTAAGTAGGGGGACTGCCAAGTAAAACCAAAGGTATTGTGGAAGAAGGAGTCGAGAGGCAGAGATCTCTTTTTAATCGCAATTCCCGTGCCCCATACACCTTAAGAGTCCTCTTATATTCACACCGGCCAGAACGGACCCCAGCCCCCCTTCCCGCGCTAATAGTCCCACCGTTGTGTCTCTCCTACACTGCCACCAGGTCGTGGTATTAACATGTCACCTGCATCATCTCACATCGTCTTTGACAGCGGTACCGTTCCACGTCTCCACGAGCTCTGTGTAAAGTGGCCTGCCAGCTGTCTTGTCATCTGTAATCACTGAAGCTGTTCCTCCGCCATCAGCCTGATGTTGCATGTAGCCATGTTCCTCACACCCACTTCTGTCTGCTGCTCCTCCAGCCTGTCTGCCACTCTCCCCGCTGCTCGACAATGTGTTTAAAATGAATCAAACAAAAATCTTGCAGTTAATTGATTTAATTTACCTTAGTGCTGCTGCTCTGAGTTACTGGCTCCTGTAAAGTGACTGCAGCTGGAGGCTGTGGGGAGTGTTGTGGATGCACCGCCGTGGCCCACAGCCAGGCACACTGTACTGCACACCTATTACTATCGCCGCTAAGCTACTGTAAAATGTTCATGTTTCCCTCACTGGCTTTATTCTGAAATGTGAAACGATCTCCGGCTTGCAAATCAGATACACTGCTGCAAAATACATCATTTCATACTTTCGGCGACAAAAAGAGCAAGAAATTCTAGAAAGAGGCTGCGATTTGTACAATCCCCGTGCACAGCTGTGCGTGCATGCGTGCGAGTGTATGTGTGTGTGTGTGTGTGTGTGTGCGTGTTTCCGATACGGCTGGCCTCAGATATTCTTATCTCTTCCACTTGAGACAAGAAGGCAGAGAATGCCTCGCTCCGTTCAGGGCTTGTGACACTGAAGGAATTTAATATGCCTCTTGAAATGATTATTCACAAAGCTCCTCTGCTTCTTCACATCCGTCCTGCAGCTTGAAAGTGGAAGGGCCCGGCTCACTGTTTAGTTTGCCTGATAGCACATAAGGCATACTGTGTTTTGCCTATAATTAGCAGAGTCTCAGTCAGCGGTGTGCTGTGCATGGCTTGGCCTGTTCATGCTCACGGCTGCTGCTGCTGCTGTGTACATGCTGGTGGATGTGCATGGTGCTGATGTGTGCATGCTGGTGGATGCTGTGTGCATGGTGGTGGATGCTGTGTACATGCTGGTGGATGTGCATGGTGCTGATGTGTGCATGGTGGTGGATGCTGTGTGCATGGTGATGGATGCTGTGTGCATGGTGGTGGATGTGCAGGAGATATGCAGGAGAACAAAGTGCTGACTGGCTGGTGGAGTCAGAGCTGGAGGTGACTGGCGGTGTGTTCCCATGACAGCGGTGGTGTTTTTGTTACACTGGGTGTGTATGGAGGGCATGAGTGAACAGAGGCACGGCCCATATCACAGTACAGTAATATGAGTAAGGACGCAAATTGTCCTTTATTTGGCCTGGTGTGTCCATGTGACCGGTTCATTCTGTTCTACCATGTACCCACAACTCCAGTCAGTCTATCTGTCTTTTTTTTTGCCTTTCATTGAGCGTGTTTTAGTTTTGCCTTCTCCAGTCATTCCTCACCTCTACATGCCTGTGTGAGAGACAGATGTATGGAAACCAAAGGCCCGCGCACGCCATGTAAAGGTCTCTCATTGAAAATGGCACAGGTGCTCTCCAGTCGATAACTCATTTGGAAGGGTTATGAATTAGAATGATCTTGCAGAGGGGAAGGCAGACTCCAGGCTATATCCTGCCCTAGTCTCTAAAGACACCGGAATAATAATCTGTGAGCAAAATCGATGGCACAATGCAGTGCCAGGGGAACAAAAGCACCAGCCGTACACACACACATACACACACACACACACACACACACACACACACACACACACACACACACACACACACACACACACACACACACACACACACACACACACACACACTCCTGCCTGTCAGTCGGCTCAGATTTTACTCATATGCAATAATTCCATTTCCACAAATGTTATATTAAAATTTCAGGCCATTTAGACTGGGCTTCGTGTTGAGGCTGACATTCCCACTCCCCCAGAGGCAAAGATTATATGTCAATAATGTCCTCAGTGCCACAGAGCTTCTTTCATTAGTTCATATTTAGATTGAAGTGTTATTCATAACATGAGTGCCTCTTCTGCAACGTCTGCACGTGTCTCAGCGCGATGACAAATATTGCTTTGTGTGTTCACTTCTGGCGCTTACATGTGTGTGCATGCGTGTGCATGCGTGCGTGTGTGTGTATGTGGGGGGGGTGTACTGTGTGCATACACAGCAGATGGTGGAGGAACTTTACTTCCCTAGCAGGGTCCTTGATAGCACTACCTTAGGAGATCATGTGTTCATGATAAAAGGCTTTTTCTCTCCATCTTTTTAGTTTATGCTGCAGTTCTCTGACGCCTTGACATAGTTATGGAACCAGTGGCCCTCCACTCCCCTTCCCCTGCAGCCTTAAGTGGGCCACAGTGTGTGTCAGCGCTTTCCTGGGTCATCTGAGTATGTGGTAAATGTGTTTCCTAGGTTTTATTCATCTTGTTATGCTATGCTGGGCTAAAGGTCAGAGAATCGGGGGATTTAGAGTTTTGTGCTGCAGACTGGGTCCAGTTTCTACCCTCCTGCCCCAGGGCCTCCAAGGCCGTGATTCAGAGTTCAAACCCAGTCTGTCTTTTTCTATTAATCAATGTCAGTCGAGGTCCTGTAGAATCATCTGCCCAATTGGTGCCATCACATGTTGCAGTTTTATCCCATGCCTCATTTGTCGCACACGAGTGACGGCATCCCGAGAGCACCGAGTTCAGGGGACGTGTGAGGGAAACGTGGTCTACGTGTGATGCTGGCTCTCAGGAAGTGTCTTGTACACTGCTGACTGGAGAATAAAGGAACACTCAAGGCGTTTCCTGGAAGTGCTGCGACATCACAGAGAGCGGGATCACTGGCTGTGGGCGGGGCCCTTCTCTGCACTTCCGCAGGTGGCGCGTGTCTGCTATCTGCCCTGTTATCTTCACGCTTTGAGAGTTGGCGTGTGGGGTTTTGTTTGCGCGTGTTTGTCTTCTCTTTATTTTATGGTTTCGTTTCTACGGCAGGCTGAACTTCACTTCTGTGGCTCTGTGTGCTGTGAAATACGGAGGACATAACCTGCGAGTCTTAATGCTCGCATCAACTCACTATGACCCCCTGTTTCCCACTATGGTGTGGAGTTATCATAGTTTGAGTAGTGTTAAGTTTTATGGCGTGTGTGCATGTGTGTGTGTGCATGTGTGCATATTTATATATATATATATATATATATATATATATATATAGAGAGAGAGAGAGAGAGAGAGAGAGAGAGAGAGAGAGAGAGAGAGAGAGAGAGAGAGATACTGTGTGTTTTCTTTGTTGAATCACATTGGCAGCTGATAAGTGTGCGACGCACGAAAATAGCTTTTACTGCTATTTTTCCTACACCTCTCTCTCCCTCTCTCTCTCTCTCTCTCTCTCTCTCTCTCTCTCTCTCTCTCTCTCTCTCTCTCTCTCTCTCTCTCTCTCTCTCTCTCTATATATATATATATATATACACACACATACACACAAACGCACATACTATATACACACACACACATATATATATATATATATATATATATATATATATATATATATATATATATATATATATCGTTTTTTTTCTCGGAAACCGTCAATGGTGTTGGTAAAAGTGCTCAACCAATGAGGAGCGGGATATCAACCCAGATGTGTGTTGATGTTGCAGGCCCCGGGTTGCAGTCATGCCAGCAGAGTATATTCCCTGTAATAAAAATTCCCTTTTCGGATGTTATTTTCAGTAGAATTTATTCAAAATCAAATGCATAAACAAACAATTGTTTGTGTTTTCTCTCTTTTTCCTTTGTTTAAATTTAAATATAAATTTGTATAAGATATGAAGGATTAACAATTTTCACAAAATACTATTAAGAGTACACATAAGCCCATTTCCCTTTAACTCGGTGAGCTCACATTAACTCTGCTATACCACACATATGTATATACTTTAATAAATACCATTAATCTAATACCACTGTATTAGATCTCCTCCTACAGTACAACCTGACCTAATAGTATTTATGGCAGCATTACCTAATGCATCATAATAATGTATTAACAATATGATGTGGCATAACTCCATGTCATGTAATATGACCAGTTACATGTGTTCTGCATAGTTTTACTCTCATTCAACACTGTGAACCTTTTATACTGCTAAGATAACCACTGTATTCCATTGGCTTTAAATGTATTGGCCTTATTCAGGTAGGTATTTGATTTGTTAAACTTCCTAAAATTAGCTTGAATCCACCAATGTATTAATGCAGTGACTTGCTAACGTGCTCGGGTAGACTATCGCGATGACGCAATCACTCGCGAGAACGTGCTAGGATCACCAGGACGCATTATTACATTGAGACTAAATGAGACATTTCAGAGAGCTAACCAAACATTAGCTTGGCTTTCATTTTAAAACATGATATGTATGAAAGGACCGTGAACATGCATATTACTACAATACAACATTTACCATTAACTTCTCAGAAATGATCGGGAGATTTGTCTCAGGACAAAACGCCTCCGCCTTTATACACATGCGCTGCCCACGTTACTGCAGAGACTACCGCCGGCAGTTTAACTTCAGAAATACGCTTAATACGTGCATACAACTTATGTGACTAACACGTTATCCTGTTTACACAGCTTCACACTTCACATTCAACACATCTGGTATGTTTGTGCACACCACTAACCTGCAATACGGGAGGAAGAAGCTGACAGAGAAACGTACGCCGCTTTCCATACGTTGCTCGCAATAGAATGACGAACCCTAGCGATCGCCTAGCATCAACCATTCACTCCAATGCTGCGTACGGTCCAAAGTCAGAGCCCCCTGCTGGCTGGAAGGGACAGCGCAACAATATTAACCTTTTTATTATTATTCTCCCATGAATGGAATTTAATAAAACACATACAAAATGTGACCACATATTGATATTCCGCTCCTCATTAGTTGAGCACTTATAAAAACTATATATATATATATATATATATATATATATATGTGTGTGTGTGTGTGTGTGTGTGTGTGTGTGTGTGTGTGTGTGTGTGTGTGTGTGTGTGTGTGTGTGTAAGCGTCACATCGTTTTACCCCATCATTTTCAGCAAGAGGAGGCATGGTGAGCGCGTTCGTGCCTGTGCGTCACACAGAGCTAGTCAGACAGAGATAGTGGTTGTGGTGGGGTGGTGGGGGGGGTGAAGGTCAGATGGGGGGAATTTGAAGAAAAATATGAAGCCGCTGGAAGAGTCGGGAGCAAATAAATAAAGGATGTTTTCCTTTGAATTAAAGATGGCTGTAAACGGCGGTGGGGGTTTGAGAGCTCGTGTGCTGTTGGTCTCGGCGGTGGAATTCGCCACAACACCGAGCCCCGCGGGCCTGCTGGGACGCGGCGTGCGCCTCGCTGTGTGCCTGTGACATTTGCCTGCACAACAAGCCTGTTTGCTCAGCCGTATATGCTGCTTGGGTGCAGCCTGTAATGGAGTCCATCATATACTCAATTGCATTTAAACTAAGTCTACTTAGTAGAAAAATAACACAAAAAGACGGAGCAATATTGTTAGTGCACTGATGGTCTGTTTTCTCTTTTTTTTCTCTCAAATAAACTGAATTCACTCTGTTTAATGAGAAGTTTATTAGTCCCTATATCTATTTGTAATGTTTGGGATTTAATCAAAGTTGTTCAGAGGGGTAAAATTAGATTAAAGGGTGAAATTATGCAGCCAGGCAGCTGATAATAAGTATATCCACCGCATACATTACATGCTGATTGTGCTGCAAATGTGTGTCTATTTGTATTTTGACTGTTTGTATATATATATATATATATATATATATATATATATATGCACACAAACACACATATATAATTTTTTTGTACCACTGGGGAGTTGCATTTAATTTCATTGTACAGCTGTACAATGACAAACAAAGGCATTCCTTCATTCATTAATCCATCCATCAATCAATCATCCAATCGGCTCTCATGGTCGCAGAGATGCTGGAGCCTATCCCAGCAGTCATTGGGCGGCAGGCGGGGAGACACCGTGGCCAGGCCATCACAGCCCCCCACCACACACACACACACACACACACACGCACACGCACGCACACGCACACGCACGCACACACGCACACACGCGCGCGCACGCACGACCGACCGACCGATCCACCTGACCTCCAGGTCTTCGGGAGGAAACAGGAGTACCCTGAGGAAACCCACGCAGACACAGGGAGAACATGCAAACTCCACAGAGAACGACTCCCAAGTGTGGACTACCCCGGGGCTCGAACCCAGGACCTCCTTGCTGTGAGGCGACCACGCTAATCGCTGCACCACCGTGCCGCCCATAACAAGTATATATTTTTTTTGCCAAACGCTACAATCTAGTCTGGTTGTGTGTATGTGTCTAGTATATGCTGATATGCACGCAATGCATTATGAAACATATGGATATGTATCCTATTAACCTCGTGCTGAAGACCTACTCATGAGCCACTGGATGTAGTTCCCTGTGTCGACTCCTGCACCCTTGGGGTGGTCTCGTGCTGTGAGGGTCTTCAGGAGACGGCGGCTCTCTGCGAAATGCCCTGCCTATGTGCTTTCACCAACAACACTTCAAAGGCTTCCCCGCCTCTCCTCTGTTGATTCAGCCGGCACTTCCTCTTCCGCTCCCGCCATCCCTGAGTTTGAGGTTTCCCTTTGTATTCTCTCCTCGCGTTAGGGCAGGTTGGGGTTACTTGCTTTGCTTTGGCCCGCTGTGCTGAACTTGCCTCACGCACAAGTGAGATGACCGCCTCCCTCCCTCCCTGCTGCAGACGCCGCTGCAGGAGCAGCCGGATGACCCGGCTCTAAGTGCTGTCCTGTAGCGGCGGCGGACGCTCGTCAGATATGAAAGCTGCTACATTTGGCAACGCTTTAAAAAACCCTCAACCACACCCCCCCTTCCCCCCCACAAAGAAAATACACGTCTTTAAAAGATCAATGCTAGGGGATTGAACAGGGCTCCGGGAATTCGCGGCTTGTCTGGTAGATGTGCATCAGCTCAAGCCCAGAGGCCGCCGATGACGGGGTTTTTAATGGAATCAGCTGAAGTCTTCTTCTTGACTGGCATCAGCTGGCACGCGTGCGTCGTGCCCTTAAGTCATGCAAACCCAAGCTCGGTAGATTTGATGAAGTCCATGAAAATTTGATGCTTTTTCAAATGCAGGAAAAAAATCCGCACATTGGTTGATGAATTTAGATTTTTTTTCGTTAACTTAGCAGGTAGGGGTGTCCAACTTTAAACGCACGCGCACGCGCACGCACGCGCACACACACACACAAGATGTCACTTTGCAAAATGTGACAGCTTACATTATGCCAATCAAAAACCGTGGACAGTGTGTGTGTTCGTGCATGCATGTGCTGGTGCGCAAATGTATATTTGCGTGATTTTTTGTTGTTATTGTCTCCATTCATGTCTCCGCTAAAATCTGTGTGCGTCATGCGTGTGTTTGTTTTCGTGTTGTATGAGTATGGGTGAGCTCGCATTTACATATGTCTGTGACTAAGCCCATTGGCACAGTTCATCGTGATGCAGTGTTCCTTCCTAGGCTGTGCCCGTCTGCAGTATGTGTAGTTTCCTGTGTCCTGGTTGTAATCCTCCCTGCTGTCCCCTGGGGCAAAGCCGGGGATGCTAACAGCAGCCAAACTGCAGGTTGCTGCTGTAGAGAACAACAGGTCAGCCTGTCCTTGCCTCCCGGTGCTCTGAGCTGCGTGCTGGCGTCCTCCGCCGTCCAGTAGCACAGCGCAGTGCCAGCTAATGCGGAGGAATGTGGCTTCATTACCCGACACCGACCGGTACCGCTGGCACTTCCCGTGGGCTTGACCCCGGAGGTCCCTTCCATCATGTCTTTAAATGGAAAGGACAGTGTAGAACACAGGTCACTACTCGGGGGGTCTCATCTTATTCATTAGGAAGGTGCATGACGAGTGGAAACTAAATTATTCATCGCTCGCTTGTAAGATGGAGAGAATTCATGCGAATCTTTTTTTTTTTTTTTACCTAAAGTCCTGTCGAGGAAGGGTGGTGAGTGACGGAGAATAGTTTGTAATACAGAGCGACGCTCGGCACCGGTGTGGCGTGGCGCAGCGTGGAGGAAGCGTTGAGTCCAGGGCGCGCGTTCGGCCTCTCCTCCCCCCCCCCTCCCCCCGGTGAACTTGGCTGTTGTGAATGTGAGCGGGGTGCTGGCTGGCAGGCAGCCCGCGGCTGGGAGGTGAGACGGCTCAGGCTGCGCAGCCGAAAGGAGTGAGTCACAAATGAAGAGGGATGGATGACACGCCGTACAATGCAAGGCCCTGCCGAAAGTAAACCGGCTGCGTCTCTTCAAATCCAGCCCCGACCAGGAGCTGGTGTCTTCTGACACCGTGCCACGGTTTGTTCAAACATCCCCACAGGTTGGCACACAAGCGCACAAAAAACACGCTCATGGGAAAATTCCATTTTTTTGGGACTCTGCCCTGATTTCTCTCTCTCTCTCTCTCTCTCTCTCTCTCTCTCTCTCTCTCTCTCTCTCTCTCTCTCTCTCTCTCTCTCTCTCTCTCTCTCTCTCTCTCTCTCTCTCTCTCTCTCTCTCTCTCTCTCTCTCGCCCTTACTCTCCCTCGCTCCACCGCTCTCTGTCTCCCAGCCATGCTTCTCTCTGGAGGCCCAGCTGTGGGCAGACGAGGGTTTAGGGAGACCAAATATTCGGGACAGTCCCATATTACGAGCAGTTGTCTCGAATCCCGAATCCTGTTCTGTTTGTCCCGAAATTAGACAAAACCTGAGTTTTGATAAGTTACAGCTTAATAAAACATCAAATACTGATCGTTGTGAAAGTACTTGTGGTGTTACCCACAGACGGGCACTGCTGTATCCGTGGCCTGCTGCTGTAGTTGTTTAGCCGTCTACAGTAGTGCCGCGAACTGCTACATAACTGCTACATAACTGCTACATAACTGTTACATAACTGCTACATAAATGATACATAATTGATACATAACTGATATATAACTGATACCAGTGGGGAGCGGTGACCTTTGAAGCTGGGTATGCTACGTCGCCCCCCACCACCACCACCACTACCCCCACCCCAGGCACGCACACACGTACGAACGATCGCCCGCCCACCCACTATAACCCCCTCCCACCACTGCAAATGACACACTCACTCACTCACTCACTCACTCACTCACTCACTCACTCACTCACACACACACACACACACACACACACAAACACACAGATCACAGACAGCAGTACCACATAATAAACAAGCACGAGGCCACAGCGCACCAGAGCACACGTGGCGGCCTCGGCGGACCAGAATAAACCGCAGCAGCTATGTAACATGACACAAAAAAACCGCTCAAAAATACACACAATGTCCTACCTTATTTGTACGCGAAGTCCATCCTTCTTTGTAAATTCTGCGATGACTCTGTCATAAAAGCTGTCGGATGTTTTCATTCTGTGCAGCATTCCGAATAGTCCGAATAGTCGGGCCATGCCATCACAAAGGCCACCCGAGCGCATGAAAGACGTCAATTCGGAGACATTTCTCTTTGCCAGTTGAGGTGATGCATACAATACTGTAACGTTTATGGATAAGTAGACACGCTGGCCGCCGGCTGACGGGTCTGACCCTTTAGTCGAGCGGTTAGCGATGTCTCCCGCGGTGCGGACGATACGAGTTCGCGTCCCGGCCGCGGCAGTTCCTGTGGTTGCCCCCCGAATTCGCTACAATACTTCCAGTTCGCTGCACACAGGTACGTCATCGAAAACTGTGCATATGTTTCTTTCAAAGAGTTAAGTGCGCTCTCTGGAAAGGTCAGCTCATACAACTGAGATTTAGAAAAGTCCAATAGCCCAAGAAACTCCATCTTCTCCAGAGATGAAAGCCGCTTTTGCATTTGTTAATCAATAGTGTCCAACACATTGAAATAAAGATCTCCATAAGCAGCCTTTTTGTAAGCAGAATCTCCTCTGCTCCTCTTAGCTGGGTTCTCCCGTTCCTCTACCTGTGTAAAATCACGGTCAATTGCTCTGATGTTCTCTTCATTTGACTCACACAATACCAAATGTCCAAGCTCTTTGTTTGTATTGAAAAGTACGTCGGTGTGAGAAAAAATATCATAAAGAAGCTGCAGGAGAAACTGGAATTTGGGATCTTGGAAATATTGCAAAAATCCCGCTGCTGAAAGAATGGACGTTTCCTTCCCAGTCCAACGGGTTATTTTTTTATGTAATTGAAAAGTTCAATTAACGAATCGCGGTTCTCTTTTGCGGTGCTCACTAATCGAGACGTAGTATAATTCCACCTTGTTGGAGCAGCTCTGGGGAATCGTCTCCTAACAATGTCATCAAGAGCCTTGGTGCGCTTCGCAGACGTGGTAAAAAACGACCCTAGTCCATTTAAAGTTGAAAAGAAATGTTAACAGTGTTGCACGCTTGTGACAGCACCAAGTTAAGAACGTGCGCACAACAATGCACAAGGGTATCGGTCCCGAAGCTTGGCCTGCAAGCCATTCAGGTGGCCAGACATGACTACGGCGCCATCAAATTGTAGCGAATTCGGGGGGTAGCCCAGGAACCGCCACAGCCGGGACGCGAACCCGTATCTCTTGCACCGCGGGCGAGAACGTTAACTACGTCATATCAGCTCCCTCACGCCTCTGGGCGCACGCGCTTCCGATGACCACACGGTCTTACCATCCCACTTCTGACGCCATTGTGGCGAATTGAGGGGGCAGTCCGGGAACCACCGCACCCGGGACGTGAACCCGTGACTCCCACACCGCAAGCGACAACGTTAACCAGTTGACTAAAGGGTCCGACCCGTTAGTCAAGGACCAACGTGTCTACTTATCCATGCACGTTACACTATGTTTGACCGACACGCTTGTGGCCGCATTCCATTTCAGCTACAGTGGCAATAACATGCTCCGCTAAGGCAATGGCTGTTCGGTCAGCGCTGCCGTCTGAAACCCCCGCAAATCTCTCTTCCACCACCCCCTCTTCGGTAACGTACCTCCAGACTATAGAAAGCTGGCCGAAGTTGGACACATCTCTGGTTTCATCAGTTAGTATCGCTACAAAGCTTGCGTCTTTGACTTCAGATTGTATTTCATTCAGCAGCACATTCCCCACAGATTCCATCAGACCATTTTGGATGTGGCTTGACACAGAGTAGGTTGACGAGCTCAATATAATTACCACGATTGTCCGATCCTTCCCCCTCTGCCTCGGCCATCTCCTGGGTGCCGAGGTACACAACTATTCGCACGTCTTCATTCAACTGGTGATCGATTCGTGCATTGCCAAATGTCTGAAGTTTTACTAGACAATGTATGTGTGCAGGTGCACGCTCGTGTGTCATTGCTGTATGGAGATTGTTTAAATCGCCATAACCTGCTGTGGTCCAGGCTGTGCCTTCTGTAGAAAGAAAGAAGACATGGCCAACAGAATAGCTTGCTAACCTTTGGGCAGCTAGCTAGCCATGTATGTCAACCCAGCCGCACGGACTTTCGTGATGGCGTCACGTTAATTAATCTATCGTGATGCCATCACGATTATGACCTGATTTACGTGATGTGGCCAGGATCTGATAGAACCCTAACCCTAACCTTCGTGACCACATCACGCAAATCAGGTCATAATCGTGATGGTATCACGATCGAAAGTCCGTGCGACTGAGTAGTGTTTTTCGTATGGGGTAGCTTGAAAGTGAAGGATGAAATTCTTTGTTGATTTTGTGATGCCAAGTTCGGGAGTTGGACGTCCTCCTGCAATAATAATCTTTTTCTCTTCAAAAGTTCTCCGAGAAAACGGGACATAACGTAACGATTCTATACTATGCGAATTGTCGCTCATATTGAAAAGTACTGAAACGTATGGCGCTGAGCTAACTGAGCAAGACAGATAAGCGCCAACTAACAGTCACTACATCGCTAGATGGCAGTGTTGCGCATGTGTTTCCGGATAAGCGCGCAGCCAGCTTTTCTGCCCGCCAAACTCCCACGCTCGGAATCGCAGAGCGCATGCGCGAAATAAGCTGATCGCTGGGCAGCTTTGCCGGGAGCAGGGTAGATGTGGCAGACTGCGGTAACGCGAGCTGCCGTTTGAAAAGAAAACAATCCAAGAAATTGAGAAACAAACATTTAAATGACACGTTTTAATGTAAATAATGCTCATGCTACTTATTAAAAATATATTTTCAATTCATTATATACTGTATGTAAAGTCTCTCGTCGTTTTCAAATGCCTTGGGCATGCACCGCATTTATAGCTGATTATGACCGCTCGCCACGGACTGATACATAAGTGCGCATAGCCAGGTGCCGTCGTGTGGACAGATGTGACAGGCACCGCACTGATTAAAATGAATACGATGACAATGATTTAATGAAACGGATAATGATTTACACACTGTTACATACAACACAGTCGTCACGTTTATGTTTCCTAATGACAGTTGAACTCACGTTCATGAACAAAAACAACACATTTAACTGTCGAGCTTTGACTTTCACGTGTTTTACTCTTACTGTTCGTTGACGTTGAATGTGATGCACTGGAGGCCACGCCCACCGTAGCCACGTGACCACGTCCGCCCTCCCTCCAACTCCCGCGTCCCGAACTTCGGCCATTCTCATCCGGTCCCCCTACGCGGACTGAAAAATTAGCAGACCTTCTGGTCCACGCCTCTCTGATCCTGCAACAGGTTCCTGGTTGAGCAAGCACGAGCTCACCGTGATGTCACGCATCAGGGCCGGGCCGGCCTCTGCTCACTGGCAGACAGCCTTAACGGGTAGAGGTGGGGGTACGGACGAAGACGAGGAGGTGATGGAGGAGGAGAGGAGTTGATGAGAGGAACAGGATGAGGAGAAAGTCTGTAGAAGATTATTTGACCCTCCTTTTATCTGCTAATCTACCGTGGGAAGGTTACGTGGCGTGTGCGTGTTCGTGTGTGCGTGTGCGTGTGTGTGCGTGCGTGTGTGTGCAGCAGCTTTGAGCAGAGATGTGAGTGAAAGGCTCAGTTGTCGCAGCTTTGAGAGATATGAGCCATGTGAGACGGGTTTTGTGGTTTTGTGTAGCGATGCCAACACTCTGTAGATGAGTACCCATGTGTGACTGGGAAACGCACATCTTCACTGTCTTTGCCCTATTCAATCTGTCCCTCTCTCTCTCTCTCTGTTGCTCTCACTCGCTCTGTGGCTTCTCCTTCTCTGATCTCTCTCTCCTCCTCTCAGTGGGCTATTATTCACTCTCTCACTTTCTGTTTGGACAAATGCTTGGCCGGATCATCCAGCGGGCCAAAGGATCAATGGAAAATGCCCGTGGCCAAATCAAATTACTTCGGCTCCATTTGTAACTGTGGACAAGAAAGTAGAAAATATAAAATAATGTTATTTCCAGGGTCAGTGGCTGTCTGGAAAAAAAAGAGGGGGGGTTTTGTTTCTTTGGACGAGCAGCTCCGAGTCAAGGTTGTTTGGTTCATTCCGCAGAATGGATCATTACTGTTCAGCTCATTGATGCTGTCTCCACAGACTGCTGTTCTGCCTGCTCCCATTAGGTCTGATAGGGATGAACAAACAGAGTGGCTATAATGTAATGCTTAAAACCAGGTCTTCTGAGCAGGCAGCTGGTTTCAATAGAAGCTGTCCTAGTGAGAAAGGACACAAGGTTTTACTTTTGTTGATTCAAACTTTTCCTTTTTGTCCGCCAAACGCTTTCTTTCACAATTCCTTCTAAGATCCTGGTTCTTTATATTTTCCTCCTTCTCCTCCTCTTGCCTCCCTCTCACCCCCCCCTTTGCAGCCCTCCCACCCACGTGGTCTCCTGGGGCAGTTTGAGAACACATGATGCAGGTGTCAGGCCGTGGATGCTAAGCTATCCATTTCTCCATCTAATGGAGTTAGGCAGGGCCTCCCTTGACCCTTTAAACAGTTTGCAGTGGAGGAGGTGTCGGCCAGCGGCAGCATTACTGTGACATTCTCTCCTCGCTGCCTGTTTGCTCTCTGCCACCAGATCTCATCCCGGGCTGAAAAGCTGGGTTTGACAAAGAGAACCTTTAGTGTGCCGGTGGCGGGGGGGTGGGGTTGATTGATTTGTGAAGGTCGAGGTGTGTGTGTGTGTAGGAGGTGTGTATGCGTGAACACCACACATCCTCCGATGTACTGTAGCTGGGTACCTCCATCCAGGTTGTGGCCTTGAGACACTGTCCTCCAGCTCTCGCTCCTTTTCTTTTTCCATCTGCATCACCTCTATACCTTTATTTCCAGCCAGCTTCAGTTGTGGCTGTGCATGTAGCTCCAGATGTTTCGCGTTTTACTGCAGCATGCATCCACATGTGTACTTGAGGTCCAACAATACGCTGATCTGTGCCACCATGCACCCTGCAGAGGGGCTCCTTCTTCTTCTTCTTCTTCGTCTTCTTCGTCTTCTTCGTCTTCTTCTTCTTCTTCTTCTTCTTCTTCTTCTTCTTCTTCTTTTTTTGTGGTTACAAACCACCTGGTCTGGTGGCATGCATGCCTGCTACTGCCGTTCGCCACTCCCCATCCACCCGTCTTTTTTTCTTTTCTTTTCTTTTTTTTAATACACACAATCGTTGTAAGGAGAGATACCTTCCTCTTAAAAAAGGGGGAGGAATAGAAAAGAAGTGAGGCAGATGGAAGCAGACTGAGGCGGGGTGGGGAGGGTCGGTATGTTATGGAAAGGGAAGGGCACTTGGGAAAAGATGGGACGTGTGAAAGTGTGCGCGGTGTTTGTCTCACACCTCCAGCAGGCAGGGGGAGGCTGGGTGAGGAGCTAGCGAGCCAGCGGAGCCATTAGAGCGGATCTGACCGTGGGGCGGCCGATGCCCTGCTGCTAATTGTGTTATTTCTGGACAGTGGAGGGATCATCTCTACTGGGCTTTCAGCACTTTCCCCCCTGTAATACCTGTATGTCTTCCCTCCGTTTCACTCTCTTTCAACCCTCTCTCTCCCCCTCCCTCCCTCCTCTCTCTCCCCCCTTTTTTCTCTCTCTCCTCAACATGGTTAACAGAACATATTAAGAGCTGAAGGTACAGAAATAAGCACTTGACCCTCGCCTCGCAACGTAGATAATGTCTTCACACTCGCAGAGGAGAGAGAGAGGAGAGAGAGCTGGGGAGGAGAGAGAAAAACGAGAAGAAAATGTGTAAAAAGAGAAGAAGGAATACAAAGAGAGAGAGAAAGGATGGGCGGAGGAGAGCGGATTGTGATTCTCCTCCTTTGCCTGTTAACTGCTTTGGGAATTGAGAGATAAAGTCTGCTCAAAAAGCTCAGCGTCTGTAATCCAGACAGAGAGAAGGAAAAGGAGGATGGGGGTGGGTGGGAGGGTGAAAAGTGAATGCCATAAAAAAAATGGCTGCTCTCATCATTCCGCTCTGCCTTTGCATGCCCGCCATTAAAGCGAAAACGCCTGTGTTGTAGCAGCATCCGAGACAACACCTGCACAAAGTTGCAGCGCTCAGATAACCAGGGCTGTGGGAATTGGGCTGTTTCATGTGGAGAGGAGTCAGAGGCAGAGGGGGGGGCGGAGGGAGTGAGAGAGAGAGAGAGAGAGAGAGAGAGAGAGAGAGAGAGAGAGAGAGAGAGAGAGAGAGAGAGAGAGAGAGAGAGAGAGAGAGAGAGAGAGAAAGAGAGAGGTATATTTCAGGAGAAGAAGGCTTGGCAGTGCAAGAGAGGAAGCAAGTGAAGGCTTACAGAGGAAGGGAGATGACATAGGTGGAGTGCTACAGTGAGCAGAAACATCATGGCGTCCATCGGGGAGCCTCTGCAGCGAGCGGCTCCTCAGCAGCTCGGCACGCCAGCTGCTGCTGCATGCAGGACAGTCTGGACACCCACATTTGGTCGGACGTGTTGAGGAACGATCCGAAACATCATTCTGGGATCAGGTTTCCTGACAATGGGAAAAACCCCCCAAAAAACAAACCAACTCTGAAAACCTGGAATGATGCCCCCTCTCTGATCTCTTTGTCCTTAGTATGATAAGAACAGCCTTGCAGGCGTGTAGTTCAAATGATCCCAGATTGATTTTCCCACCGGCCCTCACACGTGTAATGATTGGAGAGTGAAGGGCCATCGCTCTTCCTCATGGCTGTTTCCTGATGATGCGCCGCAGATTAAAGCCTGTCGCAGCGCCCCAGCACGCCGCTCCGAAAGCCTCCGCCAAGCTGCAGCCGGAGCAGGAGAAGAGCTGCGACAGATGAGCGGGGCTTCAGCGCCGTGTTTTCCCTTGGCCTTGAAATGAGAATTTAATACTCTTGAGTGACGGTACTCCGTAAAAAAAAACAAAACGCCTGACTTGTGACAAAACCTAATTTTAGCCAGCTGTCAGAGTCATCACGCAGAGGAAGAGTCGTCAGGCAGAGGAAGAGTCGTCAGGCAGAGGAAGAGGAAGCGAGCCCAAAATATTGCAGGCGTGTTACCTTGAAGCGTTCTTCAAGGATATATATATTATAAAAATACTGCAGGCAAGCTATTTATAGCACTTTGGCCAGTGGTCGGTTCTCGTTTATTCATTTTATTTATTTATTTTTGTGTCCGTGGCGGAAAGAGTACGGTCTGCTCCAGAGGCCGAGCCGCGAGAAGAGCCCGAGCAGATAAAATCCCATCTGAGAAGAATCTGCAAGTGCGTGAAAGATTTATTATTTTTTAATCAAAACAGAGGGCGTAGAAAGCAGCTCCTCGGTGTGTTTTCCTTCCTCACATTCTGCGAAGACAATAGGGATTTTTTTGAAACAAGGAGACGAACTTCCATGAGAGAGTAGCTGTTTGGAGGGGCGGTGTTAGGTTTTCCCGCTGTTTGCACCGCCTTCACCCCGCAGTACAAAACGACGCTGGACCCAATTAAACTCCCCGCAGCCACGAGAAACGAGACGAAATTAAATCAATAACCTCCCGTATTGAGTTATATTTTGTCCACCTCTATTTTTGTCTCAACCTCCAACGTGTGCGTACACACACGCACGCGCACGCAGGCATGCGCTGCATGGGTGGAGAGCGTTAGTTAACAGGAAGTTGGTGTAGGGGCAGTGAGGTGGTGAATATTGATGCAGCTGCTATTGATTGAAGACCTCCAGGGTTTGTCTTCTTTTCTCCTGCTCGCCTCCTGCCCGTCCACGGGACTTTATGGAGCGTCCTGTCCGTGGCTGGTTGCACATTATGAGAGGAGTATAGGAGGCCCATTAAAGCGGCTGAGGAAGTACAATGTGTCCGCTTTCATACGCAGCATTACACACTCCCGCAGCAGATAGACGGTGGCACTTTAGTGCGGAGCAGAGTAAATCTACAGCCTACTCATCCCTGCCAGCCTCGCTGTAGGGGACACGTCATACCGGATACCTGATATACTCAGGTTCATACAGCTGCTCCGTCACAAGCTGCTGTTACTGGCACGTGGGTTGGGGTAAACCGGAAGACCGCAGCCTTACATGAAGACAGCATTCAGCACGCTACAACGACCGGGATTTCCCTCCTACCTAAAACGACCATGGGCGGTCAAAATGACCCCCGGTTTTTAAACTGGCGCCATGTCGCCTGGGCTGTCGGTTTTGCTTAAAGAAAATACAAGACACATGCATTCATGTAGTCAGTTAGAGACAGTCTACTTTCCTGCAATTCCTACAAGACTCTGTATGCTGTCAAGATAAATACCCGACTGGGATATTAATGTATTACATATGTTAGTATGTCTGTTATGAAACTAACGGACACCAAAATTATATTTTAACAACTTTAAAACTATTTTTCTAACAATTTAAAATGGCCGCTGTCCAACGCCTGTAAATACAGCAAGGCTTCGGTGGTAGTCATGGTGCGTCTTAGTCCATGGGCCAGACGATATTTCGGTACACTCAAGGTGGCAAAACTTACTTATAATTTTTGAAAGGATCCATGTCTGTAGATGATATTTTGGTATGATAACCATTCCTGAGTGGCAGCTGTATCACAGTTATCAGCTCATGAAGTTAACCACCCGCTAAACTAAATTGCATTTTAGACGCTGGTGCATATCCTGGTTTAGCCTCATGGTCAGGACATTTTTCAATGTTCTATAATATTGTCTTTGGTATCATTTTAAAGGGGACCTTCTTAGCTTTCATTCAAGCCCTGTTGTGGATATTTCTCACAAATATAGAGGTCACTTGAGCTCTTCAACCCATCAATAACACACATCTTTCTGCAATGTTCGCCTAAACTATATACTTTCTTTTAGCCCTGTGGCATCTAGGAATATCAGGGACACAAAACACAAAAACTGGAATACTCACAGGACTGTAAAGATTCAGTAAATGTATAATATACCCATACTATTTCATTGTGTGAGGTGATTGTGAGCCTTAAATGAGAACTAGACCAAAGCCAGTTAGGTCACAAACTGGTCTCTATACATTTGTTTAAATACACAATCAAAATACATGATAAAAAGGAATACCATAGTGAGGTAATGAACTATTTTAATATTTTAAACAACATTGACATTTACATATACTTAGTCAATGATACATGTAATCCCATATCATTATTGGGTATATGTAATGGTAATGGGTAGGGTAATGGGTATATGTGAATATGGTTACATTATTGTTATCAAGCTCTGGGTAACCAAGTCCAGAATCAACATCCTGTGCATCAATAGACTACTACCACAGTAATACCATCAGAATCATCACACTGTCATTCATCAAACTGCTCGTTTCTCTCATCATCTGACTCCCCAAGTTCAAAGTCCAGTTCTGGACCATCCTGCTGTTTTTGGTTACTGCAGGTCTGTAACCTGCACATGTCTGTGCATGGAAGTCCATTTGACAGGCACATGCAGCTTGGCATTTTGCATGAATGCACACACTTGCATGTTAGCATGTATTATTTTACTTCTGTTAGTGTACCAAATAAAATGGCACCGATGAAGTTGTGTCACCTTGGGTGATATCGATATCTGGTCTGACCCATGGACTAACTGGCTTTGGTCTAGTTAGTTTCTTAGTAATAATGCCCTTCTAATTTAAGGTTCACAATCACCTCACACAATGAAATAGTACGGGTGTATTATACATTTCCTGAATCTTTACAGTCCTGTGAGTATTCCAGTTTTTGTGTTTTGTGTCCCTGATATTCCTTGATGCCACAGGGCTAAAAGAAAGTATATAGTTTAGGCGAACATTGCAGAAAGATGTGTGTTATTGACGGGTTGAAGAGCTCAAGTGACCTCTATATTTGTGAGAAATATCCACAACAGGGCTTGAATGAAAGCTAAGGAGGTCCCCTTTAAAATGATACCAAAGACAATATTATAGAACATTGAAAAATGTCCTGACCATGAGGCTAAACCAGGATATGCACCAGCGTCTAAAATGCAATTTAGTTTAGCGGGTGGTTAACTTCATGAGCTGATAACTGTGATACAGCTGCCACTCAGGAATGGTTATCATACCAAAATATCATCTACAGACATGGATCCTTTCAAAAATTATAAGTAAGTTTTGCCACCTTGAGTGTACCGAAATAGGAAATTTTGGGCTCTGGCCCATGGACTATCTGTAACGGCGTCTGTAACCAGACATGTGGGCAATAATCAAAAATCAAGTTGAGACTATTATTCTGCACTGGAGGACGCTAGTGTGTTTCTAGGACAGAGCAACATGATCACGCGCAATTACGCGCGGTCATTTTGACCGCTCCTGGTCGTTTTAGGTAGATCTTATCATAGCTTTTTCGTGCAATTGATCTAAAACTTATTTTAATGTAAATATATGCAATTCTAGGTGCACTCATGGAGCGGCAGGTCTATATCTTTTTTTCCCGCAATTATATTAAACTTTGAAAATCCAAAACCGTCAAAATGACGGCCTTGGTCGTTCTATTATGTAGCACGTATTCACATTATTGCAGTTTGGATGAATCACCTGTTTTTGCAAGGCTTACCGTCACAGGTGACAGCTCATTTTTAAATTGATTTAGGAATTTGATTTACTGTGATTTTATTGACCATCAAACACTATTTTACTGGTTCTACATATCTGTGTGTGTGTGTGTGTGTGTGTGTGTGTGTGTGTGTGTGTGTGTGTGTGTGTGTGTGTGTGTGTGTGTGTGTGTGTGTTGAAGCACAGTTTACAGTTGTGCAGCCTCTCGTTGTTTAAAGGATTTGGCATCAGATTGTGTTGTGTCACCTGTAGCTTGTATAAGCTGTGGTTGTGCGCCTCTAAACCGACTCCGCTAACAAACAATACTGTAACACTGTTATGGCTCGCTCACCCCGCGCCGTGGCCCGCCCACCCCGCGCCGGCAGCCAATCGGCTCGTCAGGGCCGGGCTTAGTCATCAGGGCTGGGCTTACATTTGGTGGCCTCCTTGTCAGTTCGTGTTGTAACCTCCCCGCACCCGCAGTAGCGGCCACTCTCCTCTCTCGGTCCTTTTCTCTACGAACTCATCCCAGCCCTTGGTTCATGTTTTTCCCTTGCAAAGTTTCTCCGTGGAAGTATCCTGCCTTGTTCCCGTTTGGATTACCCGCGAGCCTTTTTCCCCTTGGACTTTCCGTTTTTTTTCCTTGTCGCTCATTGCCTTCCTATGTCTGACTATTTGTACGCGTAAGGAATAAAGTACGCCAGTTTTCGGCTAACCCCATCTCTGTCTGGTGTCGTGCGCTTGGGGTCTTCCACAAACCCTAACAGTACGAGCTGACCATGACGACCCCAGCCGACACAGAGAGCGTACTGGCCAGCCCGCTTCGAGCGGCTCTCATCGAACAGATCCAACTGACTAACTCCCA
Organism: Lampris incognitus; assembly: GCF_029633865.1. Taxonomy (NCBI): domain Eukaryota; kingdom Metazoa; phylum Chordata; class Actinopteri; order Lampriformes; family Lampridae; genus Lampris; species Lampris incognitus. Next base: position 39,084,468 of record NC_079219.1, on the reverse strand, counting down.
CATCCAGCAGCTAGAGGCGGCCTCCGCCGCGGTGAGAGATCTTCAGACTCGGGTCCCGCCCCTCCAGGCCTGTGTGGGTAACCTAACGAGGCAGCAGGCGGCGTTGGCGAGCCAACAAGCAGAGATCCTGCAGCAGTTGCAAACCATCACGGTGGCTCTCACCATCCAGCCGCCGGGCCAGCCTGCCCCTGGAGTCGTGGGTAACCCGCCCCCTGGGCCCGCTGCCCCGGTTAACCCTGTGGGGCTCAACCCAGTTCCCCGGGAGCCCTGCCTCTCCAGCCCACGACCGTTTGATGGCGACTTTGAGACCTGTGCCACGTTCATCATGCAGTGTGAGCTGGTCTTCCTGCACCAACCCAGCATGTTCACGTCTGATGCTGCCCGGGTCGCTTATGTGACCAACCTGCTCACAGGCCGAGCAGCTCAGTGGGCCACTGCTTCCTGGTCCATGAAGGCCAGTTTCTGCCTCACCTATGAGGCCTTTGAGGCGGAACTACGGAAGGTTTTCCACCATCCAGTCGGTGGCCAGGACCCTGGTGCTCGGCTGAGCAGTATCCAGCAGGGCAGTGGCAGTGTCACAGACTACTCGGTGGAGTTTAGGCTGGCTGCAGCTGAGAGCGGCTGGAACGACCGGTCACTTCGGGTCACCTTCTGGAGAGGTCTCAGCGAGGCTGTGAAGGACCAGCTAGCCACCCGGGAGGAGCCCAATTCCCTCGAGGACCTGTTCAAGCTCGCCATCTGCATCGACGGACGCCTCTGGGAGAGGAGGTGCGAGCGAGCCCTGCGTGGATCCCCGTCCATTCCCCAGTCGTCCAGCACTCCTAACAGGATCCCTACTCCTGTTCACCCCACTTTCCCTGTGGCCGTTTCTCCCCCCGCGCCCCAGACCACGACGGGGGAGGAATCTATGCAGCTGGGGCACACGCGCCTTAGTCCGGCCGAACGGGAGGCCCGGTTCATGGCGGGTCAATGCCTCTACTGTGGCCAGAAGGGACATCTGATCAGCGGCTGCCCCACTCGGCCAAAAGACTAGGCTCACTGGGGCCCCGGGAGATCCTAGTGAGCCGACTTTCCTGTTCCCGCCGTCCTGCCTCACAGAACCATCTAGTTAGCGTTACCCTGGCCTGGCCTGACCAGCGGCTCACGGTGGGTGCACTCCTCGACTCGGGGGCTGATGAGTGTTTCCTGGACTCGGAGTTTGCTGCCCAGGCTAACATCCCGCTAGAGACGCTGGAGAAGCCCATGGAGGCCTTCGCGCTGGACGAGCGCTGCCTGGCCAGCGTCACCCAACGCACCCACCCTGTCTCTCTCACCATAGCAGGTAACCATGTGGAGAGACTTTGGTTCTACATCATCCAGTCCCCGTTAGTCCCTGTGATCCTAAGGCGCCCCTGGTTCGTGCAGCATGAGCCACACATCGCCTGGGCCTCCGGTACCATCATGGAGTGGAGCTCCTGCTGTCATGCCCAATGTCTCCAGGCGGCTCCCGCCCCATCACTCTCTGTTCCCCCTGAGTACCATGAGTTAGGTGAGGTTTTCAGCAAGACCCGGGCCCAATCTCTTCCTCCTCATCGGCCTTATGACTGTGCTATCGACCTCCACTCTGGGGCACCCCTCCCCAGCAGTCGTCTGTACAGTCTGACCATCCCCGAGAAAGCTGCGATGGAAGAGTACATCTCCGAGTCCTTGGCAGCGGGGCTCATTCGGCCCTCGTCCTCCCAGGTGGCAGCTGGATTCTTTTTCGTGAAGAAGAAGGACGGGGGCCTCCGACCCTGCATTGACTATCGCCAACTCAATGAGATAACCGTCAAGAACAAGTACCCCCTTCCTCTCATGAGTTCCACCCTTGAGCCCCTCACCCAGACTACACTCTTCACTAAGCTGGACCTCTGGTGTGCCTATCATCTGGTCCGGATCCGGAAGGGGGACGAGTGGAAGACAGCCTTTAAGACGCCCCGGGGTCATTATGAGTACCTGGTCATGCCGTTCGGCCTCACCAACGCCCCGGCGGTATTCCAGGCTCTCATGAATGACATTCTCCACGACATGCTTGACGAGTTTGTGGTGGTGTACCTCGATGACATCCTCATCTTCTCCAGGACCCTCGAGGAACATGTCCAGCATGTCCGCCGGATACTCGAATGTCTCCTCCGGAACCGGCTCTTCGTCAAGGCAGAGAAGTGCCGGTTCCATTCCCCTTCCGTTGACTGCCCGGGCTTCGTCGTTGAGAGGGGACAGACCCGGGCCGACCCCCGCAAGATCCAGGCTGTGGTGGACTGGCCCGATCCCACATCCCGGAAGGAATTACAGAGCTTCCTCGGGTTTGCGAACTTCTATCGGAGGTTCATCCGGAACTACAGCTGCGTGGCAGAACCTCTCACCAGGCTGACCTCCCCCTCCCAGCCGTTCATCTGGTCCCTGGCTGCCCGCTCTGCGTTCCAGTCCCTCAAGGAGAGGTTCACCAGCGCCCCGGTCCTGCTCCACCCCGAGGCAGTTCAGAGGCAGTTCATCGTAGAGGTGGACGCTTCGGACACCGGGTTGGGGGCTGTCCTCTCCCAGCGGTCAGCGTCTGACCAGAAGGTCCACCCATGCGCCTTCTTCTCTCGCCGGTTCCTCCCCGCCGAGGAGAACTACGATGTCGGGAACCGGGAGCTGCTGGCAGTGGTGGCTGCTCTGGAGGAGTGGCGCCATTGGCTGGAGGGGGCGGAACAGCCGTTCACCATCTGGACGGATCATAAGAACTTGACGTTCATCCGGGCAACCAAGCGCCTCAATGGTCGGCAGGCACGGTGGGCCAGCTTCCTCAGTCGGTTTGACTTCACGCTGACTTATCGCCCCGGGTCCCGCAACACGAAGGCAGACTCCCTGTCCCGACAACACCCGAGGAGGGAGCCAGCTACAGAGGAGCCAACTCCTATCCTTCCTGAGGCCAGGGTGGTTGGCGTGGTTACCTGGGGCATCGAGACCGTGGTCAGGCAGGCGTTGCGCTCCCATCCCGCCCCAAGCCACGTCCCTCCACGCCGCCTATTCGTCCCGGACACAGTCCGGCCCCGGGTTCTCCAGTGGGGCCATGCCAGTCAGTTTGCTTGCCACCCGGGTGTCCACCGCACCTTCACCTTTCTGGCTCGGCGTTTCTGGCGGCCCACCATGAGGAACGACGTCAGGGACTTCGTAGGGGCCTGCTCCGTCTGTGCTCGCAGCAAGGCCTCTCACCAGGCACCCGTGGGTGTGCTGCAGCCCCTCCCAACTCCAAGCCGGCCCTGGTCCCATGTGGCGTTGGATTTTGTCTCCGGACTGCCGCCCTCCCAGGGTAACACTGTGATCCTGACAGTGGTGGACCGCTTCTGTAAGGGAGTGCACCTGGTGGCCCTCCCCAGCCTCCCATCGGCTTCTGAGACGGCGGACCTCCTGACGAGCCACGTGTTCCGTCTCCACGGCCTTCCCCTGGACGTCGTCTCGGACCGAGGGCCCCAGTTCGTCTCCGAGGTATGGCGGGCCTTTTGTAAGGGGTTGGGTGCCTGTGTTAGTCTCTCCTCTGGCTATCACCCACAGACTAACGGACAGACAGAGAGGATGAACCAGAGCGTGGAGTCTGCCCTCCGGTGTGTGGCCGCCAAGAAGCCCAGCTCCTGGAGCCGGTTCCTCCCCTGGGTCGAGTATGCCATCAACTCCCTGGTCAGCTCTGCCACCGGCCTCTCACCTTTTGAGGTGTTCCTGGGCTACCAGCTGCCTCTCTTTGCTGCGCAGGAGTCGGAAGTGGCGGTTCCCTCCGTGCAGGCCAATCTGAACCGGTGTCGTCGCGTCTGGGAGGTGACCAGAGCTGCTCTGTTCTGGGCAGCTGAGTGCGGCAGTCAGGGAGCCAACCGACGCCGGTCCCCAGCACCTACGTACCAACCAGGCCAAAGGCTGTGGCTGTCCTCGAAGGATCTCCCGCTTCAGTCCACTGCGAAGAAGCTGAACCCCCGGTTTGTCGGGCCCTTTGAGATCAGGAGGGTTCTCAGCCCCGCGGTGGTGAGTCTTAAGCTTGTGGCTTCCTTGAAGACCCATCCCGTGTTTCATGTGTCTCGGGTTAAGCCTGTCTCCCACAGTCCTCTGATGCCTCCGGCCCCGGCTCCGCCTCCCCCTGAGATCGTGGATGGGCACCCCCAGTGGAAGGTCCGCCGGCTACTGGATGTCCGGCGCCGAGGACGGGGGTTCCAGTATTTGGTGGACTGGGAGGGCTACGGTCCGGAGGAACGTAGCTGGGTCTCCCGCCAGCTCATCCTGGACCCTGGGCTGCTCACTGAGTTCCATCGTTCCCATCCCGACAAGCCGGGCAAGTCGCCTGGTGGCTCCCGTGGAGGGGGGGGTACTGTTATGGCTCGCTCACCCCGCGCTGTGGCCTGCCCACCCCGCGACGGCAGCCAATCGGCTCGTCAGGGCAGGGCTTAGTCATCAGGGCTGGGCTTAAGTTTGGTGGCCTCCTTGTCAGTTCGTGTTGTAACCTCCCCGCACCCGCAGTAGCGGCCACTCTCCTCTCTCGGTCCTTTTCTCTACGAACTCATCCCAGCCCTTGGTTCATGTTTTTCTCTTGCAAAGTTTCCCCGTGGAAGTATCCTGCCGTGTTCCCGTTTGGATTACCCGCGAGCCTTTTTCCCCTTGGACTTTCCGTTTTTTTTCCTTGTCGCTCATTGCCTTCCTATGTCTGACTATTTGTACGCGTAAGGAATAAAGTACGCCAGTTTTCGGCTAACGCCATCTCTGTCTGGTGTTGTGCGCTTGGGGTCTTCCACAAACCCTAACAAACACATACGTTCGAAATCATGCGTTTAACCTTCATTTGAACACATACAAAAATTCTAGCGAGATTACCGCCTCACAAGAAACTAACAGGCCATCACCAAATATGTTGTGGTAAGATAAGAGGTAAGATGTCTTTATTGATCCACCAGGGACATGCTGTTTGTTCAGGTCAGACAGTGGACAGCAATGCACAGAAAACACAGATAAACACACACAATCAGGAATCAGCTAGAAAGTTGGCCTTAGAAACAAGACAGTCCTGAGGGGTGTTGTGGAGTTGGTGTAGGGTGGACGTGGGGGTGGGATAGGGTGGACGTGGGGTAGGGGTGCAATAGGTCCAGGTCTGCTAGAACAGTGGTTCTCAACCTTTTTGGGGTCCTGGACCCCCTGCGTATTTTTGATCTACCCTGAGGACCCCTCCACCTGATCTTGGGGGAGGGGGGTTGCAATTTGATAGAAACAGTAGAAACTGCATTTTAAATTGCATTATAGCATTTATTCACTCTTTGGGGCAAAAATAAGAGCTTTCAGTTGTAACTTAGATATAGTTAACAAAACAGAATTCTTATGCAGTAACTTTCAGATATATGTAACAACACAGAATATGTATTCAGTAACTTTCAGATATATGTAACAGCAGAATTTTTATGCAGTAATTTTTAACAATGCAAACGGGAGCGAGATCTCTTATTAAAATATAATAAATTACACTTGTGAAACAGATGTAATTAGAGAAAAAAGTCCTGTTACCCTTTATAGTTTAGGTGGATAAAGGTCTCAGTCACATTTGAGTAAAATAATCCTATTTCTATAAATGTCATAGGATCTTTTTTTTAAAGATATTTTATTTTCACGGACCCCTTGCAATTACACCACGGACCACTAGGGGTCCGCGGACCCCCGGTTGAGAAACACTGTGCTAGAAGAACCTGACTTCTGCGCGAGAAGTGAAGAAACATATTAAATGATAGGTGCAATCTTGTGAACATGCCTCTCCTCCTGAGCGATTCAAAGGGTGCTGGGCTGATTCTCATGCACGAGACAGGTTATTAATAATAGATCAGACTCTGAGTCTGCATTTTGATCATAGCTAGAAATCCTCTCTGCAGAGATGGAAGGGCTTTCCTTTCCCCATCTGCGTGGCTTCAACCTCTTAGCCCAAGTATCTGTCCTGCGATGACCCCGTCCTCTCTGCACCACAGATCTTTCTCTTAGCGGTCTCAACCAGACCGCCCACGACCACAAGGCTGCAGCTGGACTGTGAACTGGACCTGGTCTACCTGCAGCATGTCTTAAACACTGTGTGGACCGTCTTACTCCCCATAGACAAGACTCGTTGTCTCCCCACACCGCACGACTCCAGCTCAGTCATGCTTCTGTGTTTGACTGACTCCTGAGTAAGGCTGAGGGATATTGAAAAGAAATCAGCATCTTGAGATTTGTTTTTTGTTTTTTTTGCAATGTGTAATTTAATATAGAAAAATTAAAACGAGTTCATATAAATTTACCACATAAGCTCCATTTGCAAAGAATGAACTCCCGTAACGAGGGAGACTTTAGAGGGGACAACAAGGCTATTGTCTAAGAAGGTATTGAAGAATAAATCATGTTATTTGTCAGGCGCACTAAGACATTTTTCTTTGAGAGTTATAAACATAAAGCAGACCTGGCTAGAGGTTGTTTTCAGTCATGCAATTCGAGTTTTAGGCTAACATGACTAATGGGCCCAGTTTGTTTTACACTCCATCCTTTGCAACGCGACTGCTGCAAATGTGTGTATTGTCACATCAACTCTGAAACAACCCATTATTCAGCCATATGCAGCTGTCAGTAACATGCAGCTGAGGCCTCCGGACTGAGGAGACGCACGTCTGGAGACACAGACGAGTGTAATGCTGGCGCCAACAGACAGGGGACTCAAACGCACGACTCACACGAGGCAGGTAGAATAAAGATCTTCACTTGCAGATGGGTACAACACGCAGTAAAGCAGTACAGTAAACAGGCAGAGGTGTCCACACGCCAGGCAGAGACGGAGCCTAAACACGGTAGCTAGTGGCAATATTACTCTGGAACTCACGAGCGGTGGAGAGCTGGAACGTTTTGACACGCAGGTACAAAGACCAACTGGCAAAGTAACAGGGCAAATGAGGAGGTTTAAATGCCCAGGGTAAGTGTAACGACCATGACTGATTAGATGACCACGATAAGTAGACTCGCTAGCCAGTTGGCTAAGAGGTCGTACCCTTTGGTTGACTGGTTAGCGCAGTCGCCCGTGGTGCGGGAGGACCCGGGTTCGCGTCCCAGCTGCTGCAGAATCCCAGCTGCCACCTGAATTCGCTACAGTAGACTACTGACTAAATCAGGGGCAGGTGAGTAATTAGACACAGGCGAGGGCAATGAAGGAGGAGGGAAACGCTTGAGGACAGGAGCTTAAGACAGGTGACGTTACAACGAGGAAGTCCAGAGGAACTGTTGTCTGATTTAAGACCCCGCTGCTGTCAGTTGTTCACGGCTATGAGAGGTCAGGTTTCAGTGGATGGCAACAAGGACTATGAGTAAAGAAGCACATTTTGACAGGTTTCGGTTGGTTGTTATATTGTAAAGAATAGTTACGCCATGTTGGTGCTTGGGCAAGTAACATCAGACATTTCAGTTTTTACATCGTGATTCTTCTTCTTCTTTCATTCCCACTGCTTAACATACATGTGTTTACTGTCTTAATCTTAGCTCATCTGGTGTGTCTTTCTTATCCCATTCTCTCATATGACCCACACACACACACACACACACACACACACACACACACACACACACACACACACACACACACACACACACACACACCTTCACCCTCCCTAGTGTTTCCATTGATCCCAGCTGCCCTCCAGCTGCTGAACTGGGGAGAAACTTGAATTGGTAATAAAATGCTTCAGCCTGTAATTACACTGTAAATTATTATAATTGCCTGATGTTGTTGATGCTGCGGCCTCCTTACATGCCCCCTCAGGGTTAAAAGACAAAAACCAAAGCTGGGAAGTTGTGTGTGTGTGTGTGTGTGTGTGTGTGTGTGTGTGTGTGTGTGTGTGTGTGTGTGTGTGTGTGTGTGTGTGTGTGTGTGTGTGTGTGTGTGTGTGCATTTCCCACATGTTAAATACAGATGAGGGTTAACTGCTTGAAATATTGATTAAATGTAAATCTGGCAGATACACACCAGCTTTTGGTGCAGTTTTTCTTAGTTTCTCTCTGGGTTTGAATTACGGGGAATTAAGGGGAGCTCAGCTCCCCTGAAAAGGACATGAGCTCCCCTGAAAGCCTACTTTGAGAGATTCAGGGGGAGATCTGAAACATCGTCAATTTTTGTGTCACAAGTTATAGATATTTTTTTTCTGTACATTAAGGTGGCTGATATGAATAATAATTGTAAAATATACCAGTGTTGTGTTTGTTGTGTTTAAGGAGTTGTTCTTTTATCCGATGAGAGGGTCTGAGGACAGGATGTTGTGTTGCTGGTAAGCCCACTGAAGCAAATTTGTGATACAAATAAAATTAATTTGATTTTATTTTGATTTATTCGCTCATTACATTCCAATGGCTGGGAGAGTGGGGCAGGCTAGGCTAACTGCTAGCCCATGCAGACCGGCAGTTCCGATAACACCAAGGGCGGTCTGGCAGCGGCCTCGCCTAGCCTTGACTGTGTGTTTAGTGTTGTCATGTGGAGTGCGGGGAGGTGTGTCGAAGGTGTCTGGCTGGGAGAGCTAGTATTGGACTTGCTGAGGTGAGGGAGCTTGGTCTGCTGCATCCTGTGGGTCCAACGACCACAGGGCTGTCTGGCTTTCATTCTCAGGGACAGTGATATATATACTGTAGCGAATTCGGGGGACAACGCAACCACAGGAACTGCCGTGGCTGGGAAGCGAACCCGTATCGCCCGCACCGCAGGAGGCATCGCTAACCGCTCGACTAAAGGGTCAGACTCGCGAGCCAGCGTGTCTTCTTATCCATGCACGTTACACTACCCCCCTCCTTCGGGATGCGCATCCCCGCGCTTAAGCGTATCAGCTCCTTCACGCTTCAGGGCGCCTACGCTTCCGATGGCTTTACGGTCGCTCCATCCCACTTCTGACACCAATGTAGCGAATTCGGGGGGCAGTCTGGGAGACCGTCGCCATGGCCGGGACGCGAACCTGTGTTCCCCGCTCCGCAAGCGACAACGTTAACCAGTCGACTAAAGGGTCCGACCCGCGAGTCAGTGGCCAGCGTGTCTTCTTATCCATGCACGTTACAATATATATATATACAGTATATATATATATATATATATATATATATACAGTATATATATATATTTTTTTTTTTGTTTTGTTTTAGTTTAGATATATGTGTTAGTGTGTTCTTGTAGTGTTTGGATATGTGTTTTTGTCTTTGTGTTGCACTGCTGTGGGCTGGAGGAAACGATGTTTCGTTTCAGTTCATGTACGCAAGTGCATCAAATGAAATGACGGCGTTTCTGATATCTGATTCTTAATCACAACGCCGTGTCTATTCCTGCTGTGGCCATCCATGCGTGGGGGCGCTCTCAGATCACCACATTAACGTCCCCACTTCAACGTCTTCTCTTCACTGAGCGGGCTAGCTAGGCGTCCGGGTGGTGCAGCGGTCTATTCCGTTGCCTATCAACACGGGGATCCCCGTGTTACCGCCGGCCTGGTCGAGCGTCCCTCCAGACACAGTTGGCCTTGTCTGCGGGTGGGAAGCCGGATTTGGGTAAGAGTGGGGTAGTTGGCCAAGTACAATTGGGGAGAAAGATGGAGAGAAAAAAAAGTTAGCAAGCTAACAAGTTGCCCTGTGGTCGTTTCTGACATAAGGTAAGAATCAAGGAGTTGTTTGAGCTGTACGTTTGTGAAGACTGGCCCTCTTGCTATTGGCGTTTTTTTGTTGTTGTTGCTATGATTGTTATGTGATTCTTTTCCGGTCTATTCTGTTGTTATCAGATTGACTTACATGGCGTAGGATAGGCTAGCTAGCCTTGGCAGTGTGTGGCATGTGTGTGGTATCGATAGTAATTTTATTTAATCCTGTGGTGTTTCGATTCTACTCTTGCAAGGTGTTGAACACAAGTGTGACGGATGCTGTATTGTGGCGTATTATCATAACGGCGTCGCTCCCAGGATGTGTTACTATGCAGTAGGCGTTTGCGTGTTGTGTTTAAAGTGTGGTTGTTGTCTTGCTAGCCCGTTTTGTGTAAGACCAAAAGTTGAGGGGTGTGGCCATGTTCCGATGTTGTCATGTGATGTAACCAAGGCGTGGTCTGTTTAGAAGTGTTGCGCAAACCTTTGGCTGATTCACGGTGTATCTTTGTTGTTGTTGCTCGAGTGATATAAAAACACTGCAACGGTGAATTGTTTTCCTGTGTTACCCTGCATGACTAGATTTTCCTCTGTATGAAGTGAAATGTTATTGACAGTATTAACTGTATGTAGTGTAACGGTGGAATGTTTTCAGTAACCCTGTAATTAACCGCGCGCGTCCATGTATGCGCGTGCACGTGACACGCGCTGTAATGGTAAACAGGGCTCCGCTGAAAGTCACTGTGCAATTCAAACCCTGGTTTGTCTGGTAGGGCTGAGGAAGGCAATTGCTCCCTCCTGGTTTAAGGGCTTCTCTTGGGATTGAAATCCATCACCTGCTTGTTTGACGTTTGACTCCGTCAGCAGGAGCTCCACATACACAACCATGGCCGACATCACAGCAAAGAAGACCGCAACCAATTTGTTGTACCGTTAAAAATGTGTTGTACAGAATACCAGAGATCTTGGATTTATCTTGTCCACATGACAAATCCGAGATGTCCGTATTCACGTAAGGATGTGAGCGAAAGCAACAGACTGTCTGATGTGAGGCAGCGTTGTGTTAGGATCTTTTGAAATCCTGTCACGTCGGTTCAACCTCACCTGAGTCCCTTAGCAGAGCGCAGGCCGGTGTCCATGCTGCTGAACCCCCCCCCCCCATCCACTGTGACAAGCATGTTGCGTTTGATGAGAGAAATGGAAGACAATTACATTCTGTCCTCCCCCTCCCCCCATGACTGCCTGCTCCCCCTCTCCTCCACACTGTATACATGTCACCTCTGCAGGGCTGCACGGTTAAGGCCAAAACGATAATCATGATTATTTTGATCAATTATTGAGATCACGATTATTTATCGCGATTTATTCATCGATTATTCATTGATTTTAGGGGCAAAATATTTTTATTGAACTTTCACATTTAAATAAACAGCACTGCTTTAACCTCCACGTTGTGCTACATTCCCACTTAACAAATCATTGCATCGAAATAAGACAAGTTTATTATTAACCTGAATTCAGTGCATCTCTTAGAAGCTAAATATAAATGAAATTGTGCCCAAAACATAGGCTAGCTAAAAATAAATATGCTATCACATAATGAGATCAACCAAAATAAAACAATTCAGGCCTATGCAGAAAAGGCAATATTATAGTGTTTACAGGTTTTTTGGTAAGACAGACCAGCCTGCTAACATGTTCTGGCTTGAGAGACGAGGGAAGGCAGGACACTACATTTCCCCCAGTGCTAAAGACTCTCTCTGAAGGGGAATGTGTGGACAAGTACTTTTTTGCCAGTCTTGAGAGTCGTGGGTAGGGTCTCTAGTGTTCCCTCCACCAGTCCAGTGGGTCCTCCTCATTGTCAAGGTTGCCTAATTGTAGGTAAGACTGTAGCTCAGAGGCTATAGCTTGTTGTTCCTGGTGGGGTCTTGGTGTGGTTCCCTTAGCGGTCTTGAAGAAGCTCTTAAGGTCTTCTTTTTCTGTGAAGTGGGCGGATCCTCAGCAGTGGCAATGCGGGGATCAGTTGGGCCCATCTCCTTGACAAGAGTATGGTATAATGTATGTGTAATAGAGTATGGTGGATGGTATAATGTATGTGTAACAGAGTATGGTGGATGGTATAATGTATGAGTGATAGAGTATGGTGGATGGTATAAAGGAAATATACTTGTTCTCCTTGTTGAAGACACTACTTAAAGTGAACGAAAAGCCGCTGCCTTGTCTGCATGGCACCGCAGACTCTTTAGTCGATTATTTTTACCTCCTCTATTTATAATCCATACTCTGTCCTACATATGTCTCAGGCGAGGTACAGACTGCTCCCGTGGGAGGCCTCGTCGCTGAGAAGCCGCCTGCTCTGTCTGCATCATGATGAGGTCAGATAGCACCACGCCACAGGAAGCGCAGCTATTTCTATCTCTCTGATTCGCTCAGCTGAAAGGGGAGAAATCACATTTAGCTGGTTACATCTGATCGACTGATCGATTACTGACAGGAGAGATGGACGACTCCAAGTTGTGTCTGACATAAAGCAAATTGATCCTCAGGGAATTTGGACCGACTGACTGACTAAAATACAACATGACTGATCGCTGTAGTTTTCATATGGTTTCATACGGTTTCATATGGTTCAGGGTGGCTCATGTTAGCGAGAGCACGTTGAAGTGTGAAACTTTGCCAAGAGAACGTACCTCCATACAGTGGGAGTAGATTAGGGCAGGGTGCAGTTTGAAGAGACGGCTGGTTCCCCCCCTTTTTTTTTTTTCTCCCCAATTGTATCCGACCAATTACCCCACTCTTCCGTGCCGTCCGGTCACTGCGCCACCCTTTCTGCCGATCCGGGGAGGGCTGCAGACTACCACATGCCTCCTCCAATACATGTGGAGTCACCAGCCGCTTCTTTTCAGCTGACAGTGAGGAGTTTCACCAGGGGGACATAGCACGTGGGGGGGAATCACGCTACAACCCCTCCCCCAAACAGGCGCCCCGACCGACCAGAGGAGGCACTAGTGCAGCGACCAGGACACATACCCACATCCGGCTTCCCACCCGCAGACATGACCAATTGTGTCTGTAGGGATGCCCGACCAAGCAGGAGGTAACACGGGGATTCGAACCAGCGATCCCCGTGTTGGTAGGCAATGGAATAGACCGCTACGCTACCCGGGTGGCTGGTTTCTTTGTGGTGGTCCTGTTCCTGCGCTGCCGCTGTCACTATTGTTGAATTGAGCGACACCGTGTCCTCCATCACCCAGTAATCCCTTTCTGCTCCTCCAAACACACACACACACACACACACACACACACACACACACACACACACACACACACACACACACACGCGCGTGTCCTCTACCTCCAGGCCTGGCTTGCCCTGATTACAGCACCTGTGGATGTTCGCGCCACAATTTCTCCACACGTTGGCCGGTACGTGTGCTGGAGTTGTGTACATCTCACAGGAAGAAAGCGAGAAGGAGCACATGCTGTCCTCCATCTCTAGTGGTGGAACACATTTACACCTTTTTATGTGTCGCTACACCTTCTCAACACGCTCTTTTCGCGAGTGATGTTTGAGCCAACGTGTTAATCTGGCTATTAAGACAGACCGCATCGATGGGAATACACACGTGCACTCACTAAGTGTGTGTGTATGTGTGTGTGTATGTGTTTGAATATCTATTGACCTGTTTGTGTGAGGGTGGATAAAAAGAAAAAAAACAAAACAACAGGAGCTGGTGGATGGGAGGCGGTTGCATGTGTGGGTGTAAATATGCACGTGAAGCATGGCTGGTGTGAACACCGCGTAGGGAGTGGGGGTGTAGAGTGGGGGTGCACAGCGGGGGTGTAGAGTGGGGGTGCAGAGTGGGGGTGCAGCGCTGCACCCTGACAGGTGTTGTTGGGAGCTGGTGTGGGCGGTGGAGCTGGTGTGGGTGGGGGAGCTGGTGTGGGTGGGGGAGCCGGCCCTGAGCTGCGGGTCTTACTGCGCCGGTGTGAGTTTGGCAGTTGAGTTGTGGCGTGGGAGGCTCATCATTACATCAAGACGAGCCGAAAGACTTTTCACCCCAGATAAACGGCGGCGCTTGCCTCGTGTTGTGTGGCTACTTTATGTGTAGTTACATTGTGTTTGATGATGTGTGCGTGTGTGTGTGTGTGTGTGGGGGGGGTGTTCAGATGTTTTAAGTTCTGCAGGTAACGGGGGTTTAGGGTGTTTGTGTGGCTCGGTTTCAGTGAATTAGTGCCATAACAAGCCTGGCAAATACATCTTCCCTCTACTGCCATCACCATCAGCAGCTCACCGTCCCAACTAACTGTACACACAATGTATGCATAAAGCCACACACACACACACACACACACACAAGCAAAAAATGTATACACACAGAAACAAGCAAAAAATGTATACACACATATATACAAGCCAAAATGTACACACACATACAAGCAAAAAGTATAAACACACAAGCAAAAAAATGTATACGCACACACACAAGCAAAAATGTACACACACACACACACACACACACACACACACACACACACACACACACACACACAAGTTGAAAATGTACACACACATGCACAGGGACTGCTCAGGTCCTTCACACGTGTCTTTACTGTGTGTCGCTATCTTGTCGTCCCAGCCAGCTGCAGCCACACATACTTACATGGAATAGTTTAGTTTTTCCTTTTTCTGTTTTTGCAAATGCGTAGTAATGTTTGAAATAAATAAGCCACATTATGCATAAAAGGGGGAAATGATTTAAAAGCCTTCATGCATATTTATAGTGTTTCTGTCACCATTTATTTCTCAGGCTTTTGGACACCGTGCTTTGCACAGCTAATAGAGTGGCTGTGTGTGTCTCTGTGTGTGTGTGTGTGTGTCTCAACATGAAACACACACCATTCATATTTACAATTATACCCACAATATTACCTTTGATTACTTATTGAATTTTCAATTTTAATTTCTTCTAAGGGGCCTTTACATTTTGTTTTGCTTTTATACACACGTGTGCGTGTGTGTGTGTGTGTGTGTGTGTGTGTGTGTGCATGGTTATATAATGTATTAAACGAGGCTGCAGGTGCAGGTGTGTGCAGGGCAGTTGTGCGGTGTCATAAGGGTGGCTGTGTCGGGTTACTACAGGCAGTGTTTCCGGGGGTGTAACCCTTCTGTTGCCGTCCGGGTCAAGAGACCCATAACAGGGTTGAGCAGCAGAGGAAAGACCCCACATCACATTTGTTCACCCTGAGATGTGATGACTTTCCTCAGAGGGACCCCCGCATTAGAGCAAGTGAATCAGTGTTTTGGTCCATATTTCCATGAAAGCTGTACACCACTAGGGTACTAAGACACAGGTGTGTGGGTCATGTTCGACGCTGTAAAGTGAGGTGGGTCCAGTGATTCAGTGCAGTCCTTCTGCATGTGAAGAGGCAAACCCCGGATAGTCTCAAGGGTCGTGATGAATGACAGCTTGTTTCCTCGTGCACAACAGATTTGGGGTTTAAAGTTAAATGAAGTTGCTTTAATTTAGAGGTTTGGTGAAGGTGGGTCATAAATGACCCTGAAGACGACGGCGGTGTACAGATTGTGTGGACAACACAAGGGTTCAGTGCAAAGTGGTGTAGGCCTGTCTATCAGCTGAGATGGAAAGCGAGCCAGCAGGACTTCCCCCGGTTTTTAGGGCCTTGTTTCGGTCCCTGCAGATGAAGCCATCTGCAGGTCCCACCCCAGCACTCACACTCGTCACTTTACTTCCTCTCTCCTTCTGTTTTTTTTTTCCACTTACAGAAATGCACATATCATCACGATTTCCCTCAACCCCACCACCACCACCACCACCCCTCCACACACACACACACACACACACCTTCCTCTCATGTGAGAAGAATTTGGTAGATGTGAATGGAAGGATGAGAGATTGAGGGTGACAGCGGAGGGAAGCTGGCGTGGGCAGGGAAGTATCAGAGATCGAGGAGATGTGTGTGTGTGTGTGTGTGTGTGTGTGTGTGTGACTGGAGGTGACTCCTAATTCATGTGGGGGAGGCTGGGACTGGGTGTGTGCGTGTCATAACAGATGCCTTGGTAAAACCCACAGGGGAGCGCTGCTCTCTACTTGCCATGATTCAGTTTGAAATGCCTTTTAATGTATTAGCCGGCCATAATGGATCCCATGGCTCAAACCTACAGACGGGTATGTGCCCCACTCCCAGGGGGGGGGGCGTGGGGGAGGGAGAGGAGAAAAAGAACAGAAAGACAGACAGGATGAGAGAGGGCGCTGATCACCGTGGTAACGGTGAATAATGGAATGGCTGCAGGTCTGAAACAAATCACCTGTGGATGATTCTATTATTTCCAGTCACACAGGAGCCATTTGCAAGTCGTGTGGTCTGAAACCTCGGTGGATGTATGACCCTACCTCTGGTGCAGGGAGCCCGGATTATCCCTTCAGTGAAATAACAGCAGGCCAGATAGGCGCCACAGCATCCACACCAACACTCATGGCACAGATGTAGAGCTGGTTGTACAACTCAACAAATAACCCATGACACACAAGGACAACATATGTCTGTGAATGTTCTCATTCATCCAGGTCATGATTATCCAAAGGAGTTGAATCAAGTGCAACTGGACTTGGTATATATCTGTGAAAACGTTTCGCCTCTCATCCAAGAGGCTTCCTCAGTTCGTGCCTTTCTGACTAGACCAAGCTAGTCTGACTGGCTGGTGATGAGACTCAGGATTTATCCTCTAGGAGTCGTTGTCAGAGCCATAGATATGCGTGGCTCTTTGTGATCTGGATATATTCCAAGTCCAGTTGCACTTGATTCAACTCTTTTGGATAAGGACAACATATAGCAACAATGATAAAGTATTTTGATGTCATAAATACAATTTGTGAATATATTTTTAATTTATTTTATTTATATAAAATGTTTCATGATTGAATGAAGACATTGCAAAAATGAGGATGATTTCATTCAATAATAATATAATATTTCCTTTTTTTTTTTTTTTTTGCTTTTCCCCGTTTTTCTTCCCAATTGTATCCGGCCAATTACCCTACTCTTCCGAGCTGTCCCAGTCACTGCTCCACCCCCTTGGGCAATCAGGCCATGGGGTCGGCCCCTTTGGTCGAGCGCTTAGCGAGGTGCTGTACAGCCCTGGTCCGAATCCCGCAGCGGGTGGAAACGTGCTCGGTTACACAACCAACACACACTGCACAACTTTACCAAACTCCCAGCCAATTCTGAATGCCCCCCCCCCCAAAAAAAGAAGACTAGATCCATCGCATGTTTCATTTCAAAAGACCTGTGCCCCTAGTCGACAATGAAGGCTTTAGATTTATGATCCAGACCATTGAGCCAAAGTACGACACACCATCACATCGGTTTTTACTGAGAAATGTTAGGTTTGTCTTTGTGTGTTCACATTATTGCAATCAGCTGATATAACTTT
Source organism: Lampris incognitus (assembly GCF_029633865.1). Classification (NCBI taxonomy): domain Eukaryota; kingdom Metazoa; phylum Chordata; class Actinopteri; order Lampriformes; family Lampridae; genus Lampris; species Lampris incognitus. The sequence continues at coordinate 39,067,380 of NC_079219.1, read as the reverse complement.
TTCAAATATAAAAAGTACACAATATTATACACTTTTTAGTCTGCTTTCATGCCATAAATTTGCCACACCGCCTTTCTTAGCGCACAGCGGACTGGAGTCGATCCTGAAATTAGCACGCCCAAATGTAGAATCGATTTTGAATCGGGAGTCCTTTTGAATCGGAAATCGATTTTGAATCGAATCATGACCACAAGAATTGAAATCGAATCGTGAGATTCCAAAATATTCCCAAGCCTAATAATGAATATGTTTTGTGTTTATGCCAACATTTTGTTAGGGTAATTATTTTCTGAGGGCTGGATGTCTAACTCCGCAACAAAACCCTTCAATCAAATTGAATTTTATTTTATTTTTATTTTCTGTTTTTGCTGCTCTGCAAACTGGCTTCAAGATGGAGATGTGTAAAGGTCTGTCTGTACTTGGTCTAGATTGGTGAATGCTGCTGACCAAGTTCATTAAGGAGACAATCCGCAGTGCTTCCATCTACCTTTGTTCCATTTCAGAGATTCAGAAGCTTCTGGAAACCAGGAGACAAGCTTATAAAGTTTGAGCCGTTGCCATGGAGTCCACCTGACTGACCTTGCAGCTGAGCTGGAGTTCATTAGTGGCAAAGCACAGACAATGCATCCACCCAGCCACCAGCTCACAGGGACCGGAATCTGCACAACACGGGTCCTTACCAAGTCAGGATGCTGCTTTGAAACATGATATTTTCATTACAGCTGCAGGAGCACACGGGCGAAAAACATTACAATCATATGCATACAGTACCGCAACCCTGAGAGCAGGGTAAGCAGTTTGGATAATGGATGGATGGATGGATACACACACACACACACACACACACACACACACGCATATATATACATATATATATATATATATATATATACACATACATATATACATATATACATACACACACATACACATATATATATATAATATATACACACACACGCATATACACATATACATATATATATACACACACACATTATATATATATGTGTGTATACGTATATGTGTGTATATATATATATATATATATATATATATATATATATATATAACTTTGTCAGAAGTTGTCAAACGAAACACCTAAAGTAGGGAAAGTGCTCAACAAATAAGGAGCAAAATAATCCAGGGATTTAAGTAAATTATTTATAAGACAGTACAAGCCTTTTTCATGCCATAGGCAATCATCAGCTGGTGTGTGCGTACACACTCAGACACACAGACAAACACAAACATGCACAAATATATATATATATATATATATACACCCACCAGAGTTGACTGGCACCATGACCCTGAGAAAAGTTGCGGACGGGTCTTGCTTACTGTTGAGCAATTTATTTATACAAGTCATGCCTCCCGTTTTCCGGTGGTAGTATTGCGCTGCACTGGGAGTTATCTTTTCTTGACGTTATGACTCAGTGCACACTCAACTTTATTGTTGTCTCGCTTTAGAAAATGGAATTTCTTCTAATTTGATTTTCTCCCCTTTTGTTTTCACATTATCTGTTAAACCTGCTTTGCACCTCTCTTCCTCCTTATGGTGGTAAATTTCATGGAGGAAGGAGGAAATTAAAATTCTGTTTGTAACTGAAACATTTATTCACATCTTTATATGAAAAGACCTGAGGCTCAATTTTCTCCTTCACCTTTCAAAATATTTGAATTAATAAGTAGGCCATGGACACAATTCACCAGAAAATGAATCCGGAAGCCGATGACAAATGTGCAAAGACTAACTTCTTGGAGGATAAAGGAAGGGTACATCCTGTGGTAATGTGCTCCTTAAAGAATGGCTTCTCTCATTCCTTAGGAAGCGAACACCTTCTGCACCGTTTTGTTAGCGGCGTAAGCAGAAAAATAAGCGATGTGTCATTCTCAGGTGTTTGAGCTGTGCCATAATGATGAGCTGAAGCATCCCCCAAATGGCTCATGTTGGCGGGTGACCTGTGGGCAGCAGTTAGTGGATCTGCAGAGCGGCATGCTGCTGTGCAGGGAGGGCGAAGGAGACAGGACACAATCAGAAGGAATGGATGTCATGAATGACACAGGCCTCAGCTGACCTGAGGAACCTCTTTTTAGGGTATTAAAGATCCGTTATTGATCCCATTACTGTCTGGACTCTTTACAGATAGCCTTAGATTGGAGGCATTGTGAACTGTATATCTTAATTAATCTGAATCATGGTTGGAGTTGGCAAAAGAGCGTGGAGTTTTTGTGTATTTGTATGTTTGTGTGTGTGGCTATGTGTGTGTGTGTGTGTGTGTGTGTGTGTGTGTGGTTATGTGTGAATGTGATGCTGGTAGGGGTGATCATTGGTTGGTGTTTCCCTCTTTCCTCAAATCAATGGGTCTGTCAAGACCCTTTATATCTCATCTTAGCACTGGTTGATCTCTTAAACACACCAGGATTACAGCACAATGCCAGGGGTCAGGGGGCATCCTGTCGGTGAAATGGGATAAATTCACGCCGAGAGAAACGTACCCCCCGACCCTATTTCCGCCATCCCTTTTCCCCCTACGCTTGAGATAATATCGCACACTCGCCTGAGCACGGAAAATCAATGCACCTTGGCTAAGTTCAGAAGGAAAGCAACTCATTAAAAAGGGGGGGGGGTGAACGTGCTGCTCTGAGTATTGGTCCAATGTGGCGAGTTAAGCTGCAGGGATTGTTGTCATTGTTAAGCAAACAGATCCACAGAGGGAGAGATGGAGGGAGAAAAATAATAAGATTTACTCCCTGCACTATTAGCAAACTGTATCTTCTCTAAGAGAGGCGAGGAGGGGAGGAAGCCCCCCCCTCCCCAGATAAGCCCACCTCAGTATAACTAAATGTTTCTGAGAGTTCCTCTTTGACTGTCTTCCCACTTCTGCTTCTGAGTTAGTCTGGCTTTCTGGTTGTGTTGTGTACATGAGTATATTCAACCCGGCATGAGATGTAAAATAGCAATTCAAACTACTCCCTTTGATTCTGGTTATTGATGCTGAAGATTTAACTTTATGCCATCCAGGTCCTTCCCATAGGTATGACCAGATTTACCAGGGTGACTTGTACCGCATGTGATTGTCGATACAAGTCACAAGCTGCTAAGTGTGGATGAGTTGCTAAGTCCTATATGACTGTTGGTCTTTCTCTATCATGAGAAACATGATACAGCATATATCATGAAATACTTCCTGTATCATGTATGAGAAACATGAAACAGGACGCAGCAGAATTTGGTCTGATGCGTCCGGTGGGCCCGGGGACCATGACCCTGACCGGAGCTGCGCCTGAGGAGGTAACACCAAGGGTGGTCTGACAGGATGCGGAAGCAGGGCAGGCTAAGCTAACTGCTAGCCCATGCAGACCGGCAGTTCTGACAGTCATCCTGGCTGGCGTTCGTTCTCTGGACTGTGACATTTTTGGACTGTGTTGCATTGAGTGGACTGTGTTGTTAACTGATTGTTTGTTGTTGTTGTTTTTTGTTTGCTTTGTTCTCTCTTTTTGTATATTTTTGGTGGTGTCGTTTTTGGGAAATATTGGATGTGTGTTTTTGTCTCTTGTGTCGCACTGCTGTGGGCTGGGGGAAACAGCACTTCATTTCGTTTGTGTACATAAGTACATGAAAGAAATGACAACTTGTTCCTGATTCCTGGCCCAGTGTGGATTGGTAAAATGCATTGGGTTGTGCTTGTGCTTTCTGGCTTTGGTTTGTCCGTGTGGTTTATCGGGAGGGGGGGGGGGTGATCGTTGACATTTCCAGATCACAATGGCTGTGATGCTTAGAAGAGAGCCTGGCATTTTTGTGTCTCCAGGAGTGCTTGACAATGGCTGGAAAGCACTGACATTTGTGAAAGTGTCAAGACTTCCTATCATGATAGAGAAAGAAAAATTACACATCCTCTGTTAGTTGTATCCCTTCTTGTAATCTTTGCTCACATTATGTCAAAATGCACGAGGAAACAAAGGAATTGAAGGCATGAACGAAAAAAAAGACAAGGTATAAGAGGAAGTCTATGATATATAAGAGGAGTGACAAGTGAAAAAAACTCTGAATAAAGAATAGATATGATAGAATAAATACTACAACCTAGTTGCAATTCTCAAGTGGCAGCCTGGTGACTGGTGTGAACAGTGTCTTCCGTTTTTTCCTCTAAACCTCCCTCGACCGCTGCCGAACGCTCCCCGAAGCACAGAGAACCTCTCTGCTGTTGATCTTGTGCAAAACAGACACTGTTCTGAACAAACAGACCATTGAATAATAATGACAGAGTACAAGGAAGCCCATTCACAAGTGGAGGGATGGGCGCCACACAGGCTCAGAGGGATAGGGCACAGATGGATGACTCACTCATCTGACTACATCTTAGGCAATTGTAAATGGTGGCGTCCCAGATGCAAACACAGTTGCTGTTTAAAAGTACAATCTTTTTTTTTCTTCCTCCAGTGACCTCTATCAGTGGTCAGTAGGAAATGCAACATCGGCAACTCCTTTTGAGCGATGGTGGCCTGCAAATGGCACAGCTAATTCAGCTCACAATTTGCAAGCTACTAGAACGACCAAGGCCGTCATTTCGACCAGTTTAGATTTTCTAAGTTTAATAACTTTGTAAAAGAAAAAAGAAAAGATACAAACCTGCCGCTACCCGAATTCTCCTAAAATTGTACATATTTGCATTCAAATGAATTCTAAATCAATTGCACAACAAGTTATGATAAGATCAATGTAAAACGACCATGAACCGTCAAAAAGATGGCCCGTAATTTGCGCGTAATCGTGCGCGTCATGTCACTATGTATGACGTGTGTTGGTTGCGTCATTTCCTTCGCGACGTTCATTGCTCTGTCCTAGAAACACACTAGCGTCCTCCAGTGCAGAGTAATAGTCTAAACTTGGTTTTTGATTATCGCCAACATGTCTGCTTACAGACGCACCATGACTACCACCGAGGCGTTGCAGTATTTACAGGCGTTGGACAGCGGCCATTTTACATCGTTTGAAAATTAGTATGGAAGTTGTTAAAATGTTAATTTTGGTGGCAGTCGTTTCGTATCAGACATGCTAACACATGTAATGCGTTAATATCTCAATTTGGTATTTGTCTTGACAGGCTCCAGCATCCCGATAAGCGGTTAAGATAACGGATGGATGGATGGGTGGAATATAGAGTTTAAAATCCGTTCGCGGTCATTTTGACGGCCCATTGTCATTTTAGGTAGGAGTGGGGAGGGAAGAGGGGGGAGGTCATCCAAGGGAAGAGGTCATCCTGTTGTAGAACGCTGTACAATATTTTTTATGTATTACACATGGCTGCTTATTGCTTTCCCATACACCAGTGGAATGGTCAAATCAGAATCCACTTCTATGTCTTTATAGTGGCGACGTTTTCGTCCCGTCTTAAAAGCGTTACTTGCATTTATTCTACGATTTGGGTGGCGTATTTTTTGTCAGATGAAAAGGTTTTTTTTTGACGCATCCGGGTTGTGCTGTAATGCTGGCGCCGCCATATTGGATTGTTGAAACGTGCAGTGGGATGAATGGGGGGAGACCCGTAGTTTTGTGGAAGGACCTTGGATTGGTAAAGGGAGCGGAGCCCTCTTTTGATTTGTTCACCAAAAAACAAAGAGTTTTAGCTGGAACGTGGCTTTGAAAACCAGAAATCTGGCAAAGCTATCGTTTTGCAGTTGGTGGATACGTGATGGTAATTTTTTTTTGTTGCTATGATAAAGTGAAAGTTTTACTGATAGTGCCTTTAATGCCCCTTTATTATAGAGCTGAAGAGGCAATACTATAACACCTACACTTCATTATTCACCCACCATTTATGCAGTCATTAATCTATTTCAGATGCTCTTTTCTTCTCGCATATTTTACCATCGACCCCTCTTCCAGCCACACAAAACCCTCATTTTCCATGACATCCATCTGGATTTCACTCTTCCCATAATCCCGACCTCACATTTTCCCCACCTCAGCACCTCCACCCCCGTCTTCTTATGCTTTCTTTTTCTCATCCATATCCCCCCGTCCTCTCTTCCCTCGCCCCCCCCCTTCCCGTCGTTGTCTGCTGCTGCAGAGCCTGGGCCATGATAAAGATGGAGCACGCTCTCGCCGCGTGTCATGCTACGCTAGCCATTCGGCTGCGCTGATGGCCTGACACTGATCCGCCGTGGAGCTGTCAACGATGTTCAGGGCTGACGGATGGGCAATGACAGGACACCCACCCTTATAGTTTTCCTCTGAAATTATTTCCCACTCCACAGAAACAATGATTCAAAACTGGATTTCAATCTTAATAAGGAACTAAAAAAAAAAGATGAGCTGGGGAAAGTCCTGTGTTTTTCTGTGGCTTGCTAAGGGAAGGAAAAGCCCACCCTAGCTAGCTCCGTAGGTGCTAGGTTGAGTCCTGGCCCGGTGAGAGAGGATTAGATAGGGCCTTTATTCACTTCATGGAGGGGGATTAAGCTGATACGTTGCTTATGAACTCACTCAGAGCTTCAGAGAGGTATAGGAGTTGTCTGTACGTTTGACACTCTGCAGCTCACACACAGTGAATACATATTCGGTGCTCCTATGGTCTCCGCTGTCTTTTTAAACTCAACATATATATATATATATATATATTTTTTTTTTTTTTTTGCCATTTGCTCCGCAGTCCTCGTTATTGTTTTGAGGAGCTGCACCAGTTTTGCAGGGGAACGTGTTTGTTACCTTCCTTTAGTCAGATTGCTAAACTGTACAGGTCCAGCTTTGCACTACTGATAGAATCCTTCAGAATCTGGGGCCCTACCATATTTATATTGCTGATCTCTGTCGACGCATATTTGAACTCTTGCAGGGCACTGAGCCTCGTCCAGCTCAGAACAGCCTATGCCCACTAAAGCAAGGGTGCAGCAGCAGCAGCTCACTAATGGCTGTTTTAGCAAGCCAAACAGCATCACTGCTACCATTTGACGGGATTACTGAACACATTAAATCAAAAATAGACCTACCAGCCTTCTGCTGCACAAACATACGCTTTCCAAGAACATGTCAAATGCATCCTTTAATTTCAGAACAACACCGCAGGGGTATGCATGCAAAATGGATAGCATTTATATTTTTCTTCTGAGAACCAAGGGGAATTAAATCTTCTCCCCCCCCCCCCGTTTTTCTCCCCAATTGTACTTGGCCAATTACCCCGCTCTTCCAAGCCGTCTCGATCGCTGCTCCACCCCCTCTGCCGATCCGGGGAGGGCTGCAGACTACCACATGTCTCCTCCGATGCACTTGGAGTCGCCAGCCGCTTCTTTTCACCTGACAGTGAGGAGTTTCACCAGGGGGACGTAGCACGTGGGAGGATCACGCCACCCCCCCACCCCCCCCGAACAGGCGCCCCGAGCGACCAGAGGAGGCGCTAGTGCAGCGACCAGGACGCACACCCACATCCGGCTTCCCACCCCACTGAATCTTTCAATATCATCGAATAGAAGTAAATAATTGTGAAAACAGAAAAAAAACAAAAACAACTTAAGTGTGACTTTTGAGCATAACTGTAATGCCGCTTGCGGATTTACTTCGCCCCTTACCTATTCTCACCTAAACCTTCAGACTTTGAATGAGATTTGGCTCCGTCTGCACCTGCACGATGAACCCCATCTGCTCCCGCTACCGCGTGCCTTCCCCATGCTCATACCGATGCTGGGCTGCGAAAGACTGCCCTGACAGCGCTCATCGATTACATCCTCACACCCCACAGCTGTCCGTTCTGGACATGTCGCCCCAAGAAGAGAAGTGACCTCCCCTCTAGGAGGAGCTCCTCGGAGGAAGGGTGACATTTTAAAAGGAACTGGTGAAAACGCGCCCTCCTCGTGGTAATCACTTTGACTGCCGTGTGACGGGAAACATATTTCTAGCAGGTGTGCTCGATGCAGGTATTGATCAGCTTTCGCAGGGCACTCTATTAGGCTAGCGGCAGGCCTGATTGATTACATGAAGAGATCGATTTAAAAAGGGGGTATACAGAACTTTATTGGCTGATTGCGTCATGCCCCTTGCAACAGAGTTGTTGAATGTTTGGGATCGCATGGATTGCAAGGCGAGTATCAGTGTTGTAATCAATAACGCACTATTGGATTATTTTACAGTGTTTTATGTGCACTTGTTTCCACATACGCAGCTCCTCTTGCTGTTGTTGTTCCTTCCCAATGTTTAACTTTTAAAATGTTTTTAAATTGTTTGTATCATTGTTTGTCTACCGTTTTGTTTTGTCTTGTAAAGCACTTTACAACAGTGTTTTGAGAAGTGCTAAATAAATGAAGTTGTATTATCGGTATGGTTTTTTGGAGGATGGGAAACTGCAGGGGTGGACTGTGGTTGGATGCAGAGTTTTGCTCTTTGAAGCGCCCCCTAGTGTGAAGCCTCACAATGAAATTAAGCCTGCGGGACACAATTAGCACAAGATCGCAGAAAGAAAATGAAATTGGTAGTCGCCACAATCATTAAACAAACAAACAGGTTTTGCTTGTTTTCAAGTTTGGGCTCTCAAAAGAGGGCTCTGATGTCCTATCCAGGGACACCACCTAGCCATTGGGTCAGATTTGTAGACAACACCTGGGTTAAAATTAAATCTCAGGATGTACCACATTTCACAAACCACATCAACTCTGTGGACAAGCACATCAAGTTCACCAGGTTGTGTGTGAAAAATGACACGTTAGCCTTCTTACACTGTGAAATTGCAATTGGTGATGGGGGACAATTGATTGTTGATGTTTACTGTAAACCAACACATACTGATCAGTCGTCATCATCATCATCAGTAGTCGCTCAGAGTCGAGTATGACCGTCCTCCCTCAGGGTCCGTCTGGGTCCTCATCTGGGTGTAGAGAGGCTGATCCTGGAGCTATATAATGGGAGGACGCCTGCGGGTGGCAGCTTTTTACATGGAGTGGCTGATGCACCTCCGGCCACCAGTCCTTGACTGGAGTGGCCAGAATCCAATGGCATGGAGAACCAAGACAATTGGAGACCACCTTCTGTTGCAGCCGTCATCCACTTTCACTGCCGTTGTGACCTGGAGACATCTTCTGCCAGTTCCGCCGTTGAGGTCATTGTTGTATCGCGCTTTGTCTGGAAGCTCCACCTTGACCAATCACCCTTGGGTGACCCTACCAGGAGCCAAACTCAGGATGGCATAGCCCTTAGGGATCACTGATACATGCAAGCTGCTCCACCATGGCAAGGTGGCAATCCAGGAGAAGTATACTGATCAGTACTTAAGGTTTGACTCTCATCATCCACTGGAGCACAAACTAGGAGTCATCAGGATGCTGTAGCACCCAGCTGACAATGTCCCCACTGACACAGTGCCCGGGGAAGGGGAGAAATCCCACATTCTGATTCTGATTAAACAGGCCCTGGTTAAGTGTGGCTATCCTAACTGGGTGTTTGTCAAAGCCAGGAAGACTCCCAAACACTGCAACTGCTGATCGAAGAGAGGACAACAGCTGTCTAAGCGTAAACCAGTGGTGATTCCATATGTGGTGGGAGTTTTGGAAGAGTTGAGATGTGTATTCTCCAACTATCGTGTCTCAGTTGCTTTCAAACCCCAAAACACGCTGCACCAGAAATTGGCTCACCCCAAGGATGGGGTCCCCTGGCACAAACGGAGCAATACAGTGTACTTTGTTAAGTGCCGAGAGGATTGCTGTGACTTGTGTATTGGAGAAACTAAACAGATGCTGGCCAAGAGGATGACACAACACAGGAGAGCTATCACGTCAGGCCAGGACACAGTCTACACCAGCTACAGGCCAGTGGACACGCTTTCCAGGATGAGGATGTGCACATCCTTTTTTTTTTGTGGATTTTTTTCCCTTTTTTCTCCCCAATTGTATCTGGTCAATTATCCCACCCCTCCGAGCCATCCCGGTCACTGCTCCACCACCTCTGCCGATCCGAGGAGGGCTGCAGACTACCACATGCATCCTCCAATACATGTCTCCTCCAATACATATGGAGCAGTGAGGAGTTTCAACAGGGGACACAGTTGCGTGAGAGGATCAAACTATTCTCCCCAGTTCCCCCTTGCCCCCAAACAGGTGCCCCGACCGACCAGAGGCGGCGCTATTGCAGCGACCAGGACACATACCCACTTGAAGAGGGAACGACCATCCCTGAACTGATCTTACAATGCTGTGATTACAGCCATTTCCCAACCCTCTGTGAATAGTACACATTGCCATTGAAAAGTCGTGGCAACTTGCATATGAGACCAAGTGTTGGTTTGGGTGGGTATGCTCCTGTATTGTTTGTAAGGGTGGGGACACCTGCAGTCAGTTGAGACTGAAGAGGTCACTTAGACGAGTGATGAAATGTTTCTCTCAATACACGTTGTGTCCAGATGAACTGATTCAGCTTTCTGTGATTTTCTTACCTGGATTACTGAGCCTGCATCAAGACATTTATACATATTTCTAACCTCTTTGGCTTGTAGGATTCCAAAACCATGCAATGTATTTGCATTGCCAAACAAGATGAAAATGATTTGCTTTCTGATACTTAACACATAAAGGTGATTGCTTGCGATCCATTTTATTTCAAAGAACTTGGGTTATGTGTAACCTATGGAGAATTTTATATTGCATTTTCCTCAATCTATTGCAAGTAACTATTGTTCTAACACAATCCACAGCTTCTTTCCAGTCATCCTCTATGTATACACTGTCCACTTCCTTCTCCCATTTGGACTGAATATTGTCCACATAGAGTGACAGAGCATAACAGAAATAAAATGATTAGGTTTATTTTGATCTAATAAAAATGATTGTATAGCGCTGTACTACAGTATATCAGATAATGGAAAAGTTTGTGTATTGAAAAATGGCGAATTTGCAAATAGCCAGAGAAATGCTCCTTAGGTAAACTGAACCTTTGGTGTAATTGAGAAAATGTCATGAGCTGTCCTTCTTGAAATAATCAATCCTCATATAAAGAAATCGATACCAGGTACTGTCTATAACTTTTGTATGATATATACATATGTATATATACATACATACATATACATACATATACATATATATATATATATATATATACACATATACACATATACACACACACACACACACACACACATATATATATATATATATATATATATATATATATATATATGCAGCTGATGAGTACGCGACACGGAAAAGGCTCGTACTGCTATGTATTAAAACTTTTTTCCTGCATCTGTGTGTGTATATATATATACTATATATATATATATATATATATATATATATATGTACACACACATACATATACACATACATATACGTACACACCACACACACACACACACACACACACACACACATATATAGGATAGGGATTACTTTTCCTTCCAGCTTTTTGCTCCGCTCCCCATAATTTCTAAAGGCAGTGGCAGGGCACTGCATGCAAACCAACAGATGCTGGACGCCTCAGCCTGCCCGTCAGTACAGATGTCTGATAATACTTTTTAAAGTATCGGTATCAGTATCGGGATACTAGTCTTAGTATTACTTGGTATCGGAAAGAAAATCAGTGTTATCGCCCATCCCCACCCAGATAGCAAAGTTTCTGTGGCCCGGACCCGTCCCACACCCAGCACTTCATCCGGCCCACATACCGAGTGGAATGATGGCACTTGGGCGGTCCGCTCCTGTTTGCCAGATCTGGGCCAGAACAAGCCAATCCCGCATATGCCACATATTTGCGAAAGGTGGCCCATGTTTGTTTTGTGATATTTGGACCATATTCACCAGTTACTACATTGGCCACTTCAGGGTCACATCCAGATCACATGTTGCCGAGAGCACCGCATCTTTGCCAAAAAGGTCCACATTTGATTTAGCATATTTGGGCCATATTTGCTATTATGCATGTGGGCCACTTCAGGCTCACATCCATTTTGTCAGGGCTAGAAGAAAGCCACCAGTGCCACATCATTGCCTGAAGTGGCCCACATCTGGATGCTATCTGGGTAATGGGTAAATCATTTATGGTCGCGCGTGCGTGACTCACATCTGTTGACTGAGATTGGGCAGCGAGAATAATAGGCGACACTTTCTTTTTTTGACTGCAACATAAAATAAATTGTTTCTTTATAACTTTCAGTTTTTTTGCACTATCCAAATTATTTTAATAACTTGTGATCATGTCGCTGGCCGGTCCGAGTCCAGCAGCGACATGATCAGGCAGCGACAGAGCAGCGTTGGTCGAGTGAGCTAAAGAGTGAGTGGAGAGAGGGAGTGGCGATAGCGAGAACAGAAGTTTTTTGAAGGTTTTGAATCACCGCACCCATGAGACGTTCTTCGTCATACTGTAACAAATTCAGGGGGCAGCCGGGAATCCGCCGCAGCCGGGACGCGAACTCAGGTCACCGCACCACGGGCGACTGCGCTAACTAGTCAACTAAAGGGTCAGACCCGTTAGCCAACAGGCTAACGAGTTTAGTCTTTTTTGTTTTTTTTTTTTGTTTTTTTTTTTTGTTGTTTTTTTGATATACTTTAATGATGCCCGTAGGGTAATTACGCTCAGCATTCAACCCATCTTAGTTGTGTAGCTAGTGGGCAGCCACCGTGCAGCACCCGGGGACCAACTCCAGTTCATCTTGCCATGCCTCGGTCAGGGACACAGACAGGAGTACTAAGGAGTGCTTGTTAGAATACAGTCATAACTGTGCACCAAAAAAACAAAACAAAACACTGTTCGGTCCAGTAGTTTGCGAGATTAGCCGCAGAGACAGACACACACACACACACACACACACACACACACACACACACACACACACACACACACACACACACACACACAGGGATAACAAATAGAAGATTGAGAAGAGACATATTGGACTGAAATGTTGGAGGAGTCACACTGATTATTGTTCTTTCTCCAATCAGTTATTAAAAGAATATTTGGATAAAGCAAAGTTATCATTATCAAAAGGCACAGCCTGACTGGTTTGGAAATCCTATGGACACAAACTAGTATCAACAGTGTAAGAGAGCGAAGTGGTAGGCAGTGCTTTGGTTAGTGACCGCTGTGCTTCTAATGAGATCTGATCATGAATGAGGTATTGGTGTATCTCTCTTGGCTAATTACTGATCATATCTATGAGGCTCACTTTCACCCACCCCCCCCCCCCCCCACACACACACACACACACACACACACACCATCAGGATATTTGGCTGACATTTGACTTCCATGTCACGGTAATTCCCTCATTTGTTACTTCTGTGTTGGCCTTTCCTCTCTCCACCGACTGTTTCTGTAATGTCTACGGCTGTATCTTCTTTTAATAGTTATGACTTTTCTACAGTTACGGCTTCTAAATATTTATTTTACTCATTCTGTTTTGCATTATTCATAACTGCCTTCATTTCTTAGTTTTTATGAAAAAAAAACAAGTAAGTTACTTGAATGATTCTAGGCATAATCATATTCAACCGACTTACTGAGACAATTAAGTGTGGAACGTTTGCATCCAGACTGATCCATCTACGCATTAACCAAACAGATTCATTCCTCTCAGCCAAGCCAGCGAGAGATGCTGAGCAGGAAATGGTGCTTCTCGGTTGTGAACAGACCCATTCCGAATGCTCAGGCTTCCAATTATAGTACATCCCGCTTAACTGATACTTATTAATTCCTTCAAACTCATTATGGCATGCAAAATAGGGATGTCCCATGAGGTGAATACTAATGAAAGGAGAAATTTCTGTGTTTGTGCTATTGCTCCGTTTGCCGTGAATGGCTTTTTTCTTAACATTTTGTGTTCAACTAGATGACTGTTTCTAAACAACAACATAAAGACAAAATGACTTCCACAACAAAACAGTATATTAGTGTTTCTTTACCATCCACTACGCTCTTAGAATAATTTGACCCAAGTCACAATCTTGTCGGCTGGATTCTTGACTTTTTAACTAATAGGACACCAAAAGTGAGGGTGAATGGACTCCTGTGTGACCAGGCTTGCTCCTCCACTGGCTCCCCACAGGTATGTGCGTTTTCACCCCTGTTATTTATCCTCTACACATAGATGTGTCAGAGCAGGTGTGAGGATAGTACCGTTTTAAATTATACGGATGACTCTGTTGTTAGTGGGCTCCAGGACCATGAGACCAGCCACAGCCCGATCATCGCCAGCTTTGTCAAGTGGTGTGAGGAGTGATATCTTCAATTAAACATATCTAAAACCAAATACGTGATAATTGATTTTAGAAGACATGCCCACACACATGAAGTCATATCCATTTTTTTTATTTAAGTTTTTATTGAGTTTCTTTAAGGAACTTACAGTATATACAAATGATAAAGTACAAAAGTAAAAAAAAAAAAGAAAGAAGAAAAAGAAAAAAATAACCCCCCCCCCAAACAAACCCTAAAACAAACAAACAAGAACTAAAACAGCAATGAATTAAGAAAAGCACAGCATCATCTCTGCAGCATCTGCACATTAATGATTGTACAGTCCGTCAGCACATCACCAGTCCTCGGAGGAGTCAGCAAGTGAGTCATTCTACAACCCAAACCTGGAAACCAAAGACACGTCCCTACATGAATGATCTTGGTACAAACAGCTAGACATCCAGAATGACTTTCATATTTTGGTGTTTTGCTTTGGGACAACAATGCAGCCACACAGATTCCATGACACACTTTCATCAGGCTGGTCTGACAGATTACATAGATGTGAATATTATTTACCCGGTTCATTTAGGAAAGCATTTTTGGGAACATATTTGCTCTATATGCTGGTGCTTTGTATATATCATCCACTTCTAAAAAACACAGGGAAAATATGTACAGGTAGGGAGTGATTTTTCTTTCTTTACAACATAATCATTGATTTGTGAAAATAAAATCAGGCCTATGCGGTACTACATAGTCAAACCATTTTTTTCCAGTATAAGGCTAATTGTTCCAATTCATGATTGACAGATGCTGTTATCCTCTCCATTTTATAAATGTCCATTGTAATTTCCATCCATGTGTTCAAAGTTGGGCTCTCCTGTGATAACCATTTCCTGGTAAGAGTCTTTTTACTAGCCACCGGCAGTATATTCATTAAATATTTATCTCCTTTCAACCATTCTTGGGGTATATACCTAAAGTGTATGGTCTTACTATCTAGGAGTTTCTCACATTTAAAAATGTCTTGTAGGACACTGTGTATCGCTCTCCAATTGTCTTTGATAACAGGGCAATCCCAGGAAATATGGTAGTGGTTTGCATTTTGGTTTCCACAGTTTCTCCAGCCAACAGAGAGGTTACTATCATAATGTTATTCCCGAGAGGGTGTAATAAAATACCTTTTTTCCAATCAAACTCCCTCCATTGCTGCGAACTTGTACACTTCCATTGATACCTCCATATTGTTGTCCATTCTTCCTCAGATATAATTGTCCCTCCTTCCTTCTCCCATTTTGTTTTAATGTCTAAAGTCAAATGTATTTTAAGATTTCACAGACCCTTATATATGCGTGAAACGATTCTACTATCAGTATCTGAATTATATGCTTTTCTCAACAGTTCTGTCAGACTGATTTTAGAAGACATGTCCACACACATGGGGTCATATCCATTAAGGGTCAGACAGTGGAATGTGTGCAAGCTTACACATATACTGAGACGACTGACTCAAAACTGAACTTGGAAGCAAATGGAGAAGGTGTGAGCAATAAAGGGGCACCAGCATTTGCTTTATTTGAGGAAACTGCCCTATTTCCACAATGAAAAAACCATGATGACCTTATTCTGTCATGATTTTATTGAATCTATTTTGTCTTTTTCTTTGGTGTTATGGTTTGGAAACATATATTTAAAGAACAGAAAGTCTCTTAACAGGACTGTTAAATGGTCTGGTAGGCTGATTGGCGAGTAACAACCGAACGCAGCGTCCCTGTACACCAGACAGTTACAGCGGGTAACCAGCTCCATGTTAAATGATGACTCCCACCCTTTGCACAGTGAATTACAGCTTCTTCCTTCTGGACGGAGGTTTATAGTCCCAAGTTGTAGGACAAAGTGATATAAACATAGCTTTGCTCCTGCAGCCAACACTGGGATGTACAAGCTGTAGCAACACTGTCCTTTTATCGTGTTTGACTATTGTCTGTGTTGTTTGTAAAAGATGTGTCAAGATGGATGCCTTGTCTACTGTAAACCAGATCTACTTACGGGTACAAATAAAGTAACCTGAACCTGGACTAGTGCGATCATTGTGGTTCGGAAGTGATTCAGAGTCAATGTGCACTTTAAAAAGCACTTGTGACAGGAGCTTCCTGTAGCGTTGCTGAGGTGTGTATAGATTGCATCTGGACTTCAAGTGGAGCCCAACAATAAATAAGTGTAGCAGGAGTAAATAAAGCACTGAGTCAAAGCTCCTGCTGACTGACACTGAACCAGCAAGGGCAGGCCAAAGGGCTACCCCAAACAAAACACTTCAATCTCTGGTTGTTGTGCACCAGTGCCCCCCAAGGGCTTGATTGATTGATCCACTGGCCAATCAGAGCACATTGATCTAAGACCCCCCCCCCCCAGTCCTGCCTGAACTCTCCAGGCTCCTCGCTGTCCATTCATCTGGAGGCTGTCAGAGCGATTCAGTGGAGGGCAGTTGCTCTGGACTCCACACTTTTAAACACACTTCAGCAGCTTTCTGAGGGGAATGCTTCACAGTGGGGCGAATTACAGCTGTTTTATTGTGTGCGCCTGAGTCTATTATACTACCTGAAGTAACAGCACATTCATGGATCAAGACACAAGAAAGCTGCCATGCTGTTGTTGCCACTTCCGTTTCTCTATGACTGAAAGTGATGATTTAATTATTAACAAACAAATGGCCTCCAGTGGGTTAGGATGAATAATGTTGGAAAGCAAAGTGTCATTTAATTAAAGAAAATTGCCCAAACATTAATTCAATTTTATCACCCTTTTCCCCTGACAGGAGGGATATTTGAGTCCATCGAGAGTGGCCCATCAGGTGCTGAGGAGCTAGCCTTCAAATTTGCTTTAAACACAATCAACAGGAACAGAACACTGCTGCCAAACACCACACTCACCTACGACATCCAAAGGATTAACATCTATGACAGCTTCGAGGCCTCCAGGAAAGGTCGGTGTGCTGTTATCATTTATTTTACCTTGGGCATCAGTATGTTGTTTGTGGGTGTGCATGATCTCTGTATACTGTGCATGTACAGACGTGCGTGTGTGTGTTGGTATGTGCGTGTGTGTGTGTGTGTGAGAATATGTGTGCCAATCCATCACCGCCGTAGCTATTTTGCATTGTAAATGTGTTTCCTATTAGTGGGCTGTGAGCTGCGGTGGCTTATATTGGGACAATTATAATCAGGCGAGGGAGAAATGGCTGAGCACTTCAAATGTAAACAGAGAGAATTGATTGGTTTCAGCGGCAGTAACTCAAAAACCTGCTTGGCCCCCGGAGACAGCCTATAAAATGCTTTAAGCTATCAGTTTTTTGTACACATCAAGGTTGACATTTCAAGTCTCTTATCAATTATGAGCCATTATACCCTTTCTCAGCTATTTAAGAAAGTCTCTTCTATCAAATAAGCCAATCAGACTGCACAGTCATGTTGACACAGAGATATACCAATATTATTGTAGGTCTTCACCGTACAAGCATATTAAAATCAAGATGACAATTATCTCACTTTTGCCCCTTACTTTTGTGTTGTAGAATGGCATGCTATTGTGGGTAACCACTTGTCTAATTTCTTGAAAAAGAAGTGACAAAGAGCAGGATGGAGTTGACGGGAAATTACTGGCCATGTAGATGATTTTGTGGCACACTGCCTCGCAGCTAATGAAAAAATAATGTTCTTCTGCAGCCTGTGACCAACTCTCCCTGGGGGTAGCAGCCATCTTTGGTCCCTCTCACAGTTCTTCAGCGAATGCTGTCCAGTCCATTTGCAATGCCTTGGGGGTGCCCCACATTCAAACCAAGTGGAAGCACCAGGTGTCAGACAACAGGGATGTCTTCTATGTCAGCCTCTATCCCGACTTCTCCTCTCTTAGCCGGGCCATCCTGGACCTGGTGCACTTCTTCAAGTGGAAGACAGTCACTGTGGTTTATGACGACAGCACAGGTAAGGCCATAGTCATGTTCTGTTGTTCTACGCTAAATATTTGTCTCCCATTTGCCAAGTTGCTGTGGAGGACCAGGGACATATTGTCCAACAGGGATGGGGAGCCTACAGAAAGAAGTCATGATGTGTCTTCATGAGAAGGAACGCTAGAACTATGAGCACACCCTTCTTTTTCATTTTCTTCAGCTGTAACTCAAGTGTCTGTAATATAACACTGATGACAGTGTAAGGCTGTAATGGACATAGTATGTTTGTGTGGTGAGCAGAGCTCGCTCAAACTTAAGGTTTTATTCAAGTTCTTCACCCGGTCTTTAGAAAATCAGTTTGTCAGGTCAGCAGGCAGCAAATGACTCAACAGCCTGGGCGCATGTGGTGTATGTCAGAGGTCCGGCTGGGTGCCAGCCTGCAGACACACTCCCCGTCTCCCTGAAGTCTCCTCAAGAGACACACAGGGCCAGTTTGGCCTGAGTCACAGTACAGTACTGGCTATAGCTATTATCTTCAGCTTTTCAGCCAAATTACACTGCCCATATTAGATGGTATAGCCTATCACACTGTACCATCTGTATATCCTTCACCACAGTATAAAAAGCAAGCAAATTAAGTAAAAATAGCAAAACATGTTTTGCTGTGGTTACTATGTTCCATGTTATACACTTCAGTAGTTCATTTCACTACTTTATTTATATGTCTGTGAATTATACACCCAGGATATATATATATTAAGATAGATGTAGGAAAAAAACTTTAATTTATAGCAGTACAAGCCGCCTGATTTGTGCATCGCGTACTCATCAGCTGCCATGTTGGCTATACCACAAGGAAAAAAAAGAAAACGGTGAATCGATGATATGTTGTCTTGCACCACGCCCCTAGTTGCAGTGCACAGCAACCAATGGGAGGGTAGGGAACATTTGAAACGTAACATCAGGGACATTACAACCAATGAGGGAGGGACTGGGGTTCGATTTGAAAAAGTAAGGGCTTAAAGGGCCGGGGCACTGTTGGAATAGCATTCCTATAAATTATAACAAAATAAAATAACATCCAATGGTACTTTGGATTTATTATTATTACTTTACGTGTGTCATCTGGTGGAGCTGGTCCGGAGCACAGCCGAAAGAGCAGACAGGCAAAACATAACAATACAACCTCCAATAACGGTCATCACATGTATGTCATCCAATGGGGGGGGGGGTGTAATAAAGACAATGGTTTATTTGTAATTACAAAGCAGATATTTTTTTTCTTATGTGTCTACAGCTGCTGGCCAATTAATTTCTACTGTTCAAGGTAGACATATCAGGCTTGCAAATAACAAAATATTTCTCTGCTAAGCATAGGTTACATCATTTGTTGTTAGTTGCATATGCATTGCTCTTCGTAAGGATTTTCCATGAGATAGAGTAACTAATGTTCTTGTCCACCAACGACCATATGTGGCAGCTTTTCTTGAATGCTCATTTCTTGAATGCTCATTCCCGCAGCGGCCTTAAGCCGCCACATTTGGTCATTGGTGGACAGGAACATTAGTTACTCTATCTCATGGAAAAGCCTTACTAAGAGCACTTACGAATGGCCTCCTTACTAAGGCCATTGCATTTCTTGAATGCTCATTCCTGCAATGGCCTTAAGCTGCCACATTTGGTCATCGGTGGACAAGAAGTCAAGTCAACTCAAGTCAATTTTATTTGTATAGCCCAATATCACAAATTACGAATTTGCCTCAGTGGGCTTTACAGCAACACAACATCCTGTCCTTAGACCCTCTCATCGGATAAGGAACAACTCCCTAAAAAAGAAAAAAACCCTTTAACAGGGAGAAAAAATAGGAAGAAACCTCAGGGAGAGCAACAGAGGAGGGATCTCTCTCCCAAGACGGACATCCTGCAATGGATGTTGTGTTTACACAATTTACACAATACAACATTGAAAGAGGATAAACATAATTATAATGGACTTATAAAATGTATGAAGAATATGATGCGCAGGATGCCAAATAGTGTCCAGATGCCACCGGAACAGCCCAGGACCAAAGCCACATGACCAGCATCATTATATATATATATATATACATATATATGCATTTATAAGATGTATAAAAAGAAAATGTGATAAGAGGAATGCCAAGCAGCATCCAGGTGGTGACCACCATCACAACAGAGACCTGGGAGGAGAACCGACTGCACATGCACACAAGGGAGACTCACATGACACCATTCACATACAGAAAAAGAGAAAGAAGACGTCATTCAGAGAGAGAGAGAAAAGACATGTGAGAGAAGAGAACAGTTTGCAATAGTCAGTAGTCATAATCAATTAAGTCATAAATTAATCATAATCTATATACGCTATAATCTCATCGACAGAACAGTGGTTGGTAAATTAATTGAGACAGAAAACTGAACCGCCCTGCAGTACAGGTTGTGAAGCACTCTACTTAAAGGCAACTAATTGCAAAAAGATGAGTTTTAAGTTTGGATTTAAATGACTCAACAGACTCTGATTTTCTGACGGCAGCAGGCAGGTTATTCCACAAGAACAGGGCCCAATAGGAAAAGGCCCTGCCACCAGCTTACTTCGTTTTAACTTTGGGTACACACATGAGCCCTGTATTTTGAGAGCAACGAGCTTGAGATGGAATGTATGGTTTAAGGAGCTCAGATAGGTAAGATGGGGCAAGCCCATTAAGGATTTTATAAGTCAGCAGAAGCACCTAGTATTCTGATCTAACATGGATAGGAAGCCAATGAAGGGAGGCAAGAATTGATGTAATATGGTCAAATTTCCTAGTTTTAGTTAGGATTTTAGCAGCAGCATTCTGAACCATCTGAAGACTTTTAGTACTAGAATGTGGCAGACCTGAGAACAGAACATTACAGTAATCAAGTCTGGATGAGACAAATGCATGTATAAGTCTCTGCATCAGCCTTGGACAGAAAAGACCGAATTTTAGCTATGTTATATAAGTGAAAAAAGGCAGTCATGGTGATTTCTTTAATGTGCTTATCAAAGGAGAGGCTGGGATCAAATGTAACACCGACATTTTTGGCTGCCACACTTTGTGAAAGCACAGAGTTGTTGATTGTTATCGTTACTTTATCAAATTTGTGTCTGTGTCTAGTAGGCCCAATGACCTCTCAGTTTTCCCCGAATTTAAAAGCAGAAAGTTAAGTGACATCCAATTTTTCACAGTAGCCAAGCAGGCCTCTAAATTAATCATTTGAGTATGATCATCAGCCCTTATAGGCACATACAGCTGAGTACCATCAGCATAGCAATGGAAATTTATTAACTGTGTATAACTTGGCCAAGAGGTGAAATATAAAGAGAGAAACTGAGCCCTGAGGTACACCATATTTATTGTCAGAGAATGTTGATGTGATATTACTATAGCAGACACAATGTGTTCTTCCAGATAAGTAGGAGTAAGCCAAGAGAGAGCTAAGCCAGAGACATCAAATTTACAATTCAATCTGTCTAATAGTATATTAGACAGATAAAATAGTGATAGACCATAAGAACATTAGCATAGCTCTCAAGTTTACAGAATTCCACTGCGTGAGATTTGTTGACCGACGGATGGACGGACAGACAGGGCGGTCAAAACAAAGAATGGAATGATTTATTTGTTTGTTTTTTATTAACAAAAAACAAAGAATACAATTATTATTATGTATTTATTTATTTTTACTTTTTATTAACGTATACTGCACAAACATTTAGACAATAAAAATAGTCCGTACATTCAGGGAAAACTGCGTCATAGACAGAGCACGCACACAGTACAACCACAACGCGCAGTACCAGCATATGACCGCAAGGTGTCCTTCGTGCATACATACAATGGCCAAGTAAATAAGCTATAGCAGCAGAGTAATACAGCTGAGTTACTTACATGATCTATAATAAGGAGGAAAATGGGTGAAAAGCGCGGCAAGGAAACCAAAGGGAAATGGAGATAACAACGGAAGGAAATGTTACAGATGTGGACACACAGACCACATGGGCAAGGATCCGAAATGCCCAGCGCTAGGACAAACGTGTCATAAGTGCGGTGGGAAGGATCATTTCTCCGAAGTGAGCCGCACAAATGGTAGGCCTATAAAGAAACACAGTATGAACAATGTAGAGGGGAAAAATGACTTTGCATTTGTGATTAATGGGAACGAACTGACTGGGAGACATACCTTTAGTGTAGGGGCAGTAAATCTGAAAATGCTGATTGACTCTGGTACAACCAGCAATGTTATTGATGAAAACACATGGGGATGGTTAAAGTTAGAACACATTAAGAGTCATTCATATATCCCTAAGACAGCGAGAACGTTATTTTCTTATGCGTCTAGCCAACCTCTGTCAGTTAAAGGTGCCTTTACATGTAAGATTACAATAGGTAGCAAAACTGAGCAGACAGAGTTCATTGTGGCTAAGGGCAATGGGGAGCCACTACTAGGTAGGGAGACAGCCATGAAACTTGGAGTTTTAAAAATAGGCGCAGATGTCTCAGCTGTGGTAGACATAAGACAGTCACTCGAACAGCAGTATCCAAAGGTATTCCAGGGAGTAGGACGACTGAACACAAAACAGATAAACCTGTACATAGACCCGAAGGTAAAACCCGCGGCCCAGCAGCTGAGACGTATACTTTTCAACCTAAGGGGAGCAGTAGAGGCCAAAATAAAACAATTATTGGACATGGACATTATTGAACCGGTAACTGGCCTCACCCCATGGGTAAACCCTGTGGTTATTGTACCAAAATCAGACCATGATGTAAGGTCATGTCTAGACAAGAGACATGGAAACCAGGCCACAGTGAGAGTGATATCCAATCCCCACAGTGGATGAGATACTTCAAGGGATGAATGGCTCGCCAGTGTTTAGTAAGCTAGACCTGAAATGGGGCTATCACCAGCTTGAACTGGCCCCTGAGTCAAGAGAAATCACCACCTTTGCAGTACATAACGGTGTGTACAGATACAAAAGACTTGTAGAGGAGCTCAAGCAGCAGTCCTGACAACTTTCTCTTTCGGCTACACAACGTGCACCATTTATTCCTTCCATCATTACAACAACAACAACAAAAAACCCACGCAGCGGAAGTGTGTCACTGTAAACCCGAACCGAGGAAACAGCAGCTGTAAACTAACGTTCCTACCAGCTCAATAAGGAGAATTATGTAGCCCCATAACCACTACACACGTCCCCCCAGAATTCGCCTTAATACGAAAAGTCATTGTGGTGAGGGGGGCGGATCTCTCTGCCCCAACGGCTCCGCTGAACAGGAGCTGGGGGTTGGTTAACCGCAGGCAAAGCAGCAGAGTCCTCACAGCTGGACCGGGGAAAGGGAGGGGCTGGGGAAGCAGGGGGCGGCTCGCCGGGGGACGGCGGGGGCAGAGCCGGGGGGCGCCCCCGCCGTGGGGGCAGGGCAAGACCAACAGGGCAGTCTAAGTTCAGGTGAGCAGGCTTGAGGCGGTCCACAGAAACCCGCTCCAGCCTGCTGCCAACCTCCACCACAAAGTGCTTATCTCCAGTGTCCCGTACCCGAAATGGGCCGTCGTAGGGTGGCTGCAGGGGACCGCGGTGCACGTCGTGACGGATGAAAACATACTCCGCCGACCGCAGCTCCGTGGGGACATAGGACTGAGAGCCGCCATGCTGAGAAGTGGGGACCGGTGCAAAAGACCTGGCTTCCTCCTGCAGCGCAGTCCGTTGGCATCTGGCGGACCAGGGAGCTGTGGCGGTGGGAAGGAAATCCCCCGGGACCCGAAGTGGCTGTCCATAGACCAGTTCGGCGGATGAGGACTGGAGGTCCTCCTTGGGAGCCGTCCTGAGCCCAAGCATGACCCAAGGCAGTTTGTCGACCCAGCGGTCGTCCTTGAGGGTAGCCTGCAATGCGGCCTTCATCGAGCGATGGAACCTCTCGACCAATCCATTCGCCTGAGGGTGATATGCTGTGGTGCGATGGAGCCTCACCCCTAAACCCGCGGCGATCTCCTCCCAGAGCGCTGACATGAATTGCGGCCCTCTGTCCGAGGAGAGGTCAGATGGGGTGCCAAAGCGGGCGACCCAGGTTCCGATGAACGCTCGGGCAACCTCAGGCGCTGTCGTGGACGAAAGCGGGACGGCCTCTGGCCATCGCGTGGTCCTGTCGACCATGGTGAGCAGGTATGTGAAACCACGGGAGGGGGGTAGGGGCTCTACCAGGTCCACATTCACATGGTCGAACCTCCTCTCAGGTACTGTGGAAGGTATCAGGGGCGCATTGACGTGCCAGAGCACTTTGGAGCGTTGGCACTCCACACAGCTGTCAGCCCAGTCCCTCACATCCTTTTTGAGTCCATGCCAGACAAACTTTGCCGCCACCAACCTCTGTGAAGGCTTTCTGCCAGGGTGAGACAGCCCATAGACTGTGTCGAAGACCCGTCGCCTCCAAGCAGTCGGAACGACTGGTCGGGGCTGAACCGTAGAGACGTCGCACAGGAGCGTGGCGCCGGCGTCGTCGAAAGCCACATCCTCCAACTGCAGCCCTGTGTCGGCGGTCCTGCATGCCTGCACTCCTGGGTCGGCGGCCTGGTCAGCCGCCATCTGGCTGTAGTCGAGTCCCAAATGGGCGGCACCAGCGATGGCCCGGGAGAGACAGTCGGCGACCGGGTTGGACTTCCCAGCAACATGCCTCACGTTGGTGGTAAACTCTGAGATGTAGGCCAACTGTCGCTGCTGGCGGGCTGACCACGGCTCTGCCACCTTGGCCATTGCGAACACCAGCGGTTTGTGATCGACGAAAGCCGTGAACTGACGGCCCTCCAGTAGGAAACGAAAGTGCCTAACAGCGACGAAAAGGCCAAGCAGCTCACGATCAAAGGTGCTGTATTTGTGCTCTCTCAGGTTCAACTGCCGGCTGAAGAAGGCAAGCGGCTGCCACGCACCGCTCACCCACTGCTCGTAAACCGCGCCGACAGCGTAGTCCGAAGCATCCGTCGTGATGGCAATGGGCGCTCCAGACACAGGGTGTGCCAGCATCGCCGCGTCAGCCAGGGCGGCCTTCACATCCTTAAAAGCCGTGTCCCTCTCTGCAGACCAGTCCACAGCATGTTTGGGGCTGTGCCCTTCAGAGCCTCATATAGGGGGTGGAGGAGATCGGCAGCCCGGGGGGTAAAACGGTGGTAGAAGGACACCATGCCAATGAACTCCCGGAGGGACTGGGCCGTGTGTGGGCGTGGAAAGTCTGCGACGGCCTCCACCTTAGATGGAAGGGGGGCCGCTCCGTCCTTGGTGACCCGGTGGCCCAGGAAGTCGATGGTGCTCAGACCAAACTGGCATTTGGCCGGGTTAACTATCAACCCATGCAGGCTGAGTCTCTCGAAAAGGGCTCTGAGTTGGGACAAGTGCTCGGACACGGAGGTGCTAGCGACCAGGATGTCATCCAGGTACACAAAGAGGAAAGGCAGGTCCCGCAACACTGAGTCCATGAGGCATTGGAAGGACTGCGTGGCGTTCTTAAGCCCAAACGGCATGCGCAGGAACTCGAACAGTTCAAACGGAGTTGTCACAGCCGTTTTGGGGACATCAGCGGGATGGACGGGCACCTGGTGGTATCCACGGACGAGGTCCACCTTAGAAAAGATCACTTTCCCAGCCAGGTGGGCGGAGAAATCTTGGATATGAGGGACCGGATAGCGGTCCGGTGTTGTTGCGTCATTGAGCCGACGGTAGTCACCACATGGACGCCACCCACCGCCAGGCTTAGGCACTATGTGGAGGGGTGAAGCCCACGGGCTGCTGGAGCGACAGATGATGCCGAGGCGCTCCATGTTCTCAAACTCCGCCTTGGCGACAGAGAGCTTGGTCGGGTCGAGGCGCCGAGCTCGGGCGTGCACCGGCGGGCCAGTGGTGACGATGTGGTGCTCAACCCCATGTTTGGTCGTAGATGACGAGAATGTGGGCTGAGTGAGGTCAGGGAACTCGGAGAGAAGATGGAGAAACACGTCCTCATTGGAGAGCATGCTGGACAGCCTGACGGAGCCTGTATCGCTGAGTGCACATGCGTGTGAAGCGAAGGTGACGGCGTCAATCAGGCGTCGATGCCTGACGTCTACCAGCAGCCCATGAGCACAAAGGAAATCTGCACCGAGGAGGGGAAATGCCACGTCGGCGGTGACAAAATCCCAGCTGAACCGCTGTCCGTTAAAACACATGTCAATGTGCCTCGTGCCGTACGTACGGATAGAGCTGCCGTTAGCAGCTTCCATGGGAGGGCCGTGAGCGCCCGACAGGGCGTCCACACTCGATGCAGGTACGACACTCCTCTGCGCCCCAGTGTCGCATAGGAAACGCCGCCCCGAGATGGAGTCTCGCAGGAAAAGTAGCCTGTTGTCCTCCACGCCGACGCCCATGGCCACTAGTGAGCGCCGGCCTTGGCGTTTCCCGACAAGCTGAAATTGCACGGGGAGGTGCACTTTTTCGCCTTGGCCCCGAACTTTGCATGGTAAAAGCACAGGCCGGGCTCCTGTCGCCGACCTGGGGTTGCCGCGGCGACCACCATGGAGTCACCAGGTGGTGGCGTGTGGGGGTGGGAAGGGGTGAGCGCGGACGCGCAGCGCTGCTGTTGGCTGGCCAGGAAGAACTTGTCAGCTTCTTCAGCTAGCTTGCGGCAATCGGTAATGGTGGTGTTAGCCAAAGCGGTCCGCACCTGAGCAGGCAGTTGTCGCAGAAATAGTTGTACAAAGAGGAAATCAGGTGTGTGCGCCGGTCCCAGCAGATTCAGCATTTTGTCCATGAGCTCAGATGGCTTGCTGTCACCCAAGCCTTGCAGAGAAAAGAGACGGGGGGCCCTCTCGGCGTCGGAAAGTCAAAAAATCTTCAAGAGGTGATCTTTGAGCCCCTTGTATTTGTCTGCCGCCGGAGGATTTGTAAGGAGACTCACCTCTCTAGTTGCAGTCGAACACCCGAGCGCCGATACCACGTAGTAGTATTTAGTAGCATCATCCGTTATTTTGCGGATAGCAAACTGCGCTTCCGCCTGGGCGAACCATGTCGTTGCCGATGACTCCCAGAACTCTGGCAATTTGAGAGAAACCGCGTTGATTTCGTCAACCATGTTCGTTCGAAAGATTGTCTCTGATAAGTACCAAGAGACAAACGTCGGGGTCACCAGTGTAGAGGAGCTCAAGCAGGAGTCGTGACAACTTTCTCTTTCGGCTACACAACGTGCACCATTTATTCCTTCCACCATTACAACAACAACAACAAAAAACCCACGCAGCGGAAGTGTGTCACTGTAAACCCGAACTGAGGAAACAGCAGCTGTAAACTAACGTTCCTACCAGCTCAATAAGTGGAATTATGTAGCCCCATAACCACTACAGACTAATATTTGGGTTATCTTCAGCTAGTGAACAGTACCAACACGTAATAGCTAATGCCTTGGCTAGAATTGAAGGTGTTGAAAACATCTTAGATGACAGGCTCACTGCCGTCGAAGACTTCTCTTCATGGGAAGAGCTTGTCCAGGCAACAGTCAGGTCCCTTCTACCAAACACAAATCTCCTTACTTTTTGTGCTAAGTATATATATATATATATATATATATATATATATATATATATATATATATATCGTGGCGAATTGTACTGGAGTGTTCCTGCTAGAAGTCAGGGGGGTTATTTGCATATTACCCACGATGCAACTGAAGAGTGTTAATGTTTTGGTTATATTGTAGGATATTGAACATGTTAAAAACGGACATATCTGTTACAGATAGCGGGGATGTTGTGGAAGATAATGGGGACGTTATTAGAGAAGTTGTATTAGACAGCATGCTATTTCCCACCATGAGTGTAAAGAGTAGGCAACTAGGTAAGGTCGGTTCTGTGGCTAAGAAAGGAAGTAAGCCGAGATCAACACAAACTTGTGTCTGTTATCATTGGCTTGTCTTATGGTCGTTAAAAGCTTGCTGGTTGATTCTGAAAGGTTGGTTGAGAAGTCCATTATTTGACCACGTCACAATATAAATCACAGCTGATGAGTGCGAGACGCACGAAACGGGCCTGTACTGGAATGTATTAGAATGTTGTAATCGGTTATTTTTTCGCCCGGCGCGGGATTCGATTCGAAGTGTACTGCACCACAAGACGACGTCACTAACCGCTCGGCTAAAGGATCAGACCTGCCTGAGGGCTAACGGGTCTTATTAGTAGTTTACAGTCGTCACCCTCCCCGGAAGCGCGCCCTCGCGCTTTGTTATTCCCGCGCTCCGAAAAGACTTCTGACGATCTGCACGCTTCCGGATCCCACCGCTGCCACCAATGTAACCGGTTATTTTTTCGCCCGGTGCGGGATTCTTTACGGGGTGTACTGCATCACAAGGCGACATCACTAACCGCTCGACTAAAGGGTCAGGCCCATTAGCTAGGGACTAACGTGTCTTATTAGTAATTTACAATGTTTTTTTCCTGTATCCGTGTTTCTTTATATATATATATTGTAGCGAATTCGGGGGGCAGTCTGGGAGACAGTCGCCATGGCCGGGACGCGAACCCGTATCTCCCGCTCCGCAAGCGACAACGTTAGCCAGTCGACTAAAGAGTCCGACCCGTTAGTCAAGGACCAACGTGTCTACTTATCCATGCACGTTACAATATATATATATAATATATATATATATATATATATGTGTGTGTGTGTGTGTGTGTGTGTGTGTGTGTGTGTGTGTGTGTGTGTGTGTGTGTGTGTGTGAGTTAATTAGACTAGCCACCAGAGGGCGTGTTCATATTTTTCGCTGTTTCTGCCGGCGTAAGGGGGTGAAATAATCGGAGTAGCTGTTTCTGTTCCGGTTCAGCTGTTGTGGCTGTTTTAGGTCACAGTTTTGTTATACTTATGCAAGGTGACAAGCGAGACACAATAAAGAGAGACACTGGACTGCTCGACCACTGCAATCAAACGACTCCTATGCCGGTTCTTCACCCCAACTCCGAGCCAAAAAAAAAAAAAAAAAACCTGGCTAGGGGTTCTGGGGATGGCATATTTAGTTAAAGCAGGACTTAGGAGACACCATTTAGGGTAGCCTCGTTAAATGAAACTCTTAACGGTAGGGAAAGTGCTCAAGAAACCAGGAGCAACATAATCGGTGTTCTTTCCCGTGTAGCTCTATTGACAGCTGATGACTGCTTATGGCATGAAACAGGCTGGTACGCTCAATTACAGAATTACTTGAATCACCGGATTATGTATATATGTATATATGTATAAATATAAATGTCCATAGGGTTAGTGGTTGTGTCAGGAAGGGCATCCGACGTAAAAAAAAAAAAAGCCAAATCATTGCGATTGACAAAACCGCTGGCGGTGCACAAATCCGCTGTGGCGACCCCTGGGAAGCAGGGAACAAGCCGGAAGAAGGAGAAGGAGAATAAGATATTTTGACTTTGACATTTTGATATTCTCTTTTGATCCCCGAAGGGAAATTGTTCTCTGCATTTAACCCATCCTAGCTGTGTAGCTAGGAGCAGTGGGCAGCCACTGTGCAGCGCCCGGGAATGAAGAAGAAGAAGAAGATTTACATTTCTGTGAAAATTGTGTTGACTTTTGAATGAATCAGTATTTGGCGGGTTTGTACGTGTGCATATTCGTGTTTTTTATGTGTGTGTGTGTTGTGGGTCTTTTGTGTGTGGGTCCATTAGTGAGGAATTGATTGTCAGTGATCCTACCACCCTTGATAATTAAGGGGTAAAGTGGACATAGGCGGTTCACAATGGGGTTAATAGTGGCTTGATTTTCTATCTTGGATATAGGAAATGAGATCCTGGCCTGACCTGCAAACAGCTTCGCTTTCCCACCCTTAGTATTTACACTGATCGTAAGAAAATGTGTTCATCGACACTGAGCTAAGGGATGGACTCCGGAAAGCAGATCTTATTGGACTCCTCGCATCCGTCTCAGCAGCACTCCGTCTCTCAGAGCCGTACATGCAACCTTTCCTTGTTTCGGTACACGAGCATATTGTCCAGCATATTGGAAAAGCCAGTGTAGCAGAACATCTGTTTATCAAATGATTCTCATGGGCGATCGCTCCTGCTGTTCTAATCAGTTTCTGCTTTTCAGGAATGGGATATCGAGGCGAGAGGAAACAACTTTTTCTCATTGCAGTGTTTCTCCACCAACCAGGGAGCAAACAAGCAAATCAATAACCATAATGGCACTCCTCTAACGGCTCGACATTATAATGACAAAGCCCCAGATGGCAGCAGCATGTGTTGTGGCCGGCGTCGACATCCATACAGCCGCCGCTGTACAACGAGGCTGCTTGCTGGGAAGTCTGATGCGGCCATGAGGGAGAACAAGCTGCTGTGACATAAGACGCTTGCTTTAAACGAGCCGCCTCTCCTGGCTGTACTCACAGGCAAGTCTAGTCTAGACTGACGGTACCGAGGATCTCCAACACGCCACAGCAGCCAGTGCAGCTGCAGCGAGGCGGGAGAGCAGAAGCTCAGACAGCACTCTTCTGTTTACGACTTGGTTTCTATGGCAACTACATAAAGTCCTTGAGGTGTGATGGCGGAGGAGGTCCCAGAGGGAATCGAGAGGTTATTTCCCGCGCCAGACCACAGGTCTCTTCACTGCGACTCAGCACACTGTCGGTTTCTACCCACGCTGTTCCAGCCCTGCCTATCTTCTACCACGCTGTTCCAGCCCTGCCTATCTTCTACCACGCTATTCCAACCCTGCCTATCTTCTACCACGCTGTTTCAGCCCTGCCTATCTTCTACCACGCTATTCCAACCCTGCCTATCTTCTACCACGCTGTTTCAGCCCTGCCTATCTTCTACCACGCTATTCCAACCCTGCCTATCTTCTACCACGCTGTTTCAGCCCTGCCTATCTTCTACCACGCTATTCCAACCCTGCCTATCTTCTACCACGCTATTCCAACCCTGCCTATCTTCTACCACGCTATTCCAACCCTGCCTATCTTCTGCCCACGCTGTTTCAGCCCTGCCTATCTTCTACCACGCTATTCCAACCCTGCCTATCTTCTGCCTAAGCTAATGCTTCGTAGTAACCTGATTGATCATTAATTTGCCAATAACGTATAATATGTAGACCTTGTTAGTTAACCTATAGTCGATTTCTGGCACCCATCAAACCCTCACAATCGTTTACTCCTCAATATATCACTATGTTTGAGTCATTTAATTAATCATAGCATAATTCATAGTTTCCCCCATAACATTAAAAACGCAAGTCTGACCAAACAAAGACAAAGAGGACAGACATAAAAGATATGTGAGTTGTGACGTGTCTGTGATCCTCAGCTCTAGCTAGGATTTATCAGTTATTTTGTCTTTTAGTTCAGGACATTTTAAGCCTTCAAACAAAACACAAAAAAACCAAACAAAACACAAACAGCAAAGCCTCTTTAGAAGCAATAAATAGATGAGTAGAAGCTAAACATAGAAAAACACACAAATATAAACCCTCCCCACTGACTGTTATGGTGACCTGACAAGAAAAAACACCACTATATCCGATATGTTGTGCCATACTGCTGCAGGGGGTAGACACTTCGTTTAACCTCTTTCTTAAAACTGAAAACCACTGACAAGTACAAGAACCACCACACCCGCCATTCCTTACTCATACTTTTTTTTTTGTGACTTTTTTCTCCCTTTTGCTCCCAAGTTTCATCCAGTCAAATACCCCACT
The DNA here is from genome assembly GCF_029633865.1 of Lampris incognitus. Taxonomy (NCBI): domain Eukaryota; kingdom Metazoa; phylum Chordata; class Actinopteri; order Lampriformes; family Lampridae; genus Lampris; species Lampris incognitus. Next base: position 39,035,532 of record NC_079219.1, on the reverse strand, counting down.
CTTCCGAGCCGTCCCGGTCGCTGCTCCGCCCCCTCTGCCGACCCGGGGAGGGCTGCAGACTACCACATGCCTCCTCCGATACATGTGGAGTCGCCAGCCGCTTCTTTTCACCTGACAGTGAGGAGTTTCACCGGGGGGGGCGTGGAAGGATCACGCTACCCCCCCCCCCGAAACAGGGGTCCCGACCGACCAGAGGAGGCGCTGGTGCAGCGACCAGGACGCATACCCACATCCGGCTTCTCACCCGCAGACCCGGCCAATTGTGTCTGGAGGGACACCTGACCAAGCCGGAGGTAACACGCGGATTCGAACCGGTGATCCCCGTGTTGGTAGGCAACGGAATAGATCGCCACGCCACCCGGACACCTTGTCATTATTGAATATGACTGCAATCTACATCTCTAAATCCTAATAAAGTTGAGGAGTGAGCCATTTTGTATGGCACTGTGCATTTCAGAGACAAAAGACAGCAGCATGTTGCACATGAAACTCCTCTAACGTCCATTTGTAGGTTGTGCATGCCGAGGGCCGAGGTGTGTCTGTCCCACAGTGTGTTATCGTTCAGAGATTGGGTTGGATTCTTGTTTATTCCACCATATGGCAGTGCACAGCAGACTGTGATCTTCAGACACTTCGTATACCTTCAAGTAGGAGACTTTACATGGAGTTGGGGATTACAGGGTCTGCACCGAGGGCCGCAGCGGTGAGGGCAGGGGCACTTTAGTTAACACAAACACGCTGCTGTTTTGCCATACATATTTGAACAGCCTGCTCAGCTTCCGTAATGACTCCAAAAGTGAACTTTGGTGTTTTTTCTTCTTTTTTCCCCCCTGTAATTTTACATGCTCTGATGCACCAAATGGGCTTTTATACCTGGTGTTTCAGTTGGATGTAGTTTTTTTTTTTAAACCAGCTGTGATAAGCACATATTGTGTGTTGGAGAGCTTTTCATTCAAACTCATTCACCTGAAACAGCACATGCTATTAGCAAGCATCAGCGCTCTTTTGGTTGCGGAGTTTTACCTTCACAAATACACAAATAGTACATGTACAATTTAAAAGATATGCCAATTTGGAAATGTATCTTTGTTGCACGAAGTATTTGTACTTAGCTAAATAACTAGCAATAAGTAAACTGGAGTATGATAGTCTGCTAATGTGTAGTATAAATAAGCTAATGTTAGCTGGACATTTCTAGAAAGTTTTCTGCAAAATGAAGGCTAGCTTAAAGCTAGTGCTCAGGCAAAATGAAATATTGAGTTTACACAAATGTCTATATATGTGTGTGTGTGTGTGTGTGTGTGTGTGTGTGTGTGTGTGTGTGTGTGTGTGTGTGTGTGTGTGTGTGCACATGTTTGAAAATAGATAAACAGATGATCAGGGCTATAACAAATGAAATTTCTGCCATTATCTAGGGCAAGAATAATAATATAATACAATAATAATGATAATAATAATAATAATAATAATACATACATACATACATACATACATACATACATACATACATACATACATACATATACACGCACACACACACACACACACACACACACACACACACACACACACACACACACACATATGCAATTGACATTTGAAGTTAATTGTCAGGGGAAAACCAAGTTTACTAAGGAATTAATTATTGTTTAATATTACAAATAGACATAAAGACATATCTAAAAGAATGACAAATGATGGCTTCAATTAAATATAAGTAATGCAAAGAGAAAAAGTTATTGATTATTTATAAGGTCTTTTCATATTACTGATGGTCAGAAATTATTCAGACATTTATATTAGATTTACTAACATTTGAAAAAAATAGCCTGTTTTTGTTGTTGTTTTTTCCCAAATCTGTGCTGTCGGCAGACTTGGCATACCGCACAGGGAATTGGCATACAAAGGTGTCCTAGACAGAGTTAATCTGCATGTCGAGTTTGGATTCTCCACCTGCAAAGGCAATCTTTATTAATTATCAAGAACTGCTTATAATAGCTCCATCCTTTGACTGATCAGTGGGGTGATAAGAGCGCAGGGTTTAGCTGCACCGTTATAGCCACCACCGATCCCCCTCTGCCGCGTGTTTGGTCAGCCACAACCACAACTACGACAAGTGAAACAAGGAAACTTAGAAACGAACAAATGGCATGTATCTGATAAGACACAGAAATAGATGCTGACGTGTGTTCGATAAAAAATGATTAAGTCAGGCCCTGTGGCCTATGATTTAAGGCCCTGTGATGGACTGGCGACCTGTCCAGGGTGTCTCCCCACCTGTCACCCAATGGCTGCTGGGATAGGCTCCGGTATCCCACAACCCTATATGGATAAGCGGCTTGGATAATGGATGGATGGATAATTAAGTCAATTTTATTGATATCAGTTTAAGATAGCAGTTATAGCAATAAAGAAGACAGGAGAAAAGAAAGAAAAAAAGGGGGGACTAGGAAGAAGGATGTATTCCAGAGAGTGTTCCATGGGGTGTGAGGCAGATGCTAGCATGTGATGCGTCCACCTGTGACTGCACGGGATTAATCACAACTTATCGTAGTGCCTCCGAGCCGTAGACAGGCTCTGCAGCCACCTATGGGCCCCACAGTCATGCAGACACCCCAAGACCGAGAGAACAGCCAGAGCCCCAAGCACCGCAACCCCAGAGGAACACCAAGCCAACAGGGGGGCCAGGAGCCCGCAGAACAACAGCCCCACATGCCCCTGAGGAGCACAAACCAGTCACTGAAAGCACAAGCTGGGTCCAAACCCCTGAGGTGTACTCCCAGTCGCAGGATGCACCTGCAGGCATGGGAGTCAAGCTGCAGATAGCAAGCACAGACCACTGGCCCGGAGCTGGGCCCCACGACCAACAGACCAATTCACCGCCAGGACCATCCATCCAGTGGGCAGGCAGGGCTTTTTTGCCCATGCCTATCCATGCCCGCCACACCGCCACCAGCTAGATGTCCCATCCAGCCACCACACAGAGCATATACCCACGTAGCTGAATACATCCAACCCAGGCCCCCCGACCACCCCCCGGGGCAGACAGGGTCGCACCAGCCCCCATGGACAGCCAGGCATGCGGTCCCCCCATCACCCACTACTCCCCATGGCGGCCATCACAGTAAAGACACTTCGCAGGAGAAAGTCCGCCAGCGGCCCACCACTCTGTTGTCCACACCCATGATGACAAGTCACCATGCAGGGGCCCCGAAAAGCACCTGGCTGTGCTCGCCATATCCCGAATTAGCTGTTTGATTTCCATCACAAATCACTGTCTGATTTTTCAGGGATGTATGTAGGGTCGAGGAAATATTTGCCATTTATAGATATTTTCTAATTTATTAATAAAAAATTCCGGATTTGTTTGTGTATAATGGATTTACTGTTAACATAAAAAAAGAAAACATGACCAAAACTTCCTGGGAAGCTCTCTGACAGCGCAAAACAACAAAGGGAAATGAAATGTAAAACATAATTTTCTTGCGTCACACTCAGGAAAATGGTAATTGACTGTCACTCTCAGCAAAATGGTAATATACCCTGAATGTGATGCATGTCTCTGACCATACATGCCTGAAATTTTTGTTTTTTCTTTAGATTGCGTTGGACTAAAGGTCAGTCGAGGCTTCAGTAAAATATCACATTCACTATGGAAGTGCCATGATTGATTGCATGAAGGGGTTATTTCAGAGGAATCACTGGAGGAAAAAAAGGATCTGGGCCTTTTCTGAGGTACTAAATTGAGAGCATTACTTATTGTACCACTTGATTGCAAGGTGGGGGTTCCAGGGAAGTGTGCATTAAAAAAAACACTCTTAAAACAAAGTATGATTAGGCGGGAGAAAACTATGTCAGATGTCTCGCTGTTTGAACGTGCTCGCGTGTGTAAAAGTGTACATATATAATGTTGGGTTACCCTGAGAGTCCTCCAAGTGTACTTCAGAGTGGAACTGAGAGTTAGTGGAGTAAGCCCTTTGAGTCCCACAACCCCTCGAGTAATCTGTTTCAATTTGATGTGTGTGAGTGCTCCACAACAGCAGAGCCATTCCCATCATACGCTCCAGTACCACTCAACAGATTGTTTAGAGAGGGCCGCACCGACTCTTCACCAAGTGCCATGATAATTCCAGTTTTGCTGCATCGGCTTCCTAATAGCAGTTGGAATTATTTAGTTTCTCTTGTGAAAAGGGGTGTTGTAATTTTGGGGGTGGGGGGGTGAGTTTGCATTGGTTGAAGTTTAGCTGGTACAGTCGAATTGATCACTTTGTCACTACTTCTGTGTGAAATGAAACTTACTGACTGCACTTCTGGAAGGATAATTCCATTTTTTTGTTTTGATGTTATTTTTACAACATATATTTGTATTTTATTTTGTCCTCGTGCATATTGGTTGTAATGTCATTCTGCTTCATTTTAGAGATTTTAGACATGGGGCCACCATTAGACACAGCTTTACCGCGGCGTCTTATGGGGGGCACCCGAAGTCCAATTTAACCTAAACACATATTTGAAGGTGGAAATGAAAGTGCAAGTTAAAAGTTATGGACCACTTGGCTCGTCCAGGTACCGTGGCGTTCTATTCCGTTGCTACCAACACGAGGAACGCCAGTTCGAATCCGCGTGTTACCTCCGGCTTGGTTGGACGTCCCTACAGACAAAATTGGCTGTGTGTGCGGATGGGAAGCCGGATGTGGGTATGTGTCCTGGTCGCTGCACTAGCGCCTCCTCTGATCGGTCGGGGCTACACCTCAGATTCTGGCTCTAGGAAGAATTACTGAAGAGTTTAGAATACCCAAGAGAAAAGCAACCATTATTTTTGACGATTTTTGCAAAACATTTGACAGTGTAAACCGGAAAGTAATGCTGCACATTCTTCTAAACTACGGAATTCCGCCAGAAATCGTCCATGCAGTTGCTATTATGTATGAAAAGGCTTCCAGCTACTTGCAAACTGCAGACGGTCCAACAAATGAATTCCAGACTACTGTTGGTATACTGCAAGGGGACACTCTTGCACCTTACCTCTTTGTTATAGTCGTCGATTACATCCTGCGACGATCATTTGATACAAAGAAGAGCAGCGGCCTGGATGTTCAGCCAAGTAAGACAGTCAGAAACCGAAGCAAACTTCTCACAGACCTCGGATGACATAGCTCAAACAGCATCACTTCTTCAAGGAGCCCAAGAGCAATTAAGCTGTCTTGAAAAAGCTTCAGTTAGAGTTGGTCTCATTATTAATTCCAAAAAGACTGAGTACATATCGATCAATGAGGACAAAATGCCCCAAACAATCACGTCCAATAATGGAACACCGCTACATAAGGTCACTGACTTCAGATATCTTGGATCTTTTGTTGCCGACAGTAAGAAAGAGTTTATGTCAAGGAAAGGACGAGCCTAGAATGCATGTAATAAATAGCATCACATATGTCTCTAACAAGACAAAACGAGCATTCTTCAGAGCATCTGTTGAAAGTAACCTACTTTATGGGTCGGAGACATGGACCATGGACAAAGATCGTCAGGCGAGACTTGACATACGCACGCCTCCTTATGAGAGTTGAGAACAAAACTAAAGCTGAAATCTACGGTGATACACTGCCTATCGCAACCACGGTTGCACAGAGGAGAGCACGTTTTGCTGGACATTGCTATAGAGCAAAAGATGAGATTATATCCGACGTTATCTGTATGCGTCTCCCATGCCCGAACAGAGGAAGGCGACCTTTCAGCTACATAGACGGTATTTCAAGAGACACTCAAATAAATGTTCAAGACCTACAAAATCATATTGGAAACAGAGAATACTGGCGTGACATTGTGAATGCATGCTCGACTGCGGTCGAAGGATGATAATGAGCCTTGTTTTTATGTACGCATTACATCCGTGATTTGAAGTCTATATAGATGATATTTGACCTGTTCGGTCGACACGTCTCTTCCTCTGAGCGGTTCCCCCCGTCTGGTCATGGCAGAGAGGAACGTCCCAACTCTCTACAACAACACAGTGCACGTGCACTGCCGCAGTAGTCGTGCGCAGGCACGCAAACGGCGCAACGTGTCGTTTCTAAAGTCGATTCTAAGTCAGATTCTTCACTACATAAAATTAGGTTTTCTTTACAGGTTACTCAAGTCTTCTAAATGAAACAAATGTACCCAGCATTTATATACCCAGCATCTCTTCTCCACACATGTCCAAACCATCTCAATCTTGCCTCTCTTGCTTTGTCTCCAAACTGTCCAACCTGAGTTGTCTCTCTAATATAATAGTTCCCAATCCGGTCCTTCTTCTTCACTCCTAATAAAAATCTTAGCATCTTCAACTCTGCCACCTCCAGCTCTGCCTCCTGTCTTTTAGTCAGTGCCACTGTCTCCAAACCATATAACATAGCTGGTCTCACAACCATCTTGTAAGCCTTCCATTTAACTCTTGCTGGTACCCTTCTGTCACAAATCACCCCTGACACTCTTCTCCACCCACTCCACCCTGCCTGCACTCTCTTCTTCACCTCTCTTCTGAACTCCCCGTTACTTTGGACAGTTGACCCCAAGTATTTAAACTCATATGCCTGCATCACCTCTACTCCTTGCATCCTCACCATTCCACTGTCCCCCCTCTCATTCACGCATAGGTATTCAGTTTTGCTCCTACTGACTTTCATTACTCTTCTCTCCAGTACACACCTCCACCTCTCCAGGCTCTCCTCAACCTGCACCCTACTCTCGCTACAGATCACAATCTGAAGATTTAAAAGACATGGACAGCTGTGCATCATCTGCAGAGAAAGAGATCTTGTGAAGGATTATCTGTCCCAAGGGTAACATATACAGGGTAAACAGAATAGGTCCCAAAATTGATCCTTGTGGTATTCCATGTTTAGACTGAGCAGTTTGTGAGGTAAATCGTCAACAGAAACAAAAAATTCCCTGTTGCTAAATATGAGGAAAACCAGTCCAGAGCAGTTCTAGTAATACCCACCCACCGTTTTAGTCTGTCAATAAGGATGGAATGGTTGATCATATTAAAAGCTGCACTGAGGTCAAGCAATAAGAACACAGAACATGCACCGGAGTCTGCAGCCATCAGTAAATCATTTGTGACTCTGAGAAGGGAAGTTTCTGAGCTGTGTAGCTTGTGGAACCCAGATTGACACTTCTCAAAAATATTGTTGTTTAGTATCGCTAGTAGATTGTCCAGCACTGTCTTTGCTATGATTTTTGAAATGAAAAGCAATTTGGAAATTGGCTGGACATTTTTTAAACTTGTGGGCTCTAAACTGGGTCCCTTCAGCAGTGGTTGAATACTAGCCATTTTAAAAAGATCTGGTACAATTCCAGAGGTCAGAGAGTCATTGATGATGATCAGCAGTGCAAGGCTGACTGACTTTATTGCTTCTTTAAGCAGTTTTGTCGGGATAATATCAAGGATACTCGATGGGGATCTCATAAGTGACAGTGTTCTTAAGATCCTGCAGTGATATTGGTGTGAAACAATCCAATACATCCAAGGAAGGGCAATAGAGGTCCAATGTAGAGGTGGGAGGGGTAATATTTGTTCCAATGTGGTGAATCATTTCTATGAATAAGGCAAGATTTTATTGTTTATTTTTTTGCAGTCAGCTGTAGAAGAAGCATCTACAGTAGGGGTAGGAGAGTCTAAGGCTGACTGATGGCATTAAAGAGGATTCTGGGGCTGTGCTTGTTGGCAGAGATTAGCTATGAGAAATACTGGTCCCTGGCTTCCTTTACCTTACAACTGTATGAATTGGGTCTTTGAGCAGGGAGTGATAAACCTGCATTTTGTTGGTCTTCCATTTGCGTTCAGATCATCAATAGGTTCTTTTAAGGCTATACATTGCTTTGTTAATCCACAGGGCTTTTCTGACAGATGACTTGAGTTTAGTTTTGATAGGAACAACCATGCCCAGGATAGATAAACATAAGTGATTAAAGACGTGCAACTGGTCATTTGTATTAGTAAGAATGGGCATATTAACACTAGTAGTGGTAAAAAGTGAGGAGAATGACTGAGCTATGTTATTGAGAACACAGAACTGTACGTTTTGCTAATTAGGTTTTATAGTAGCTTGGAAAACTGTGTTAAGCAGGATATAGTATATCCACCCATCCATTATCCAAGCCGCTTATCCTGCTCTTAGGGTCGCGGGGATGCTGGAGCCTATTCCAGCAGTCACCTGGCAGCAGGCGGGGAGACACCCTGGACAGGCCGCCAGGCAATAATAATAATAATAATAATAATAATAAAGTCGCTTTTCAATAAACGGGGTGAAACAAGACAACAGATAAACATAATAGAAACATACAGGTGTCACGTATCGGGAAAGAACCCAAAAGCAGACGGGACAACCAGGTAAGGGAAGAATCAAGTCTTTATTGAAGTGACCGATCTCGGGGGTAGAGCAGGAGGTGGCTCTGTGGCAGGTAGGCAGGCAGGCAGGCAGAAGTCCATGAATGGCGACGTTCCAGCGAAGACTGGTCCATAGTGGAGGCCTTTTAAGGGTGAGGGCGATTGCCGGGGTGAAGGGGGGGTCAGCAGGTGTCAGCTGGCGTAGCAGGTGTCAGCTGGTGTAGCAGGTGTCAAGGGCGATCGCTTTGATGTCAAGGGCGAGAGGCTGTGACAACAGGGGTGGATGGGAAGGGGAACGGGGGCAACAAGAGGGAGAAGCGGCAGCCACACACAATGCCAGCAGTATCTCCGACTTAAACAGATACAAAAGGGCAAAGAAATAAAAATAAATAAATAAAAAAACAGCACTGTAGACGTTGATTTTCTGTATAGGGGTTTACTCCCGTAGCCTATTCCTCTCCCGTGGTAACCATTAGGCAGTGGCACTACTTATTTATACATGTATGGTAAGAGAAAACAAGATCTCATGGAGAGACTGTTTAGAGTCAAACCAAGTTTAAATACACTAACGTAGCGAATTCAGGGGGGCTGCTGGGGAACCACCTCAATCTGGACGCGAACCCGGGTCTCCCGCACCACTGGCGACTACGTTAACCAGTTGGCTAAAGGGTCAGTCAAGGGCTAGCGAGTCTAGTTATTCTTGATCGTTACACTACCCCCCTCCTTGGGGAAGGGCGCCCCGTGCTTCAGCATACATGCTCCCTTAACGCCTCTGGGCGCACGCGCTTCCAATGGCCTTACGGTCTCACCACCCCTCTTCTGAAACCAATGTAGCAAATTCGGGAGACAGTCGGGAATCACCGCAGCCGGGCCGCGAAGCCGAGTCTCCCGCACCTGGGCGACTACAGGGTCTGATCCGTTAGCCAAGCGCTAGCGAATCTACACATCCGTGGTCGCTACACAACCCCCTCTTTTGGGGAAGCGCGTCCCCGTGCTTCAGCATACCCCATAACGTGTGTTCATAGTTGCGGGTTGGACCATGCACATGTTGGACAAAACTGTAGGGCTCAGTAATATTTAAAAACTTGGTTTGTTGACGATGCCATCTCTGAGGGCAGGAATACCGGCTCAACTAGACTCATTTCACGGAGAAAAATCACGCGTGCGCTTCATCGGTGTTGCTGTAACCGGAATGGTTTCTTTATTTTGCGCATGCTCTTTTATAGACCACCGGTCAACACAACACCCGTATAAGAGCATAACCTTGGTTTAGCCAATATTGTAACATGGTTGCATTTTGATTTGAGGTATTGTTAACATGAAAGTTAAAATCCCCAACGATCGTAATTTTATCATATATAAGAACCACGTAGGCTAAGAAGTCTGAAAATTCAGTTAAAAACCCATGGCTAAAAGTCGGGGGTCAGTAAACAACAATATAGAGAACTGGAATGACAGAGTCTATTTTAAACATCATTACCTCAAAACTTGCTAATAGAAATAAGGCTGCACTTAAACTGATTTTTGAAAATTACAGCAAGGCATCCTCTGTGGCCACTTGCCTTAGGGGAGCTGAGGGATACATAATTTGGAGGACAAAGTTCCTTCAACTGGCTGTGACCACCAGGTCTTAACCATGTTTCTGTTATAAATAAGAAATCAAGGTCCTCGGTAATAACAAAATCCTTTAAAATAAAGTGTAAACTAGTAATAACACACGTTAGCCCCTATCTAACGGGCTGACGCTTCAGCCGAGCGGTTAGTGATGTCGCCTTGTGGTGCAGTACACCTCGTATCGAATCCCGCACCGGGCAAGAAAATAATCGGTTTGTAGAGCCGAAGTAACGGAGAAGACCGTAGGTTCACACTTTAGCCGTGTAGGCAACTTTCTTTAATCCACGGTAAATCAGCGAGACAAACAAAACCCACAGCTCGACTGAACGGAGGTGGCAAGAATAACCAGAAAACTGGCTGGACAACCATAACTTAACCCTGCGTTAACCTGCCAGGGCAACCATGACTTAACCCTTAGTTCCTGGGTTGAATTCTGTCCCCAATACGTGTCCACCACATGAGCCCCCCCAGAATTCGCCCTAGTAATCGAAGTCAGGCAGGCGCGGGTGGACGATAGGCCGTCCGCGGCGGCTCCGGATAACAGGGGCCGGAGTGTCTGTGGGAGGCATTGACGCGGGCCTGTGGAGGTCGGCCTGAGGAGCAGAAGAGGCAGCTCGGGCCTCCACGGGGGGAGGAGGCGGAGCCGGGGGACGACCGCGACGAGGAGGTTGGGCTAACTCCAACGGCTGCGTCAAGTCCAGGTGTGCGGGTTTAACTCGGTCCACTGAAACATGCTCGGCCGTGCCCCCAAAATCCACCACCAGGTGCTTAGTTCCCCGTTCCAGGACGCGGAAGGGGCCGTCATAAGGGGGTTGCAGAGGGGGGCGGTGTGCGTCGTGACGGATGAACACGTAGTCCGCTGACTGCAGACCTGGGGGCACCTGGGACACCGGAGCGCCGTGTTGAGCGGTAGGGACGGGTGTGAAAGCTCTGACCCCGTCCAGCAAGGAGGCTCGTTGGTCCACAGCTGACCAGGGACGCGTTGCATTGGGCATGAAATCGCCTGGGACTCGCAGCGGCGTGCCGTACACCAGCTCCGCAGAGGAGGCTTGTAGGTCTTCCTTCGGGGCGGTCCGCAGGCCCAGCATGACCCATGGGAGCTTGTCAACCCAGTTGCAGTCCTTGAGAGTAGCCCGAAGCGCAGCCTTCATGGACCGGTGGAAGCGCTCACATAGGCCGTTCGCCTGAGGGTGGTAGGCGGTAGTGCTATGAAGCTTGACGCCCAGAGCCTCACCCACAGCATTCCATAGCTCTGAGGTAAACTGTGGCCCACGGTCAGATGAAAGGTCGGAAGGCGTACCGAAACGTGAGACCCACGACCCAATAAAAGCCCGGGCCACATCAGCAGACGTCGTGGATGCCAGGGGAACAGCTTCAGGCCAGCGCGTAGTCCTGTCCACCACAGTGAAGAGGTAGGTGAACCCATGGGAGGGGGGTAGGGGACCAACCAGGTCGACGTGGACATGGTCAAATCGTCTCTCCGGCACTGCGAAGCGTTCCAGGGGCGCCTTAATGTGGCGGTGTATCTTAGCCCGCTGACAGGCAACACACGAGTCGGCCCACGCTTTCACGTCTCTCTTAAGTCCCTCCCACACAAACTTAGCAGAGGTCAGGCGCACGGATGGCTTACCGCCTGGATGAGAGAGGCCGTGCACAGCTTCAAATACGGGGCATCTCCAGCTGTGCGGGACGATGGGCCTGGGCTGTCCTGTGGAGACGTCACACAGGAGGGTGACACCTGTGTCGCTGAAAGGAACGTCCTGCAGGCGGAGCCCCGTGTCGGAGGCCCGGAGACGGAGGATGCTCGGGTCCGTGGCCTGGTCCGCAGCCATCTGTGCATAGTCAAGGCCTAGGTGGACCGCTCCAATCACTGCCCTAGACAGGCAGTCAGCTACCTGGTTAGACTTACCAGCGACGTGCTGGATGTCGGTAGTGAATTCCGAAATGTAGGAGAGTTGTCGCTGCTGGCGAGCGGACCATGGCTCGGCCGTCTTGGACATGGCAAACGTGAGGGGCTTGTGGTCCACGTACGCAGTAAACTCGCGGCCCTCTAGCAGGAAACGGAAATGCCGGACGGCGAGCCAGAGACCGAGGAGTTCCCTGTCAAAAGTACTATACTTGCGCTCTCGGGGTGTAAGCTGGCGACTGAAAAAGGCCAAAGGCTGCCAAGCCCCCCCCACCCACTGTTCGTGAACCGCACCAACAGCATAGTCCGATGCATCCGTGGTTATGGAAATAGGCGCTGTAGGTGAAGGATGCGCTAGCAGGGTAGCCTGGGAGAGCGCAGCTTTAGTCTCGGTGAACGCACGGTCCCGCTCTGCTGTCCAGTCGACCGCCTGGTTGGGGGACATGCCTTTCAGCGCCTTGTACAGTGGCCGGATGATAAAGGCGGCTCGAGGAATGAAGCGGTGGTAGAATGTCACCATCCCGATGAACTCCCTGAGCGCACGAGCTGTTTGGGGGCGCGGAAAGGCCGCCACCGCTTCCACCTTTGAGGGCAGGGGGACTGCCCCGTCCCCAGTGATGCGGTGCCCGAGGAAATCAATGGCTGTCAGCCCGAACCGGCACTTCGCCGGGTTGACGATCAGCCCATGCTGGCTGAGGCGTGTGAAGAGGGCATGAAGATGGGACAGGTGTTCTTCCTCGGAGGCGCTGGCGATGAGTATGTCGTCCAAATAGACGAAGATGAAAGGAAGGCCACGGAGCACTGAATCCATCAGCCGCTGAAAGGACTGGGCCGCGTTTTTGAGTCCAAATGGCATTCGTAGGAATTCAAATAGGCCGAATGGGGTTGTCACCGCTGTCTTGGGGATGTCTGAGGGGTGCACGGGAACTTGATGATAACCACGGACCAGGTCGACTTTTGAGAAGACGCATTTGCCAGACAGGTTTGCAGAAAAGTCCTGGATATGCGGGACAGGATAGCGGTCAGGCGTGGTGGCGTCATTTAGTCGGCGGTAGTCCCCGCATGGGCGCCAACCTCCATCAGGCTTAGCGACGATGTGGAGTGGGGACGCCCACGGGCTGTCAGAGCGGCGGATGATCCCCATGCGTTCCAGGTGCTCGAACTCAGACTTGGCAATGGCGAGTTTGGCGGGGTCGAGACGCCTGGCTCTGGCGTAGACCGGGGGCCCCTCCATAGCAATGTGATGCTCCACCCCATGCTTAGCGGTGGGTGCAGAGAAGGTAGGCTGGGTGAGGTCAGGGAACTCAGCGAGGAGGCGGGTGAACTTGTCTGCCTCTGAGAGAGAGTTGGCTAGACCTGCATAGGCCGCTTCCCTCCGCGTACATGCGAAGGAGGAGAAGGTTAAGGCATCGACCAGACGGCTGTTCTGAATGTCCACTAGCAAACCGTAAGCGCACAAAAAATCAGCTCCGAGGAGGGGAAGCGTTACATTGGCCATGACGAACTCCCACGTGAAACGTTGTCCACCAAAACACAGTTCTACAGACCGCACGCCGTAGGTGTGGATAGGGCTGCCGTCAGCCGTCGCCAACTGGGGGCCCCGCTCCCCGCCCATGATGTCGACGTCAGTAGCAGGGAGCACGCTTCTCTGTGCGCCCGTGTCACAAAGAAATCGCCGACCGGAGATGGTGTCGAGGATGAAGAGTAGCCTGCTCGTATCGCCAACACTCATGGCCACTACTGAGTGTTGGCCCTCTCGTTTCCCGTCGGCCTGTAGTTGCAGGGGGAACGGCACCGTTTAGCTTTCGCACCAAATCGAGCGTGGTACATACAGAGTCCAGAGGGCTTGTAGCGGTCTGATGCTGTGGCGCCACCGTCGGGCCACGCCCGCGATGTCGGCGGGGGGCCAGTGAAGGTAGGAGCCAGCACCCCGGCATGGGAGGAACGTTGTGTAGCGACGAAGAATCGGTCAGCCTCCTTTGCCAGCTCACGGGGATCAGTGATGGTGGAGTTAGCGAGCGCAGTCTGGACGTGGGGCGGCATGTTGCGCAGAAACAGCTCCATAAACAGGAAACATGGCTTTTCTTGACCCAGTAGGTTTAACATCCTGCTCATTAGCTCCGATGGTTTGCCATCTCCCAAGCCCTGAATTGCGAAGAGGCGACGTGCTCTCTCCGTTGCTGACAGTTCAAAAGTTTCAAGGAGGAGATGTTTAAGTGCGGCGTATTTACCATCGGCCGGTGGGTTGGTTATGAAACCGCTTATCCTGGAAGCCGTATCGCACCCCAGCGCTGCCACTACGTAGTAGTACCTGGTCTCGTCTGCTGTTATGTCTCTGAGCGCGAACTGTGCCTCAGCCTGCGCGAACCATGTAGCCGCGGAAGACTCCCAAAACTCCGGCAGTTTAATTGCAACGGCGTTCGTAGCCATAATGTGTGTGGTTTCAGAAAACTTATCCGAAAACCGACGTCGGGGTCACCAGTGTAGAGCCGAAGTAACGGAGAAGACCGTAGGTTCACACTTTAGCCGTGTAGGCAACTTTCTTTAATCCACGGTAAATCAGCGAGACAAACAAAACCCACAGCTCGACTGAACGGAGGTGGCAAGAATAACCAGAAAACTGGCTGGACAACCATAACTTAACCCTGCGTTAACCTGCCAGGGCAACCATGACTTAACCCTTAGTTCCTGGGTTGAATTCTGTCCCCAATACGTGTCCACCACAGGTTAGTAATAACAAAATCATTTAAAATAAAGGTTTTGTTGGAGACTGACCTCACATTGAGAAGCAAGCTTAGCTTTAGAGGAGTGAGATGCAGTGGGGTAGTTCTGATAGTTAAATCCAGAAAACTATGAATTTAGGGTAGTTGGTCTTGCAACAGCTGGGATATTTTGAGGATATTTAGGACTTGAGATATACATTAAATCTGATGACAGCACAGAACGATTGGAATATCTAATATTCAATCTGGGAGTGATCTAACAGGAACGCGAGAGGCTGTGAGTGAAAGTGTGTTTTCTTTACGCCAATGGGTGGCGCTAGTGAGGGAGATGGCGAATGTCAGTAGCAAAGAAGAAGAGTTTCGTTCAGTGACCTGTGGCGTGTCCACGCGTGCTGCCATGTGCGTGTGGCGGTGGAGATGGGAGGGACAGAATGAATGTAGCCAGATATGGAGAATAAGCAGCCTGCTAAAACAGACTACACCTCGACTGAGAGAGGGGCTCGACCCAGAGATAAAAACGGACTTTTTGCAGTCCTTCGGTAATTCAAAAAAGACTGTTAAAATCGTGCTTTAGTACTTCGTACTGTTGATAGGAGGTATCACTGGCGCCGATCTGGGCAACTACATTTCGGTCGTTTTTGATTTAATGTTCTTGACCATGGAATCAGCGATGATCAGTGAAGCCACACGTTACCTGTGTGGGCGCCACTGTCGGGAGCCCACAGCAGTACACCCAGGACGTCGTACCGCGAGTGGGACGTACCGGCACAGGCCTAAAGACCTGGCCTGCTGCATGGATCAGCCTCCGGTAAGCATTGGGTAGCCGTTGTTTCCTCCCGGTTGGTGGTGTCAGCTGGTTTGCATGGTAGCTTATTACAAATAAAACAAAGAGAGTACAAACGTGGTCTCGCTGCCAAACGATCTCTAAATTGTGTCCAGTGTCTCAGGCTGTGAAATTAATTTGGGTTGACAGCATTTATTCAGACTAGAGTTTGAGAAAAATGTAAAATTAAATGGGTTAAATGGACTATTATTATATCTGCATCGTCCTTTAGGTAAATGGGCTCTAAGACTGGAAGATAAGTACTTATCTTGAGTAGCAGTGTGGGATTTCAGTCAGGGCCTTCAGTAACGAACTGCAGCCCCCCCCCACCCCACACACAAACACACAGACACACACAAACACACACACACAAATTTCTCATATGGGTCCCGATACAGCCATCACAGCCAAATACACTACCACTAACTATATGCGCTACTGGATCTACACCAAAAAGACAGCTGACTTTCAATGACCACAATGCACACTACCGTGCATTATAGCAGCTAATGCAGCATCGCCATCAGATCTTCCTTTATGTCACTGAGCAACCAGATTGCACACACACATACCACATGGCACAAAAAACTAGAAGCACTATAAAAAATACAACTTGATTGATTGAAGAGTGCATTCAGTTGAGTGCAGATCTCCTCCAGGCATATTTCTCCTCTTTCTTCCTGTTTTCTGCTGTCGACAGGCTAACAAACCCCCCTCCAGTGGCAGTAGTCTCTGAATTTCTATCTACCAAGGCCTGAATGAATTTGCCTCCTTATTTCATGGCAAAATTCAGAAAATTAAGACAGGCAACTAGTGCCTCTATACTAGGTACAGGGCATGTGTTGTCCTAAGTCCACCAATTCAAATAAAATCAATTCAAATAATCAATAGTAATAATAAAATAATTCAAAGAGCATGTCAATTTGACCCTATCATCCATAAAGACTTGGGGGACATTATACAACATCTGAAATCCTCCTACTGCCTTGATATCCTGCCAACAGGCTTTTTAAAAAATGTTTCTAATTGCATGTCTTCAGATCGTCTACAAATTTGTCAATGCATCCCTTCTCTCAGGTCTCTTCCCACAGGCCCTGAAAACTGCAGTCATCAAGCCACTCTTCAAAAAAGAATAATCTAGACACTTCACTAATGAACAGTTATAGGCCCATATTAAACCTCATGTTTCTTAGTAAAATAATTGAAAATGTTTTTTTTCCAGCAGCTCAACAACTTTTTGGCACTAAACAACAGTTTTGATGTCTTCCAGTCAGGATTTCGACCACATCACAGCACTGAGACTGCTCTTGTTAAGGTCTTTAATGACATCTGCTTAAAACACAGACAGTGGCAGAATCTCAGTCCTGGTGTTATTGGATGTCAGTGCTGCATTTGACACAGTTGACTATAACATATTACTGGACCGATTGGAAAACTTGGTGTGACTTTCTGGCACAGCACTAAACTGGGTTGAATCCTATTTAAAGGACAGGGACTACTTTGTGTCTATAGGTAATTACGGATCTGAGTGTACAAAAATGACCTGTGGAGTTCCCAAAGGGTCATTTTTGGGGCCGCTTCTGTTTGAAATCTATATGCTCCCTATATGCTCCCACTAGTCCAGATTATGGAAAACAACAAAATATGTTACCATACATATGCAGACGACACACAGATTTACATAACCATATCACCAGGGGACTATAATCCCATACAAGCATTGCACAAATCAATGATTGGATGTATCCGAATTTTCTTCAACTATACAAATGTAACCCCTTCTTCACTGGCGGGCAACGCCAAGCACATTTAAACAAGACAACGTCCTAATGCCACCAGTTACTAAAGTGTTACAATAAAATCCAATGGCGCAACAGGATCCTGAGTTCTCAGCAGTGGAATGGTGAGCTGGCCGAACCTCCTGAGTACTAGTAGGCTAGTGCCACTAATGACAATATTAGTGATAAATGATAATAGAAATAATTAACCAAGATAATTATCAATTTAGTAGCGCAGTGCCTCCACTGAGAAAATACTACACTTACCTAAGGCTAGTGAATGGTGTATCGTCCCAGAATTTAACAAACCTGTGGTTAAGGCAGATCTTATAACCCTGCTGTGTACTGTACAAGCTTATTACCAGCACTCTAAAAGTAAATGAGCTGCCAATACACCCGAAATATAATTAATAATAATAGGATTTATTTGATAATACCGAGAGAGAGAGAGAGAGAGAGAGAAAAGAGAGTACCACACGAGTGTAGTATTGTTGATCAAATAAACATTAAAATTACACAGGGTGTGACAACCCGTCACAATAAACAGAAAGAAAGTATCAAAAGAATACAAAAATACCCAGCGCTTTCTGTTGGGGCCTGTTGGTGCACATTAAAGCAGTTCTCTGACTGCAGAGCAAGGCAGACACCCTACGATGCCCAGGCGACAAGACAAAAGTGTGTGTGTGTGTCAGTATAAGTGAAATCTTCGGGTTACTCACAACCCATCGCTCCCACGACCGGGAGGCTGTGTGCAGTCCAGAGGATGGAAGGCGCAGTGCTAGCTGTCGGCTCCCCGGCACCGGCCTCCACCCGCAAGATGGCCACAGGTCACAACGTTCCGAAAACCCTGGCGAAGACAATGGTCCTCCGGTGGGGAACAAAGCAATCAGACCAAACCAAACCCCACCAGCAAGCACACGACCATGGGCCAATTGCAACACTCCTGTCCTCAAATGCGGGCCCAGTACACGGCTGTGTACAAAGTCTCCGCGAAACGGGCACTTAGACGGGGCCGCAGAGAGAAAAAAAAATGGACCTCTCTCCTTGGAGTCCTGCTGCGAATGCCCAAACTCCTCCCTTCCCTTGAGGAGATCGATTTCGCGGGCATAACAACTCCACACCATATCATTGGCCAATAACAAAAATTCAAATACAAATACATTCCATTGGTCCACATGTTCGGAAACCACACCAACATAGGAAACATCCAAGACACAAAGCATGCTGGTAAATGAAGTGCCACAATGTATGTACAAAAGATTTTTAGATTTTAGAGGTCCTTACACTTTCCCCCCACCAAATAAACAGCATGCCCCCATGCTGAGTAACACAGGCATTAAGAGAAGAAAGAACCCAATAAACAAAAAAAAAACTCACCCACCAACCCCACCAAATAAATAACATACCCTGCCCATACCAGGTCACATACTTACTAAGGTGAATAAGGCAGAAAAGCAAAGAACATAAAGAAATTATCAAAACAACAAACATAGTCTAGCACTCAGAAACTAGCCATGGGTGCAATGGCAGGAGCGCATGGCATAAGCACAGGTGTGGGTGCGCATGTGTTACAACAGGAGTGTGGGCTACACCACCAGGCATGAGGCTGCACTGGCGCTATGTGTGATGCGACTACATGGTTCGTACCCTGGACTCCTAACTCTCCATACACTAACCTATCAGTAGGTTTCCTCGTCCGTTGAGACCTTTGTACTGCAGGGAAGGACTCTGAAGAAACTACATCAGAGGCATTTGGAAGGGGAGCATCAGAACTATAGTGCTGGTTAACAGGTTCTTCAACCTCCACTATACCGTGTGAGCTGACAGTAGGTTCCATCTCTGCGGGAACACTGACCCTCTTACTAGGTGAATGCACTGGACTAGAACCTCTACCCGCAATGGAGACACAAGGTGCTGTGGAGTCTAACTCCATCACAGGCTGCACATCCTGGATGTTTACACACAGAGGAGCGTTTTGCACTGCATCCTCAGTATAACAGCCAAACTCAGACTCGGAATCGCTATTTGAGAAACTGAACCGTTCCTGAGTTACAGCAGTCGGAACTTCAGGTTCAACGACTCTACGCTTATCCTTAGCTCTTCTACGCCTGACAGCTCTAGGGCTGGGAGCAGGAGTGGTGTCAGCCACAGGACCCAATCTTACCCCCTGCCCCCTACAAGAAGCAAACACATTTCTCACTACCTGAGTGTTTGCACCAACCAAAATAGCTATCCCCTGTTTGGTCTGAGGGTCAGGACACAAAAGAGCTAGGGTGTCTACCACCTGAGGCACTCCAGTAACAGCCTCAGTAAACTCAAGCCTGAGAGACAAGTAGCCATCATATGGGTATTTGTGAGAGCTCAAACCCCATATTTCAAGATTTTCCACTGGCTGCAGTGGCAAATGTTTCAAATGTGCATCATAAAAGCTGCGATACAAAATAGTGACCTGGGAACCATTATCAAGAAGAGCTTTGGCATAAAGCCCCTCTATCTGCACAGGCACCTCAGTAGAGGGCCCCACTAAGCCAGCCAGCAGGGGTGACTGGCTTACTTTAATTTGAGGTAAGCAATGGGTGGAATGGATTTTGTGTGATGGAGCTCGACGCCGTTCCATCACTGAGTTCTGCTGACGTTTCCCTGTGGCAGTGACCCTTTTGATCAGCTTCTGATTCACCAGTATGAGGTTCTCAGAATGCGTACACTCTCGCTTGGTGTGACCATCCTCCCCACACTTATAGCAAAAGATGCCAGGCAAAGCAGATGAAGGAGCAGACGTGGGAAAGGTCGAGGAAACAACCCTCAGGGAAACAGCCGAAACAGTGGTCTCTAAGCTGGGGCCCACTGCAGTCTGCGGGGCTGGCATTGCAGAAGTCAGGGTAGCAGTACTCAAAACTCTACTTACTAAAGCTGTCAGTTCCTTGACTTCATTCCTTAAACTATCCACCTCAGATGGCACCGGATTCACAGCCACCTGGGGAACAGCAGCAGCAGCAGTCACATGTGCATGAGGAACAGCAGCGGCAGCAACAGAAAGCTTAGTGTTTTCTCTCACACTTACCCAATGCTCCTCTTCTCGGATTTCCCGCATCAGCTGAGAGAAAGTAGGTGGATCTTGCAAAGTATGCATCATTCGCACACGTAAAGCCACGGGCACCTTTGAAAAGCTCCTCCATGCGTGCATGATTCAAGTCAGCAAGACCAATCTCTCCTCTCACAAGAACACGGTGGAGGAGTTTCTCCAAGCGATAGAGGTAAGCAGACAGTCTCTCTCCATCTTCCTGGAATGTATGGCGAAACGATGCCATAAGATCTGCCCCACTCTCAGTGGACCCATGTACAATGTCAAGAGCAGCTAAATACTCAGCAGCCATGGAAGAGGGATTACTGACCTTCAAGAACCTCACGATGTCCGCAGCAGGCCCACGCAAGCTTTCAACAATGCGTTGCCTCTTTGCAGCGTCTGCACACTGCCATTCAGTGATCATCTGAGTAGCCTGTTCCATCCAGGAATCATATTCCTCCTCACCAGGGGGAACAGGTCGCAAACCTGAAAACAACCTCAGCTTCCTATAACTAGGTGCATCAGATGGGGCCTGAT
Organism: Lampris incognitus; assembly: GCF_029633865.1. NCBI lineage: Eukaryota > Metazoa > Chordata > Actinopteri > Lampriformes > Lampridae > Lampris > Lampris incognitus. The sequence goes on along the minus strand of NC_079219.1, from coordinate 39,014,716 downwards.
TACAGCGGTCAACCAGCTTGCCTATGACATTGACTAAATCCATGTTCACATCAGGTGTAGGAGGCTGGGTGCCCATGACAACAGCCTTAACATCACCCATTGACTTGCCCTCCTGCTGTAACAATGCCAACAGCTTGGCCTCAAATGCATCCCCTTCAGGGACAGGGTTAGCATACGGCAAGCTACTCAGAGCATGAACAGACCAGGGACCCGCTTCACCTACAATTCCCACCTCAGGGGGTAAAGAAACGGGCTCTAAAGCAGCAGAAGTCTCCAATAGAATGAACGTGTGCCTACCAGTCTTGTCGCTACGGCAACCACGTATCTGATTGCGACCCAAAACTTTGACTGTATCAAGTACACGGCTCACAATATCATTTCCAACATTCAGTGGCACTTTGCTAAGCAAAATAGCATGAGACACATCCACATTCTCCTCACGGCTCCACTCGACAGCCTGACTGAGCTCCATGCTAACTGTATTAAATCACAACAACAAACAACAATAAACAGTAAACTAACTACTAAAGTTAGTAAACAGGAAAATCCCAGCGGTGCCTCCAAAATGTAATCCCTTCTTCACTGGCGGGCAACGCCAAGCACATTTAAACAAGACAACATCCTAACGCTACCAGTTACTAAAGTGTTACAATAAAATCCAATGGCGCAACAGGATCCTGAGTTCTCAGCGGTGGAATGGTGAGCTGGCTGAACCTCCTGTGTACTAGTAGGCTAGTGCCACTAATGACAATATTAGTGATAAATGATAATAGAAATAATTAACCAAGATAATTATCAATTTAGTAGCGCGGTGCCTCCACTGAGAAAATACTACACTTACCTAAGGCAAGTGAATGGTGTATCGTCCCAGAATTTAACAGACCTGTGGTTAAGGCAGATCTTATAACCCTGCTGTGTACTGTACAAGCTTATTACCAGCACTCTAAAAGTAAATGAGCTGCCAATACACCCGAAATATAATTAATAAAAATAGGATTTATTTGATAATACTGAGAGAGAGAGAGAGAGAGAGAGAGAGAGAGAGAGAGAGAGAGAGAGAGAGAGAGAGAGAGAGAGAGAGAGAGAGAGAAAAGAGAGTACCACAGAAGTGTAGTATTGTTGATCAAATAAACATTAAAATTACACAGGGTGTGACAACCCATCACAATAAACAGAAAGAAAGTATCAAAAGAATACAAAAATACCCAGCGCTTTCTGTTGGGGCCCGTTGGTGCACATTAAAGCAGTTCTCTGAACGCAGAGCAAGGCAGACACCCTACGATGCCCAGGCGACAAGACAAAAGTGTGTGTGTCTGTCAGTATAAGTGAAATCTTCGGGTTACTCACAACCCATCGCTCCCACGACCGGGAGGCTGTGTGCAGTCCAGAGGATGGAAGGCGCAGTGCTAGCTGTCGGCTCCCCGGCAGCAGCCTCCACCCGCAAGATGGCCACAGGTCGCAACGTTCCGAAAACCCTGGCGAAGACAATGGTCCTCCGATGGGAAACAAAGCAATCAGACCAAACCAAACCCCACCAGCAAGCACACGACCATGGGCCAATTGCAACACTCCTGTCCTCAAATGCGGGCCCAGTACACGGCTGTGTACAAAGTCTCCGCGAAACGGGCACTTAGACGGGGCCGCAGAGAGAAAAAAAAATGGACCTCTCTCCTTGGAGTCCTGCTGCGAATGCCAAAACTCCTCCCTTCCCGTGAGGAGATCGACCGTTGCGAACCTTGCGATTTCGCGGGCATAACAACTCCACACTATATCATTGGCCAATAACAAAAATTCAAATACAAATACATTCCATTGGTCCACATGTTCGGAAACCACACCAACATAGGAAACATCCAAAACACAAAGCATGCTGGTAAATGAAGTGCCACAACGTATGTACAGAAGATGTTTAGATTTTAGAGGTCCTTACACAAAGATACAACTGAAGTAATTGTCTTTGGAGCCAAGGAAGAACGATTAAAAGTCAGCACTCAGCTACAATCGGTAATGTTATAAACAACGAACGGAAATCTTGGTATAGTCATTGACTCAGACCTGAATTTAGATAGTCACATTAGGACAATTACAAAGTCAGCCTACTATCACTGAAGAATATATCGAGAATTAAAGGATTTATGTCTAGCAGGATTTGAAAAAACATGTCAATGCATTCATCTTCAGTCGATATGACTACTGTAATGGTGTCTTTGCAGGTCTTTCTAAAAAACCGATCAAACAGCTGCAGCGGATTCAGAATGCTGCTGCTCAAATCCTTACTAAGACCAACAGAGTGGATCACATCACTCCAGTCCTGAGGTCATTACATTGGCTCCCTGTCCATCAAAGAATTGATTTTAAAACTCTGCTCTTGGTTTATAAAGCACTGAATGGTTTAGGGCCAAAATACATTTCTGAGCTACTGCTACACTATGAACCATCTAGACCACTCAGATCATCAGGGAAAGGCCTGCTTTCTGTCCCCAGAGTCAAAACTAAACATGGAGAGGCAGCTTTCAGTTTTTATGCGCCACATATCTGGAACAAACTCCCTGAAAACTGCAGGTCTGCTACAACTCTCAGTTCTTTTAAATCTAGGCTGAATACTTTCCTCTTTGCCGCTGCCTTTCATTAAATAAAATTTGAAGCTTTCGATTTTCATCTTACGCAGCACTGTAACTTTTACTCTTTTTTTGTTTTTAAGTGTCTTTTTATTGCGTTAGGTTGCTTCTCTTGATGCCTTTTATGTGTTTTATGTAAAGCACTTTGAATTGCCTTGTTGCTGAAATGTGTTATATAAATAAATGTGCCTTCTCCGGTGCTCGGACTAGGTGACAAGCCACCCCATTTTTCGCCTACCGGGAGAAGGGACCCTTATTAAAGCTTCAGATGGGTTTAATTGTTGCAGTTGTCATGATATAAAATGAATATAGGTGAAGGACTTTCATTCATCCTAAAGTAGCAAAACAATGGTAAGAAAACATCGAAGCCATGGGAAATGTTTTGTTGTAGCTAGTGAGGTGATTTCCAGCTGTAACTGGGATTAATCCGACTCTTGAAATTGTATTATTGTAGCGGAGTTTTAACATTGGTGTCTATTGCATTTCCGCGTCTAATCCCCCTCATAATGTCAGTTAAACAAACATGGTGGCGAGGTGAATAAAGCAAATTATTTTTGGTTCCTCCAGTTCTCCTCTGGTGAGATCAGGAGTGAATTATTTGCTGATTTGCAAAATATGATGACTTCTCGTTTACTTTCAACACTCATACCCAAATATATAATGGATGCTGTCGCTGTCCAATCTAAATCAACTGTGCACTTGTGTCCAGTGACAGAGAGCAGCGTTGGTTGAGCAAGCTAGATAGTGAATGAAGAGAGGGAGCGGTGATAGCGAGAACAAACAGTATCCAACGGTTTTTAATCACCGCAACCATGAGCGGTTCTTGATCATATAGCCATAACTGTGCCCAAGCAAATTTTAGACGGTAAGGCCCAGTAGTTTGCGAGAATAGCCGTGGACAGACACACATGACCAAATGCATAATTCCCTTCAGGCTACTGATAACAAACAAGTTTCCACAGTTGATGTAGTGTTCACCAATCACTCATGCAACTTCAACAAAGCCAAAAGCTTTAAGTTGATGATGACACTGGGGGGCTAGCACTGATATATTGCAGGGTCCCTGGGGCATTCTGTCACTATACATCAACATTTGATTGGCTGATGATACAGTCACTCAAAGTTGTAATCAGTTTGCAGCTTTGGTCCAAGGAGCTGTGATGTGTTTAGATTAAGTAGGAAATCCCTACCTAGCCCCACAAGAAAAAAAAAAGAAAAGAAAAAAAAAGTGATTGAATTCAGACACATTTCAGGCACACTTAAATTTAACTTTGGAAAACAATTTATGATTTTGATTCTGACAGGGCCAGCAGAGAAGGCCCCGATGGCCCTGACAGCCCACCACTGAAGATAAGTAATGTCTAGATTTGGTAATAATCAAAGTTACTCAGATGTCTTATCATGAAATACAGTGGACTTAAACAATAATACCATAGACCATGTTACTGAGATTTCTAATATCTACAGGTTGAAAAATATGTAAAGGTTAAAAGTATGGTTGGTGTTGGTACTCTGTGATGTTAGCATAACAGGATAAACACTGCTGCAGATGGCTGTTTAATTTATCAGCATTGACAGACAGACAGACTGTTAGAGCCAGCACTAACAATTGTCAGTGCTAGTTTTTTAGTACAGCTACATCCAACAGATTCATTATTAATGTTATTACCTGCAGCTATGTGTATCCTGCTATGCTAACATCACAGGTTGCAAAGTCCAGCCTGCCATGTTTTTAACATTTACATGGTTTTTGACTGGTAGATGTCAGCAAACTCACTTAAATGGTTTAGGCTGCCGTAACGCATGCACCAACATGGCCGAATGACCATTGCCTGCCGAGGTGAAATTCGTATCTTGTCATGCTGAATGTGGGCAGTGCAGTATGTGATGCACACAGAAATCAGTTTGCTGGTTTGTAGTCCAATTGATTGGTTGTGGTTGTTGGTCACACATGAGCGGTTGCTGATTTGTGATGGGAAAATGTACACTGAAGTCCAAAGAAAGATAAATAAATGTTTTCAACTAATTGTCTCACTTGTACATGTTATCATAGTTTCATTTCAAATACAAGTTATATTTGTGTACCATGAAATATGAATTGATATTATTAATAAATGTTCAATTTATTTACATTCAATGTCTGCCTCCCAACTCACTGCCAGCCAGGCAGCATCGCTCTGGTGGGGCAGTTTGTAGTATTCATTGGTAATGTCGTACAATACTGGCTGGTTAGACAAAGCAACAATCAAAAGTCTCCTCCATCCTCGCTCATTAAGAAAACTACAGCCAAGTGGGGTCAACCACAAACATTTTTTTGCTATTGGTTGAGGCTGCAGATTCGCCAGTCAAAGTTCACCAAAGTTGAACACCGGAAGTAAACGTTTTATTCACCCCTTCGCTCGCATAAAATGGAAGTGAACAGGAGGCGAATATTTGACAACGTTTATCTCACGTATGTGTGACCGTACCCTTAGGGTTTAGTAACTCTTTATCGACTCGTAGAGAAAAAATGGAGGGGTTGTTGGGTGAACCTCATTTTGTTTTTGTTGTGCTTCTTCTTCTTCTTCTTCTTTTTATTTTGGCACCATAATCAGTTTACAGAAAACACCACTCTGATGTGGCTTTAGCAGGAACATCTGCTCCTGTACTGCTGGATCAAAATGAACTAAGTGGTGAGAAGTACTGGCTGAGATGTGTACCAATCCTCACATTCCTTGGCAGCCATTGACTGGATGCTGGTTTAAATCTCTCTTCAACTTAACACATTTAATTGAACACAAATAAGCTGGACAAGGTGACAAGGGTCACATTAACCTTGATCTTGCGACTCTGAGGCTCAGTGACTCATCAGCCATAACTCCCATCATGCAGTGCTGTGGCCCTGCTGTCCAGGGGAATCACTTTGCCGGCACCGCCAATGATGATTGAGCAGCTGAGGAGAGAAATTGCTCTCCTGTCAGCAGCAACAAGCTCAGAGGAAGTTTGAAAAGGAACGCTTGAGGGGCTGTTTCCTCGCAAGGATATTTATCATAGGCAGACTGTTCTGTTTTACGCTCAGGAGACTCCCAGACGGCCCCCTAATAAACACTTAGAGGGGATAAAATATTCATGCAGAGTTAAGTATGGATCTTGGTGTAGTCACCAGGAATTAAACCCAGTCAATACTGATCAGGACTGACACCTCTTCTCCCTCTGCAGATTTTCCCCTGCAGATTCCTGTGGTCTAGGTAGTGTTGAGATGGTATGAGGGAGGGATCACCCATGCAGAATAGTAGGAAAGAGGGGGAGAGAGAGAGGCTGCAATATGTGTTTTAATCAATATTAACAAACTTACTGGACTAACTAACAAAACGGCGATGGCTGCTTGACGCTGCTTTTTTTCACCAGAGACAGCTCAGACAGTTTCAAGTAGCCATACAAGACTGAATAAAATTCAAACATCACACAAACACTCACACCACTGCCTAAAATCAGAACACACCCACACACACCCACACACACACACATATATAGTATATATATATTTCAACACAGATACAGGAAAAAAGATTTTAATGCATAGCAGTACAGGCCTGTTTCGTGTGTCTCGCACTCATCAGCTGCTAATGTGTTTCAATAAAGAATCATACAGTTTGCATTGCCCAGCGTACAGCGACCAATCATTGGTCGCTGTCCAACCAAAATTAGGGGCGTGACGCTGGGCAACGCAAACTGTATGATTCTTTGTTGAAACACATCAGCAGGTGATGAGTGCAAGACGCACGAAACAGGCCTGTACTGCTATGTATTAATTTTTTTTTTCCTGTATTCGTGATGATATTCCGCTCCTCATTAGTTGAGCACTCACAACACCATTGACGGTTTCGGGGGGAAAAAAAGGCTATATTTTTATTCTTTTAACAAAGTTATACATATGAATGTTTATAGCATGAAACAGGCTTTGTACTGTCTCATAGAGAATTTACTTGACTAACTGGATTATATATATGTGTGTGCGTATCTATCTATCTATCTATCTATCTATCTATCTATCTATCTATCTATCTATCTATCTATCTATCTATCTATCTATCTATCTATCTATATATATACTTGCAGGCACATGGATAAACTAAACAAAATTTTACCTTATGCTAGTTTATTGATCAGTGATTTTTGTACCCTATCAGCCTGTATAAATCTTAGCATGTAATTTTTCCATTGGCCAATCATTATCATCATTTGAATAACAGGCTGTTGGGGTTCTTCCCCCTTCCTTTACCTCCTGAGTCTGACTAAGTCTTAATTTGTCATGGCCTATGGAACATATTAGTTTGCATCAAGCCAGCACTGTGGGGTGTCATCATCAATGTGCGACAGAGTGCTAAAATAAGCCATACCAGGCTAGTAAATATCCAGCAGGCCGCAGGGCAGGCTGGTGTCTGACTGTGCAGAGCACTCATCTGGAAACAGGAAGTAAACAAATAATGCCATGAGCCAAACAGCTGGGGACTGTGGGCTGTGGGCAGTAACGAGGGGGAACGTATTGCGTTAGCAAGTGTACTATAAACAGGTTGTTATTCTTCGACTGAACATGCTGCTGGTCCATAACTTAGAAGAAAAGGGAAATAATTCTGTGAACATTCCAGCATGTTTTGCATTCATCAGAATGAAGACATTTGCACTTCACTTGAGGTCCCGTTCAATATTCTTAGCAAGGTTCACTTCACACATCCTCCATGCAGCAGTGATTGGCCTTTAGAAGCAGAAAGGGATCAATAACGGGAATCAAGTCAGTTATGCGAGCTATGATGAATGATGTGTGTAAGGTCATGCACTGACATGTCTCTTTGTTCCATTATGTTTCTGAGAACAGAAAATGCTCATGAGTTAGGTCAGGGTGTGCTGCCAGTGGGGCAATTTATGTCGAATGAGTCTTTATACGCAGAATAGGTAGTTGAGGTGTAAAGACAGAGGTGGAGAAAAGGGTGATAAAGATCAAAAACAAATAAGGACAGACTTTTCTGTATATAGTAGAATGAACAAAGTCAGCAGAGGGCAAGGGAAGGTTGAAGAAAAAATCAAAGAGAAATGGATTTCACTATGTAAGACATGACAGTATATATATATATATATATATATATATATATATATATATATATACAAAGCAAGAGAGGCAAGATTGTGATGGCTTGGACATGTGTGGAGCAGAGATGCTGGGTATATTGGGAGAAGGATGCTGAATATGGAGCTGCCAGGGAAGAGGAAGGCCAAAGAGGAGGTTTATGGATGTGGTGAGGGAAGACATGCAGATGGCTGGTGTGACAGAGGAAGATGCAGAATACAAGAAGAAATGGAAACTGATGATCCACTGTGGTGACCCCTAACGGGAGCAGCCGAAAGTAGTAGAAGTAGAGAAAGTAGATATATATTGTTACAGCTTTCTCATCCTTTGTGTACAACTATGCCTGCTGAAGTAGTTGTTACCTTAATTACTCAAGATATACTTTTGTAATATTCATTTAGAAAATGCAACATCTTCATGGAATCAACACTGTATAGGTCGGTTTTGGCTGATCTTTTTCAAACATTGTTATTTAAGACTCGAGTGTCTCTTTTTCTGCCTGCAGGCCTGATTCGACTGCAGGAGCTCATAAAGGCCCCATCCCGTTACAACATCCGGCTAAAGATTCGCCAGTTGCCTGCTGAGACGAAGGATGCCAAGCCATTGCTGAAGGAGATGAAGAGGGGCAAGGAGTTCCACATCATCTTTGACTGCAGTCATGAAATGGCTGCTGGGATCCTGAAGCAGGTTCGTGTGTGCGTGTGTTGGCGTATTGTGTTTCTTGCCACGTATTTGTGTTTTGATCTTTTTTTTTCTTTTCTCTTCTGTGCATCAGTTCAATACCTGCAGCTGTAATGAAAACATCTCTTAAAGCAAAGTCCATATTTAGCAAGGACTCCTCATCCCCATTGGCTGGTGGCTGGGGTGCATGCAACAGCTTTTGTGAGCAGATGCTACACAATTGTCTAAGATGTCAGGGGGTGTAAGAGTGGAACTCTGGAAAGGCTGACTCAATTAAGAACCATTCATATTCCTCCTGCTTGCAGGATTTATCAAATATTTAGGGCAACATGATTCACAGCAGCACTCTGTCACTCTCCTAGGGTTTTTAATCAATGCCAGAGTGTTGTAATGCTGAGGAAGGTCAAAGACTCCTATCATTAGTAATGTCAGAGAGATACCCTGGCTAATGGGAGGTAATGAAATACTCAACTGGTCTGCTCTGATATTCACATCAAACGACACACCAACTCACTTTGGTATTCCAACCAGCTCTCATACCTGCTATCGCATCAATCATGGGACAACGTGCCCTCCTCCAAAAGGGGAAAGGGGTATCAGTGCCCATCTTCATTTCTATCTAAGTTTTGTTGTTTTCTTGGTATGTAATCTGTGATTTTAAGATGAAAATGTGACCACTTTAAACAACTTATAGTAGGGCTGTCAACGTTAACACGTTAATGCACGCTATTAATTTAAAAAAAAGAAGAAAAAAAAGATGCTCTCCCTTTTTGACCTTGAACTCTTGTATTACTGGAAGCTGTGAACTGGTGAGATAGCCACTGGCATGCGAGACAGTAAATTTCACAGTAAAACGCTTCCTAATGAAACTGGATAGAAAAAAAAAGTATCTACATATATTACAGTGTCAAAATTACTTTCCACTTGAGCACAGCAAGTCTGAAGTACCATCTGGATGCCAAGTGTGCCGGTGTTTGCATGCCGGTGTTAGGGGGGCAGGCAGTGTTTGCATGCCGGTGTTAGGGGAGCAGGCGGTGTCCATCAGAATACACCTACTGAATGTAGCCAAAACAGAAGTACATCAACTAAACTAGCCAATGCAATAGCAAAACTGATTTATCGCCATGGTCATATGGGTGAGATTTTTACTTTACTATAGCCCGTCTATTCACAAGCTAAAATTGCCGAGATGATATGATTGAGTCCTACAAACGTTTTGTTATTTTTCTTTATTACCACATTACCAATTATATAATATCTGGTCTTTCACCAAAAGAGGAGCAATATGTTTGAATATAAATTAGATTTCTGATTAATTATTATTAGGCTATCATGTGATTAACTTGATTAAAACTTTTAATCAATTAACTAGTTTATAGACAGTGTTTTGGCACGGTGGTGCAGTGGTTAGCACGGTCGCCTCAAAGCAAGAAGGTCTTGGGTTCGAACCCTGGGGTTTTCCATGTAGGTCAGGTGAATCAGCCATACTAAATTGTCCCTAGGTGTGAATGTGTCGGCCCTGTGCTAGTCTGGTGGCCTGTCCAGGGTGTCTCCCCATCTGCCACCCAATAGCTGCTGGGATAGACTCCAGCATCCCACGACCCTAATTAGGATAAGCGGCTTGGATAATGGATGGATGGATGGACAGACTGTTTTTTATATGCAAAGCACTGCATGAACCTGGCTCCCTCTGATATTTAGTCTCAGGTTTAGCAGTGAAGTACTGTCTGCATAGATGCGAGGTAGAAGCATAGATGCATACACTCCAAAAATGTTGGAGTGTATGCATATACGCTGTTCTAAGATGGTAAATATGTTGCTTTTTTCCCAACTAACATTGGATTCCTCACCAAGTAAGAAAATTGTCAAAATACATTTTTTTGTAGGGGGCGTCCGGGTGGTGTGTCATTCTATTCCATTGCCTACCAACATGGGGATCGGAGGTTCGAATCCCCGTGTAGCCTCCAGTTTGGTTGGGCGTAACTACAGAGACAATTGGCCGTGTCTGTGGGTGGGAAGCCGGATATGGCTATGTGTCCTGGTCGCTGCACTAGCGCCTTCTCTGGTCGGTCGGGGTGCCTGTTCAGGGGGGAGGGAGAACTGGGGGGAATAGCGTGATCCTCCCACATGCTACATCCCGCTGGCGAAACTCCTCACTGTCAGGTGAAGAGAAGCGGCTGGCGACTCCACATGCATCGGAGGAGGCATGTGGTAGTCTGCAGCCCTCCCAAGATCGGCAGAGGGGGTGGAAGAGTGGGGTAATTGACCAAGTACAATTGGGGGAAAAAGGAGGAAAAACATTTTTTTTTTTTGGTTCAGCCCTATGTTCCCTCATCAAGGTTAGGGTTAGGGTTAGGGCTGAGGGAACATAGACATGCTCCCCATTTTTCTACACCTGCACTACTATTCTTTGCCAGCAACACACCAGAAGTGAAGCCCTTGTGGAGCGTTCACTGTGTCCACGGTAACCAATAAACACTCCAGCCACGTGCACTGCCAAGACCTGCGATTGAGGCGCAGTCGCAAACTATAGTTTCAACGTTGGGTCTATTTTCTCTACATGCTGCAAGAGGGTTGTCTCAAATACACTAGAAATTCAGTGTAGACTTTCATATTCAATGTCAGTGAAGCTGAATTTTATATAAAATTGGTCATCATGATGTTGTCTTTGTTCTGAGGGGATACTTTTTCTGATACCAGTTTTAAAAGGAAGCTGGATATTAATATCGGGTCTGTTAACTACTAGATTAAAAGGACAACTCATCATCACTGCCTTTACAAGAGATATTAATGATGTTTTAAGTAACCAAGAAAAGCTAGAGAACATATGAGAGATTCTGAGATACTTTATTGATCCCCGTAGTGAAATTGCGCTCTGCATTTAACCCATCCTAGCTCTGCAGCTAGGAGCAGTGGGCAGCAGCCGTGCAGCACCCGGGGACCAGCTCCAGTTCTTCTTGCCATGCCTCAGTCAAGGGCACAGACAGGAGTACTAACCCCAACATGCATGTCTTTTTTGATGCAAATTTTGGTGCTGCCTATTTTGGTGCTATTTCATTTGTCTCGTTGCGTTGGTGTTCGCATCACAGATTGGATTCCCTTCCAGATAACACTTGCTTTGTTTTGATTGCTAATACAGACAACCGCGCTGCCATCTTGGAACGATCCAACGGGCCACTTGTTGTTGGTTGTTAATGACAGTTGCTATTGACGTTCAGCAACTTAGTTAGACATGCCTCGACAGTGTGCTGCGGGGGGTTGTAAGAATTGCTTGTCCATTGTCACAACACATTTATAACACGTTTTTCTGGAGAACTTTCTTTCAATAAGTTTCTGATTGGCATTCAAAATATGTCATTGGACATGTGTGTAGTTATTATTTACTCATCTTTGTTATAGCTAATTGTTCATTTTTACAACTCTATACAAATGACCAGGGGTCATATCTGTTAATTTTTACAAGCTATACAAATTATTTGAGGTTATATGTATTGTTCATGTTTATGAATCTTTTTGGACTTTGGATCACCTAATAATGCACTGGCACTTTACCTGCGTTACTGCCACTTATCTTAACTGCTACCTACTTCCTGTCACTACTAGTTCCTGTTTTTGATACCATTACTCAGAGTGAGAAATTAACACCAGCTACAGTGATTGGTGGATACCTAATATCTACGAGCCACTATTTTTTTTTTAATCTACCATTACTGTAATCTGATTTTTTTCTTCTTTTGGCTGCTCCCGTTGGGGGTCGCCACAGCGGATCATCCGTTTCCATCTCTTCCTGTCCTCTGCATTTTGCTCTGTCATGGCAGCCACCTGCGTATCCTCTCTCACCACTTCCATAAACCTCCTCTTTGGCCTTCCTCCTTTCCTCTACCTTTGCAGCTTCATCTTCAGCATTCTTCCCCCAATATACCCAGCATCTCTCTTCAGCACATGTCCAAATCATCTCAATCTCACATCTCTTGCTTTGTCTCCACCCATCCAACCTGAACTGTCCCTTTAATGTAATCATTCATAATCCTGTCCATCTTTGTCCCTGCCAATTAAAATCTTAGCATAGTCAACTCTCTCACCTCCAGCTCCATCTCCTGTCTTTTCGTCAGTGCCACCATCTTCAAACTATACAACATAGCAGGTCTCACTACCATCTTTAAACCTTCCCTTTCACTTTTGCTGGTACCCTTCTGTTTAAAATCACTCCTGACACACTTCACCACCCACTCCACCCTGCCTGCACTCTCTTCTTCACCTCTCCTCTGCACTCCCAGTTAATTTGAACAGTTAGCCCCAAGAAGTTAAACTTATCCACCTTTGTCACCTCTACTCCTTGCTTCACCACCATTCCGCTGTCCTCCCTCTCATTCACGCATATGTGTTCCATCTTGCACCTACTGACTTTCATTCCTCTTCTCTCCAGTGCATACCGCCACCTCTCCAGGCTCTTCTCAACCTGCTCCCTACTCTCACTACAGATCACAATGTCATCAGCGAACATCATAGTCCATGGAGACTCCTGCCTGATCTTGTCTGTCAACCTGTCCATCACCACTGCAAACAAGAAAAGGCTCAGAGCCGATCCTTGATGTAATCCCACCTCCACCTTGAACCCAAGCATCATTCCTACCACACACCTCACCACTGTCAGGCTGCCCTCATACATATCCTGCACCACTCCTACATACTTCTCACAATAGAAAACCTCCTCTCTTGGCATCCTGTCACATGCTTTCTCTAAATACACAAAGACACAATGTAACTCCTTCTGACCTGCTCTATACTTCTCCATCAAAATTCAAAGCAAACATCACATCTGTGGTACTCTTTCGAGGCATGAAACCATACTGCTGCTCACTAATCGTCTCTCTTCTTAACCTAGCTTCCACTCATCTTTCCCATATCTTCATGCTGTGGCTATCAACTTTATACCTCTTTAGTTACTCCAGATCTACACAGCAACCTTATTCTTGAACATCAGTACCAGCATGTTTCTTCTCCACTCCTCAGGCATCCTCTCACTTTCCAAGATTTTGTTAAACAATCTAGTATTTGTCTACTTGTACTCCGGTTTACTTTCTCCATTTCTTTGACTATCCCAATTCTTCTTTGCCAACCTCTTCCTCTGTGTACTTTCCTGTACTCCCTCATTCCACCACCAAGTCTCCTTGTCTTCCTTCTTCTGTCTAGTTACTACAGCTCTGCACACCACCCTTATTCTTGAAAATCGGTACCAGTACACTTCTTATCTACCCCTCAGGCATCTTCTCACTTTTCAAGATTGTGTTAAACAATCTAGTTAAAAACCTTAATGCCATCTCTCCTAAACTTCTCCATACCTTCACAGGTATGTCATCTGGTCCAATCGCCTTTCCACTTTTCATCCTCTTCATAGCTGCCCTCACTTCATCCTTGCTAATTCACCACACTTTCTGATTCACTATCCCCACATCATCCAACCTTATCTCTCTCTCATTTTTTTCATTCATCAGCCCCTCAAAGTACTCCTTCCACCTTCTCAACACACTCTCTTTGCTTGTCAGCACATTTCCATCTCTATCCTTCATCACCCTAACATGCTGCACATCCTTTCCAGCTCAGTCCCTCTGTCTAGCTAATAGATACAAGTCCTTTTCTCCTTCCTTAGTGTCCAACCTCTCATACAACTTACCATACACCCTTACTTTGCCTTCGCCACCTCTCTCTTCACCATCAAAAGAAACATGCATGTTAGAGTTTATATTCCTGTCTGTGTCCCTGAACAAGGCATGGGAAAAGAACTAGAGTTGGTCCCTGGGTGCAGAATGAAGGCGACAGCCCACTGCTCCTAGCTACACAATCACATGGTTAATTTGCAGTAACTGAATTTCCCCAAGGGGATTAATGAAGGAAACTTAACTTAATAATGCAGCATCTCCTTGTACGCCTGTCTACTTTCTTCATATCTCTGACTATCCCACTTCTTTGCCAAACTCTTCCTCCATATAATTTCCTGTACTTTCTCATTCCACCACTAAGTCGCCTTGTCTTCCTTCCTTTGTCCAGATGACACACCAAGTACCTTCCTTGCCGTTTCCCTCATTATTTCTGTAGTGCCTGCCCAGCCATCCAGCAACTCCTCACTACCACTCAGTGCCTGACTTAACTCCTCCCTGACCTCCACACAACAGTCTTTCTTCTTCAACTGCTACCATTTGATCCTTGACTGTCTTCTTCTTGGCCTCCAAAGTCATCTTATAAACCACCATCTGATGCTGCCTAGATACGTTCTACCCTGTCACCACCTTGCAGTCTTGAATCTCTATTAGATAACACATTCTGCATAATATATAGTCCACCTGTGTGCACCCACATCCACTCTTATACATCACCCTGTGTTCCTCCCTCTTCTGTAGAAAAGTATTCACCACAGTCATTTCCATCCTTTTCGCAAAATCCACCACCAGCTTTCCTTCCACATTCCTTTCCTTGACACCATGCCTACTCGTCAATTCCTTATCACCTCCGTTCCCTTCACCAACATGCCCATTGAAGTGCGCTCCAATCACCACTCTCTCCTTCTAGAGTACGCTCTCCACCACTTCATCTAACTGACTCCAGAATTCTTCTTTCTCTTTCAACTAACACCCAACTTGCGGGGCATATGCACTGACAACATTCATCATCACACCTTCAATTTCTAGCTTCATACTCATCACTCTGTCTGACCATTTCCTGACCTCCAACACACTCTTGACATACTCTTCCTTCAGAATTACCCCTACCCCATTTTTCCTCCCATTCACACCATGTTAGAACAGTTTGAACCCACCTCTGATGCTCCTGGCCATACTCCCCTTCCACATGGTCTCTTGCACACACAGTATATCAACCTTCCTTCTCTCAGTCATATCAGCCAGCTCTCTCCCTTTACCAGTCATAGTGCCAACATTCAAAGTTCCGACTCTCACCTCCACACGCCTACCCTTCCTCCTCTCCCACTGCCTCTGGACATGCCTTCCCCCTCTCTTTCTCCTTTGACCAACAGTAGCATAGTTTTCACCAGCACCCTCGGTGGGGACATTGTCAGCTCAGTGGTACAGTGTCCTGATGACTCCTAGTTTGTGCTCCAGTGGATGATGAGAGTGAAACCTTAAGTACTGATCAGTATGTGTTGGTTTACGGTAAACATCAGCAATCAAATGTCCCCCATCACCAATTGCAATTTCACAGTCAAATAAGGCTAACCTGTCATTTTTCACATCCTCCCTGGTGAACTTAATATGGTTTTCCACAGATTTAATGTGGTTGATGAAATGTGGTACATCATGAGATTTAATTTTAACCCAGGTGCCGTCCACAAATCTGAACCAATGGCTAGGTGGTGTCCCTGGATAGAACATCAGAGCCCTCTTTTCCACGTCCTCCATGTGCAAGTTGGCCACTATATGTGAAACTGGGGAACCCATGGGCCGTATTGTCTCCTGTATATGAAGCACATGGACTGAAGACAGCTTCGGAAGCAGACACACTTAGTCACTGACTGTTAAGGGTAGTCCTATTGTTACGGGTGGGGTCATTTTATAATTTCATATAGACTACCTATGGTCCAATTGCTACGGGTGGGGTCATTTTGTAATTTCATACAGACTACCTATATATCAATCAACGTTTGTGTTTTTACAAACCTATAGACTTATCTTTGCACAGTCTGTACCTGTTCTAATATATAGTTTCTCCTCCCCCATTCCATCCTCAGCAGACATAATCTTACTCCATGCTAGGATATTATCAGTGTTGATAAGATTTTGCAGTAATTGGAAGGAAGATTTTAACATTATCCACTATTGCACAAAATATTGATGCAACCACTGAATATTTTATCACTGAATGTAAACGGCCTAAATTCCGTTATTAAACAAATGCGTATTCTAGAGTATCTACATCGTAAGAAAGCTGATATTGCCCTAATTCAAAAAACGCACCTAAAACAATGCAATAGGGCTTGATTTCAAAACAAACATTTCAGATTGTTTGTTTCATCCTGTGCCCTAAACAAAACCAAGGGTGTATGCATTTTATTCATTCATTCACTATCCAAACCGCTTATCCTTTCTCAGGGTCGCGGGATAGTATGTATTTTAATCAACAGGAAATTTCATTTAAACATCAGTCACACAGGGAATGATGAGAATTGAAGGCTGGCCTTCACTAACGGCAATATACTCAATCATAAACTAGCGGCACGGTGGCACAGTAGTTAGCGCTGTCGCCTCACAACAAGAAGGTCCTGGGTTCAAGCCCTGGGGTAGTCCAACCTTGGGGGTCGTCCTCTGTGTGGAGTTTGCATGTTCTCCCCGTGTCTGCGTGGGTTTTCTCCTGGTTTGGATAATGAATGAATGAATGAACTAGCGTTCATATCCATATACTGCCCGAATGAGCCAAATACTTTTTTAACTATATCGGCAATACGTTATTAGAACAAACTCACTGCTTCCTAGTGGTGGGAGGTGAATTCAATGCTGTCCTTAACCCCATATATCTAATCCAGATTCAACAGCCAATGTTTCATGCAACTTGTTAAATACATTTATCAAAGACCTTACCTTACTGACCTTTGGCCTTTGGTGTGTACAGAATACCACCAGTAGAGATTACACAATAGACATAAGGCATTTTCCAGGATAGATTATATCTTTGTTAGCCTAGCCTTGATTTCAGAAAATGCATCCATTACTATATTGCCAATTCTATTATCTGACCACTGAGCATTATTATGCAACATTGAACTTTCCAATACGAAGTTAAAGGCCCCCAGATGGCGGCTGAACACATCCCTGTTAAGGAACTCTGAATCCCTTCGCTCACTCAAACACCGGCTACAAGATTTCCTCGATATAAATGCAAGTGAATGTCATAATCCACACGTGCTCTGGGAGACAACAAAATGTTTCATTCGTGGTTTTTGTCATTCATTTTCTTCAACCCTAGCTAAAGCGAAAGCTTACCAGATCACAAATCTAGAACACAAAATAGAATCACAACAAATCTTACAAAAGCATAACTTCTCGAATCATCAGTCTGCACTGCTGTCATCTTTGAAAGAAGAACACAGCACATTAGCTTTATCAAAGGCAGGATTTATCATGCATAGAAGAAGACAGAAGTACTACTGCGAATCAGAGCACCCTACTCATCTGCTGGCACTTATGCTTAAAGAATGTGAAGCCAAGGCACATATCACAGCAAAAAAAAGAAAGAAAAAAAAGCTGATGACAAGATTATAATGAATCCTCAGACCGTCAATGACACATTTATAACATTTTTTGAAAACCCGTACAAAGCTAAGATTGATTTCAATGATTCCATTTGCACACCATTTTTTGATAAATTAAAGCTACCCTGTATCTTGCAGATGGACCAAGATTATTTGGAAACCCCACTAGAGTTGTGTGAGCTGCACAGAGCTCTAAAATGTAATTTTCTTCATGTTACCACTCTGTCCTCCTCCAAATTACTTTAAAGCCATTCACTCTATGGTTTCTAAATTCATTTGGGATGGCAGACGCCCCAGGATTCATTTGACTGCAGTGGCCCAAAATATTGGGTAGTTTGGCTGTACCAGAATATTCATTTCAAATTAGAGCTCTCAGCACATGGGGTTGACCCCGAGTCTGCAGCTGCATGGAAAATGATTGAATCTGCCAAGGTGACACCGCACAGGCTGCAAGGCATTCTGTTCTCCAGTAAAACAAACATTCAGACCCATCATTGCAAACTCTCTACAGGTGTGGAAGAAGGTTGAACGCTGGATGGGCAGTCCATTGAAATTTTGGCCCAGCACGCTATTATGGCAGAACTTAAATTCAATGTGTGGTAGCCAACCATTTATTCAACCATTCTGGTCATCTTTTGGAATAAACACATGTAGTGACATTTACGATGGTGCGGGTAAATGTCACCTTGTTCTTAAGTATTGTTCTATCCAAGACTTAAGAACAAAGTTCTCCCTTCCTGCGTCTTCATATTTCATATACGTTCAGCTAAGATCAGCCTTAAAAGCACATGGCATTCCCTGGAGCTCTCCCCTCCCCTCACACCCCATTTTAGGCTGGTTTGCACCACAATGTGTCTGAGCATCTGTGTCTATGATATATAGCAAATTAATTGGTTATAGTTCTAAACCTGTACCAGTTGAATTCATTTGGCGTGGGGAATTGGAAACTCTGAATATAAATCTGAACTGGAGTAGGGTGTGGGCCAATCTGAATGTGACTTCAAAGAATCTAGCATACCAACTAATTCATTTTAAAACTATTCACAGAGCGCTCATAACACCCTATAAGAGCTCCCAGATAAAACTGCAACTTACTTATGACTGTCATATATGCAGCACTACCTGTTTATCTGATTTACTTGACATTTCATATGCCCCTAATCTAGGCTTGTGTCTCCTTAATGATAATTGACTCTGTGCATAACTGTAGTCCGCTGACTTCCGGTTTCTACTGCGGCGGTCATACCAGTTTCCTGTTTGTTAGCGTGTGCTATTGACAATGGCATATTTTTCGCGATGCCTGAAAGATTTACAATGGATAAATGTTAACGACATGTACAGAATTGTTGAAAAACTTTCACCTGCATCTACCAGCAAACGGGTGAAAAGTTTCAAGTTGTACATACTACATATCAAGTTATGTCCACAATTATGAGGATGAGCGGATGGACAGATGGACGGATGGACGGAATTGTGGACCTAACTTGATATGTACAACTTGAAACTTTTCACCCGTTTGCTGGTAGGTGCAGGTGAAAGTTTGTCGACAATTCTGTGCATGTCGTTGACATTTATCCACGGTAAATCTTGCAGGCATCGCGAAAAATATGCCATTGTCAATAGCACATGCCAACAACCAGGAAACTGGTATGCTCGCTGCACTAGAAAACGGAAGTCAGTGGACTACAATTATGCACAGAGTCAATTCTGATCTCGGTTTAAAGAAAATTCAAAACAAAATTATATATGCTGGTTTTACAGCTGCAAAGAAGACAGTTATAATACATTGGTGCATCCATCCCATCCATTATCCCAACCGCTTATCCTGCTCTCGGGGTCGCGGGGATGCTGGAGCCTATCCCAGCAGTCATTGGGTGGCAGGCGGAGAGAATAATACAATGGTGTATGTATGAAATCATTCTGGATTCACAGCCTTGACCACATTGTAAACCTTGAACATACCACTGCATGACTCAGTAAGGCTCGATCAACATGGAAGCCTGGAAACCCGTTTTGTCAAATATAATCCCCTGGATAAGGCGTAATGAAAAAAAGATTGCTGAACACTATGTGTTTACTGCACATACACCTGCCAAATTTATTAATTCATTCATTCATCTTCAGCCGCTTCTCTTGGGTAGGGTCACAGTGGCAGCAAGCTAAGTAGGACACTCCAGAGAATCCTGGAGCCAAATTTATTACTGTTATAATAATAGGGATTATCATTATCTCTCTTTTTAGTGTCTTTACCATTGCTGTAACCAGCATCTTTGAAACGACATGTCTGCCCTCCCGTACCCCATTGTTTGTTCGGAAATCAATAAAAACTTTTGATCGCAAAAAAATAAATATACAACAATAGTTTATTGGGTTTAAATTGTACTAACCTTGAATTCCCACTCCTCTTGTCTTTTGTCACTCCTCTTTCTCTGCACAGTTGATAAATGCAGGTGTGCAGTTGATTTTTCAGTACAAGGCCCAGGAGAGCGATAGCTTCGGGGCAATTTTATTTTGTTTTATTTTTAGCACAGAGCTTTTTGATGTGCTGGTCTAAATGTAAACTTAGGTGCACTGCCACAGCTGAAGCTATGCTATCAGTAACTATTATTTAGGGTTGTCAGCTTCCTGAAATGGAAATAAGGAACACTGATGGACAATATGACCTTAGACTGAGGAGCTCCAACTACCACGGACCTATAATAAATGTTTGATTATTACATAATGCTCATTTTGCATCTGATGTAAAATTTTGCCAAATCATTATGTGCATTGACAAGACCATCAGTGCTGTGCCCTCACAGGGTACTGATGGAAGCCCTCAAATCCGCTGTGGCGACCCCTGGGAAACAGGGAACAAGCCGAAATTAGAAGATAATGCTCATTTTGCATTACCCATCAGTAGTAGACTTATATAAAGATATAACATAAAAACACCCACATACGTGGTTGTGAGAAGTCCTATCCATACCGTACATAATCACATCAAGGAAACTACAATGTCTCCTACGTGACCTGTAGAGGAAACCTGGTGGCAGACGGTGGAGTTGGCCTTGTACACATTCTCACTCCAGCATCCCGGCTATTGGTAATAATTTTCCCCATTCCCCTGGGCATTTTTGTAATCTCTTCTTGTTTTTGCCCGCTGACTATGCTCGCAGGTTGCCATTTTTAAAATCACTGTCAGACGTATCGTAGCAACACTGTGACAGCACTTCTCATTGGTCGTGATTATCTGTTTGGGTAGTGGAACGTAACATGACAGACACGCTAAGTGGGGATTAGCCTATATTCCCTCAGCCCTGTGGGTTAGCGCTTGGTTAAGGTTAGGTTAAGGTAAGCTTTGGGTTAAGGTTAGGGTTAGCTAGAGGTTGAGGTTAAGTCAGGTTAAGGTAGATTAGATTTAGGTAAATTCAGTAACATAGGGCCAAGGGAACATAGATACCCTCGGACAATGTGTTGGCTTCTCCTTCATATTCTGTCACTTGGTGTTGCCCATATGGTTTCGTTTGAGGTAGGATTTCACCGAAACCCGATTGATAGAGATGCAAGTAAGACATGCCCTATTATCTTTAGCCCGTTCAAATACTTCAATCTTATGATAAAAGTTTTTAAATGTTTCTAATGTGTCAACTTACTTTTCTGGCTTTCTGATAAGCTAAAGTCATGATTCATGCCTATTCCACATATACACCGGTATTTTTGAAAATGGGGTTTTTCCTCCTTTTGCTCTGTGAAGGACTGGTGGTCTGTCCAGGGTGCCCCCCCCCCCAGCACCCAATGACTGCTGGGATAGGCACCAGTATCCCGCGACCCTACTAAGGATAAGCAGCTTGGGTAATGGATGGGTTTTTCCTCCTTTGTTCTTAAGGAAAAAAAAAATCCCGCTCACACAAACGCTGTTAAAAAAAAAAAAACTCTGTCCAAATGAAAATGTAAAAACACAATGGAAGCGACAGTACCTGTGGAGTGGCAGACTGTGGTGGTGGTTCCCATATTTAAAAAGGGGGACCGGAGGGTGTGCTCCAATTATCAGGGCATCACATTGCTCAGCCTCCCTGGAAAAGTCTACTCTAGGGTGCTGGAGAGGAGGCTCCGACTGGTTGTCGAACCTCTGATCCAGGAGGAACAATACGGATTCCGTCCTGGCTGTGGAACAACAGACCAACTCTTTACCCTTGTGGAAGTGCTGAGGGGGGCATGAGAGTTTGACCAGCCAGTCTACATGTGTGTTGTGGAGTTGGAGAAGGCTTACGACTGTGTACCCCGGGGCACTTTGTGGGGGGTTCTGCGGGAGTATGGGGTACCATGGCAGCTGCTACAAGCCTTGTATATCTGTATATCTGTTTGTGATATTCATGCACAGGATCTCAAGGTGCAGCCAAGGTGAGGAGTGTGTCCATTTTGGGAACCTCAGAATTGCATCTCTGCTCTTCGCAGATGATGTGGTTTTGTTGGCTTCATCAGAACACGACCTCCAGCACACACTGGGATGGTTTGCAGCTGAGTGTGAAATGGCTGGGATAAGAGTCAGTACCTCCAAGTCTGAGGCCATGGTTCTCTACTGGAAAATGGTGGATTGCTCCCTCCAGGTTGGGGATGAGTTGTTGCCTCAAGTGAAGGAGTTCAAGTATACTGCTCAAAAAAATAAAGGGAACACCTAAAAACACAATATAGACCTCGATGAATGAAATATTTCAGCTGAAAATCTTTATTTCTTAGACAGAGGAATGTGTTTAGAGCAAAATAACCTAAGAATGATCAATGGAAATCAAAATCATTAGCCCATTAAGGTCTGGATTCAGAATCATACTCAAAATCAAAGTGGAAAATGAGAACATAGGCTGATCCAACTTCTGTGGAAATTCTTCAAGACGATTCAAAATGAGGCTCAGTAGTGTGTGTGGCCTCCACGTGCCTGTATGCACTCCCTACAACGTCTGGGCATGCTCCTGATGAGACGACGGATGGTCTCCTGAGGGATCTCCTCCCAGACCTGGATCAGGGCATCGGTCAACTCCTGGACAGTCTGTGGTGCGACATCGCGTTGGCGGATGGTACGAGACATGATGTCCCAGAGGTGCTCGATTGGATTCAGGTCTGGGGAACGTGCAGGCCAGTCCATAGCATCAATGCCCTCGACATACAGGAACTGCTGACACACTCTGGCCACATGAGGACGAGCATTGTCATGCATGAGCAGGAACCCAGGGCCCACTGCACCAGCATATGGTCTGACAATGGGTCTGAGGATCTCATCCCGGTACCTAATGGCAGTCATGGTACCTCTGGCTAGCACGTAGAGGTCTGTGCGGCCCTCCAAGGATATGCCTCCCCAGACCATCACTGACCCACCGCCAAACCGGTCATGCTGGAGGATGTTGCAGGCAGCAGAACGTTCTCCACAGCGTCTCCAGACTCTCTCGCGTCTGTCACATGTGTTCAGTGTGAACCTGCTCTCATCTGTGAAGAGCACAGGGCGCCAATGGCAAATCTGCCAACCAAGATGTTCTCTGGCAAAGGTCAATCGGGCTGCACGGTGTTGGGCTGTGAGCACAGGCCCCAATTGTGGACGTCGGGCCCTCATACCATCCTCATGCATTCTGTTTCTCACTGTTTGAGCAGAAACCTGCACATTAGTGGCCTGTTGAAGGTCGTTTTGTAGGGCTCCGGCAGTGCTCCTCCTGTTCCTCCTTGCACAAAGGACCAGATAGCGGTCCTGCTGCGGGGTTGTTGTCCTCCTGCGGCCCCCTCCACGTCTCCTGGTGTACTGGCCTGTCTCCTGGTACCTCCTCCATGCTCTGGACACTGTGCTGGGAGACACATCAAATCTTCTTGCCACAGCACGCATTGATGTGCCATCCTGGATGAGCTGCACTACCTGAGCAACTTCTGTAGGTTGCAGATACCGCCTCATGCCACCTCTAGTGGTGAGGGCACTAGCAAAATGAAAAACTAACCAAAGATCGGCCAGAAAAGATGAGGACAGGCAAATGGTCTGTGGCCACCACCTGCAAATCCATTCCTTTTATAGGGGTTGTCTTGCAAATTGTCTAATTTTCACCTGGTGGAAATTAGACAATTTACCAACAGGTGAAATTGATTCACAAATCAGTGTTGCTTCCTAACTGGACAGGTTGATATCTCAAAAGTGTGATTGACTTGGAGCTACATTGCATTGCTTATGTGTTCCCTTTATTTTTTTGAGCAGTGTATTTTGGGATCTTGTTCACGAGTGAGGGTAGGATGGAGCAGGAGATTGACAGACGAATTGATGCAGCATCAGCAGTAATGCGGACATAGTACTGAACTGTTGTGGTGAAGAGGGAGCTGAGCCAGAAGGCAAAGCTCTCAATTTACCAGTCAATCTTCATTCAACCCTCACCTATGGTCATGAGCTTTGGGTAGTGACTGAAAGGCTGAGATCGTGGATACAAGTGGCTGAAATGCATTTCCTCCGTAGGGTGTCTGGGCTCAGCCTTAGAGATAGGGTAAGGAGCTCGGAGTAGAGCCGCTGCTCCTTCGCGTGGAAAGGAGCCAGTTGAGGTGGTTCGGGCATCTGATTAGGATGTCTCCTGGGCACCTTCCTTTGGATGTTTACCAGGCACGGCCAACTGGGAGGAGACCCCGGGGTAGACCCAGAACTCGCTGGAGGGACTACTTGTCCAATCTATCCTGGGAACGCCTTGGGATCCCCTGGGGGGAGCTGGAGGGCGTTGCTGGGGAGAGGGACGTCTGGAGTGCCCTACTTAGCTTGCTACCACCATGACCTGACCCCGGAGAAGTGGCTGATGATGAATGAATGAATGAGTGAATGAATGAATGAACAATGGAAGTGCTGTCAAGAGCATGCCAAACCAACAGATGGCGATATAACCCTAACCCCAAAGCCTTGTTGGCTGATCAGAAGCCTGAAAAAAGCCAAAATCTCAGTTTTACCTGTCTACACGTCAACATTAAAAACAAAGTTTCCAAACATCTTCACCATGGAAGGAGTTTTCAAAAAGATCTGTTTTCAGTGACCTACACACACACATTAATCAAATTAAGATATGTTATTGATATGTATTTGTAAAGCTGTATTGCACTTATCAACGTAAAGTGTGACTTCAGTTGGAGGATTCCTCAACAGATTTCTGCATTTAATAAAAAAAGATTGATTTTTGAACTGATCACAAAGGCGCTCCTTTATTTGTTCCTTTATTCCTACAGTCCGTTGTAATTATGTAATCCTCTTTCAATGTTGTATTCTGTAAATTGTGTAAACACAACATCCATTGCATGTTGTCCATCTTGGGAGAGAGATCCCTCCTCTGTTGCTCTCCCTGATGTTTCTTCCTATTGTTTCTCCCTGTTAAAGGGTTTTTTTTAGGGAGTTGTCCCTTATCCGATGTGAGGGTCTAAGGATAGAATTTTGTGTTGCTGTAAAGCCCCCTGAGACAAATTTGTGATTTGTGATATTGTGCTACACAAATAAAATTGACTTGACTTGACCTAAAATGCAGTTTGCATGTGGACAAAAGGTCAAAACACATAGAAAAAGCTACCTTCCCAAAATGACCTGTGTACGTGTGGACTAGGCATCTATTGTACAGTGTTGTCTGTGAATGTTCTCATTCATCCAGGTCATGGTTATCCAAAGGAGTTGAATCAAGTGCAACTGGACTTGGTATACAGTGCATCCGGAAAGTATTCACACCTCTTCACTTTCCCCACATTTTGTTATATTACAGCCTTATTCCAAAATGGATTAAATTCCTTTTTCTCATCAATCTACATACAATACCCCATAATGACAAAGCAAAAAAGGTTTTGTAGAATTTTTTGCAAATTTATTAAAAATAAAAAATGAAACATTGCATGTACATAAGTATTCACACCCTTTACTCAGTACTTGGTTGAGGCACCCTTGGCAGCGATTACAGCCTCAAGTCTTCTTGGGTATGAAGCTACAAGCTTGGCACACCTATATTTGGGGTACTTCTCCCATTCTTCTCTGCAGATCCTCTTGAGCTCTGAAAGGTTAGATGGGGAGCGTCGCTGCACAGCTATTTTCAGGTCTTTCCAGTGATGTTCAATGGGGTTCAAGTCTGAGCTCTGGCTGGGCCACTCAAGGACATTCACAGACTTGTCCCGAAGCCACTCCTTCGTTGTCTTGGCTGTGTGCTTAGGGTCGTTGTCGTGTTGAAAGGTAAACCTTCGCCCCAGTCTGAGGTCCTGAGCGCTCTGGAGCAGGGTTTCATCAAGGATCTCTCTGTACTTTGCTCCATTCATCTTTCCCTCGACAATGACTAGTCTCCCAGTTCCTGCCGCTGAAGAACATCCCCACAGCATGATGCTGCCACCACCATGCTTCAATGTAGGGATGGTATTAGCAAGGTGATGAGAGGTGCCTGGTTTCCTCCAGACGTGATGTTTGACATTCAGGCCAAAGAGTTCAATCTTGGTTTCATCAGACCAGAGAATCTTGTTTCTCATGGTCTGAGAGTCCTTTAGGTGCTTTCTGGCAAACTCTAAGCGGGCTGTCATGTGCCTTTTATTGAGCAGAGGCTTCCGTCTGGCCACTCTACCATAAAGGCCTGATTGGTGGAGTGCCAGAACCCGATGGTCAGAGTGACCATCGGGTTCTTGGTCACCTCCCTGACCAAGCCCCCCCCCCCCCCCCCCAACTGCTCAGTTTGGCTGGGCGGCCAGCTCTAGGAAGAGTCCTGGTGGATCCAAACTTCTTCCATTTACGAATGATGGAGACCACTGTGCTGTTCGGGACCTTCAAAGCTGTAGACATTTCTTTGTACCCTTCCCCAGATCTGTGCCTCGATACAATCCTGTCTCGGCGGTCCACAAACAATTCCTTTGACTTCATGGCTTGGTTTCTGCTCTGACATGCACTGTCAACAGTGGGACCTTATATAGACAGGTGTGTGCCTTTCTAAATCATGTCCGATCAATTGAATTTACTACAGGTGGACTCCAATCAAGATGTAGAAACATCTCAAGGATGATCAGTGGAAACAGGATGAACCTGAGCTCAATTTTGAGTGTCATAGCCAAGGGTGTGAATACTTATGTACATGCAATATTTCAGTTTTTTATTTTTAATAAATTTGCAAAAAATTCTACAAAACCTTTTTCACTTTATCATTATGGGGTATTGTGTGTAGATTGATGAGAAAAACAAGGAATTTAATCCATTTTGGAATAAGGCTGTAACATAACAAAATGTGGGGAAAGTGAAGGGGTGTGAATACTTTCCGGATGCACTGTATATCCGTAAAGATGTTTTGCCTCTCATCCAAGAGGCTTCCTCAGTTCGTGCCTTTCTGACTAGACCAAGCTAGTCTGACTGGCTGGTGATGAGACTTAGATATTTTGCCTCTAGGAGTTGTTGTCAGAGCTATTGATATTCGTTGCGTGGCTCTTTGTGTCCCGATGTTTACCAACGCCCGTTGCTAACAGAGCCATAGATATGCGTGGCTCTTTTGTGTACCGATGTTAAGGCCGTGCCCGTCGTTATCGGAGCTATAGATATGCGTGGCTCTCATGTGCTTAGATGTCCAGCCGGGCCCATCGCCATCGGAGCTATTGATTTTGCATTTGTTTAGCAGCGACGGTCGTTGGGGTGTTAGTTTCGACTTCATTGTTCAGTGGTCATGAGAGTCGTTGGAGCCGTTAGTGACCGACTGTTGTTCTTGGAGGCTAGGCTTCTTGAGTCTCCTGGGTAGAGATGAAAGGACGGCGTTGTAAGTGGGAGATAGGTGGTGACGCAGACCTCCTCCTCTGTTGAGGGATGGTTTTTCCAGTTTCGCATAGATGGCTTCCTTCACCCCTCTTTCAAACCATCTATCTTCTCTGTCCAAAATGTGTACGTTAGCGACGGGCGTTGTTAAACATCGGGACACAAAGAGCCATGCATATCAATAGCTCTGACAATAACTCCTAGAGACTAAATATCTGAGTCTCATCACCCGCCAGTCAGACTAGCTTGGTCTAGTCAGAAAGGCACGAACTGAGGAAGCCTCTTGGATGAGAGGCTAAACGTCTTCACGGATATATACCAAGTCCAGTTGCACTTGATTCAACTCCTTTGGATTGTACGGTGTTAAACGTCCAGTCAGGATATGATGTAAACAATATGTAATTTGAGTAACTGAATGGAAAATGTAAATATGTTGCTAATTGGGGGTGGCATGGTGGCGCAGTGGTTAGCGCAAGAAGGTCCTGGGTTTGAGCCCGGGGGTAGTCCAACTTTGGGGTTTGCCCTCTGTGTGGAGTTTGCACGTTCTCCCCGTGTCTGTGTTGGTTTCCTTCGGGTGCTCTGGTTTTCCCCCACAGTCCAAAGACATGTAGGTCAGGTGAAACGGCTGTACTAAATTGTCTCTAGGTGTGAATGGGTGTGTGTTTGTGTGTGTGTGTGTGTGGGCCCTGTGATGGACTGGCAGCCTGTCCAGGGTGTCTCCCTGCCTGCCACCCAATGACTGCTGGTATAGGCTCCAGCATCCCCATGACCCTGAGAGCAGGATAAGCGGTTTGGATAATGAATGGATGGATGGACAGTCAGTACTAGACCTACTTCCAATTACAAACTTAACACAGTGATCCCATATCATTCTGTTCACAACAAAGTCACACACCGACTGTTTAGGACCATTAACGGTGTTTATGTGTACATGTATGAGACGTGTGTACATGTATGAGACAGGACGTGGTAACACTTCAATAACAACACCAAGATGTGTAGTTGAGTTGTGCTTCCCATCTTTGACGCTATATGTCCTTGTTATCCCATCAGCTATTGTTAAATTACTGCAAGTGTTTCTCTGTAATTTCATAGTTGTTGCCCTGGGAAATATTGGAAAATGGGAGTGGAATGTCTTCTGACACTAATTTAGTTATCCTCCCTGGTGTTAGCTGCGCTTGGCCATTATGTGCCGCCTATTGTCGGTTCAGGTTCTGACAACACCTGAGCCGCTGCTGAACGGGTTGGTCCTCAGGGCTGGTTATGATAATGTTCTGGACACTTTCCAGCCCACTTGGACTCACAGTTTACGCACCTGATACCAACACACATCGGCCCTCCTGGCTTCTTTAATCATCCTCTCCATTTCACCGTACTTTGCTAATCTGTGATTCATAATGACTTGGCGAGCCTGAGGACAGCAGGAAGGACTAAGCAGTCCAGACCCAGCAGCCTCACACCACTTACACAGGCCGGCACACGGCGTGACTCACACACACACACACACACACACACATACACACCCTGGATGATAACGCAACCCCAGCAAGGAACTTTACATCCAGAAAGACTTGCACATTTTAATGACTTTTTTTCTTCATAATAGTTTGCCTGTTGTGGTACTGTGAGGAATCCGTGTTTTGTGGAATATGACACATACTGACTCAAATTCATTAATTGCTGCAAGCCCCCCCCCCCCCAAGTATGATTTAGAATGAAAAAGCGATATCTCACAGTATTAGAACTATCCTCCATATTAAACTGCAAAAGTGGATATTCCTAATAAGAAATGGGCTTCATCTTTCTTGCTTGCTTTATTCGACTGTGTTTGTCTTACAGAGCTAGGCTTTCCATGGGAGACAGCAAGCTGTGCATAAACACTGAGGGGATGTGTGAATAGAGAGATGGAGCGAAGGGAATAAGGAAGAAATGGGAAGGAGAAAATAACATTCAGTTCTGCTAGTCACAAAGATGATGGAAAATTATGTTTTTTAATCTCTGACCTGACAGATAAGCAGAGTTTTCACCCCTTCACATGAATTTTGGTATCACACACACACACACACACACACACACACACACACACACACACACACACACACACACACACACACACACACACACGCACAGACACACACACACACACGCACAGACACACACACACATTCCTATACTTCTATTGATTACATTCATTCCCCAGCCCTGAGCCCTAACCTTAACCATCAGAGCTACATGACTAACCTTAACCTAATCCTTAACTCAAAACACAAGTCCTGACCCTAAAGTAGACCCTTAAAGAGGTGAGGACCAGACAGTGTCCTCACTTTGCAAAATTTCCTCACTCTGTTGTTCAAAGAAAGTTGAATCAGTTCATGTGGACACAACATTTATTGACAGATACATTTCATCACTCATCTATAAGTGACATCTTCAGTCTCAACTTTTTCGGTCTCTTTATTTAAACTCAATCTCTCCCTCCAATCTCTCCTTCTCTCTTTCTCTCTCTCTCTTTCCTCATGCTTGTATAGGCACTTGCCATGGGGATGATGACAGAATATTATCACTACATCTTCACCACACTGGTAAGTACAGAGCAGCGGTGCTGCTGGGTCCCTTTGTCGTGAGCTGCAGCTGAGAGCTGCGTGTCCCCCTGCAGAGCTGCTACCACTCCAAACAGTGACATGTACATGTTACTCAACCTCCATCCTCTCAGCAACTCCAGCTAAATACCGCTTCTTAATGTGTTCTCCATCCTCTTCTTTTAATGTTAACATAAAATATTCAGAAATCTGAATCAGAAACACTTTGTCGTTTCATTTCATGCACTTGTGCACATGAAATGAAACAAAGCATCGTTTCCCCCAGCCCACAGCAGTGCAACACAAAGACGAAAACACATAACCAAGAACTGCAAGAACACATATATCCAAACTAACACTTATATCTAAACCAAAAAAAAAAAATCACTGTCCAGGAGAACAAACGCCAGCCAGGATGACTGTCAGAACTGGCGGTCTGCATGGGCTAGCAGTTAGCTTAGGCTGCCCCGCTTCCACATCCTGTCAGACTGCCCTCAGTGTTTCCTCTTAGGGTGCCGCTCCGGGCAGGGCCGGGGTCCTTGGGCCCACAGGATGCAGCAGACCAGGCTCCCCCAGCCGATCCAACGCCAGCTCTCCCAGCCAGACACCTTCGACACACCTCCCCGCACTCCACACAACAACACTAAAACCACAGTCAAGGCTAGGCAAAGCCGCCACCAGACCACCCTCGGCGTTATCGGAACTGCCGGTCTGCGTGGGCTAGCGGTTAGCTTAGCCTGCCCCCAATCCGCATCCAGTCAGACCGCCCTCAGCCACTCCAACGCTAGCTCTCCCAGCCAGACACCTTCAACACACCTCCCTACACTCCACACGACAACACTAAAAACAAAGTCAGCGCTATGCAAGGCTGCCGCCAGACCGCCCTCAATATTATTGGAACTGCTGGTCTGCATGGGCTAGCAGTTAGCTTAGACTGCCAAGTCTCCCAGCCATCAAACGAGGACAAAGTTGGATGCAGACGTGGACAAAGACATTGCATATTACATAGACGGTACTGGATGAGGCCGCCACAAACGTGAATTTGCGCTGCCATCTTCCTACACTGGAACTATTAAATATTATTAATGATAATAATAGTAATTATTATCAATATTGCCATAATTATGTTGCTACAAATTCATGAACTTAGTGGGGATGGAAAAATGACTGTATGGGCATCCTGCTGGTTCAGCCAGTTTGCAGCATGATGGTGGTGTGACCCTGTATAAACACAACCTGGAATGTGATGTCATGCGTTTGAATCTGGCTTGTGACCTGTTATAGATACCATCCTCTCATTTCTATTTTATCTCACCGAATAAAGCTGAGATTTCTACAAAAGTGACATATAACTAAAAAACAGATTTGATATAACCAGGCAAAAGTCTATTCCGAATGACCGACCTATTTTAATTAAAAAGCTAAACATGCAAGGTAGTATAAATGTGTTTTAACTGGCATTCAGCAACACATACATACATACATACGTTTGATTGGCATGAAAGCAACATTCTCACTGTTTCATGAGGAGAAGTAAAGATATGTGACAGAGGAGAAAGTGTCAACTTGATTTTTTTCTGCCAGAAGAGGAAGAAACGCAGCCTTGAGATAGCTCGTCCAACACTGTTGTCTCCACAGATGACTTTGGCGCCAGCCTGCTGCTCTCTATGAAGGCAGCCCCTCAATCCTCCACACACACCTGAGTGGGAACACACATACAACAGCGTGCACACACACACACACAGCTTTTTTTGTGGGGGGGGCACAGGGGATACGCCCCCCCCCTTCAATATTTTGAACACTTGCGTTCCCCCCCAATGAAAAACATAAAAGCAGAGGACTTTTATTTTGGAAAAAAAAGCCTCCAACAGGGGCGCATCTTTTTTCTTTATTATTTGGTCTTTTTTTTACTCCCAGCATATGAATATGAATTATGAGCTCATACAACCACTGAATCTTTTCTGGCAAATATAATTCTCTCTCTCTCTCTCTCTCTCTCTCTCTCTCTCTCTCTCTCTCTCTCTCTCTCTCTCTCTCTCTCTCTCTCTCTCTCTCTCTCTCTCTCTCTCTCTCACACACACACACACACACACACACACACACACACACACACACACACACACACACACACACACACACTTAGCAGCATTATTTCTGACTCCCTCACTATCTGCTGCTGTCTTGGGTCCAGCGTTAGCTCACAGATCATGGTTATTCAGATCGTGTTATTGGAGACCTTTCTCACTGTCTGGATGCATTGCTTGATTTTAGATCAATATGCTGACTCCGTCTCTCTCTCCACTTCAACTGTGGTATTTATGTTGTGTTGCATGTTTTTGGTATGTTCCTTTTAAGTTGATTAGAATTTATGAAAAGTATCTTTGAGTACGACAAAACGCGCTATATAAATAAAATGCATTATTATTATTATTATTATTATTATTAACTATTCCCATCTGTTTTTTGTTTTTTGTTTTTGCTCAAATTCCTATGAAAATTGAATTTTTCACTTTGTCTAAATGTCCATTAATCTTTGCAGTCATTCACTGAAGCACAATTAATGCAAGATATTTGAGCTCACCGCTGGTGTTTTATAAGTAAAATGCAAATGTATGTGTAAAACGTAAAGCTGTGGAGTTGGCATTGGCCAAAGGGGAGATTTCTTATTTTCTGAGTGTTTGGCAGATGGAGAGAGCCAAGCACTTGCAGCCTAATTCACCCAGCAGAGTGAACAAACCAGCCACACTGACTCCACATATGGCAGCCATTTTCTGACAGATTTCACTTTACCATCCACCTTTAACTCATGTTAACTGTGTTGTACAACACTCTAGGCGTTGTTACACTCCTGTTATGCTTTTTTTTTTTTTTTTTTTTACAGATGAGTGAAATTCAAACTAATTGGTCCTTAATAACTGTCAAAACTACTGTTTGTACTTGAAACTGACTGGATCTGAATTGTTTCTCCATGTCTGCTCTGCTCTGGCATCCTCCTTCAAGGATCTGTTTGCGCTGGATGTCGAGCCATACCGATACAGTGGTGTGAACATGACGGGCTTCAGGATCCTGAACACAGAGAACAGCCAGGTGGCCTCCATCATAGAGAAATGGTCCATGGAACGACTGCAGGCTCCACCCAAACCTGACTCTGGTCTACTGGACGGCTTCATGACCGTAAGTTGAATGTAGAAAATAATTGCTTGATCTAATGAATCAATTAGCTATCAAGTTTGCCAACACACCCATTCAATAACAAATTGTTTATGGGCTGGGGTCACAGAAATGTACATTTTTAAGTTTCCTAAATTGTAGAGGTATTTACGTACTGCAAGTCTTTATATATGGATGAGGGTCAGCACCTCCAAGTCTGAGGCCATGGCTCTCTACCAGAAAATGGTGGATTGTTCCCTCCGGGTTAGGGGTGAGTCGTTGCCTCAAGTGAAGGAGTTACAGTATCTCAGGGTCTTGTTCACGAGTGAGGGTAGGATGGAGCGGGAGATTGACAGGCGGATTGGTGCAGCATCAGCAGTAATGTGGATGTTGTACCGGACTGTTGTGGTAAAGAGGGAGCTGAGCCAGAATGCAAAGCTCTCAATTTACCAGTCAATCTTTGTTCCAACCCTCACCTATGGTCATGAGCTTTTGGTAGTGACCGAAAGGGTGAGATCGCGGATACAAGTAGCTGAAATGAGCTTCCTCCGTAGGGTGTCTGGGCTCAGCCTTAGAGATAGGGTGAGGAGTTTTGACATACAGAGGGAGCTTGGAGTAGAGCCTGCTCTTTCACATCGAAAGGAGCCAGTTGAGGTGGTTCAGGCATCTGATTAGGATGCCTCCTGGATGCCTTCCTTTGGAGGTTTTCCAGGCATGCCCAACTGGGGCGAGACCACGGGGTAGACCCAGAACTCGCTGGAGGGACTACATGTCCAGTCTGGCCTGGGAATGCCTTGGGATCCCCCAGGAGGAGCTGGAGAGCATTGCTGGGGAGAGGGATGTCTGGAGTGCCCTACTTAGCTTGCTGTCACCGTGACCCGTCCCCAGAGAAGCGGCTGATGATGAGACGAGATGAAGTCTTTATATAATTTATGTCACTGAAATTTTTTTTTTCTTTTACATATTGTCTTACTGTAGAAAATATGCAACACTGAACATGATGATCTTGTCGGGATGAATTTGCCATGCCAATCTTAATTTCTCACCTTTTGAGAGGGTGGAGGCCCTGAGATCTGCACCCATATGTGATGAGGAGGGCCTCTGTCATGTTGATCTAAAAGGTCTCTCAGTGTAAGCCAGTCTGTGATAGCTCCAGCTCAGTGTTCGCTCTATACCACTTATCCTTTAGCTGCCGAGACATCAGCCGATGTTGCCCGAAGGGAAGGAAGAGTAGTGGATGAGGGAAAGAGACTGGATCGCAATGAAAGAAGGAAGGGAGACGAGAACAAAATCAAAGTTTTACATTGCCTTCCCTTAAAGGCACAGTAGAAATAGGACTGTGTTTCATTCCAACACAGTTGCAAGGGTGATGAAAGTGTGCCCGGGTATGACTGGCTAGTCTGCTTCCAGCTGGAAAGCAGCAGCGGCACGTTGGCTGGTGATTGAAAGCCGTGGCTTACCTCTCGGGGAAAGCAGGTTCACTTTGTGTAGAGCTTGCTGAGTCATGGTTCTCTGTTGATACTCTAAAGCAGATGTTCCTCAATTTAAGCCCCTTTTGTTGGGATTTGTAGATCAATCAATAATGTTTTCCACTGAGACTTGCAATGGCCTCACGTGTAATGGCGTGTAATCGCTGCACCTTTACAAAAACCCCCAAAAAAGAAACAGGTGCTCGAAAAGCTAGTGAACATATACATCGATTTTGAGGCAACAACACAATTGCATAAATTACACATCGTTCATTCAGCAGTCAACAAGCCTGTTGTGATGCGAGAGGGAAAACTGTGTTACTTATCTTTGACGCTGCGCTGTGTTGCTGTGTTTTACTCCTTTCCTTTTCTACTGGGAAGTTTAAAGGCAAACAGAGCTGCCTGGCTATTTTTGGATCAGAGACAGGGAAGATTTATGTCTTAGTGGACTGTGCTGTGACCCCGCTCATCACTGAATTAATGACATTTGAGTTTGAAGGTGGGGATTGATTAATTAGACAAATGGCAATCAGTCAACCGCTAATGCATATTGACATGGTGAAAGGTTCCGTAAGCGTCTGATTAACGGCTTCATTTGTGTGCTGTATTTACGGTCCTGTGTGCTTAAGTGGTGAACTGCTGACATGCCGTAACTTATGGACTCAGAGATCTTGACAGATTGCACGGAGTGAGCAGTTCAAAGTCCTGGATTTCAAGATCGTTGAAATACTACAAGAACGGGTGTTCCCGCAGTGCCTTGCCCACTGGCACGGGTATAAATCAGTACTTGCTCTCGCTCACTGCTTGTTCTGAAAAGCAGCATAGGAATTAAGATGTAAATAGAATTTGGAGGTAATGTTGCGTAGTTCTCTGCGTTGATTATGTGGCTGGGTGTTGCTAAGCCCATGCTTACTCAATCGACCTACCCTTGGGGAAAAAAGGCACAGAGATGAACTTATCATTGTCACTACTACAAACCAGTACAGTCTCACAATCAAAACGTTTACGTATGTTGACTGAGGGCGGCACAGTGGCGCAGTTGCCTCACAGCAAGAAGGTCCTGGGTTCGAGCCCCGGGGCAGTCCAACCTTGGGGTCGTCCCGGGTTATCCTCTGTGTGGAGTTTGCATGTTCTCCTTGTGTCTGCGTGGGTTTCCTCCGGGTGCTCCAGTTTCCTCCCACAGTCCAAGACATGTAGGTCAGGTGAATCGGCTGTACTAAATTGTCCCTCGGTGTGGATGTGTGTGTTTGTGTCGGCCCTGTGATGGCCTGATGGCCTGCCCAGGGTGTCTCCCCGCCTGCCACCCAATGACTGCTGGGATAGGCTCAAGCATCCCCGTGACCCTGAGAGCAGGATAAGCACTTTGGATGATGGATGAATGAATGAATATTAACTGCCAATGTTTTGTCAGATGCCTATGAGATGTGTCAACAGCGTGTCATGCATACTATGCGTATCAAATCTTTAGTGCTGTTTGGTTAGAGATGGTTAACTTTAGGTATGGATTTGGTGTGATTATGGCTAGCATAAGGATCTGGGAGATAAATGCAGTCCATCCATCCATCCATCCACCCACCCATATATGTGTCTTTCTGGGAGTGTTTTTCTGTGTTCTACTTCCCCCAGTACACCCTCATCTGCAGTTGGGCAACAGTGCTACGTGTTTGGTCTCATCTTTCATGTGTGTTCTCTGGGCTGCTTGTTTCTGGCTTAGCGTCACTGAATGAACACACTTCCAGAGGGGCAGCAGTAGCTCAGAAGGCAAAGCAGATGCCTGGTAACTGAAAGGGTTGCTGGTTTTCTTCTCAGGTCCTCTGGCAAATAAATGTTGAGGTGTTCCAGAGCAAGACGCCTAACTGCTCCCAATGAGCTCTTTGTTAGCTTGCATGGTTGACACCGCCATTGGTGTATGAGTTTGCACAGGTGAATGTCGGGCAATTGTAAAGTGCTTTTGATGGCTGTTACAGCTAGAAAACCGATATTCATTCCATTATCCAAACCGCTTATCCTGCTCTCAAGGTCGCAGGGATTCTGGAGCCTATCCCAGCAGTCATTGGGCGGCAGGTGGGGAGACACCCTGGACAGGCTGTCAGGCCATCACAGGGCCAACACACACACACACATTCACACCCAGGGACAATTTAGTATGGCTGATTCACTGGACCTGCATGTCTTTGGACTGTGGGAGGAAACTGGAACACCCAAAGGAAACCCACGCAGACACGGGGAGAACATGCAAACTCCACGCAGAGGACGACCCGGGACGAACCACCAAGGTTGGACTACCCTTGAGCTCAAAACCAGGACCTTCTTACTGTGAGACGACCGCACTAACCACTGCACCACTGTGCCGCCCGAAAACCGCTAAATTAAATGCAATCCAAGTCACTGTGACCAGATAGACTTTTGTCATTTTAGCTATATCGATGGCTTCACTTGAGGTTACAAGTAACACAGACTAATGCTGGTATTCATCTTTCTTATGACAATATTGAATGAGGCTCAATTATGTGACAGTGACAGCAGTCACATAGTACTCAACACTTGATGATCCTTAAATTAAATAACAGAGTAGAATACAAATGCACATGCAGACACATTATCTGCTCGTGATAGAACATTAAAAATCAATATATTTTGAGAACTACAAAGGACCTTTTGACTGTGAGAGTGTGGCTTCTGCAAACCCAATGTCAGATCCCACCTGTCAATCATCAACACAAGTTGCATCATCGCCTTTTCTACCCTACTTGAATGGTACACAGTGACCGCAGGTAGTTGTGTGTTGTTTCTGTTTCATCCATTGTGCCAACCCGACTGAAAGGGGCTAAAAAGTAACATTAAACATGACATTATTGAAAATCGAATTCTCTTCCACACGTGCTTAAAAAGTCATAAGTAATTCATGGTATTTCAAAACCAGTGTCGATGCCGTCTTTCTTTAAGTAAATGATAGAAAAAATATCTGTTTATTTAAAGCTAATTAAGTTTACTGTTGAGTCATGCGCCTTGACATCTCAAATCATCATATCCTCTCAGAAAACATTCTACATTTTAAACACTTAAGAAATCTATTTTCTCTAGGTTGTGGGTCAATTTTCCCGATGCTCCACTATCTAATTTACGATCTTCTTGGTATGATAACCAACCTCCCACCCAGTGTGCTGGAGGCTTGTTCTCGCAGCTTAAACGCCTTTTTTTAAATCTCGTTTCACTGCCGCTTTAGTCCACCTCAAATAAGGTGGACTAATTCTGCACCTCATTCCTTTATACCAGCCTCAATTAATCTTGGTTTGGAGAAGCCCTGTCCCGAGTCATGGCTTAACATGCACGATGAGAGTGACCTAACAAGCTCCACACTCTCATTATCATAATGTCTCTCCTTGTTAATTGCTTTAGCTGCTGTCTGATTCATTATGCATCTGCTAAACTGAAACAGATTAAAAAAAAAAGAAAAAAACAACACTCTGGCATGACTGTACCTCCTGCATGCAGCCCGTCTCTGTCCTAAGCTGAGGGGGGAGACGTTAACTTCTCACCCTACCAGGGTAACTGTCGAACCCCTCTGTCAAGGTCATCACGCTGTCAGTCGCCAGAGTGCTCTGCTGTGTTTGGTATTCACATCACTAGCATCAGTCCTCTGCAGCCACAGCATGACTACTGAATCATCTCACCCCTCGTATTACCATAAACACGCTATACCTGTAGGTAGCTTTAAATGGATGGTGGGATTTGTTTAATGGAATTCCATTTCCCTTTTGACAGATATCATTTAAAGCCCGATTCACACAGTTAAACAGAGAAAAAGCTTGAAATCGGACACATCTCCTGGGATTGGCATTACTTGAAAATCATTCCAATGGTCATATGGTATAAGGCAGTATAAAGAATTAGAAATGCAGTACAATATAAATGAAAAAAGGGAGCTGTTCAACAGGAAGATATGAAACGTCAGCGGGGAAAAAAGAAAATGGCTGATTTTGATGAAAACAACAGAGCTGCGGATGACTGAAGTGGAATAAGGGGAGGTTTGAGGGAGAGACTGGGAGATGGATTTGGTCTCTCATGCCTTCTTCTGGCTCACTGCCTGTTCTCCATCAGTCTGTCAGTCTCTATGGAGACCCCCAGGGACGGCGGTGTGGGGGTGAAACATGGCTGTGGCCGCTGGCATTTAAGGAGCAAGTGAGCTGAAGACGGAGTGCTGCCCCCGCACAGAGTTCAGCTCCTCACCGGCAGATGCAATGGTCCTCAAATCAAATCACAGAGTAGAATGCAAATTCCCAGCACAGGAAAGAAAGAGACTGGCAGGATGTTCAATGTCTTAGTTTCACAAACACGGAGCATTTTAAGGCAATGTGAAATATTGCTCACTGTGATTGATGCGGCCCCAGATGCTGGTGAAATGCCTGTAATGCCTTTGTTTAGAGTTTGTGTTTTCTTCAGGAGTTCACATGGGCAGACAAGTGTGGCACTTTGTTTCCCTCCACAGATTGGCTTTATCCTTAGGCTTGGTGTTGGGATGAGACTGTTGGACCAGGTCTGTCTCCACCTCCAAGACGAGGATTCTTTCTGCTAATCTGACTCCATCTGCTTCTCTGTATGCATCATGCCATCTCTCTCTCTCTCTCTCTCTCTCTCTCTCTCTCTCTCTCTCTCTCTCTCTCTCTCTCTCTCTCTCTCTCTCTCTCTCTCTCTCTCTCTCTCTCTCTCTCTCTATCTGGCACAAAGATTGTATCTGGCTTTGCCATTGTCCACATGCCGAGGAGAGAATTTGGCAGTGGGGTGTTTTGGAACATCATCCTGGCAGCTGGGGTGTTGTGTGCAGTGGCTGGCTTTACTGGCAGTGTATTTGAAAGCAAAACCAGTGACTCCAGTGCTCTAGAGCTCTTCCTGCTGCAAGTGCCAAGTCTGTGTCTGCATTGGTATCTGTTTGCCCAGAATACTGTGTAAAACAAGTAGCTCTCCACGGCTCAGTTTTTGATTTTATATGGATTTCCAGTTGTTGTTGTTGTTTTTTTTTGCCATCTCTGTAACGATGTGCTTTCCTTGTTAGTTGTTAGATATTGCATCCAAATCGTTGTGTGGTATCAGTTATTGTCGCAAGAATTCAAGGAAAACGGGTGTTTTTGGAAGGCGTTTATTTTGTGGCCTCGCTCTGTGCCGCTACTTGATGTTGTGCTGTGTTTTTCACTAATGGTTGCCGGTTGTTCTTGTCTCCGTGTGGCTGTGTGCGGCTGTGCTGCTGGAGTGTGGAAGCCCAGGCAGGCTGAGCAGAGCGGCGCTGTCACATACAGTCTGCACCGACATCTCCAGCTGGATTAATGACTCACTGCCCTGCGGTATCGCCGTCGGGTTTCTGCTAATACAGGTGTCCCACGAGATGGGTTACTGCAGGAAAACAATGATAATCTGGATTTTCGGTCACAGATCTAGTGTAATGACCGTCCCCCCCCCCCCACACACACACACACACCACCACCACCGCCTCCTTAATGCCTCCCCGCCCATTGCTTTCCTTCCCATCTCTCAAAGCTGCTGCTACATCCAAGTTGCT
This sequence comes from Lampris incognitus, assembly GCF_029633865.1. Taxonomy (NCBI): domain Eukaryota; kingdom Metazoa; phylum Chordata; class Actinopteri; order Lampriformes; family Lampridae; genus Lampris; species Lampris incognitus. The sequence goes on along the minus strand of NC_079219.1, from coordinate 38,974,569 downwards.
GATGTCCCACGAGACGATGGATAGGTTACCATACACCATGTGCAGTCATCTGTCTTAGCCCCAGTTCTTTTGCTCTACTTCTGTCCTATGGAGAAATAGGCAGCGCCTCTTCAAGTACCTATACCACCTCCACCAATCACATGTAATTCGAAAAGAAACCTTTACACTTTTTTTGTTAATATTTTCCCCCTTTTTCTTCCCAATTGTACCCGTCCAATTACCCCACTCTTTAGAGCCGACCTGGTCGCTGCTCCACCCCCTCTGCCGATCCAGGAAGAGCTGCAGACTACCACATGCCTCCTTCGATACATGTGAGGTCGCCAGCCGCTTCTTTTCTGTCACGTCCCTGCCTCACCAGCCCCGCCCTCGTCAGGCCGTTCCCACTGCCTCACCTCGCTCATCTGGTTCATCGATCTCACCTGGAGCTCTCCAGAGCTCACACCTAACTGGCATCTCCAATCAGACCAATCAACCCATCTCGGCCAGGATAAGAAGCCGGTCTGCTCTTCAGACGATGTCAGATCGTTGAACCACTACAAGTGTGTAAGATGACTCTGGCTCAAGCTTTGACCCTTTGTGACCAAGCCTTACCCCTGTTCCCTCTGCCTCTAGTTTGACCTCCCTGCCATTGCCTGGACCATGCCTGTACGAGTACCATGACCCTGCCAAGACCACCGCTTGTATGAGAACCAACCTGCCAAGTCCACCGCCTGTACGAGAACCACGACCCTGCTAAGCCCACCGCCTGTCCGAGAGCCCTAACCCCTGTTCCCTCTGCCTCTAGTTTGACCTCCCTGCCATTGCCTGGACCACTCCTGTACGAGTACCACGACTCTGCCAAGACCACCGCCTGTACGAGAACCACGAACCTGCCAAGCCCATCGCCTGTACGGGAATCACGACCTTGCCAAGCCCACTGCCTGTACGGGAATCATGACCCTGCCAAACCCACCGCCTGTACGAGAACCATGCTCCCGCTAAGCCCACTGCCTGTCCGAAAGCCCTATCCCTGCCTAACCCTTGCAAGACTATAAACGTGCCCCTTTGGCTTTTCCCCCCATTATGTCTCGCATTCTGCTTTTAGGTCCTACACCTGGTAGCCCCTGACATTTTCACCTGACAGTGAGGAGTTTTGCCAGGGGGATGTAGTGCGTGGGAGGATCACGCTGTCCCCCCCGAACAGGCACCCCAACCTACCAGAGGAGGCGCTAGTGGAGCGACCAGGACCCATACCCACATCCGGCTTCCTACCCGCAGACACGGCCAATTGTGTCTGTAGGGATGCCCGACCAAACTGGAGGTAACCATGGATTCGAACCGCTGATCCCCGTGTTGGTAGGCAGTTGAATAGACCGCCATGCTACCCGGGCGCCCACTTTTTTTTTTGTTTTTGTACATGAGTTGTCATATTTCACATTCTCACATGTGATGCTGCACCTAGTTTGACTGCCAATGTGGTCGAGCAGAAGACCTGCCAGTGGTTATGGGTGAACTGTCTTCAGTTAAGAAATCTTTTCTCCTCTGCCTTTTGAGTGTTTCTGGGAAGTGACATCCATAATGAGCTGGTTTCAACTTTGCTCCATTCATTGCCACAAGGTATCATTACATCAGTTACCCACAGTGTAGTGCTCCCCGCCGAGTGTGCACGTGAACAAACTGGATTATATGTGGGAGCCGCAGCGAACCGGAGGGCACTGACAGGAGGTACTGTCATTCCCATGCACAGACGGGAACAGACCTTCAGGCAGAGAAATAAAGAAATTAGGTGGGGCTGGACGGTTTGTGATGGAAGGAAATAAAATCAAATGTAAGATGTATTCAGTTTCGCATCATACCCCATAACCTTTGGATCGTAATGTAAACTGATGGGGGGGGGGGGGTGTCCAGGTGGTGTAGCAGTCTAATCCGGCCTACCAACACCGGGATCGCTGGTTCGAATCCCAACGTTACCTCCAGCTTGGTTGGGCATCCCTACAGACACAATTAGCCGTGTCTGTGGGTGGGAAACCGGATGTGGTTATGTGTTTTGGTCACTGCACTAACGCCTCCTCTCGTCGGTTGGGGTGCCTGTTTGGGGGGGTTAGCGTGATTCTCCCACGCGCTATGTTCCCCTGGTGAAACTCCTCACTGTCAGGTGAAAAGAAGCAGCTGACGACTCCACATGTATCGGAGGAGACGTGGTAGTCTGCAGCCCTCCCCGGATCGGCAGAGGGGGTGGATCAGTGACTGGGATGGCTTGGAAGAGTGGGATATTTAGCTGGATACAATTAGGGAGAAAAAGGGGGAACCCCCCCCAAAAAAAAAAAGTTATGTAAACTGATGGGTTTACACATCAGTCCTGTTTGCTCTTATGTCAGGTCTCTGGATGGCTTAGTAAAGAAGCCTCCCTGTGCTGTCGTCTCTCAATATTGTTTAAAATTTCACATGTTTAATAGGTTCATTTTAAAATCCACAATTTATCCTAAGCTCATATGCAGTCTGTTATACCATGCATTTACATTTCCTGCTCTCGAGTGAGCTGCAAGAGAAAAAAAAAAAAAGGGGGGGGGACAACTTAAAATGTTGGTGTTTAAGTGGTACTCTGAGAGTCGTTTCAGCAGCTTCCCCTCGCTGCTTATTATCTGCTTGCTGGGGAAAAACCATCAGATTCAGTTGAGTGTTTAAAACTATTAGTTCTCCTGACAGTGCGTCTTAGTCACGGGACAGTGGATTTTGCTAGTTAAGCAATATGGCAGCGCTGCGCTCATAGTCGTGTCTACAGTCCATCCAAGGCGTGGGCATTTGTATGCCTGACAGACTGGGACTCTTTTTAATTAGCAAAGCTCCTCTTGGAGACATAAAGCTCATTCAAGTTCCTCAAAGCAAGATCAAATACAACGTGCCAGTGAGCTCCGGGGATTGGGCTGTTTGTCTACCTCCTCCTTCATTGTACTCCTCCAGCAGAGAGCAAGCAAAAGAAAGGAAAAGGGGAAAAAATGGGTGAAGAGGCTGAATATTCGGTATTAGTTAAACTGACTTCCAGTGCGACCACAGTCAACACGTCCTTTCTGTCTGTTAGCGTCCCCACTGCTGGACACGTGATCATTTCAGTTCATAAAAACAATTTTTCTTACTGACTCACAGTGCTGCAACATTCTCATGACAAGGTCAGTATGTGCTGGGTTGACATATTTCTATTTTTTTTCCCTCAATTGTACCCGTCCAATTACCCCACTCTTCCGAGCTGTCCCAATCACTGTTCCACCCCTTTGCCGATCTGGGGAGGGCTGCAGACTAACACATATCAGGGTGTTCAGGTAGTATAGTGGTCTGTTCCATTGCCTACCAACATGGGATCGCCTGTTCGAATCCCCGTGTTACCTCCTGCTTGGTTGGGTGTCCCTACAGACACAATTAGCCGTGTCTGTGGTTGGGAAGCTGGATGTGGGTTTGTGTCCTAATCGCTGCACTAGCGCTTCCTCTGGTCGGTCGGGGTGCCTGTTCAGGGGTGAGGGGGAATGGGGGGGAATAGAGTGATCCTCCCACGCGCTATGTCCCCCTGGCGAAACCCCTCACTGTCAGGTGAAAAGAAGCAGCTGGCGACTCCACATGTATCGGAGGAGGCATGTGGTAGTCTGCAGCCCAAGCCCGTATTGGCAGAGGGGGTGCAGCAGCGACCGGGAGGGCTTGGAAGAGTGGGGTAATAGGCTGGATACAACTGACAATTGGGGAGAAAAAAAGGGGGGGATCCAAAACTCCCACATGTCTCCTCTGATACATGTGGAGTCGCCAGGCGCTTCTTTTCACCTGAGAGTGAGGAGTTTCATCAGGGGTATATAGCGTGTGGGAGGATCACACTATTCCCCCCCCCCCGACCAGAGGAGGCACTAGTGCAGAGACCAGGACACATTCCCACATCCGCCTTCTCACCTGCAGACACGGCCAATTGCGTCTGTAGCGATGCCCGACCAAGTCGGAGAACATGGGGATTCAAACCGCCGATCCCCATGTTGGTAGGCAACGGAATAGACCACCACGCTACCCGGACCTCCCAGGGTGACATATTTCTGTCTTGCCCTTCTAACTGCGTCACTGAGACATGTTGCTGCTTTGAGGATCACAGATGGTGCAGCAGCTTATGGTATCATAATGACTCTTATCAGTCTTATCTTTATTAACCTGCTGATTAACAGATATCTAATTTGCACTCATTGCAAGCTACACTTATTTACACTTAATTTTTGCTTAGATCGATTACACAGACAGACACACAGTGACGGATAGATAGATAGATGGATAGATATTCAAAAGGCAACTCAAGAATATGCTTAACTAGTCACAACATAGTGAAATCACTCAGACATGATACCAGCTATGTCTGAGTGAGGTAATTATATTTCAGCAGTAAGGGAAGGACATCTAATTTAACCTCTTCCTAAATAATTTCTTACATTAAATTTCTTATTGCACATTACATGCAAATAGCGCTACAGGTTTACAATAAATTGAAAATTACTTTTCCAGAAACTACAATTTCAAGATAATTCCACTTCATTAGGTTGCATTGAGAAAAGAACAGCAAAGGTGAAAGAGATTGACAGTACAGGATTTATGTACATGTTGGACCTGAGCGACCTGGTATCTTAGAAAGGAGCTCTCCATAGGGCTGCTCCAATCCTAGGCCTCCTCTCTAGGTGAGATGCTTTCACTTTCATCCCCTGGTGTCATCCACCATTCCTATGCTGATGCCCGCCTACTTTTCTTTCTTTCTTTTTCTTTCTTTTTTTTTGAATTTTCCCCCAATTGTATCCGGCCAATTACCCCACTCTTCCGAGCTGTCCCGATCTCTGCTCCTCCCCCTCTGCTGATCCAGGGAGGGCTGCAGACTACCACATGTCTCCTCTGATACATGTGGAGTCACCAGCTGCTTCTTTTCACCTGACAGTGAGCAGTTTCACCAGAGGGATGTAGCGCGTGGGAGCATCACGCTATTCCCCTCAGTTCCCCCTCCCCCCCGAAAAGGCACTGACCAGAGGAGGTGCTAGTGCAGCGACCAGGACATATACAGGGCACATCTGGCTTCCAACCCGCAGACACAGCCAATCGTGTCTTTATTGATGCCTGCCCAAGCCGGGGGTAACACGGGGATTCGAATCCCCGTGTTGGTAGGCAACTGAATAGACCCCCATGCCACCCGGATGAACCCCCCCCCCCACCTCCTCCTACCTTTCTATCACATTCTTTGACATTCAGGCAAAGGATGGCACGTCTACTTGCCTCCCTCCCATCTCCAGCTGGATGACTGCATAGCACCTAAAACTCAGTCTTGACAAGGCTGAGTTGCTTCCTTTTTACCTGAAAAACCCTCTCTTCTATGAAGCCCCCACCTCTCCTGAATGTACTTCAGTTCCTGCATTTCATCTCGAATGCTCCAGCCTTCCGAGGTCTTCAACCATACTTAACTTTCCTATTTGACCACCATCATCTCATTGCATCTCCTCTGCTTTGCCTGTGGCAGCAGCTCACTTCAGATTCAACACTTTGGTACTCAAGTGGAAGGACTGCATATTTTGGGTGCTTGCCATTTTGGTTGGAAAATGAATAAACCCTATTCTACTGTTGCATTCAGTGTAATTTGCTGTGAATAAGACCATTATGTAAAGCATGTAAAGTCACATTTGAGCACATGGTACTCTGTCCAGCCTGCTAAGCCATTATGAATCTCAGTGCAGCTTAAATAAAAGTTGAGTTTGGCTAACACAAGTAAATTTGAAATCAGATACCAGGATTTTTCTCTCATTGTGGTCCTTTCCTAGGCACAAACAACAAAACTTAATTAATTAAGTATTTGGTGCCACAGTAGACTGAATTAGTGCCTGGACCAGTGGTAGAATGCATTCAGTTTAGTGATAGTTGTGTCTGGGTGGTGTGACAGTCTATTCCGTCGCCTACCAACACGGGAATCATCGGTTTGAATTCCCGTGTTAGCTTCGGCTTGGTCAGGCGTACATTCAGACACTATTGGTCGTGTCTGTGGGTGGGAAGCCGGATGTGGGTATGTGCCCTCATTGTTGCACTAGCACCTCCTCTGGTCGGTCGGGGCGCCTGTTAGGGGGGAGGTGGAATTGGGGGGGGGGTTAGCGTGACCCTCCCACACACTACGTCCCCCTGGGTGAAACTCCTCACTGTCAGGTGAAAATAAGCAGCTGGTGACTCCATATGTATCAGAGGAGGCATGTGGTAGTCTGCAGCCCTCCCCGGATTGATAGAGGGGTTGGAGCAGCAACCGGGATGGCTCGGAAAAATGGGGTAATTGGCCGGATACCATTGGGGAGAACCCCAAAAAAACAAAACAAAAAAGAAGAAAAGAAAGCAGCTTGGTGATAATTGTTCAGCTGACTTGAGAATAGACATATGAAGAGTCAACATTTGCTTGTGCATAAGTTCAGTCAGCACCAGAATGGTAAACTAACCTATTCCTAAAGTACACACCACAATTGCTTTGTACTAAAAACTGTCTTTATTTACCCTTTCTGAGGCAGAGCCGGAGTCAGTAAAGGCTTCATGATGTTTCCACCTGTGCATAAATATTCGTATCTGCAGTACTCTGTATAGCCTGCGTAGATTGAAAGACACATTCTAATAGGGGAGAGTTAACTGAGCAGAAATGCACTTATTTCACTAGCTGTACCAGTTCTTACTCTCCAAGCACCCCAACTGACCCTCAACTCCTCTCAGACCCCAGCAATCTTTTTAGCCCCGCTTTCCATTCCCAATTTTTCAGATAACTCCCTTTTCAGGCCCACTCTGTATGGTTGAGAGGGCAAAATGAAATTGCATTTTCTTTTTGACAGAAGAACAAGTAAAGGACAGGGCAAATATGTGGCATGCCAACAATGATGGGGACTGCAAAACAAATGGCATTCTCCTACAATCACATGATAACTAACATAGCCACCTACTGTGTCATAAGTGACCACTCATGTCATGTCATTATGTGTTGGGCGCTGCTGTGCCAAGCGACAGATCAGACAGCAGTGGGTGAGTCAGGCCCAGACCTAAAGATGTTTAAACATACCTGCACAAAGAAAGCTCAAAAAGAAGGCCTGGGACTCCTTCTCCTGTATCTACAACTCAGACAAGACTTCTAGTGACTTAAGTATTCAATTCATACCTTGACTGTGAGAGCGCCTCATCAAATGGCTGCTTTGCAGGTCTGCTGAGGCTGATTTAGCAGATGAATAGCCGCTCTATCAATATGTGATCACAGAGACTGAAGCTGGGCCTGCTGGACCTTGCATCAGTCAAATGAATTATACCCAGAGTTAAGTGAAGTTTCATCACAAGATACAGACGTAATTACAACCATCATCACCATTTATAATGAGAAAAAAACTGCATTTATATCTCGGATAGTGCTTGCTTAAGTGTATGAATAATCTCAACAAATGCCTTCACGTAGACAGCAGTCCATTGAGAATTTCAAGCAATTGGAAGACCTAAAGAATAATAAGATAGAGGTTGTTCTTTATTATTTGCTCTAGATCTTAACATGGGTCAGGTCAGGATGGAGCCCACTGAATCATTTTTGACCATATTGGCCATATTCACACTCGAGTTTATGTTGGAGCATCTGTAGCGAATTCAGGGGGGCAGCCGGGAACCAACATAGCTGGGACGCGAAGCCAGATCTCCCGCACCACGGACGACTAGGTTAACCAATCGATTAAAGTGTCCAACCCGTTAGCCAACCAGCTAGCGAGTCTACTCATTCATGATCGTTACACTACCCCCTCCTTCGGGAGGTGTGTCCCTGCACTTCAGCATACGTGCTCCCTCACGCCTCTGGGCGCACACGCTTCCGATGGCACTTCTGACACCAATGTAGTGAATTCAGGGGGCAGCCAAGAACCGCTGCAGCCGGGATACGAACCCCGATCTCCCGCACCATGGGCGACTACGTTAACCATTCGTCTAAAGGGCCTGAACCGTTAGCCAAGGGCTAGCGAGTCTACACATTAATGATCGTTACACATCTACGTTCATTCTTAAAAGAATAGAATTAAACCTTTTGGTAGATTAATTGTTGCAAAAGTGTTGTCCTGGTGAGTCCTATGTTTGCTGAAGTTTCATACTATAATGTATGATTCCTTTACATTTTCTGCTGCTTGTGGTCATACAGTTACATGCGGATAGTTAAGAACAGCCTGAGTTTGCAAATCCAGATAGTTCTCCATGACTTTATGGGTGAATAGTAATCTATGATAATCTCAGTCTAGCTGTTTAGTGACAGCCTGGTATTCTTTCTCTCTCATCCTCACCGTCTGCACCAGCAGCACTTTATAGTGGGTCCAAAACTAGAGGGGCCACCAAGGCAGGAAGATATTCTGGCTGTTCTGTAAAACATGTTTTTTTTCCCACAACACAAAATTCAACATTAAATAATGGTTTGAAAACCAATTAAAGTTTCTTGTATTAGAAAAAAAGAAAAAAATTGTTGCTTTGCGGCTGCAGACTGTGTGCGCTGCTCCAGCAGAGTGTATGGCTACGCTGAACTGAAAAGGTTCAGCTGAGCCGGAGGCTGTTCCTCATCATGATAGATACCCAACACGAAGCTCTTCTTAGGCTTCTCCTTGGTCTTGGCAGTCGGTTGTGACCCCGTCCTCTGCTTTCCGAGACTCTGGCGAGCTGCACCTCATTTTTGTGAGAATAGTTCTTCTCAGTTATTGTAGTAGTCAAGAGAATAACAATAATAATAATAAAAAAAACATATTTATTTTTGGTGTATCCACTGGCCACAAGGGTCAAGAGAAGGTAGAACGGGGTGAAGCCCTCTTGAAAAACAGTTTATCCTAGAAATATGACTGGCTTTTTTTTTTTAGGAATGAACCCGCAAACCAGTGTTAGTCAAGGGGCTGTCAATATTTTTCATATGATCAAGTTAAATTTAGGAGATCTCTTTCACTGTTTTTAGATTTGATTTAGTCTATTGTTATATTATTGCTTAGAGATGGTGCGATAGTGTCTGATAAATAATATTTCATGATTTTTTTTCTTCAGAATTCTACTTTTAAGAATCACTGCTCTTGTAGGTATCGGTGTTGACAGTAGGGCATTAAGGGCAGTGATGAGTAGTCCTTGTCTTCATCCATGCAGTTTATTTCATCAGATTTAACTGTAAGCGCTTGTATTGCAGTGAAACAGTCTTCTCTGTTGTTCTTTTTGGAAATGTAAGTTGACTTTTGTGTGCACTGTCTGTTCTCTTTGTCTGCCTGTTTCCTCTCTGTCTTGCAAACACACAATGATAATAATAATAATAATAATAATAATAATAATAAATTGAGTTTGTAAAGTGCTCATCTGCAGACAGATATCGAAGGGCTTCACAGATGCTCACATATTTCACACACACACACACACACACACACACACACACACACACACACACACACACACACACACACACACACACACATATATAGTATATGTTTTTCACATATATATGTGAAAAATATATGTGTGTGTAAAAAATTATATATATATATGCGCGCTGGTTCAGTCTGTGCACCCCCTCTGTCCACCTCAGGAGTGCACCAGCTGAAGGAAAACCACGAGGGATGGATTATCTCTCTCTTCACAGCCTTCTGCTAATTTGGTGTCGTGTAAACAATCACAAAACTCGAATGTTTTTCAATCAGCTCTCCTGTTATAAAGCCAGTATGCTTGATGATTGCATCAGAAGTTAAACCATAAGCGAGGCTGTAAATGGATGAGCTAATCTGCGTATGAAGCGTGTTGGAGAGCTCGGGGGCTTGGGGCGATCCCGTCAGGTCGCTAATGGAAAGAGTCCCGCTGAGAGACGGTTCCCCCACCCGTCTCTCACGGTGATGGTGTGAGGGTGCATGGATGAACATTACAAACACAAATGGCTCATTGTGAACGTGGGGCGTAAAACTGCCTACGGTAGATTAGATAACGCCGAGGCCTGCAGCAGCTGTGATGAGGGAGAAGACGGTAGGGAAGCGTGTGCAGTGGAAAAGGCAAGGTGAGAGCGGGGGTTTAACAGAGAAAAGTACACAGCATGGAGAAAGTAAAGACCGCAAAGGTTTGTGAAATTTGGCATCATGAATGAACATAACAGGAGGAAGAGGGAGGGGGATGGTGTAGGATTAAAAAAAAAACAGTGCAGCAAAGAGGGAACATTAGCAACATTAAAACTGGGGCTGAAGGCAGATTATTTCCCATTTAACACTCCATTGAATTGTGTTTCTCTCGCTCGTGCCTGGCACTGAGATGGTGGTGGGACTTCCCTTCTATTTTGCAAAGACACTCCCAGAAACCAACCCGTCCTCTTTCTACTGTAGCTCCCACCCTCCAACTGCCAAATGTCCCCCATGTGGAGGATTCCAGGGCAGTTGGTGAAAAAGAGGAGGAGGGGGAACATGCTGTCCAATAACAACAATCTACCACCCACTCTGTGCATCACGTAGTAATGGGCAACAATGCATTCCATAGGACCCATTCTCGTTTTTTTTTCTTTTTTTTTTTTGGGGTGAATGATCATGTTGCAAAATGGCACAGATTCTTTTCCTTTTGTTTTGAGAGAGAGAATAACACAAAAGCATTGCTGGAGGGGCAGAGAGAAGGAGGCATCTTTTGTTCCCATAAACCAGAGACACCCTCGACAGCAGGCTGGGATCCATCTGTTTGCTTTTCCTTTTTACACATTTTTTTGCAGCGAAAAGAGGCCTGATCTCATAAAATACAGGATGCTTTTGCAGCATTACATGTTCTGCTCTCCAGGGCTGTCGTCCAAGAGTGGCAAGTGCTTGCGGGAGTGGACGCGTAGCATGAAGGGGTTGAGGGATATGGAGGAAGACAGCGGGCCAGACGGGGAGATGGCGGGAGACGGCCTGTCTCTGACATCAGGTCTGGGTGTCAGGAATGAGGCACAGTGGCAGTCTTGGCCTGCTTTAAGACTGTTTGCCAAACAAAGAGCGTTAACTCAATTAAAGGCCAGATTTCCCCCAGGAAGAAAGAAAATGTGAAATTATCCCTGCTTGTTAAACCTGCCATTTAATTTCACTCAAATTATTACTTACGATCCCAGGGACCTGTAGGCTAATTATTTCTCTCTCTCTCTCTCTCTCTCTCTCTCTCTCTCTCTCTCTCTCTCTCTCTCTCTCTCTCTCTCTCTCTCTCTCTCTCTCTCTCTCTCTCTCTCTCTCTCTCTCTCTCTCTCTCTCTCTCTCTCTCGCTTAGTTTACTGTGACAGTCAGAAGCTGTTCCAGCAGCTCTGGTAAATGCCTTGATTAGCAAGAGCTCCTCTTATAATTATTTTATGTTTTGAAATTTGACCTTTGATTTGTATGTGTTGCATGTTTTGTTCTCATTTCGTGATGCAGGTTCGGTGGGCTCTCTCCTGGCCATGTAGAGTGCATTTAAGTGCTTTATTGCGTGTATGAGTGACACCGGGCAATCACTCAGCCCATCACTAATTAAGGGCTCTCTAATTATATGCAGCGGACGGGGAGATCAGTTAGTGTGATGAAACACGGATCTGACATTGAGAGAAAGCCCCGCTCTTCAGTGCTACAAAGAGCAGCGCCATCTCAATAAATCATTTGTTCAAAGACTGCAAATGAAAATAAGGGATTTACATTTCATCAAGCACACAAAGTAATGCACACAAACATCGGTGGACTTTGAAATCACTTCTGCTCCGCCTTATCTGGCTCACAGTAGCCAGTACCCATTTCCTGTTCATCAAATGTTCCAGTGCATGTGCAACACACACACACACACACACACACACGCACACACACACAAGCAGTAACCAACCGATCTGACCTAGATCACATGAGCACATGCCTGCAGAAAATTCCTGTTGCACAATTTTTCCCAACATGTTCCCTCGGCAGCATCTTCAGTCTTCCTACCCCAAGGACATCTTAAGCAAAGGATTAGCTTTTCTAATTTGTGAATTGAAACTTGCATCATAGTTTCTATCGAATCAAAGGCGTGTTAAAATTGACAAAAAGGAAAGGAAAAGGGAAACTTGTGTTTACCACTACAGAGGACTAGCCAAAGGATTAAAAAAACAAAACAAACAAAAACAAAACATACCAGACCTTGTGAACAGACTCCTAATCGTGCAGAAGAGAATGGGCGAACATTAAATTGAATAGAGGGGTAATTAAGAAAAATCTATTAAAGTTGGCTAATGGGTTTAAAGAGTAAGCGATCCATCTCTGAGGTGAAGATGTATTCAGCGAGATGGTAATAGGGTGGTGGAAATCTGCCTTACTAGACTGCATTGCTGTACTGCAGGGACGTTGAGCTCGGGTGTAAATCATTTGGATGCTGGGGCTGTAACTCTGTTCTTGTATCCTCCGTGGTACCGATGTTTAATTCACATCATTATGTGTTATTGTTCCATTCAGCTTCGCGGCCCCTAGTGTGCTGTCATTCCCTCCTCCTCCAGTCGCCCCCGTGCCAATCCCCGCTGGGAGTCTTCCATGATCGGACGGGAAACATTTGAACATTACTCTTTCACAAGACTAAATGTTTCCTGTTCTGATAATGGATTGTGACGAGTTTGGGTTACAGGAGATGTGTTTGTGTGTATTTTTGTGTGTTCATAAAAGAGAGAGGCAGCAGAGAGAGGTTTATAGTATGTTGTTTGAGGTATATGACAATAGCAAAGCACCTACTGTGCAAATTCATGCTATGTGTTTCATTATTATTTCTTTATTTTCATCTACAATAGACAGCAATGACAGTAAATAAAAACCTGTTGGTCTCCATGCCCCCCCCCTTTTCTCCCCAATTTTACTTGGCCAATTACCCCACTCCTCCGATCCATGCGGGTCACGGCTGCACCCCCTCTACCGATCCGGGGAGGGCTGCAGACTACTACATGCCTCCTCCAATACATGTGGAGTCACCAGCTGCTTCTTTTCACCTGACAGTGAGGAGTTTCACCAGGGGGACGTAGCGCATGGGAGGATCACGCTATTCCCTCCAGTTCCCCCTCCCCCTTGAACAGGTGCCCCAACCGACCAGAGGAGGCGCTAGTGCAGCGATTAGGACACATACCCACATCCGGCTTCCCACCCACAGACACGGCCAATTGTGTCTGTTGGGAAACCTGACCAAGCTGGTGGTAACACAGGGATTTCAACCGCCTTCCCCATGTTGGAAGGCAATGGAATAGACCACTATGCTACCCGGATGCCTGGTCTCCATGTTTTGCTCTTAGCTTTCGTCTTTCCAACATAGTTCCATCTCAGAGTTAATGGCAGTGGAGTGATATTGCAGCTGGTTGGCATAACCAAGTTAGGCTCCATTTCAGACGGCTGCAGAGCTTTTGACTACTGAGGGTCCAGCTTGTTTGGGATAACATTAATTTAATTGGGCTTGTTACTGATATAATCCTGTTTGCCATACATCATTTATGTCTTAAATCCCACATACTTTCACCACTTGTCCCCGACGAGTATCCCGCTACGTCGGCTGTGCCCAGTTCGCTTAGTGTGCTAATAGCTTGTAGTCATCCTCCAGTTGTCAACCCGATCACTCTCAATGGCAGCCAGCAGTCATCTTCAGGACTCATTTCCTGGTATCATTTTAGGGGCATGTACGTTGATGGGATGTGGAGAGACACATATTGTCATTACAAAGGAAAGCCAGCCGTTATAATGATTTGGTCTTACACAGTCGATTTCCTCTCCTATTAAGGCACATTATTGTGACACAATTCCACCACCCAAATGGTGAGATGGTGACATTCTTCATCTTTCTATTTTTAGTTCCTTGTTCTTTTTCACTCAACTTTTTATCTCCCTGGCACTAAATTGTGTTCGGTTTAAACAGATCTTTCTACATTTGAAGGGGGAGGTCATTGGAGGCAGTTTTGCAGACAAAAGTTGTTGCCATGACAAAGGTTTTTGGAGAAAATATTTGATTTCTGTTGTAAAAGAAGCAAATATAATCCCACCCGGAATTTTGCTGCAGGCAGAGGTGCAGAAAAAATCAAACGCCTCGGGGCTGTCCATTTTGCTCCCATCTCTGTTTTCACTCTTCTGAAATCTTTCATATTTGGTATGAGGTTTGATAATGTATAGTAGCTACAATCAAACTTTTTACAATAAAAAATATAATTTCACTGGACAACACATTTTTTTCCAAATATTTTGCTTCCTGAAAAAAAAGAAAGACATTATGATAGACAATATCAAGCTGAACACACACACACACACACACACACACACACACACACACACACACACACACACACACACACAAATCAGATTTGCTGTATCACGTAGGAGACATTAAAATACCTTTTATTGAATTCAACATGTTTTCTCGCATACTGATTGTGTTAGTTCAACTGAACTTAAAATGTTTTGCAGCTGATTTTCGTGTGTACTCAGCATCTGGCGCCTCTCGTGTCAGTGTCCAACAATAGTCGGCCAGCATTGATGGATTCCAGTTGCCCTGATACCTCTTTTCCATGGTCACAATGTCCTGGTGAAACCTTTCACCATGTTCGTCACTGACTGCACCAAGATCAGCAGGGAAGAAGTCCATGTGTGAATGCAGAACATGAATTTTCATGACATGTTGCACTTCATGTTTTTGTATGCTTTAAGCATGTTGTCAAGCAGCTCAATGTAGTTTGGTGCTCTATAGTTTCCGAGAAAATTCCCAACAACATCCTTAAATGCCTTCCATGCTATTTTCTTTGGCCCCACTAGCAGATCTTCTAACTCCTTGTCATTGATGACCTGTTTAATTTGTGGACCAACAAAAATGCTTTCTTTCATCTTGGCATCAGTTATTCTGGGAAACATCTGTCTCAAATAGTGAAACCATCACCTTCTTTGTTCATTGCTTTCTCAAAATGTTTCATCAATAAAATATAAAAATGTAATGTTTAAAAATGTTAGGTGTGAAACATGAGATAACAGAGAAGAGTAGTCCAAATAGCGCTGATTACTTGGATGATGGAGATTATTATAATAATTGTGATCATGTTTCTGCATGTAAGGTTTGGTCTGGGAGAGTACATATGGGCCCTCCACATGAGATCATGTCTCATGACTCTGTCATATATTTTTTTTCTTGCTTTCATTTATATATTGCTATTATCATTCCTATGTGTTTATTTTTCACTCTAACTATATCAACTAGCAAAAAGTGAAAGAAGTTTGGTGGAGTGAAATGAGAAAAAGGATTGCAACAGCTCATATATATATGTTGATATTCCGCTCCTCATTAGTCGAGCACTCGACACCATTGATGGTTTCGGGAAAAAAATGCTATATATATATATATATATATATGTATGTGTGTGTGTGTGTGTGTGTGTGTGTGTGTGTGTGTGTGTGTGTGTGTGTGTGTGTGTGTGAGTGTGTGTGTATTGTTACATCTATGGAAAAAAAATAGTGCATTCTTTGTGCTGGTACCAAGCTCAGATAGATGGGGAGGGTTGCATCAGGAAAAGCATCCAGTGTAAAACCTTTCCCTAATCAAATATGCAGATTATAAATCAGATTTCCATACCAGATTGGTCGAGGCCCAAGTTACCAATGACTGCCACCAGTACTTTAGGAAAGAGAAGGAGAGGGGGGAGGCATGTCCAGAAGAAGTGGGAGAGGAGGAAGTGTAGGATTGTGGAAGTTAGAGTTGTAACCTTGAATGTTGAGACTATGACTGGTAAAGGGAAAGAGCTAGCTGATATGATAGAGAGAAGGTAGGTAGATATACTGTGTGTGCAAGAGACCAGGTGAAAGGGGAGTAAGGCCAGGAGCATCGGAGGCAGGTTCATCTCTTCTGCCATGGTGTGGATGGAGAGGAAGATGAGAAATGGGGTAGTTCCATCCTGAAAGAAGAGTATGTCAAGAGTGTGTTGGAGGTCAAGAGAGTGTCGGAATGAATGATAAGCTGGAAATCGAAAGTGTGATGGTGAATGTTGTCAGCGTATATGACCCACAACTTGGGTGTGAGATGGAAGAGAAAGAATAATTCTGGGAGTGAGTTGGATCACGTGGTGGAAAGCGTAACCAAGAAGGAGAGAGTTGGAGTGCGCTTCAACGGGCATGTTGGTGAAGGGAGTGGAGATGATGAGGAGGAGATGGGCAGGTATGGTGTCAAGTAGAGGAGTGTGGAAGGACAGATGGTGGTGGATTTTTTTGAGAAGGATGGAAATGGCCGTGGTGAGTATATATTTCAAGAAGAGGAAGGAACACAAACCGACATATGAGTGGAGGAAAGTGCACACAGGCGGACTATAGCTTATGCAGGAGAAGCAATCTGAAAGAGATTTGAGACTGTAAGGTGGTGACAGGGGAGAACGTAGCTAGGCAGCATGGGATGGTGGTCTGTAGGATGACTTTGGAGACCAACAAGAGGAAGAGAGTGAAGGTAGAGCCAAGAATCAAATAGTGGAAGTTGGGAGAAGGAAGGGTGTTGTGTGGAGTTCAGGGAGGAGCTAAGACAGACACTGGGTGGTAGCCAAGAGTTGCCGGATGGCTGGGCAAGTACTGTAGAAATGGTGAGGAAGACAACCAGGAAGTACTTGGTATGTTATCTGAACAAAGGAAGTCAGGGAGACTTGGTGGTGGAATGAGGAATTACAAGAAAGTATACAGAGGAAGAGGTTGGCGAAGAAGTGGGATAGAGGAATGAAGAAAGTTGACATGAGTACAAGGAGATGTGGTGTAAGGTGAAGACAGGTTGTGAAGGCAAATGAAAAGGTGTATGGCAAGTTGTATGAGAGCTGGACACTAAGGAAGGAGAAAAGGACTTGTACCGATTGGCTAGACAGAGGGAACGAGTGGGGAATAATGTTCAGTAGGTTAGGGTGAAGAAAGATAGAGATGGACATTTGCTGACAAGCGAGGAGACTGTTGAGAAGGTGGTAGAAGTACTTTGTATTATTGCGCTCTTACTTACTTAGACACCATTATTACCAGTGTCTACTATTTTGCCTGTCTACTACCAGCACTTGAGATGATTTGCATTTATGGAGATCATATGTCTACTGATATGTGGCAATGTAATCTACTTTGCATTTTGATTCATCTATTCACTACCTATCGATGATATAAGGCACAGTTAGACTAAATAAGCTTAACATGACATGCATTCTTGGCTATTATGTGATTACTGTGTAGCCTTCTGTGATGCCAATTGGAAGCACTCAAATTTGGCTGCCAATTATTGACTATCAAGTAAGTCACTTTGGAGTGCCTAATCAACTCATCTTATCATCAGCCGCTTCTCTGGGGACGGGTCGCGGTGGCAGCAAGCTAAGTAGGACACACCAGACGTCCCTCTCCCCAGCACCACCCTCCAACTCCTCCTGGGCAATCCCAAGGTGTTCCCAGGCCAGATTGGACATGTAGTTCTACCAGCGAGTTCTGGGTCTACCCTGGGGTCTCCTCCCACTTGGACATGCCTGGAAAACCTCCAAAGGAAGGCACCCAGCAGGCATCCTAATCAGATGCCCGAACCACCTTAACTAGCTCCTTTCGACGCGAAGAAGCAGCGGCTCTACTCTGGGCTCCCTCCAGATGTCCAAGCTCCTCACCCTATCTGTGAGGCTGAGTCCACACACCTTACGGAGGAAATCCCTTCAGCCACTTGTATCCACGATCTCAGCATCAACTTTAGTTGTGAAGACTTCTATGAAGTCAGTGAACAGATTAATGACTTAAAGACAGATCAGTGAATTATGTTATCTGGAGACTCACACGGGAGACTTGTTTGACCTTGTGAAGTTTAACACTAACGTCTTCTTCCAGGACTGAACCTTCCACAATGTAATTGAATTGTAACTGCCATTGTGATTGACAGCTCTGATAGAACTGTTTCGGAAACACCTCCTCAAGCTGCTGCAAAGCAGTGAAAAACATGTACTTCAACACACCTTGTCACAATGATGTCCACAATCAGGGTAGATTAAGGGTGCATTTAGTCATATGAATGTGTTTTGGATAATATTCTCTGGTTTCTTGTGTTGGCATCTGGGAGCTGTGGAGTGTGGAATAAAGACAAGGTAAAGACCACAGGGGTGGGAGGCAACAGGGCATCTAACCGAGACCCTTCATGGTGCGCTGCATGGCTGCATGTGCAGAGTATACAAGCACACATTCAGTTTCACTACCTTTTTCATATTCTCTTTTTCCTATAATTCCTAGATAATATGCACCGCAAACTTGAATACATGAAGTAATAATAATAATAATAATAACTATTTATTAATATAGCACTTTTCAAAACAAAGTTACAAAGTGGTTCACAAGACAAAGAAAAAAATGGTAGCCAAACAATGATTAAAAAAAAATTAAAAACAGTTTAAAAACAATTCTGGGAAGGAAATATAAAAGAAAAAGGAGCTGCATATGAGGAAAATTAAACGAGTAAAATAAAACTGTAATGATTAAAATAATTAATAATCAATAAATAAATAGTAATACAATATAAACTTGAGAAACAAATTCACCCATAAATCCTGAATAAGCACACTTGTAAAAGTATCTTTAGGGTGTCCGGGTAGCGTAGCAGTCTATTCCATTGCATATTAACACGGGGGTCGCCAGTTCGAATCCCCGTGTTACCTCTGGCTTGGTCGGGCGTCCTTACAGACACAATTGGCCGTGTCTGCGGGTGAGAAGCTGGATGGGGGTATATGTCCTGGTCGCTGCACTAGTGCCTCCTCTGGTCGGTCGGGACATCTGCCCGGGGGGAGGGGGGACTGGGGGCAATAGCGTGATCCTCCCACATGCTGCAACCCCCTGGCGAAACTCCTCACTGTCAGGTGAAAAGAAGCGGCTGGCGACTCCACATGTATCGTGGTAGTCTGCAGCCCTCCCCGGATCGGCAGATGGGGTGGAAGCAGCGACTGGGACAGTTTGGAAGAGTGAGGTAATTGGCCAAGTACAATTGGGAGAAAAAGTGGGAACCCCCCGGGGAACCCCCCCCTCCAAAAAAGTTACTCTTTCTGTTTTTCAAAGCAGCATGGCAAAAACATGGCAAAAGCTAAACTGAAGTCACGAGTGTTGTCTTTCACTTTACAAACAGCAGGAAGGATGGGTGATGGTAAAGAGGGGGAGAGAAAGAAAAACAAATTAAAGGATAGCGTTAGAGAAAATTAGAGAGCAGGAGAGAAAGAGGGAGGGGAAGGATACTCAGGTGGGTGGGTGATGTGGATCACACTAGTTCAGATATAGATTAAATGGTGACGTTAGGACACAGACTAAAGGCCGGGGGCCCAGGCAGTGGGGCTTGGCTCGTGAGAGCAGATTTTAATCAGAGAGGCTAGAGGAACAGCAGTGGGGGTCCCAGAGGGTCCACGCATCACATCGTATTATAGCTCAGCCCGAATAAAGGCACCCAAATGACCAGGCCTGAAATAACAGATAACCCTGCCAGCTCACATCATCATCCAACCCGCTGTGGTCTTAATCTGCCTCATCCTCCCGCACTAATGAAGCTAATGGAGGGAATAAGTGGCATGCTCTTTCTTTTCCCTCTCACTGTCACTTTCGTCCCTTTAATGGCATTGCTGGTGTGTGTGTGTGTGTGTGTGTGTGTGTGTGTGTGTGTGTGTGTGTGTGTGTGTGTGTGTGTGTGTGTGTGTGTGTGTGTTGACGGATCAGACTCAAGTATCTTTATTACGGCATATGTTTATTTTTAATGGAGTAAGTATGAAATTAACAGATTGGAGGGGGGTCAATGAATATGTGGCTTATAAATTAACACACAGCTTCCTATCTTCTGTCTTTTTAATTTGGCATATGGACAATCACTGCTTTTGCTGAAATTATATTAATTTAATCATGGACTGTACATTATCAAAGGAATGCATTCTCGCA
This sequence comes from Lampris incognitus, assembly GCF_029633865.1. Lineage (NCBI taxonomy): Eukaryota > Metazoa > Chordata > Actinopteri > Lampriformes > Lampridae > Lampris > Lampris incognitus. The sequence continues at coordinate 38,954,704 of NC_079219.1, read as the reverse complement.
CCATGCCTCTTTTTATCGTTTTGGTCTTATTATTATTATTTTCATCATGTGTTATATATAATAATACATTATATATATAGCGTTTTTTTTTCCAGAAACCGTCAATGGTGTTGAAAAAAGTGCTCAACTAATGACTGCACAGCGCACGAAACAAGCTTGTACTGCTATGTATTAAACGTTTTTTTTCCCTACATCTATATATATTCTTTATGAAGCAGTACACTGTAAAAGCCTGTTTCATGCCATAAGCAATCATCAGCTGTCAATAAAGCTACACGGGAAAGAACTTAACATATTAACTGCCTCGTCATGCATATCACATTACACATTTAGATTATATACCAGGCGAAGGAATCGCTTTTGTACCACAATGGAAACCCATGGCAGAAAAAGGGAATAGCAAATGTGATGTTACCATGGGCAGCTTCAACGTGGCAGAAACGTGTGAACTAATTGAAATATATGTGTTATCTCAATTACAAGACCTAGGCGTCAGTGTTGGACTCTATGGGGATGATGGGCTAGCAATTTGTAGCAAAACACCAAGAGAGGTCGAGCAAATTAAGAAAACAATATGCAAAATATTCTCAAACAATGGGTAAAAATCACAGTTGAAGCAAACAAAAAACAAACTGACTTTCTGGACATCTCAATGGACCTTAGGAACGGTACATACAAGCCGTACATTAAGCCCAACGACACCCTGCAGTATGTCCATAGAGAAAGCAACCACCCACCCTCCATCTTGAAGAACAGCCCAGAAGCATTGATAGAAGACTCAAAATTATCTAACGAGTCCATCTTCAATGAGGCTGCATCCCCATACCAAGATGCATTGCAAAAGAGCGGCTATACTTTTAAGCTCAAGTATAACCCACCATTAAGTACTGACCGCCAGCAAATCAACACTCATAGCAGAAGACGAAACATCACCTGGTACAACCCACCCTACAGTTTTTTTTTTAACTTTTGGATAAATGCTTTACCCCGGACCATCAACTGAGGAAGATATTCAGTAGGAACACCATCAAAATTAGTTACAGCTGCATGCCTAACATTCAATAAATAATATCGTCCCACAACACAAGAATCATGAACAAACCAATGACACCTTCATCACAATCGGTCTTCCCCAACTGCAACTGCCGTGTGAAGGACTCATGCCCCCATCGAAGGAAAGGGCCAGACGAAAGTCGTAATCTACCAAGCTATCGTGACGAGCAATGACAATGACAAATAGAGACATATGTCGGTCTAACAGAGGGAATGTTCAAAAAGAGGTTTAATGCACATGTGTAGCTTTAGAAACAACAGTTTAAAGAATGTAACATCTTTAAGCCGTTATATTTGGTCATTGGCGGACAGAAACATTAATCATTTAACCACCTGGAAAATCCTCTCAAAGAACAAAGCGTATTCAACCAGTAGTAAAATGTGCAACCTATGTCTAACTGAATATGTTATGTTCTTTCCCGTGTACCTTTATTGACAGCTGATGATTGATTATGGCATGAAAAACAGGCTTGTACTGTCTCATAAAGAATTTACTTGAATCACTGGATTACATATATATACACACACACACACACACACACACACACACACACACACACACATATATATATATATACAGTGCATCCGGAAAGTATTCACACCCCTTCACCTTCCCCACATTTTGTTATGTTACAGCCTTATTCCAAAATGGATTAAATTCCTTTTTTTTCTCATCAATCTACACACAATACCCCATAATGACAAAGTGAAAAAGGTTTTGTAGAAATTTTTGCAAATGTATTAAAAATAAAAATCTGAAATATTGCATGTACATAAGTATTCACACCCTTTGCTATGACACTCAAAATTGAGCTCAGGTTCATCCTGTTTCCACTGACCATCCTTGAGATGTTTCTACATCTGGATTGGAGTCCACCTCTAGTAAATTCAATTGATTGGACATGATTTGGAAAGGCACACACCTGTCTATATAAGGTCCCACTGTTGACAGTGCATGTCAGAGCAGAAACCAAGCCATGAAGTCAAAGGAATTGTCTGTGGACCTCCGAGACAGGATTGTATCAAGGCACAGATCTGGGGAAGGATACAAAAAAATGTCTACAACTTTGAAGGTCCCGAAGAGCACAGTGGTCTCCATCATTCGTAAATGGAAGAAGTTTGGATCCACCAGGACTCTTCCTAGAGCTGGTCGCCCAGCGAAACTGAGCAATCGGGGGAGAAGGGCCTTGGTCAAGGAGGTGACCAAGTACCCGATGGTCACTCTGACAGACCTCCAGCATTCCTCTGTGGAGATGGGAGAACCTTCCAGAAGGACAACCATCTCTGCGGCACTCCACCAATCAGGCCTTTATGGTAGAGTGGCCAGATGGAAGCCTCTGCTCGGTAAAAAGCACATGACAGCCGGCTTGGAATTTGCCAGAAAGCACCTAAAGGACTCTCAGACCATGAGAAACAAGATTCTCTGGTCTGATGAAACCAAGATTGAACTCTTTGGCCTGAATGCCAAACGTCACGTCTGGAGGAAACCAGGCACCTCTCATCACCTTGCTAATACCATCCCAACAGTGAAGCATGGTGGTGGCAGCATCATGCTGTGGGGATGTTCTTCAGTGGCAGGAACTGGGAGACTAGTCAGGATCGAGGGAAAGATGAATGGAGCAAAGTACAGAGAGATCCTTGATAAAACCTGCTCCAGAGTGCTCAGGACCTCAGACTGGGGCGAAGGTTTACCTTTCAACACGACAATGACCCTAAGCACACAGCCAAAACAATGAAGGAGTGGCTTCGGTACAAGTCTGTGAATGTCCTTGAGTGGCCCAGCCAGAGCCCAGACTTGAACCCCATTGAACATCAATGGAAAGACCTGAAAATAGCTGTGCAGCGACGCTCCCCATCTACCCTTACAGAGCTCAAGATGATCTGCAGAGAAGAATGGGAGAAATACCCCAAATATAGGTGTGCCAAGCTTGTAGCTTCATACCCAAGAAGACTTGAGGCTGTAATCGCTGCCAAGGGTGCCTCAACCAAGTACTGAGTAAAGGGTGTGAATACTTATGTACATGCAATATTTCAGTTTTTTTATTTTTAATAAATTTGCAAAAATTTCTACTAAACCTTTTTCACTTTGTCATTATGGGGTATTGTATGTAGATTGATGAGAAAAACAAGGAATTTAATCCATTTTGGAATAAGGCTGTAACATAACAAAATGTGGGGAAAGTGAAGGGGTGTGAATACTTTCCGGATGCACTGTATATGTATGGGTGTATGTATGTATGTATGTATGTATGTATGTATGTATGTATGTATGTATGTATGTATGTATGTATGTATGTATGTATGTATGTAAGACATAAGTGTGTGTCACACCTGGCAGTAACTTACTCCACCATATCCTCTCTCTCACTTTCCATTCAATGAGATCTTTGGCACCAATGCCAGGGACAAAGCGGGTTGGTGTTAGGCCACATTGCATTGGTAAACACAGTCCCTGTAGAGACAGCTCTGCTTGTAGGGGACTGGTTCTTATTGATCAGACGGTCACTTTCTTAACGCTAATCAATACATTTGGACAGGAGCATTGTCAGGGCAGATTAAATGGCGTGTAAACACTAAGGGCAGGACCTCTTCCTAGACTGCTGTTCACACCCTCTCCTATATTGCCCTTTTGACTCTCAGAAATCAGCGTTACAATCTCCGACAAGTCTCACGGTTTCACCTTAATATATAGAAATATTCTGCACTCAACGCATTTGTGTGTTCGTTACCTTTCCATTTGAGTGTCAAAAATGTTGCAGGTAGTTGGCCTGATGTTGCATTACTGTACAATATCATTGCCTACTAACACGGGAATCGCCGGATCGAATCCTGGTGGTACCTTCGGCTTGATCGGGCATCCATACAGACACAATTAGCTGTGTCTGTGGGTGGAAGGTCTGACGTGGGTATGTGTCCTGTTTGCTGCACTAGCACCTCCTCTGGTCGGTCGAGGCGCCTGTTCAGGTGGAGGGAGAGCTGGGGGGAATAGCATGATCCTCCCACGCGCTACGTCCCCCGGGTGAAACTCCTCACTGTCAGGTGAAAAGAAGCGGCTGGCGACTCCACATGTATCGGGGGAGACATGTTAGTCTGCAGCCCTTCCCGGATCGGCAGAGGGGGTGGAGCAGCGACCAGGCGGCTGGGAAGAGTGGGGTAATTGGATGAAGGCAATTGGGGAGAGAAAGGGGGAAAAGCCAATAAAAAACAAATAAATACATAAATTGGCTAAAAAGCTGGCTAAAAACCCACTCAACATGAGTCACAGCCCTGCAAGGGCTTATCAGTCAGTGTCACGGCTGATTGTGAGGTCTTGCACAATATCATGTCTGCTCAGGCTTATGACTAATGAGTTGGAAGTGAACATTGACTGTTGTGGATAAGTAGTCGCTGGTGGGATGCTGGGTTGTTTTAGGATGCAGGTCTAATTCTAAAAGCCTTTCCCCCCGGCTGCTTCCCCCTATGCCCACTCTTTTCAGAAGGTGTATATGTTTCAATCAAAAGAGCAAGACTACCGTGTGACCGTCGGTTTCCACGTGACCAACAGAGCTTCCCGTCCGGCCCCCGTGCTCTGCTGCAGAGGAGTCAGCCATAAAGAAGTCACCAAGCCAATCCCCTTACCCCTGTTTTTCATGTCATCAGGCTGGATTCTGAAAGCCTGGCAGTTTAGCCTTGCTCTCCCTTTCTGAGAGGAGTTTAGAGATAAATCCATTATTTTTCGTTGAGGTCTTCCCAGATTCCCTCATCAGCAGCGGTATCAGTTTTGTTTTTCCTCCCCAGAATGCATATATGAAAGTCCACAGCGAAAATCACCGTTAGGAAGCTGACATAATAACCTGATCGTCCACCCCAGAGGAAAGCTATTACTCGCCACTTTGTTTCCATGGCGATTTTGATGAGTTGGCTGGCGGGGGACCTGTGCAGCTGACATATAAAGCCCGGGCATTTGAACAATTCATGAAAGTGTTGAAATCAATCTAAGCTTAGGAGATTTAATAAATCTCTCTCTGTGAGAGAAGCACGAGGAGGCGACAATGAGGTGGAAAAATAGACGGCGTCAGGGGTAATGCTCATATTGGCTGACACAGGGGAAAAGCAGCTTTTAAAGCATTTAGCTTTAATTTCATTCAGGAGTGACATAATTGATTTTAATGAGATGTTTATAGAGTGAAGTGGCGGTGTTTCTAAATCATTTGCAAGTCTGCCTGACGGGTACTTCTGAGGCTCACACCAGGGAGAAAAAAGAAGAAGAAAAACGAGAGGAATGCAAACCTCTGCTGCCAAAACTCACACTGCTGCCTCTCCTCCCACCAGCTCTCTCCCTGCCGTCTACTCAATCCCCCGTTCATGTTCCCTCACTCCCGCATAGGAGAAAAAAAACCCCGATACATTTGTGTGGTTATTTGAATAAAGGCAAAATGAAATGCATTGGAACACTTTTCTTACTTATTTATGAAACACTTCATTCATTCTCGGAGTCTTTTGGATTTCCGTCACTAATGAGTTTGAAAAGTACATACCAGGGCTGGGCCATGGTTCAGTATTATAGTTTATTGTCTTTCACGGATGGAATTTGGATAGTGTTGTAATGATCCAAAATGTTATTGCCTAAATCAATAACTAGAATATATGACCTGAAATTTATCACAAAATGAGGTTTTAATATATGAGGGAGTCTGCTACTACTACTACTACTACTACTACTATTACTACTATTACTACTACTACTACTACTACTACTACTACTACTTTCAGCTGCTCCCATTAGGGGTCGCCACAGTGGATCATCCGTTTCCATTTCTTCCTGTCTTCTGCATCTTCCTCTGTCACACCAGCCACCTGCATGTCCTCTCTCACCACATCCATAAACCTCCTCTTTGGCCTTCCTCTTTTCCTTTTCCCTGGCAGCTCCATATTCAGCATCCTTCTCCCAATATAGCCAGCATCTCTCCTCCACACATGTCCAAACCATCTCAGTCTTGCCTTTCTTGCTTTGTCTCCAAACCGTCCAACCTGAGCGGTCCCTCTAATATAATCATTACTCTTAGCATCTTCAACTCTGCCTCCCGTCCTTTTGTCAGTGCCACTGTCTCCAAACCATATAACATAGCTGGTCTCACAACCATCTTGTAAACCTTCCCTTTAACTCTTGCTGGTACCCTTCTGTCGCAAAGCACTCCTGACACTCATCTCCACCCACTCCACCCTGCCTGCACTCTCTTCTTCACCTCTCTCCTGCACTCCCTGTTACTTTGGACAGTCGACCCCAAGTATTTAAGCTCATCCACCTTCGTCACCTCTACTCCTGGCATCCTCACCATCCTGCTGTCATCCCTCTAACATATGAGGGAGTATTATTTCAAAACCATTTTTGTTTTGATATTATACTATTATTTACCATATCAAACAGTTATGTTTGATATGTATGTCAGTTGATGGACCTCGGTTGGATATGTGAGCAGATGTAGTGATATACATTGATATAATGTAAAATTCCATATGATTACCATCGTTTCTAACATGTGCCTACACATTGTTTTTAATGACAATAAATTGAATTGAATTGAATCGGATGAAAATAATATTTTCGATATCGCCCAACAAGGACATACCTTTTGCTACCCTGTTCTCTTTCACACAGACATGGTCGTGTGGGATTGCTTGTACTTTCTTACACAGTTCCCCTGCCAATGCTGTCAGCTTCTCCTGTCCTGTGTGTCAGAGCCGTGATTGACTGACAGGGTGTTGCATTGCCATTATGAGCTCCCTCTGGGGCCGCGTGCAGTGTAAACTGAGAGACTGAATGGTGAAATACGCAGGTGCAGCCTGCACTCTTTAGCACCGAGGGGAAGGAAGACACGGCTCGCCTCTGTGCAGCTGGCAGCAACACCACCGCTCACCCCCACCCCGACCCAGCAACCTCCCACTCCCATATCCAACTGGCTGCACAAACACTCCACAGCCTCCGGATAACACCCACGCAAGCAACAAAAAAAAAAAATTAACACTACATTTTCCCCAACACGTTTTCTTGTAATGTAACAAAATAACATAGCTCACACTCCCAAATTCATATCTGCACTCCATCATATCTTCAAGATAGAGGAAGCCAAGTTTGAGGACTTTGAAGAGTGCTAATCTACTGCTGTTTATCAAGCTAACGCCGACAGAGTCGCACAGATGCTTACGTTCAGGATTTTCTGTCGGTGTGTCTTAACCTCTTTATTTACCGTCCAGCTGCCCCGTCTTCTGCCCGACCCTCGGGCACAAAATCAGGACTCAAATGGGGGAAAATGACAGGTTTGCGAGTGATTTATTTTGCGGCACGACGATTTCCGACACAGCCTAAGGCGTGATTTCCATACAACAAATGTGTAGAGCTCTTGTGATTGCTTTTCAATCAAGCGAGACAAACACTAATTAAGTTTTTTTTCCTTGTTCCTTTTCTTTTTTTTTTCGGAGGGGCTGTGGAATTAGAGCGTGCTTTCGTGGAGCGTGGATGACTGGCACTTCCCTGATGGCTTTGGCGATACTCCCCTTTCTTGGCCGGCTGTTTACTGTCAAGGCTTTATTAAAGAGAGAAAAAGGGAGAGCAAGTGTGCTTGCCGCACTCGTATAGACTTTAAAAGACGTCTGGGTGTCCAGTCTAAGAGTTTATACATTTATTTGTTTGTTTGGGTCTAATTTCCTCTGAACAATGACTATTGTTTCCTTTTTTGGGCCCCCCCCCCTTTTTCTCCCCAATTGTATCTGGCCAATTACCCCACTCTTCCGAGCTGTCCCGGTCGCTGCTCCACCCTCTCTGCCAATCCGGGGAGGGCTGCAGACTACCACATGCCTCCTTCAATACACGTGGAGTCGCCAGCCGCTTCTTTTCACCTGACAGTGAGGAGTTTCGCCAGGGGGACGTAGCATATGGGAGGATCATGCTATCCCCCCCGAACAGGTGCCTCGATCGTCCAGAGGAGGCGATGGGGTAGCGACCAGGACACATACCCACATCCGGCTTCCCACCCACAGACACGGCCAATTGTGTCTGTAGAGACCTCCGACCAAGCCGGAGGAAACATGTGGATTCGAACCACCGATCCCCGTGTTGGTAGGCAACGGAATAGACCGCTACGCTACCCGGACGCACAGTCACCTATTTTTTTTTTTAAACGTTTTTGTTTTATCACAGGTTGCAGAAAAGCTCCTCACCTTTAGCTTTAGCTCTTCCCAGACCTTACAAATATTGAGGCTCCGCCACACATATCCAAATCAAGGGTAAGGCATAGCAGTAGCCAGCTGAAGTGTATTTATGACGATAACCACCTAAAACAATAAGTACAATACACAAGGATGGTAGTGGATTATTAGTACATTAGGCAAGTGCTTTGATGGCTCTTGCAATGTGTAATTCCATCCAGTCTAATATTGGACGGCTGTCTCTTTGTTTGCAGACGGACGCAGCCCTGATGTATGATGCAGTACATGTGGTAGCCGTGGCTGTGCAGCAGTCTCAGCAGATCACTGTCAGCTCATTACAGTGCAACCGACACAAACCATGGCGCTTTGGGAACCGCTTCATGGCCCTCATCAAAGAGGTAGATACCTTCTGCTTGTTCTTGATTTTCTATCCCTGTCTCTCTTTCCCTCTATTATTCTGCCTTACTCTTTGTATCTCTTTGTATCTCTCTCTCTCTCACACACACACACACACACACACACACACACACACACACACACACACACACACACACACACACCTAGTTCCTCTACATATACAGGGAAGGAAATAAGAGTATATTTGTTAAAGAGGACAAAAAAATATCTTTTACATGGCAAACTATTGTGTGCTCAATGCAAAATATCCAAGTTTGTGGGGTTCCTCTTTGCCTTCCTCTTTGTTTTATCTTGTGAATCTGTGAGCTAATGAGGGAGAACCCTAACATGGGCTCCCCCAATCTTCCACTTAACTGACAAGAGGTACGGCATGAACTTTTCCATAAGCTTTCCCAGAATCAAGAATTAAACACAATCAAAATTACATCAAATACAAATTAAAGAAATTAAATACGTATGACCATGAATTGATGACTTTGAAATACAGAGGTTGTTGATATATGCAATTTGAAATACCAGGTTCAATATGGCTGCCCTCTAGGGAGTACAGTAGAAATATGATTAAAATTGTAATTCTCTCTTTTTTTAACATTCCCTCATGTCTGTATTCCCCCCTTTCTCTTTGCTTTTCCCCATCTCTTTTCGATCTGCTGTTGTAGGTTGTATTTGGGTTTGAGACTTTAAACTCTCTAAGCTTATAGAGTCATCCTATGGAAAAGCCAGCTCTTATAAGTGCCTGTCAGCTAAAAGCATGATGGTGTCTTTGCTGTGTGTTCATTGACAATGGCAGCGCCAAACCAGAGTGATGTGCTTCACAAGTCTACACAACACTCTCTTCAAGTCCCCTTCACTCTGCATCTATCTGTGCAGTTTGGGCTATATCCATATTCAGAAATTACTATATTTGTGTATTCTGTTGCTGAATTATGATATGCAAGGTAACAGACAGAAACACTTTCTGCAGTACAAAATAGGTTGGCAAAATATCTCTGAACACAATCAACATCAGAATCAGTTTAAACTGGGGAAGTGCCTGAGACTGACCCCTGAGATTTTGGTTGGATCAAGGTCAATGCCAAAGCTGTATGCTTTTAAATACTTTCTTTAGAGGCCCTGAAATAAATCATTGCAAATAAATAAAATTATCAAGCAGTAATACCAAAACACTACTGGTTAAAACTTCACAAATGCTAAGATTTGCCTGCCTTTCTTATAATACAGTGAGTATTAAGGGTTTTTTTGAGTTAACATTTTAAGAAACTGGAGACTGCAAGGTGGTGACGGGAGAACATAGCTAGGCAGCATCGGATGGTGGTCTGTACGATGACTTTGAAGATCAAGAAGAAGAAGAGAGTGAAGGCAGAGCCAGGGATTAAATGCCGGAAGTTGAAGAAGGAAGACTGTCGTGTGGAGTTCAGGGAGGAGTTAAGGCACTGGGTTGAGGTAAAGAGTTGCCGGATGGCTGGGTAATTACTACAGAAATAGTGAGGGCGACAACTAGGGAGGTACTTGGTATGTAATCTGAATGTGTGATATTACAAGAGCCTGTGCCAGGAGTTGTGCTCCATGCTCAGACAGGTAGGGTCTAATTTTCCTGATTTTGTACAGGGCAAATCGGCACGACCAAGCAATCGAGGCCACGTGAACTTTAAAGGTTAGCTGGTCATCAGTCATGACACCCAGGTTTTGTGCAGAGTTTGTGGGCATGAGTTGGGTTGATCCGAGCTTTATATTGATGGACTGGCTGGGATAACATGGAGCTCAGTCTTAGATAGTTTAAGGCATTATTTCATTCATGCAGAGATACCAGTAAGGCATGACAATATCCATGCTGAGACTGTGAGGTCATCTAGTGGGAATGATAGGAAGAGCTGCGTATCGTCAGCATAGCAGTGGCACGAGAAACCATGGAAGCAGATGATTGCACCAAGTGAGGTGGTATACATTCACCGGCCACTTTATTAGGCACACCTGTCCAACTGCTCGTTAACGCAAATTTCTAATCAGCCAATCACATGGCAGCAACTCAATGCATTTAGGCATGTAGACATGGTCAAGACGATCTGCTGCAGTTCAAACCGAGCATCAGAATGGGGAAGAAAGGTGATTTAAGTGACTTTGAACATGGCATGGTTGTTGGTGCCAGATGGGCTGGTCTGAGTATTTCAGAAACTGCTGATCTACTGGGATTTTCACGCACAACCATCTCTAGGGTTTACAGAGAATGGTCCGAAAAAGAGAAAATATCCAGTGAGCGGCAGTTCTGTGGGCGAAAATGCCTTGTTGATGCCAGAGGTCAGAGGAGAATGGCCAGACTGGTTCGAGCTGATAGAAAGGCAACAGTAACTCAAATAACCACTCATTACAACCGAGGTATGCAGAAGAGCATCTCTGAACGCACAACACGTCGAACCTTGAAGCAGATGGGCTACAGCAGCAGAAGACCACACCGGGTGCCACTCCTGTCAGCTAAGAACAGGAAACTGAGGCTACAATTCGCACAGGCTCACCAAAATTGGACAATAAAAGATTGGAAAAACGTTGCCTGGTCTGATGAGTCTCGATTTCTGCTGCGACATTCGGATGGTAGGATCAGAATTTGGCGTCAACAACATGAAAGCATGGATCCATCCTGCCTTGTTTCAACGGTTCAGGCTGGTGGTGGTGGTGTAATGGTGTGGGGGATATTTTCTTGGCACACTTTGGGCCCCTTAGTACCAATTGAGCATTGTGTCAATGCCACAGCCTACCTGAGTATTGTTGCTGACCATGTCCATCCCTTTATGACCACAGTGTTCCCATCATCTGATGGCTACTTCCAGCAGGATAACGCGCCATGTCATAAAGCTCGAATCATCTCAGACTGGTTTCTTGAACATGACAATGAGTTCACTGTACTCAAATGGCCTCCACAGTCACCAGATCTCAATCCAATAGAGCACCTTTGGGATGTGGTGGACCGGGAGATTCGCATCATGGATGTGCAGCCGACAAATCTGCAGCAACTGCGGGATGCTATCATGTCAATTTGGACCAGACTCTCTGAGGAATGTTTCCAGTACCTTGTTGAATCTATGCCACGAAGGATTAAGGCAGTTCTGAAGGCAAAAGGGGGTCCAACCCGGTACTAGCAAGATGTACCTAATAAAGTGGCCAGTGAGTGTATATTGAGAAGAGAAGGGAACTGAGCACTGACACTTCTCTCCTCCAAGATACTTTAAAAGTTCTCCCTGGAGGTAGGATGTGAACCCGTGGAGGGCAGATCCTGAGATACCAAGCTCAGTGAGAAAATAAAACAAAACTAATCAGTCCAGTCAGACGGTTTTCCTGGTTGACTGCACTTTTTTGCGCAGGCCATATTCTTAGTTTAGGACAGTTATTTATTATCTGTGGCTTAGCTGATGAGTGGCTCTGTCTAGTCAAGGACCGTAGAGAGCGCAGAGTACATCTTACATCTACCTGCCCTCTACGGCGTAGGTTAAGTGTACAGTGTGGGTTGAGGTTGAAATAAAGTAGAGCAGCACACAATTTATTTCATATATTTCGCATTTCACAGGTGCGTTAGTGCAGTGCCAATCAGTCGATGCAGACCAGACATCTGGCTCATATGCACCAGTCTTGGCCCCCTGGCCACTTATTGGGGTTCAGGAGTTTACAAGATGGTAGTGAGACCAGCTTTGTTGTATGGTTTGGAGATGGTGGCACTGACAAAAAGACAGGAGGTGGAGCTGGAGGTGGCAAAGTTGAAGATGCTAAGATTTTTGTTGGGAGTGACGAAGAAGGACAGGATTAAGAACAATTATATTAGAGGGACAGCTCAGGTTGGATTGTTTGGAGGCAAAGGAGGGGGGCAAGATTGAGATGGTTTGGACATGTGTGGAGGAGAGATGCTGGGTATATTGGGAGAGGGATACTGGACATGGAGCTGCCAGTGAAGAGGAAAAGAGGAAAGACAGGAAGAAATGGAAATCGATGATTCGCTGTGGAGACCCATAACAGGAGCACCCAAAAGAGGAAAACGTTTTAAGACATTGCTTTGGACTCTGGGAACTTGTGATGGGCATCTGTCATTTATGATATTTTCACAGACTGAATGATTGATTAATTAAACAATAAATGATAATTAAATAACACTTGATGGATAAATAATCAGTAATGAAAATAATCCTTAGTTTTAACCTCCCATTGTTTACACTGGAAACTAAACTGGCAACCTTTAGGCTTGAAGTTATGCTGAGGTCTCCTTGTGCCAGCACTTGCTAATTCTCTTATTTGCAAATATATTCTGTATTTGCATTTGGTTAGCTTGAAGAAGTCTAATCATTTTCAGTAGTTGCTGAGTTTCACTGTGATTATGATTTTTGCATATTTGCTATTTCAGACTATTTATCATGCAAAATAAATAATATACAAAGAAAAACTTACTAAGCCATTCTTCCAAGACTGATGTCTCCTAGTAATGTCAATGTTGATTTGTGTTTATATCCACATTTACCAAACCACTAGCTTCACAGCCATCCATTGCTTGTCTTATTTTCAACAATTTTTTAATGAAATGTTTGTAAAATGTTTACATCTTTTTCCAGGAACTTCTTTATCATAATGAAATGTAAAATCTTTCTGAAATGCACAGCTTGTTTCAGCTTTGGACACAAATAAAATGTTAAAAGTTTAAAGTGTTGATTGACCAATATATTCTTATATCACTGCATCCCGTGCAATACACACCAAAAAGAGCCAGTTTGACTTTCCTCAGGGGAAACACTCCATATTGTCCTCAGTGGTGGAAGGAGATAAGATAACAGAGTAAATCTTATTCCACAAGGGAAGATGCTTTAATCCTCTCCCTTTTTCTCCCCAATTGTATCCAGCCAATTACCCCACTCTTCCGAGCCATCCCGGTCGCTGCTCTACCCCCTCTGCCGATCTGGGGAGGGCTGCAGACTACCACATGCCTCCTCCGATACATGTGGAGTCGCCAGCTGCTTCTTTTCACCTGACAGTGAGGAATTTCACCAGGGGGACGTATTGCATCGGAGGATCATGCTATCCCCCCCCCCCCCGGACAGGCGCCCCAACCGACCAGAGGAGGCGCTAGTGCAGCGACCATGACACATACCCACATCCGGCTTCCCACCCACAGACATGGCCAATTGTGCCTGTAGGGATGCCCGACCAAGCCGGAGGGAACACCGGGATTCGAACTGACGATTCCTGTGTTGGTAGGCAAAGGAGAAGACCACTATGCCACCCGGACGCCCTGCTGCTTTAATTTTATGGGATGTTTACCATTACATATATCCATGCTTTCTTCTCAAAAACAGCAAAGAGCTCATTGCTTCATATTTCTACAGTGAAAATATTCAATATTTCTCTGAGTGGTATAAGGATTTGTGTAAGTGAATAAACCTTATTCCACAAGGGAGCAACAGTTTTGTTTTTGTTGGATGTTTAGTATGGGGGAACCGTATGTCCATATTTGTGCTGTCTGTGTAATGAATACATAAAGGAACCTATCTTTATGCTTGCTCAATAAGGGAACCAGTTACTTGTGATTTTCAGAGTGAAAATCATAATTGTTGTGCTTAATTGTACAAACATTATTAATTTGTTGGCTATAAACAGTTTAATAGGGAATTAATGAAACATTTTAAAAGGGTACTTAAACACAGTCTAAATCTGACTATTTTTATGTAAACATACAGTAATTATTAAAATATTCCCATAGTTCAATGTTCCTTATTTTTCTTATCTAACTTAATGTTGAAATCATTTATCATTCACAGAACACACTTCTGTTCGCAGGACAAAACCTGATTTTGTCACATTCGAAATCATTCACACAAACAGCTGTCCCAGATCTTTACCCTAACTGTAACTACACTGAACCTATACCTTTGAGTCTTTTAAAATATGCACCCACAGCTGCTAGTTGATAAAAAGTGGCTGCTCACTTAACCACTGTCTTCTGTATCTGATATAGTCCCAAACATCTGACTTTGCGTTGTTTTTAACAATTAAATCTGTCCAGCTGACCTCTTTCTCACTCTCCACTCTCCTGCTGTCCACTTCCGGTGTGGGAAGATGGCAGCGCAAATTCGCATTTGCAGCGGCCTCACCCAGTGTGAGAAGATGGCAGCCCAAACTTACGTTTGCAGCAGCTTCACCCAGTACCGTCCATGCAGTGTTTTGTCCACGTCTGCATCTACGTTTGTCTTCATTTGATGGCTGGGAGAGCTGGCGCTGGATTGGCTGGGAGAGCTTGGTCTGCTGTATCCTGTGGGCCCAGGGACCACGGCCCTGCCTGGAGCTGTGCACGAAGAGGAAACACCGAGGGCGATCTGACAGGACGCGGAAGCGGGGCAGACTAAGCTAACTGCTAGCCCATGCAGACCGGCAGTTCCAATAACACTGAGGGCAGTCTGGCGGCAGCCTTGCATAGCGTTGACTGTGTTTTTAGTGTTGTCCGTGTGGAGTACAGGGAGGTGTATCGAAGGTGTCTAGCTGGGAGAGCTGGCGTTGGATCGGCTGAGGGGAGATTTGTCTGCTGCGTTCTGTGGGCCCAAGGTCCATGGCCCTGACCAGAGCTGGGCCCAAAGAGGAAACACCGAGGGCAGTCTTGACAGGACGCGAAAGCGGGGCAGGCTAAGCTAACAGCTAGCCCATGCAGACCGGCAGTTCTGACAGTCATCCTGGCTGGCGTTCGTTCTCCTGGACAGCGTTTTTCTTTTTTTTAGTTTATATATACGTTAGTTTGGATATATGTATTCTTGTAGTTCTTCTAGTTTTTGGATGTGTTTTTGTCTTTGTGTTGCGCTGCTGTGGGCTTGGGGAAGCGATGCTTTGTTTCATTTCATGTGCGCAACTGCATGAAATGAAATGATAGATAAAGTGTTTCTGATTCTGATTCTTGTCTTTCCAGAAACTGCCTCTTCATGTTTGCCCAGTTGACTGTGTCTGGCATTAGTCGCTCAGTAAAGAACACGCTACCTATTGGCTCTGTGCAATGCAGAGCATGTGTGATCAACGTCATGCATTGCTGTGCTTATACTGCAACCTCTGTGAATAGAATATCACAAATGCTCATATCGCAATAACGGTATCTATACAATACATCTTTTTCACCGCTATTGTCATGTTGATTTCAGTTGTCTTGGGCAAAAGTCATTATTGTAATCATAAAAGTCTCTTGGAGTTGTATTTTGCTCAATTCCTGCACAAGAAGATGGCACATTTCCACCTTTGGAAAGGACATGAGGTTCCAGCTTTTTTCATGTTTGCAACCCTATTAAGAACATAAATTTAGGCATGGAAATATAAAGCATATATCCTCAGTCGTCAGTTTTATGAATAGTAACTGTATCAATGGACACTCCTCACTTCACCCAAGTGAGTCAGAGCAGCATGACAGATGTTTTCTAACATGGCTGGATCTATTGAGTACGTACCATCCAGACCTGACGCCCACGCATCACCTAAAGATAGACACAGAAGACACCACATCCATAGCGGGGCCTTAACACTGACAGCAGCCGTGCCTGCAAAGAGTTTCCTACTCTGAGCCACTTTCACATTTGGTAGTGCCCTGTCATCCCCCTGCATATTTGTAGGGATATGATAATCACTTTCTTCTTGAATGCAGCCTCAGAAGTTTATCTTACAGGAAACCTAAATGGTATAGAAGTGAAAGAGAGGAAAGAAGGAGAGTGTGCATGTGTTTATAGTACTTGTAGTTCTTTAACAGTTCCCCTCTACACTGACATTTAAACCACATGAAAGTCATAATAAAGTTCAGATTTACCCTCTCTCTCCCTCTCTCTCTCTCTTGCACTATATCTCTCTCTTCCTCTCTCCATCCATCACTTCTCTCTCTCTCTCTCTCTCTCTCTCTCTCTCTCTCTCTCTCTCTCTCTCTCTCTCTCTCTCTCTCTCTCTCTCTCTCTCTCTCTCTCTCTCTGTCTCTCTCCAGGCTCACTGGGATGGACTGACAGGGAGGATCACTTTCAATAGGACCAATGGCTTGAGGACAGACTTTGACCTGGATGTCATCAGTCTGAAAGAGGAGGGTCTTGAGAAGGTTGTGTTTCTTTTGTGTGTGTGTGTGGGGGGGGCATGCTCTTATATGTGTGGGTGTATTATATATGGGTGTATTATATACTATACCTGATGCTAGGAAAGGGGAGACATCCTTTCTCCAGTTTTTTAGCACTCAAGATTCATGGATTTATCTGTGGGCATAACATTTTATAGATTCACACCAAGATCACAGATGCAAATAACATTCCTACACACAATTTTACTCACTTCACGTGCCCGTCCCCCCCGTATGCCTCTCAGCATCATCTTCTGACCTCAAGTCTCTACACTATGTATGTCTGCACCTCCATGAATAATTTACTCTATTAATAAAACCCCTTCAGAAGCCCTCCAGCCTCATGAAGGCTGAATTAAAGAGTTGATTTGCAATTATAAAGCCCATCTCTGGCACTCGCACAGGGCATCAGAGGAGCCCCGCGGAGCCGAGACTCGTGTGGCTGTAAGTGTTTGTGGTTTCTGTTAGTGATGCTGAGGGCAAAGGGAAAGGTTCTCCTAAGAAGACTTGGGGGAGAAGATGAGAAGGAACACAAGGAGCCTGGAGGCACTTGCCGATACCCTTCTCATCTACTTTGTCAGGGCAACATTATTTCCTCCATCCTCAATGCTGTCCTCCAGGCCCCTTGCCCTGTAACACATTTTGCACAAGGCAGGGGGCTAATCCAAATCCTAGGTCATCTCTTACATTATTTCTTGCAGGAATCTCAGTGTATGCAAGCACCCTCTGACTAGTTTCCGAGTTCACACAGCTGTCAACTGTGTCCTAAGGGTGCTGCGTGGTATTCTGGGGTTTGTAAGAGGAGACAGTCTTGCTCAGTGTGTGTGTGTGTGTGCGTGTGTGTGTGTGTGTGTGTGTGTGTGTGTGTGTGTGTGCGCTTGCATGTGTCTGTGTTTATCCATCTCTCTGTGTATATCTTCTTTTATGCTTGATGTAAAGACATACAGGCATGGGCGTCCGGGTTGCGTAGTGGTCTATCCCATTGCCTGCCAACACGGGGATCTCCAGTTCGAATCCCCGTGTTACCTCCAGCTCGGTCTGGCATCCCTACAGACACAATTGGCCATGTCTGTGGGTGGGAAGCTGGATGTGGGTTTGTGTCCTGTTCACTGCACCAGTTCCTCCTCTGGTTGGTCGGGGCACCTGTTGGGGGGGGGGGTAACGTGATCCTCCCATGTGCTACATCCCCCTGGTGAAACTCCTCACTGTCAGGTGAAAAGAAGCGGCTGGGAACTCTACATGTATCGGAGAAGGCATGTGGTAGTCTGCAGCCCTCCCCAGATCGGCAGAGGGGGTGGAGTAGCGATCGGGACAGCTCGGAAGAGTGGGATAATTGGCTGGATACGATTGGGGTGAAAAACGAGGAAAAATAAATAAAAATAAAAAAAACCAAGACATACAGTCATAATGGTTGGGTATCACAGCTCTTTTCCTGGACCTTTTTCGAAATATATTAAAAGGTGATTTTGTTTTCCAGATTGGAACCTGGGACCCTCCTAGTGGCCTGAACATGACAGAGAACCAGAAGGGAAAGACAGCCAACGTATCAGATTCCTTATCCAACCGATCGCTTGTTGTCTCCACCATACTGGTACACTTTTCTTCTTCTTCTTCTCTAATCTATACTGCAATTTAGCAAAGGACTTGAATGTCAATTTATAGTCAGAATAAATTGCTATGGTGTTTTATGGTGAGAGCGATTATTAAAAAAGGCTAGAACAGCTCTCAGCCCTAATTGACTCACTTAAAAGGTGTCATTATGTTAGCTTTTTTCCTCTTGAAAACACTTCAGTGCCTTGCCTTGCCTTACCTCTGGCCTTTCTTAAGAGACGTTTGACAGGATAGTGTCTGACTCAGCCGAGGAAAATTAGCTCAAAACACTGTATTCTCTACCTGCCAGTTCGCTTCGCTGCTACCGAGGACTGCAATTTGTTGAGAACAGGCTGGAGCAGGGCAAATGGAGTGATGGATTGTCCAATAAGACTTCACGGTTAACCAGTCTCCCTCCCATCTACCAGTTTATCAGCACCTACTGCCATATTGTCTCTCCAACTAGTGGTGCCATACCCAGAAATCCAAGGGGAACTCTGGGAGGGAAAACACTGAATCTTAATTATCTCTTGTTTCCTACCTTTTGAGTGATTATTCACTATTTTTTCCTTGAATTAAGGGATTATTCACTTTTTTCCTTGAATTATCATTTAACCCAATTTTATCCAATTATGGATCACTATGAAGGCACATCATTTATGTCCTTATCATGTTTTGTCATTCTTTTTGTTTTTTTGGAATTTCCCCCCCCAATTCTATCCAGCGAATTATCCCACTCTTCCGAGCTGTCCTGGTCACTGCTCCACCCCCTCTGCTGATCCGGGGAGGGCTGCAGACTACCACATGCCTCCTCTGATACATGTGGAGTCACCGGCCGCTTCTTTTCACCTGACAGTGAGGAGTTTCGCAAGGGGGATGTAGCGCGTGGGAGGGTCGCGCTATTCCCCCCAATTCCCCCAAACAGGTGCCCCGACCGACCAGGGGAACCGCTAGTGCACCCGCAGACACGGCCAATTGTGTCTGTAGGGACGCCCGACCAAGCCGGAGGTAACACGGGGATTCGAACCGGGATCCCCATGTTGGTAGGCAACTGAATAGACCATTACGCCGCCCAGACGCCCCTTCGCTGTGCTTGTATGCGTGTTTCTATTTGTGTATGTTGGTGCACAAAGGCAAGTGCGTGCTCATGTGAGTTTGTTTGTGCATTAGCAAGTCATCATAATGAAGGAAACTTCTGGAATGAAGACAAATTAAAGTAATTTATAATCCTGTTATTAAGAAGCTTAGTGCAAAAAAATAACAATATCAGCTAAATTGCGGGTTGTTATTATTTATCCGAGGCTTCTTTCCTTCCATGCGTGCTGCGAAGTTATTGGATTGCTGTTATTAGTTAAGACTCCACACGGCTATAATTGCCATATCAGGATTGAGTCATGGGGAGATCTGCGATGCTGTGAACAAGAAGAAAGAGGAGGGAGGGCTGACAATAATTGGGTTTGTTACATTTGATTGATGCACACTTTCATCCAGCTTCTCATCATTTTCTAAGGGATTATGTACTATAAAACATGATGTAATTACCATTGAGATGTTGGCCTATCAACAGTTTACCCGCCTTGGAAATTGCTCCCATAGTGCAATGCTAAAAAAGAAGTATCTACACTAATGGCAGCTATAATGTATATATTGTCTCATGAGAATGCTGATTGTGTAGGCCTCCACTACAGAAGCACTCTGTCTTGTTAGTCATTTAAAATAACATTACTGTATTTTTTATTTGTATTTTTGCTTATATTTGTATATCTTGGCCTTGCAATCCAATAATATCCCAGTGCGTAGTATATTGCATACCATGCAGGCTATGCAATAGAAATATAGCTTGGATATCACCAATCATTAGCATTAATGGAACATGCAGAATGTTATAGACTGCTCCCGTTTCAAGAGGAGCTTGCCTTTGCCAGTATTTCAGGTGTTTAGTATGCAAGATGTGACTAACAATTAATTGAAACAGAATTAAGTATGTGACTTTTATTTACTCCCATTATGCCATATGTGAGCCAGCAATGAGGGTGATTTAAAGGTACAGATCTGCACCCCGAGTAAGGTGCCTGAAGATCAAATGTACTGTATTTTAAATGATGAATTGAAGGACAGGGACTGCACGAGGGTGTGAGGGAGAAGGAGAAAGAAAACATAAGGGAGAGCAGCGGATGGGGTGAAAGTATGTGACAGTAAAAGTAGTGGTCAGTGTGAAATCCAAGGACCTCAGGATCAAATCATCTTCTGTCAATTTGGCTATGAACATCTGGGAACACTCCTTCTGGCTATGCTGTAAGGGAATGGAAACAAGAAATTATTAACTGGCTACACAGACATCCAAAACATGCATTTTGCAAGCAGGGGATCAGCGATTCTACAAGGCAGGGGTACACTTTTTGTACCCAGGTACAAAAAGTGTCTCCCCAGGTACCCTAGGTACACTTTTTGACCTGGGACCCACCAAATATGTTGTGCAATAAAATAAGCAATGAATTCTCATTACCTTTCAAAAAGTGAAGTAATTAACAATCCTTTGTGTATTGTATTGTTGTCAATATTAAATACTATTTTAGTGATATTTTGGAAACCATTGAAAAGACTGTGTTAGAGCTATTGCTGTAAAATCATTTAATATGCATGTTTGTTATTTTGTGTTATACCTTGGATATAATTTTATATTTAGTGAACATGTTGAAATGGGAGAAGTGAAATCTTTATATGTAAGCCCACATATGAAAAGATTTAGTGTGAAGCATTTTGATTGGCTGCTGAAGTTACTATAAATGTTTAAGACCATAAATGGAGCTCCAGAAGCATTCAACCAGAGAGCATCGCAGTCTTTTGACCGGCACATTATGTAATTTCTTAAGCAGAGCTTAGAATTCATCCTTTTAATTTTGTACTGAAATTTAATTGGTAACACTTTATTTTAGGGGGATCGGAAATTACCCAGTAATTTCCTAGTAATAAGGTGGTAATTATCACGTAATTTCTTAGAAATAAGGTTGAAATTACTTTGTAATTTCCTAGTAATAAGGTTG
Organism: Lampris incognitus; assembly: GCF_029633865.1. Taxonomy (NCBI): domain Eukaryota; kingdom Metazoa; phylum Chordata; class Actinopteri; order Lampriformes; family Lampridae; genus Lampris; species Lampris incognitus. The sequence goes on along the minus strand of NC_079219.1, from coordinate 38,933,323 downwards.
TAGTTTTTACAGGTAATTTTACAGCTAACCCTGACCCAAATTGCAAGGTAATTTCAACCTTATTTCTAAGAAATTAAGTGATAATTACCACCTTATTACTAGGAAATTACTAGGTAATTCCCCCCCCCTAAAATAAAGTGTAACCGTTTAATTTCATAGTAAAAAAAAAAGAAGACACTTTGAATTCAAGACTTTCATTTTCAGATTTGTGTCGAGTGTGAAAAGGTCCTGAGCAAGTGAGTCAGCATGGCTGCTCTCACAGACTGAATTGTTTGTATTGACTCAAAAAGTATGAACATATTTTTTGTTTGTCTTTTTATGTAGATAAATAAACAGATATTTGACCACAAAAAGAAATAAATGGGAATTTCTGAGCTGTGTCTCAAACAAATTGTGCATATTTTGGAGATCCTGCAACCCACCTGGCTCCCTGGCGACCTGTAATTTGAAAACAACTGCTCCATGGACTGCCAAAATGTAAAGAGCCAATAAGGGGCGATAGTGTTTGGGTCCCAAAAGGAACTCTTCTCAGTCAAATTCAAAATGTTCTAACTGCTAAATTTGCTTTTTAATGTCTGTTATAGGTCCTGAAATTAAGTTGTAATGGTTAGAGTTGGTCCTGGGGGCTGATTGTGAATTGACATGTAGACCATGATTCCCAAGAGAGAAACCAGAGGTGATTGTGGGAAAATTAGTGTAAAATGCAATATCTTCTGCATCATTTTATAAAGATATTTTATAATAACAGATGAGTAATAATTGTGCTTCAAATGTTAATCTCATCATAATCCACTATATATCTTGGGTCTGTTAAATACTTGTGACATTAATTTATTTCTTTTTTTTCCCCTTGTTAACAGTTCAACCAAAATAAATAGACTAGTAGCTGGACTTCTTAAGCTCATGCATTGCATAATTACCACATAATTGTAAAATTGTTGATGTTTTCAAAGGCTGGTTTTAATCTGAGAATCTGCTTACTGTAGAAAGAGGCATCACTCTTGTGATGGCTCACACTCTTGTGATTTCTTATCTGTAATTCACCTGTGGGCCTGAAAATGCACTATGGCAGTGATTCAACATGTCCGTTACCTGGTCCTTCAAATGGTACTTCAGTGTTGCATTATGCATGTCTAATAGACTTGAATGGGTAGTGCTGCTGCCGGTGGCTTCCAGTTCTTATTACCGTTCCTTGACGGCAACTTGAGTTGAGTATCCATTAGAAGGCTACAAGAGCTAGGGTTGATCCAGCTAGCTTAGTTAGGTACACCTGTGCCCAATAGCATATTGTGGGGTTTCAGTCAGGGCCTTCAGTAAAAAAAAAAAGGACACCCCACCCCCCACACACACACTTTAATTTCTCATATGATTGCCAATACAGCCAACATAGCCACATACAAAATACACTACTACTTCCTTTGACTGCTCCCGTTAGGGGTTACCACAGTGGATCATCCGTTTCCATCTCTTCCTGTCCTCTGCATCTTCCTCTGTCATGCCAACCACCTGCATGTCTTCCCTCACCACATCCATAAACCTCCTCTTTGGCCTTCCTCTTTTCCTCTTCCCTGGCAGTGCTGTATTCAGCATCCTTCTCCCAATATACCCAGCATCTCTCCTCCACACATGCCCAAGCCATCTCAATCTTGCCTCTCTTGCTTTGTCTCCAAACTGTCCAATCTGAGCTGTCCCTCTAATATACTCGTTCCTAATCCTGTCCTTCTTCGTCACTCCCAATGAAAATCTTACATACAAAATACACTATCATGCACTATGCACTACTGGATCAACCCCAACAAGACAGCTAATCTTCAACCTCCACAACACACACACACACACACACACCACTGTGTACTATAGCAGCGCTTGCAGCATCACCATCAGATCTCCCTTTACAGCAACCTGACTGCATAGGCACACCACATAGCACAAAAAACAACTAGATGTATACACTCATTAGAGTGCAGATCTCTGCCAGGCGTATCTGCCCTTCTCCGGTACTTGGACTTGGCAACAAACCATGATTTTTAATGATATAAAATTAATGTAGGCAGATGACTTTCATTCATTCTAAAGCAATAAACAATGGTAAGAAAAAATAACTCAGCCACGGGAAATGTTTTATTGTAGCTACTGAGGTGATTTCCAGCTGTGACTGTGATTAATCCTACTCTTGAAATTGTATTTTTATGGCGGAGTTTTAACATTGGAGTCTCTGGCACTTCTGTGTCTAATCCTCCTCATGTTGTCAGTCAAACATGGTGGCGAGGTGAATAAAATGAATTATTTTTGGATCATCCAGTGTTCCTCCAGTTCTCCTGTGCTGAAATCTTTTTTTTCTTTTATTCTATAGAAGAAACATTCAAAATACAACACAAATAGTGAAATACCAAACAAATAGTGAAATAAAACATTTCACAAACCCAACGAACTCTACAGAATTGATTGCAGCACAGGTAGACAAAACAGAAAACAGTGAGGTAACCTGTAGGCCTTGACATGGCTTCCAGCCTACAGACCCCCACCAAATCAAAGAAATCAAACAAAAAAGTTACATAAACCACACACAGTATACTGTTTAACTAAAATCCAACATTACCATCCCTCCTTCCCCAATCACAACAAAAGTGCTCCCCTCTACAAATCCACCAACAAACGTTTCTTCTCTAACATAACCATACAACAAATTAACATCTCTTTCCATTATACTCCTAAAAACATTCCACACCTCAGATTTCCTCTTTTCATAATAGGCTATATTCCTCCTTAGCTCGACAGCAAACCTTGCATGGTTTAAAACATAATTTAATAAAACGTGCTGAAATCAGCAGCGAATGATTTGCGAAATACAATTGACTTCTCATTTACTTTACCCACTCACATCGGAATACGTAATGGACACTGCCGCTGCCCGATCTAAATCAACTGTGCATGCTTGTGGCGACAGAGACAAGATGGTGGCATGGCAGTGATGAGCCGAACATTTAAGTACACAAGGGATGAGCTAAAACAACAGCAGAGACGTGAGATTGAGTACTTAACTATCTAGCAAAATGTCACTTGAGTGGGAAGCCACATTAGTGGAGATAAAAGGAAAATCACCATGTTGAGCTGGAGTGCGCAATCTTCTTCTTGTGTATGGAGGATAAGCAAAGCTTGACTTGGTTTTCTCTTTAGCCTTTAACGTTAGGCATACTTATTTAGGCAAATACAGCAGGTCTCTTGGCTCTCTACTAAAGAGTCTTACAACACACTGTCGCACACAGAGAACGTGGCGACGTCACATCTGAATGTACTGTAAAGCCTTAGACAGAACAATAATACGGCTGGTACCGTAATACAGTGAGTAAGGGTGCCATCAAGTAACAACACTTAACACTCCCACTCGCTCTTAGTTCACTGGGTTAACTGGAAAACAAAACAAAAAGAAAAAATAAGGCTTATTCTTTACCTTGACAATGAGAACACACTCTGCACTTTTAAGTGCCAAACATGTCTTGGGCAAACCTCTTTAGCTTGGTTGCTGGCTTTGTCATTACATCAGCAATCATCTGCTCAGTAGGACGGTATTCCAAGATTACCTTTCCACTATTTAGTTTCCCTTATGAAGCGGTACTTAATATCAATGTGCTTGGACCTCTGCCTGTTTACTGGTTTTCTGGCTAGGGCTATAGTACCTTGGTTGTCTTCGTACACCTTTGTTTGTGCATATTGGTATTTGTCTATACCTCTGAGTAGCTATTCTAAGTAGATACGTTCCTGTATGGCTGATGCTAAGGACATGTACTTTGCTTCGCAAGTAGATAGTGCTACTGTCGGTTGTTTTCTTGTCTTCCATGAGATCAAAGAGCTTCCTTCACTTAGACTGATACAATAGCCTGATGTACTACATCTGTCTGTTACATCTGATGGCCAGTCAGCATCACTGTACACTCTTAGACCTAGTCTCTCTGTGTCATTTCTCTTGAAGCATAACTCTTGTTCTGCTGTACCTTTGAGGTATCTGAACACGTGTTTTACAGTGTTCCAGTGTTCTTCTGTTGGTTCAGCAAAGTGCTGAGATAGTTTACTGTCCACGAAACTTATACCTGGTCGACTGCATGTGGACAAGTAAATTAAACGTCCTACTGCCTCTCTGTACTTTCTTGGCTCTTTCATTTTCTCAGCATTTTCTGAGTACTCAAGTTTTGGCTCCCATGGAGTCTCTCTGGACCTGCAATCCTGCATTTCAAATCTCTCCAGCATTTTGCTCACATATCTCTTCTGTGACATTTTAACTTGACCTTCTGCTTGCTCAAAATCTATCCCCAAGAAATGTTTCAACTTTACCAGGTCTTTTATTTCGAACCTTTCGGTGAGCATCCCCTTTACACTTTTCAGTACACCCTTGTCGTTAGCTGCTATGATCAGATCGTCAACCCATATTTTCAAGATTACCTTTTCGTTTTGTTTTTCTCTTGTATACACACAGTGATCAGTGGGATTCTGTACAAAACCATTTTCACTCAAACATGTATGTAACATAGTGTTCCAGTTTCTGCCTGACTGCTTTAGACCATTGAGAGACTTATTCAACTTGCATACTAGCTTTTCAAACGTTTCTGACTTTTTCTCATAACCTTCTGGTTGTTCTATATAGATTTCAGTCAATTGGTGCATGCAAATAGGCTGTCTTAACATCCATCTGGTGTAAGACTAGGTTCTCCTGCGCTACCTTCTCCATGACCCCTCTTACACTTGTCATTATCAGCTGTGGGTGAGAATGTCTCCTCGTAGTCAGTTCCTGGTTTCTGACTGTAGCCTTTTGCTATGAACCTTGCCTTGTATTTATCTGATCCATCAATGTCAAACTTGAGTATGTAGACCCAATTACCCCCCATTGCCTGTTTACCTGGTGGCAATTGGGTGAGGCTGAAGGTCCCGTTCTCCTTCAGTGATCGTATATCCTCGTTCATGGCATTTTTCCACTGCCGTGATTTGGTTGACGCTATGGCGTCCTGGTAGGTTTGAGGAATGTCACATACTGCTCTATAACAAGAGTCCACGCATGTTTGCAGTTTGTCCTCTGTATCCTCAGTCTTAAATTCCTGTAGGTAAGCTGGTCTCCTCTTGGTTTGTGGTGGGTTTCTTCTGATTACAGTCTCGGTGACTTTGCCCAGCTGTGTGCGTTCAGTCTGTTCAGGTAAAGTCTCAGAAACTCCACTCTGAACACCCTGACCTGGTACATTTTCATCAACAACATTTTCTTCGCTGTCATTGACCCTGGTATGTACATTCCTATCACCATATTCTATGTATGACTCAGGTGTTTGTGTTTCCTTTTCCTTGGCTGTCTTAGTTGTGAACTTCACCAGCCTGTGCTTTTGGACCCTCTCTGTGCCTGGATAGTACACTAGATAAGCTGGGCTGTTTTTATTGTAGCCAATGAAAACACCTTGCTCACACCTTGAGTCTAGCTTCCCTTTCTCTGCTTGTAAGCAAAACACATTTATCCAAATTTCTGCAGTTTGGATATGTTTGGTTTCTTGCCTGTGAACAGCTCGTATGACGTTTTCTTTGTGCACCTGCTATAGCACATGTTCCTCACGTAAGCTGCTGTCTGCATAGCGTAGTTCCATAGCTTATCTAGTAACTCATTTTCTATCAGTAAGCATCTGCTCATATCATAGAGAGTTCGCCAACCTCTCTCTGCTGTGCCATTTTGGTGGGATGAATAGGGTGCAGACATCTCGTGTCTAATCCTATTCTTGGTTAACAGTGCCTGGAAGTCTCGGCTTGTAAACTCAGTGCCGTTATCTGAACAGATACACTTGACTTCTCCATAAGGTGCCATGTCTTCTAAGAACCTTTCTGTGGCTTACACTGTATCACTCTCGGACCTCAGAAAATACACCAACACGGTACCTGAGTAGTCATCTGTAAAAGACTGCATATCTGTACCCTTCTATGCTCAGTGTTGGCATAGGACCAGCTAAGTCAGTGTGGACTAGTTCTAAGGGTTTCTTAACCTCTCTGTCTGGCTCCCTATTTCTTGTCTGGGTGAATTTGCCGTGTACACACTTCACATAACTGATCTGGTCTGACTGCACTTCCTTTTATCTCCATGCATTTCACTACACCTTGTAACTTTTGTACATCTTCATAGTTACAATGACCCAAAATTTCATGCCAAGTTTGCATGTCGTGACACCCTTTACATTGGTCAACACTCTCCTCAACAGTTGGCAAGTAATACAAATTTCCACTCTTGTGGATGTCAAACCTGCTACCGTCCTTGGTAACCATGCGACTGTCCCCTTTCTTGAAAGTGATTGTTGCCCTTTCGTTTGTTGTTCTTGCCCCCGAAAATATGTCATGTGGGTATGAAGGCATGTACAGTGTATCCCGTGGCTGTGCTCTGTGCTGTAGTTCCTCTTTGTTGTGCTATTCCTCTGCACTTGGTCCAATCGGCTAACTCCACTGAATGGATGTCAGGCTGGAATGAGTTGTCGAAGCATTTAGACTTTACGATGTCGTTCACGATGTGGGATGTTGCTTCTGCATCCACCATGATGCCTTTCATCTTCACGTTGGCTGGTGGTCTCTCATTCTTTGTGTGCTTGGCCTTGAAGAGATGGTCTTGGTCGCTATTTTGTTCCTCCGCGACTTTTCTGACATCATCTTGTTCCCCCTTTTTCTTGCACAGGGATTCTTGGTGTGTATTATTTTTGCAGTAATTGCGCCACTTTTCGAAAACATTTTCTTGCCTTGTGCCCTTTTATTCCACACTTGTAACATGTCATATTGGCATCTTCATCTTTTCTGTGGCTAGCGTGCGTCTTGGTGGGGCTTTGGCCTTGCCTTGCACATGTCTTCATCACATTATCCGTAGCTCTTGCCGTGTTCACTTTCTCTGCCTCTTCATAGACCGGTTGTCTTCTTTTAAAGTCTGCGAACGTAACCTTATCTTCGTTTTGTGTTATGTGGCTGGCTAGCGGCTTAAAAGAGTCTGGTAGCTCACCTAGTATCATGGCTAAGATCAGTCCATCACTCATGGTCTCGCCTGCATCTCTCAGAACCGTAATGAGGTTCTCCGCTGTTATTATGTAGTCGGTAACACTCTCGTTGTCCGCCATGCGTAACTTGGTCAACAACGTGTATAAATTTATTACCGCGGCTTGCTTTTTCCAGAATAATGTTCTTTCAGTATTTTCAGAGCCTTCCTGTCATCATCAGTGGCTTCATGTCTTCTCAGCGATAGGTTTTTATCATCTATCAGTCTTATTAGCTCAGCATAGCAATCAGCATTCTTCCTCCTATCTTCAGCTAACTGTTCTTCCCTAGCGCCGGTGGGCTCATATAAAATAGTCTCTTTTAGCTTCAGAGTATGTAAGTAGCCTAGGAATCTTGTTTCCCACAGCGCCCCCTAGGCGAAAGCCTTGTAAACAAAATATTGAACATATTGTAGCGAATTCGGGGGGCAGTCCGGGAACCGCCACAGCTGGGACGCGAACCCATGTCTCCCGCTCCACAAGCGATAACGTTAACCAGTCGACTAAAGGGTCCGACCCGTTAGTCAAGGACCAACGTGTCTAATTATCCATACATGTTACAATATTGAACATATCTGTATAACTGCATAATAAACTTGTCTCTAACATTTCTGCACTTGTTTTGCATATCCCATTTTTAACTCTTACACATTGTCCCCTCCCCACCTTACAAAAGAAGCGTCCTCGCTTCAGAATAGTTAAACTCAAAAGGAACTGTTAACCTCAAAAACAAACAAATGATGGTAGTATTACAAGAACATGACAACAAGTTAAAATACAGTTGTTTTTTTTTGTTTTGTATGTTCATGTTCATAACAGTCTTCCACAGTCCATTGTGCTCATATGTGGCAATCAGCCACAAGGAGCAAGCATCAGGTCATTCATCAGGCCTGTAGCACTGTGAGGGACGCACACAATGTCCAAACCTGGTTCTCACATCTGATGAAGGCCCAGCAACAGGGGACAGTTCACTGGCAGATCTTGCTGCAACATCTCCCCATTGTAGCAAGAGAGTAGTGGCTCTCTCAGAGCGGGGGAACAACTGTTGTCTGAGCTGTAGCTGGACTGTCAGAGCAGTTTTGTTTGGATGGACCCCAGTAAATGTACGGTCTGCAGCCTGAAAGTGCAGTGAGCCGTGGGGGACCAGGGCCATGTGCTGGTGGTGTCAGTCCTATAGGTGAGGGTGAACTCTTGTCCGCTGACCAGGCAGAGCGATAAGGTTTCAGGCTTAGCTCTGGGATCTTGCTGGTCTAAAAGTTCATAGTCAACTCCAATGTCACTTGTGCCTGAGTCGAGGCACCGTAGCACCTTAAAACGGCCAGTCCACTTAGGTGACAGCTTTTGTCTAGCGAGGGTTGGCAGGTCAACCCATGCTAAGTCACCTGGCTCATAGGCTGTGTGTTTCATGTGACGATCATAGTAGTGCTTTTGTTGTGCACCTGCTACTTCAATGTGATGAGCAACAGAGTGAAAAGCAGTACAAAGTCTCTTTAATAAAGAAGTGGCATATTTACTTGGAGTAGCTGAGGTGGCATTAGAGACTCCACGGGGTGTCTCCAAGGAGGAGATCAGCAGGTAAATGGGCCTCCCTGCCATGGGTGAGGAAGAAGGGAGTGTGTTTGGTGGAGGAGTGAACGCTTGTGTTGTATGCAAATTCAACCTGTCGCAGGTGGTTATCCCATTCACCTCCTCTGGTGTAGAGATATTTTGCCAACTGGTCCTTTATGGTCCTGTTTGCTCTTTCAACCATGCCATCTGACATTGCATGATAGGGCGATGTCCTAGTTTTGTGTATTCCCAGCTGGGAACACAGTTCTTTGACAAGATCTGACTCAAACTGACGACCTTGGTGAGTGTGCAAACTTTGAGGCACACCGTGGTGGCTGACGTAGTCCTCAAACAAACATTTAGCCACAGTAGTTGCATGTTGGTCAGGGAGTGCATACAGGTTAAGGTACTTTGTGAAATAGTCCATTACAACAAGTATGTACCGATTACCACTGCATGTGAGAGGCAGTTCAGTCAGGTCTGCTGCAATTTTCTCAAAAGGCTTAGAGGTGACTATATTTTACATAGGGGCCTGCTGGTGTGGTACCTGTGCCCTCCTAGCTTCACAGCCAGTGCACTGCAGACACCACTGGTTTATATCACGTGCCATGCGAGGCCAATAGCATCTGACCTGAGCACTCTGCAATGTCTTTTGTGCACTGAGGTGGCCAGAGAGTGAATGTCTATGTAAAGTTTGTAACACTTCTTTCGGCAAGTTACTAGGGACTACAGTCTGTAAAATAGTGTCACCTGGAGGAGGTCTGATTTTGCGACACAGAAGACCATCAACAAGGGTGAGTTTAGGGAACTCTCTCCAGTTCTGTCTCATTTCAGGTGATCCTGCTTCAATATTTGATAATGGTGGTCTACTATCAGTCAAAACCCAGTTCATGATTATTTGCAGATCAGGATCAGCTTTTTGAGCTTGGATGAAATGTTGTCTGTCCATATTCAAAAGTGACATGCCCACGGTTGCTGCTGCTGCTGCAGTATCTAATGAACCTGACTGCACATGGGTTATGAAGTCCACAGTGGGTGAAGGAGTGGGTGTGGACTCTGAGCAGGGTGCTGGCTCTGTAGACGGGGTGCATGTGAGGGACTCTGGGTCTGTTTGAGTGTGGGTGGAAACACATTGCACCTGAGTGGCTGCAACCACAGATGTGGCATCCTCAACTGGCAGTTGACGGCGAGACAATGAGTCAGGATTAGCATGTTTTTTTTTCCTTATCTGTATTCAATAGTCCAGTCATAGGGATCTTTAAAGCCACTCTTAGTGGGGTATTGTGGGCCCTTTTCTAAGTTCAGCATCGTTTTCACGTACAGAATTTACTGTCTGCATGGGGCTGGTGTCTCTAGCCACATTAGCTGGGGATACAGGAGTCACTAACCTGGCTGCATGGCGTGCCCGCTCAGCTTGGGAGGCAACATCAAAAGCCTCAGCAAAGTCTTCACTCCTCTTTCATGACACTTTACTTGTAGCTCCTGGTCCAAATCAGCAATGAACCGACACATTTTCATATATTATGTGGCATTATGTTCAAAGTCCGGGACGACTTCTTTAATAAGTCGGCATACATCTGCAGCATAAACTTCCATGGCTTCATTGGGCAGTCTATGGCGGGCGTTTGGGGATGTTTGAAATGATGCAATGACATCCTTTTGCCCAAAAGCAGCCTGCAGATGCTTCTTCGTTTCAGTATATGAGCACTGAGTTTCACTGGGCAGATTGTCCCACACAATAAACAGTTCAGGTGGCAGTCTAGTCGGTAACTCGGATGCTAACACTGTGGGCAAATCCACACCGCTGTCCTCGTAGCGTGCATCTTGAGTTACCTCATAGCGGCGAGCCCATAGCTGAAAAGACTCACGGCCATCGTGGAGGAAGGGTGGCGGTAGAGGACTGCCCCGCGGGGCTCCCTGCGTGCGGCTGGACTGTGGCGATGCTGACGCTGAAGCTCCGGGTCGGCTCGGGCTGCCCAACTGCTGCTCTCCAGCTGAGAGTTCCTCGTCGGACATGATGACTTTTCTTCCTTTCTTTAATATTTGGTTAGCTCTCAGGCGGAGACCGAAACACGGTTTCTAAACTCTTTGCAGCTAACAAAACAATAAAACGCGGATGGTAAAGGCGAGCTAACTCACTGTACTGAAGGCTAATCTGAGCTAGCGGCTAATGCGGCTAACTTTAGCTTCCGGCGTCGGAGATTTACAGTTGAGCAGAGAATCCCACAAGATGATTTTTCCACAGCAGAAACATCCCACCGCTGCCACCAGTGTAAGCGACGTGGGTGAGTAAAGGAATAAAATCAGCCCAAACACGTTCTGGGTCTTTCTCATAACTTTTAGTGAGCTCCGACACAACTGAACAGCAGTCCGTCCACTCAATCACATGTCTCCATCTCTCCTCTCCTTTTTTTTCTTCTTCTTATCTCTCTACCCTCCAACCAGCTCAAGAAACAGCGCCCCCAAGGCGAAAGTCTTGTAAACAATATTGAACATATTGAACAAATTTATATAAACATAAACTTGTCTCTACCATTTCTGCACTTATGTTTTGCATATCCTATTTTTAACTCTTACACATGTTAGGGTTACTACTCCTGTGTTCCTTTGACCAAGGCATGGCAAGACGAACTGGATTTGGTCCCCGGATGATGCACGCCGGCTGCCCACTGGGCCTAGGTGCAGTGGGCAGAGCGTAATTTGAAGGGCATAATTTCCCTACAGTGATCAATAAAGTATCTCCAAATTAAAAAAGAAAAAAAATTGCAATTTTTTTTAAGGCTGATAGGTCGAGCAGTTTGCGAGATTAACTGCGGACGGACACACACACACACACACACACACACACACACACACACACACACACACACACACATACAACCAAATGCATAATCTCATCCAGGCTACTTACTGCCTGACAGATAACAAACGAGTTTGCACAGTTAATGTAGTGTTCACCAGTCACTCAAACGATTTCGACAAATCCAATAAAGTCTACTACTACTGCTGCTCTTGGCTGCTCCTGTTATGGGTCTCCACAGTGGATCATACGTTTGCATCTCCTCCTTTCCTCTGCATCTTCCTCTGTCACGCCAGCCACCTAAATGTCTTTCCTCACCATATCCATAAAACTCCTCTTTGGCCTTCCTCTTTTCCTCTTTCCTGGCAGCTCCATATTTAGCATCCTTCTCCCAGTATAGCGAGCATCTCCTCCACACATGTCCAAACCATCTCAATCGTGCCTCTCTTGCTTTGTCTCCAAGCCATCCAACCCGAGCTGTCCCTCTAATATCTACTACTACTACTTTTGGCTGCTCCCGTTAGGGGTCGCCACAGCATCGCATCGCATCGCATCGCATCGCATCGCATCACATCACATCACATCACAGAAGGGTACCACATCCTAGTACCCTTCTGTGACAAATCACTCCTGACACTCTTCTCCACCCAGTCCATCCTGCCTGCACTCTCTTCTTCACCCCTCTTCCACACCCCGTTGCTTTGAACAGTTGACTCCAGGTATTTAAACTCATCCACTTTCATCACCTCTACTCCTTACATCTTCACCATTCAATTGTCCTCCCTCTTCTTCATGCATATTTATTCCATTTTGCTCCTACTAACTTTCATTCCTATTCTGTCCAGTGCATACCTCCACCTCTCCAGGCTCTCCTCAACCTGCTCCCTACTCTTGCTACCGATCACAATGTCATCAGCCAACATTGTAGTCCACGGAGCCTCCTGCCTGATCTCGACTGTCAACCTGTCTATCACCATTGCAAAGACAAAAGGCCTTGATTTAATCCCACCTCCACCTTTAACCCATCCGTCATTCCTACCGCACACCTCATCACTGTCAAACTTCCCTCATGCATATCCTGTACCACTCTTACATACTTCTCTGCCACTCCCAATTTCCTCATACAATACCACACCTCCTCTCTCGTCACCCATCTATCCATCCATTATCTGAACCGCTTATCCTGCTCTCAGGGTTGCGGGGATGCAGGAGCCTATCCCAGCAGTCATTGGTCAGCAGGCGGGGAGACACCCTGGACAGGCCGCCAGGCCATCACACAGGGCCCACACACACACGCACGCACGCACGCACGCACACACACACACACACACACACACACACACACACACACACACACACACACACACACACACACATTCATACCTAGGGACAAATTAGTATGGCCGATTCACCTGACCTACATGTCTTTGGACTGTGGGAGGAAACCAGAGCCTCCGGAGGAAACCCATGCAGATATGGGGAGAACATGCAAACTCCACACAGAGGTTGACCCCCAAGGTTGGACTACTCCGGGGCTCGAACCCAGAGCCTTCTTGCTCTGAGGCAACCACGCTAACCACTGTGCCACCATGCCGCCCCTCTCGGCACACTGTCATATGTTTTCTCTAAATACACAAAGACACAATGTGAGTCCTTCTGACCTTCTCTATACTTCTCCAACAACATTCTTAAAGCAATCATCACATCTGTAGTGCTCTTTCGTGGCATGAAACCATACTGCTGCTCATTAATAATCACCTCTCCTCTCAACCTAGCTTCCACCATTCTTTCCCATATCTTCCTGCTGTGGTTGATCAACTTCATACCTCTGTAGTTACTACAGCTCTGCACATCACCCTTATTCTTGAAAATCGGTACCAGTATGTTTCTTCTCCACTCGTCAGGCATCCTCTCACTTTCCATGTTCGTGTCAAACAATCTAGTTAAAAACTCCACTGCCATCTCTCCTAAACACCTCCATGCCTCCACAGGTATCTCCTCTGGACCAGCTGCTTTTCCACTCTTCATCCTCTTCATTGTTGCTCTCACTTCCTCCTTGCTAACCCACTGCACTTCCTGATTCACTATCCTCACATCATCCAACCTTCCTTCTCTCTCATTTTCTTCATTGATCAGCCCCTCATCAACTCCTTCCACCTTCTCGACACACTCTCCTTGCTTGTCAGCACATTTCTGTCTCTATCCTTCATCACCCTAACCTGCTGCACATTCTTCCAAGCTTGGTACCTCTGTCTAGCCCAGGGGTCGGGAACCTTTTTGACTGGGAGAGCCATAAAAGCCAAATATTTCTAAATATATTTCATTGAGAGCCATATAGTATTTTTAACGTATAATAAATTAAATATGTCTTACTTTTAATGCGACTTCTGGTGCTGCATGGTTTTGCTGATGGCCTTGTAGTCTGGTTCATACGTGGTGAGGTTGAGCTTCATGCAGGCGTTGAGGCTTCCATCAGTTAAACGTGAGCGTAGGTTGGTCTTAATGTTCCTCATATGCGAGAAAGACTGTTCACATGCATATGTAGAGCCAAACATGGTCAATACGGCAATACTCACACGCTGCATTGTGTGGTATGTCACAGGAAGCTCGTTCCAAGTTTTAAGAATCAGCTGGTCTTCAGGTTGAAGATTTTTAATTTCTGTCCACTTGTGTTCCCTCGCCAGCTCTGCTCGCTGTCGCGCAAGACTTTCCAACTCTCCATTAAGTGACTTGAACTTACTCATCCACATGTCTGATGCCTTCAGGTCAGCAACTTCCAGCTCAAAGTCTCCGATAGAGACCCCGGGGATGCATGTCAGGTCGATTTTGTCCACTGCACACTCATGTGGATGAGTGATGAACTTGAAAAGACCAGTGCGCGCACGAAATTCTCCAAAACGTGCTTTGAATGACTGCAGGAGATTGAACGTAAAGCCAGCTAGCTGCTGGAGATCCAGATGTTGAGTGGAGTCACTTGCTAAGCATGCATCTCTAAATTGTTGCAGTCTTTCAAAGTGCAGAAGACGACCTGTTTCAATGTCCCTGAGAAAGACTTCCAGCTTGCTTTCAAATGCAAACACTGCTTGTTGAAGGGATGAGATTGTATTTCCAATACCTTGCATTTTCACATTGAGCTGGTTCAGATGGCCAGTTATGTCCACGAGATAGTGAAACTGCAGGAGCCAGTCAGTGTTGTCTAGCTCAGGATGCTTGACGCCTTTCATTTCAAGAAAAGTCCGGATTTCACTCAGGCAAGCTGCAAAACGGCTGAGCACCTTCCCCCTTGACAACCAACGCACGTTGCTGTGTAAAAGCAGACCGGGATAATGATTCCCAACTTCTTCTAACAGAGCTTTAAACTGGCGATCATTTAAAGCTCGGGCAACAATAAAGTTGACCACTCGAATGACCAGAGACATCACCTCGCCAAGCCCCTGGCCACACGTCTGAGCGCAAAGCGCCTCCTGGTGCAGGATGCAATGAAAACTTAGGATGGCTCTCTTTTCATGTTCACGGAGAAGCGCTACAAATCCTTTGTTCTTCCCCAACATACAGGGTGCACCATCAGTACAGACAGAAATAAGTTTATCCATCGGTAGTTTTTTTTCTTTAGCAAACTCCATGAAAGACATGAATAAATCCTCTCCTCTTGTTGTCCCTTTCATTGGCAAAACAGCCAAGCTTTCCTCACGCAGTGTGTCACCTGCAGCATACCTGGCAATGATACTGCACTGAGATAGATGGCTAACGTCTGTTGACTCATCTAACGCGAGAGAAAAGTATGTCCCGGCGTTTATGTCCTTAATTTGTGTTTCCTCGACTTGATTTGCCATCATGATGCTACGATCGTGCACAGTTCTTGCTGACAGGGGCATGTCTTTTATTCGTTTGATTATCTTGTCTTTATTTGGGAAGACATCAAACAGTTCATTGGCCGCATCAAGCATGAATGTTTTGGCATACTCGCCATCTGTGAATGACTTTCCATTCCTTACTATTGCCAAAGCCCCCGCAAAGCTAGCGGAATTCCCGTCACCTTGCTTGGTCCACACACGTAGTTGCTGCTGACTCGTCTGCACTCTCCGCTGTAGCTCCTCGCATGCCCTTTTCCTGCTGTCTGTCCCCCGCTGGAGATTTCGAGGCAAATGAAGCATGGTGCGTATCGAAGTGCCGCTTTATATTTGACCGTTTCATCGATGCAATTTTATCATTGCATATTAGACATACCGCAGATCCATCCTGCTCTCTCCACAAATGCAAAGTCCTCTGTGCACGCAGCCTGGAATGCACGGTAATCATCGTCTTTTTTTCTTTTCGCCATCTTTTCCGTTACAAGGGTTGAAGCGGATAAACTAGTTGGCTATCTGATAAAATTGATTTCTTCACCTTTACAATGACCCGGACATGCTCGCGAGCCATTGGTTCCCGACCCGACCCACGGGTGACCCGTGAAATTTATCTTCAAAACTAATTTCTGTTTACTTTAAAATGACACAGTATTATTAAGAAATATCACAAGTATTTTAAAATCAGTTCCAAACTGATTTTTTTGAAAAAAAAATTATTTTCAACTCAAAATTGTCTGGGAGCCATATGCCATCACCGGAAGAGCCATATATGGCTCGCGAGCCATAGGTTCCCGACCGCTGGTCTAGCCAATTGGTACAAGTCGTTTTTACCTTCCTTAATGTCTAAACTCTCATACAACTCACCATATTCCTTTCCCTTTGCCACCTCTGTCTTCACTTTATGCCACTTCTCCTTGTACTCCTGTCTACTTTCATGTCTCTGACTATCCCATGTCTTCTTTGCCAAACTCTTCCTCTGTATACTTTGCTGTACTTCCTCATTTCACCACCAAGTCTCCTTGTCTTCCTTCCTTTGTCCTTGTAACACACCAAGTAACTTCCTAGCTGTCTCCCTCACTCTTTCTGCAGTGGTTACCCAGCCATCTGGCAACTCTCCATGACCACACAGTGCCTGTCTTAACGCCTTCCTGAACCCCACACGACAGTTTTCCTTCTTCAACTTCCACCATTTGATCCTTGGCTCTGTCTTCACCCCCCTTCTTCTTTTTGATCTCCAAAGTCATCCTTACAGACCATAATCAGAATCAGAATCATGGTTATTGACCATGTAGGTTTACACATACATGGCATTTGACTCCGGTTTTGTGGTTCTGTCAGTGTACGTAACATAGAATAACAACACTACAACAAAACAACATTCAGATATATACACAAGGATTGACTTATATAAGTGAAATAATAGGTGATAAAGTGCAGTGGTGCAGAGAATATATCAGAGCTGCTGAAGTAGATGTTAGCAGGTTACTTACATATGTCCCTGAGGTAGCTGGGCATGACAGAGTGTACTAGTATATGTACAATGTACAGTACAGTATAGTATAAACAAAATGGTTGGATTTATTTGACAGTGTTCAGTGTTAATTTAATCGACAGCCCACAGAAAGAAACCTTTTATATCTGGTTTTTTGGGGTACAGTGCTCTGTAGCACCTGCCTGAGGGGAGGAGTTGGAACAGGTTGTGACCAGGGTGTGATGAGTCTGCAGTGATGTTGCCTGCCCATTGCCTGAGTCTGGAGGTGTATAAGTCCTGAGTGGAGGGCAAGTTGGCACCAATGATTTTCTCTGCAGAATTAACTGTCCATTGTAGTCTGTCCCTGCCCTGTTTGCTGGTCGAACCAAACCAGACAGTGCTGGATGTGCAAAGAACAGACTGGATTATTGCAGTGTAGAACTGAATCAGCAGTTCCTGAGGCAGGTTGAATTTGTTGAGCTGGTGGAGAAAGTATATTCTCTGCTGGGCCTTTTTGATGATTGTGTCTATGTTGGATGTCCACCTTAGGTCCTGGGAGATTGTGGAACCCAGAAATCTGTAGGTTTTTACTGTAGACACCGTGCTGTTGAGTATGGTGGGGGGGGGCAGTGTTGGTGGACTCCTCCTGAAGTCCACTATAATCTCCATTGTATTGAGCGTGTTCAGCTACAGGTTGCTGTGGCCACACCAGAGGGCCAGCTGATCAACCTCCCGGGTATATGCAGACTCATCACTATCCCTGATAATTCCCATGATGGATGTGTCATCCGAAAACTTCAGGCATTTAACAGATGAGTCACCTGAGGTGCAGTCATTTGTGTAGAGGGAGAAGAGTAGAGGAGAGAGAGCACACATCCCTCAGAGGTGCAGTGCTGATTATCCAGGTGCTGAATGTGATTTTCCCCAGCCTAACCAGGTGCCTCCTGTCTGTCGGGAAGTTTTTAATCCACAGGCAGATGGGGGCTAGTACAGTGAGCTCGGTGAGTTTGGAGTGGCGGATTTCTGGGACGATTGTGTTCAACACTGAGCTGAAGTCCACAAACAGTACCCTTGTGTATATCCCTGGGGAGTTGAGGTGTTGGAAGATGTAGTGCAATCCCATGTTGACTGCATCTTCTACTGACCTGTTTGCTTGGTAAAGTATAGCCACAATATTATCAGAGCACTGCCTCTATTTCAGTAAGAAAAATATGCACACCAGGCTGGAGTTGAAGTTCCACCTCACTTGAGAGATTGGTGTTAGTCTTCTCTTGCAAAGTTCATCCAGTAATTTAATCTGTTTGTAAGAATGTGTAAAAAGATGCAAACAACCCTACCGGATTTGCAAAAAATACCAAGTAGATCAGCAACAACATCATCAGTAGCTGTGAATGCAGCGGAGATTGCTCTTAGTTAGCCCACAATGGCCGCCAAAGGCTCAACCTCATATTTGGTGAAGACACCGGGTGCTAGCACCGATACATCACAGGGCCCCTGGGGCGTTCTGTCACTACACATCAACATTTGATTGGCTGATGATACGGCCACTCAAAGTTGTAATGAGTTTGCAGCTTCGGGCTTCAAAGAAAGCCTAGCAATAGCAGTAGTGCTGGCCCAAAGAGCTATGATGCATTTACATGACATTGGAAATCCCTGCACAGCCACACGAGAGAACAAGTAATTGAATTCAGGCACATTTCAGGCACACTTCAATTTAACTATGACAAACAAATTATGATTTTGATTTCGACAGTGCCAGCAGAGAAGGCCCTAACAGCCCATTACTGCTTGTGACCAACAAACCTCTCCCCTGTATGTGTTTTCCCAAGTAGGTGTTAGAGAGGAGCCCATGGTTTGAGTCTGAGCTGCTGTGCCACTCTGACGAGGATTTTAAGATAACATTTCTATATAATATGTTGAACTCACACCTGAAAAGTTAATAATTTCTCAATACACTACGCACTCTCTAATACCTGTCTGATAATAGACTGTACGATGTAATATTGTGCAGAAATCCAGGAGGAGACTTAGCAGGGACGAACTAAAATTGAATGATCTGCTGGGGCAAAACCTTCAACACTTCACCACATTGAGGCATTGCCATCTTGGCCAGCAGCAGCATAAACAAAGAGGTTGTGCCAGATGGCATAAATGCAGGCCAAGCTTGGGGTCCGGTAAGGAGTTTGCAGATGCCATCAAATGCCACTCTACCAAATAATGTCCTCAGACAGCTTTCTCATTCTACCTACTCATGTAATCTAATGTGTTGCATTCCCTTAATTTTTTGAGGGGTTGGGGGCAGCCTGTAGATGACTAGGATAGGAATGGCCAAACACCCGCGTCCTTTGCTGCTCAGGGAAGAGCAGCAAACTGCTCCCCATCTGCCTGCATCTTCCTGAGCTGACCACCACTCACAAAGGAGGAACTGTTGAACCAGCTTGGCTTGTGGCTGGAAGCTGCCCAGGGTCTGTAAAAAAACCAACTGGCCTTAATGCTGACATACAGTAACTCCCTTAACTTCTGTAGGTGGCGGGTGTCACGTTAGACTTTTGACAAAATCATCAAAGTGGCATTGAAACATTTCAGTGTCCACTATGGTCAATATTTTCCTGACCCTCCCTTTCCATTTCCCAGGACATGTTAAACAAACCAGTCCTCTCTCTTCTTCTACATTAGATCCCTGTCTCTCCTCCTTCTTTGGCTCTGGACATGGAAGGGACCCCTCAGAAGCTGTGAAATTAGTGCTGGCAATGCACACTTGTGGGATAGCTGTCTTGTTATGGATGTGGGTCAGGTATTTTGTGTTGCCACATCTACTCCCTCTTCTAATGCAAGTAGGATTTACTGCATATGAAGGGGCATCCCCAAGGCTGTGTTGGCTTCAAGTTGCTCACAGTCCATTAATTATCAATCCCTGGTTCATCTTGAGGTAGTGATATATGTGTGTTTGAGTTTCTGCCCATTGTCTACCCTGTATTATTATTGGAAAATTAATTTAAGATACATTGTGAAAGAGCAAACACCTTGAATGATCTTACACAAGGTTAGCCTTCTGAAGGTTAATAAGAAAATGTGAAGGAAGGTGTCCATGCCAAGCAGAGCAATATAGTATATGTTTAGTTGTTCTCTCAGTAGTCCTTAGTCGCAAACTGTCCCATATCTGCCATTGCATTCTCCTGCCTTATGATTGTGCAAAGAACCCAGTGGCTGAATGGAGTGTCATGTCTCATTTGGGTTTGTGAAGGCTGCTCACTAGTGCACTCAAAGAAACCGCATGAAAGCTGATCCACAACACAGTCTTACTACAAGACACATGCGATTGTGGATATGGCCATTTAATTGAAGCCCTCAGAAAACGTGGTGTGATCGATTTTTGAATGTAAATAAACTGTGTTTTTGCTCATTTGTTCGTTTGATTGCATTAAGCTGGCTGGCATTGATTTATTATGGTGTATTATTGTGAGATACCTGGCTAATAACTGTTCCAATTTCACCATGTTTAATGCTCATTTGTCCTCAACTCTGAGTTAGTAATATATGTCTACTTTAAATGATTTAGTGAAGGAACAGATGCAACAACTCCCCGGTTTTCTCTTTAAAAACAGCAAATAAAGACTAGTTTACGATAGAGAGCCATCGATCAAGTACCAATATGATTATCCCTTACAAGATGCAATGTCCTTGTATGTCATAGCATGTTAACCTGAGCATCCCAGTAGTCTTTTTAACCTTGGACCCTCAATGTTTTTTGCCCCATAAGACTGTATTTTGTTGATACAATTAAGCAACAAATAAATAATAAATAATAACAGTAACAACAACAACAACAATAATAATAATAGTTTGGACCCATTTCTACCAGATGTAAAACAGGAAATGCAAAAGAATTAATAATAATAATAATAATAATAATAATAATATAGCTAGTCAGAAAGGCACGAACTGAGGAAGCGTCTTGGATGAGCGGCGAAACTTCTTCACGGATATATACCAAGTCCAGTTGCACTTGATTCAACTCCTTTGGATAACCATGACCGGGATGAATGAGAACATTCACAGACAATAATAATAATGATTGATTAATAAATAAATAAATAAATAAAAATAGCAAATAGGACAAGGTCTTTGTAAGGCATACACATGGGGGATTGTCCTCTTCATCAGTCGTGAGGTTACATTTCGTGGTCTACAAATCCAGGTCTTGACCACAAAAGCCATAAGCTACAGTTGACTGTAATTCAATCAAATCTTTTAATTTTAGACATACACTGAGATAGACATTCTCTTCTTTTAGGTGAGCTTTTCTATCTGTGTACATGTGGTGCAGCATATTTTACCAATTGGTTATTCAACCCCCTGGCCGTCCCAAAATAATTTGTCTACCTACTGTGAGATTTATGCAGAAAAAAATTGGCATGGACTTTACTGAGCAATTACACCTCAGCAAATAGAAGTAGTGCTTTAGGTTGGTTGTGGTAGATCCTGACACAGTGGCACTGCTGCAAAGACTGTTGCACACGCCCACTCTCATTTACCAGGTTGGAATCTTGCAAGAGATTTGGACAAACCATGGCACATTGTTTACATTTAATGTTCACCGTCTGGTGACACTCAAAGTGCTAATATTGTGCAAAAAGATAGAAACAACGGGGATAAATGACTGGATCCTGTGTATTTTACAGTGTGGTAATTCCCATACCAGAACAGAGACCTGCAATTCTTCAGTGGAAACCACTTACAGTGATCACAGTTACAGTGATCACAGCATCCCTACAGACACAATTGGCCGCGTCTGCGAGTGGGAAGCTGAATGTGGTTATGTGTCCTGGCCGCTGCATTAGCGCCTCCTCTGGGCGGTCGGGGCGCCTGTTCGGGGTTGGGTGGGTGGGGACTGGGAGGAATAGCGTGATCCTATGTCCCCTTGGCAAAACTCCTCACTGTCAGGTGAAAAGTGTTTGAAGCAACTGATATTTTGTTACAGTAAAATAGCCAACAGTAGGCTGTCTTCTCGTTGATTACATCTAATAATACAGAGAAGTTGTCTCTTTCATTACATTATATTTATTTAATAAGTGTACATGATAATTATATATTCACATGAAAACAGCAAGCAAAAAAAAATAAAATCCAACTTTAATAGCTGCAGGGCATCCGGATAGTGTAGCGGTCTATTCAGTAGCCTACCAACTCGTTGATCGCCGGTTCGATCCCCGTGTTACCTCCGCCTTGGTCGGGCGTCCCTACAGACACAATTGGCCAAGTCTGCGGGTGGGAAGCCGGATGTGGGTATGTGTCCTGGCCACTGACTAGCACCTCTTCTGGTTGGTTGGGGTGCCTGTTCGGGGGGGGGGGGGGGGGACTAGGGGGAATAGTGTGATCCTCCCACGCGCTATGTCCCCCTGGAGAAACTCACTGTCATGTGGAAAGAAGTGGCTGGCGAATTCACATGTATCGGAGGAGACATGTGGTAGTCTGCAGCCCTCCCTGGATCGGCAGAGGGGGTGGAGCAGTGACCGGGATGGCTTGGAAGAGCGGAGTAATTGGCCAGATACAATTGGGGAGAAAAAGTGCGGAAAATTTAAAAAAAAGAATTATTAGCTGCTTATTGTGATCATTTCAACCGGGATGGATATCTGTGATCACTAAAAGTGGTTTCTACTGTACACTATGTTGAGATTCCTCCCATGATGGAGGTGTTTATACCAGGAATACACAAGATAGTCCACACCATAGCTCACAAGGAAAAGACAGGACCCTGCGCATTTAATGACTGATAGTGACAGATTTGTATTGTTTTTGATTTACGAGAAGCACACACACACACACACACACACGTTCATATGTATGCACAATAATGACTATGGGTTTGAAGATCGCAAATATAAAAACAGGAAAAAGACGGGACACACACACCCTCGCTGCAACTACATGAGAGCACACACTCCCATTTTGCTATGATACAACAGCAGCCCAGCTTTTTTCTGTGCCGGTGCTGTTGGGATCATTTTTCTAGTTGACATTATAATATAGGAGCACTCCTGTTATTGCCATTGTTCCTCCGACTGAGCCTCCATCTCTGTGCTCCAGTACACACCTCGTTTGTGCCTCATCTTTTTCGCTGGCTCCACCTTCCTATTGGAATGACTTCCCCCACTGTTTTTTTCCCCTTTTTTCTCTCTCTTCTCTCACACTCATTTTCTTTTGCCATTGTCCATTCTTGTCTTTGATTAACTCACACAACAGGAATATATGAAGACTTGTTCAGATTCCAACATAAAAAAACAAACAAACATATGTATGGCTTTTATGATGGTACCTTCTGGACTCTGGAGGCAAGAGATAATAGTTTTTAACCCCCACTAGAAACATCCCATCTTCTGTCATCTTACTTAACAAAAATGACTTTTATTAGACACTAGTGACTGCTGTTGTTTTTGTCATGTGTTTATTGTAATTATTTAGCAGGCCCACCTGTTTAATGTTTATCTCGTGTAGGCGGCACAGTGGCACAGTGGTTAGCGCAGTCGCCTCACAGCAAGAAGGTCCTGGGTTCGAGCTCCAGGATAGTCCAATCTTGGGGGTCATCCCAGGTCGTCCGCTGTGTGGAGATTGCATGTTCTCCCCATGTCTGCGTGGGTTTCCTCCGGGGGCTCTGGTTTCCTTCCAAAGACATGTAGGTCAGGTGAATCGCCCATACTAAATTGTCCTTAGGTGTGAATGTGTGCGTGTGTGTGTCGGCCCTGTGATGGACTGGCGGCCTGTCCAGGGTATCTCCCTGCCTGCTGCCCAGTGACTACTGGGATACGCTCCAGTATCCCCGCGACTCTTGAGAGCAAGATAAGCGGATTGGATAATGGATGGATGGATATATCGTGTAGTCCAGCCCATGGCAGAGGAAGTTTTTTGTATGCATGTATGTGACATGTTTTTAAGTGTATGTTTGTTGGTGAAGCCAAAGACAAATTTCTACATAACTGGATAATAATGATGTCTAATCTAGCCTTTCACACTATTAGATAATTGTTTTGACTATCCAATACCACCCCAACCCCCGTCAAAATCAGTTGTGATTTTGAAATCGTGGCAAATTGTTTCTAAATCGGGCTTGAATGTTGGTGCAGTACTGGTAATGGCAGTAAAAGAAATAGGATAAAATCCCTCAGCAACTTACGTAACATCATTATGGTTCTACAAACTGATATTACTCATCTGAGTTTGATTCTTACTTGATGGACAGTGCAATTGACACTGGACACTGGATTTGACCAAAGACAACCAGGTGATTCACTTGTCAGAGTCCAAAAAGGAAATATTCTTTTTGTCAATGATCAAACGTCTTGGTTCTACATGCTATTCGACTGTGGCCACCCCCTGCCTAGGACAGTGTAGTGGCTGCAGGCACATCCGACTCTCCTCGTAAAAAGCTGTCATGTGCAGGTGTTCTCCCCCAAGGATCAGCCCATAAATTACTACTACTACTTTCGACTGCTCCCATTAGGGGTCGTCACAGTGGATCATCCGTTTCCATTTCTTCCTGTCTTCTGCATCTTCCTCTGTCACACCAGCCACCTGCATGTCCTCCCTCGCCACATCCATAAACCTCCTCTCCGGCCTTCCTCTTTACCTCTTCCCTGGCAGCTCCATATTCAGCATCCTTCTCCCAATATAGCCAGCATCTCTCCTCCACACATGTCCAAGCCATCTCAATCTTGCCTCTCTTGCTTTATCTCCAAACCCTCCTACTTTAGCGGTTCCTCTAATATAATCGTTCCTTATCCTGTCCTTCTTCGTCACTCCCAGTGAAAATCTTAGCATCTTCAACTCTGCCACCTCCAGCCCCGCTTCCTGTCTTTTCTTCAGTGTCACTGTCTCCAAACCATATAACATATCTGGTCTCACAACCATCTTGTAAACCTTCCCTTTAACTCTTGCTGGTACCCTTCTGTCGCAAATCACTCCTGACACTCTTCTCCACCCACTCCACCCTGCCTGCACTCTCTTCTTCACCTCTCTCCTGCACTCCCCGTTACTTTGGACAGTTGACCCCAAGTGTTTAAACCCATATGCCTTCGTCAGCTCCACTCCTTGCATCCTCACCCTTCCACTGTCCTGCCTCTCATTCACGCATAGGTATTCCATCTTGCTCCTACTGACTTCCATTCCTCTTCTCTCCAGTGCATACCTCCACCCCTCCAGGCTCTCTCCGCAATCTGCATCCTACTCCCGCTAAAGTTCACAATGTCATCCGCCAACATCATTGTCCATGGAGACTCCAGCCTGATCTTGTCCGTCAACCTGTCCATCACCATTGCAAAGAAGAAAGGGCTCAGAGCCAATCCTTGATGTAATTCCACCTCCACCTTGAACCCACTTGTTATTCCAACCGCACACCTCACCATTGTCACACTTTCCTCATACATACCCTGCACCAATCCTACATACTTCTCTGCAACTCCCGACTACCTCAGACAATACCACACCTCCTCTCTCAGCACCTTGTTATGCTTTCTCTAAATCTACAAAGACACAATGTAACTCCTTCTGGCCTTCTCTATACTTCTCAATCCACATTCTCAAAGCAAACATCACATCTGTGGTGCTCTTTCGTGGCATGAAACCATACTGCTGCTCGCTAATCGTCACCTCTCCTCTTAACGTAGCTTCTATTACTCTTTCCCATATCTTCATGCTGTGGCTGATCAACTTTATACCTCTGTAGTTGCTACAGTTCTGCACATCGCCCTTGTTCTTGAAAATCGGTACCAGTGTGCTTCTTCTCCACTCCTCAGGCATCCTCTCACTTTCCAAGATTATGTTAAACAATCTAGTTAAAAACCCCACTGCCATCTCTCCTAAACATCTCCATGCCTCCACAGGTATGTCATCAGAACCAACTGCCTTTCCACTCTTCATCCTCTTCGTAGCTGCCCTCACTTCCTCCTTGCTAATCCACTGAACTTCCTGATTCACTATCCCTACATCATCCGACATTCTCTCTCTCTCTCTCTCTCTCTCTCTCTCTCTCTCTCTCTCTCTCTCTCTCTCTCTCTCTCTCTCTCTCTCTCTCTCTCTCTCTCTCTCCCTCATTTTCTTCATTCATCAGCCCCGCAAAGCACTCCTTCCACCTTCTCAGCACACTCTCCTCGCTTGTCAGCACATTTCCATCTCTATGCTTGATCGCCCTAACTTGCTGCACATCCTTTGCAGCTTGGTCCCTCTGTCTAGCCAATCGGTACAAGTCCTTTTCTCCTTCCTTACTGTCTAACCTGTCATACAACTCACCATATGCCTTTTCCTTTGCCTTTGCTGCCTCTCTCTTTGCTTTACACTGCTTCTCTTTGTACTCCTGTCTACTTTCTTCATCTCTCTGACTTTCTTCATCTCTCTGACAATCCCACTTCTTCTTTGCCAACATCTTTCTCTGTACAATTTGCTGTACTTCCTTATTCCACCACCAAGTCTCATTGTCTTCCTTCCTCTGTCCTGATGACACACCAAGTACCTTCCTAGCTGTCTCCCTCACTATTTCTGCAGTGATTGCCTGGCCATATGGCAACTCTTCACTACCACCCAGTGCCTGTCTTAACTCCTGCCTGAACTCCACACAACATTCTTCCTTCTTCAACTTCCACCATTTGATCTTCGGCTCTGCCTTCACTCGCTTCCTCTTTTTGGTCTACAAAGTCACCCTACAGACCACCATCCGATGCTGCCTAGCTACATTCTCCCCTGTCACCACCTTGCAGTTTACAATCCCTTTTAGATCATGCCTTCTACATAAAATATAGTCCACCTGTGTGCACTTTCCTCCACTCTTGTACGTCACCTTATGTTCCTCCCTCTTCTTGAAATATGTATTCACCACAGCCATTTCCATTCTTTTCGGAAAATCGACCACCATCTGTCCTTCCAGATTCCTCTTCTTGACACCAAACCTACCCATCACCTGTTCATTACCTCTGTTCCCTTCACCAACATGTCCATTGAAGTCTGCTCCAATCACCACTCTCTCCTCCTTGGGTACTCTCTCCACCATGTCATCCAACTCACTCCAGAATTCTTCTTTCTCGTCCATCTCACACCCAAGGTGTGGGGCATATGCACTGATAACATTCAGCAATACACCTTCGATTTCCAGCTTCATACTCATCACTCTGTCTGACACTCTCTTCACCTCCAGCACACTCTTGACATGCTCTTCTTTCAGAATTACCCCTACCCCATTTCTCCTCCCATTCGCACCATGGTAGAAGAGTTTGAACCCACCTCTGATACTCCTGGCCTTACTCCCCTTCCACCTGGTCTCTTGCACACACAGTATGCTTACCTTTCTTCCTTCCGTCATATCAGCCAGCTCTCTCCATTTACCAGTCATAGTGACAACATTCAAATTTCCGACTCTCACCTCCACACTCCTACCCTTCCTCCTCTCTTGCTGCCTCTGGACATGGCTTCCCCCTCTCCTTCTCTTTCACCCAACAGTAGCATGGTTTCCACCGGCACCCTGCTGGTTAACAATACCAGTGGCGGTCGTTGGTAACCCGGGCCTTGACCGATCTGGTATGGAAATCTTATTTATGATCTGCATATATATTTCCACATGTAAGCATCAGCCCATAAACATGCAGGGTCAAAGCCCTGTGGTGATCAGGAAGAGGTGGCAGGGGCATGACAGTGTAGTCTGGTAGCCTCTAGCCACAACCTGGCACACAGCTGGTGGGTGTATGATCAGTCACTAAGCCCTGGGACTGAGACAAAGGGGCTTCTCGGCTGCTGCACCCACGGCTGATTAGCCCTATTTAGGATCTGCTCTGCTCACCCCAGTTGGGGAGGGGGCTAGAAAAGGTGCTCTAAACATCGTCTGCCTCATACCTCCTGTCTGGATCACTGCATCCAGAGAGATCACCAACATGTGGTTAGAAACAGAAACTCGTATATTTTGGATCCTGGAACATACAAACCCTCATGGAAATTCAATTCAGCAATCTACCTGAATGGTGTACTGCCATCTTTGCCCGACAGTTGAGAAGATTCCAGATTGATATTGCTGCACTCTCTGAAACCCAATTGGCCGACCAAGGGCAGCTTAAAGAGGAGAAGAGCAGTTAAGGTAGTTGGCTTTGCTATCAAAACCAGCCTCATTTGTCATCTTGCTGAGCATCCTCTGGGCATCAAAGAACACCCAATGACAATACAGCTGGTGCTTGTAAATAACCAAAGCATCACTGTCAGGAATCAGGAATCAGGAACACTTTATTTGTCATTTCACCTCATACATGTGTGCCCATGAAGTGAAACAAAATACCATTTCCCCCAGCCCACAGCAGTGCAACATACAGACAAAAACACATTTAAGAACTACAAGAATACACATATTCAAACTAACACATATATCCAAACTATAAAAAAAAATCGACACAATCAGGTGCTCAGGTGCTTGGCAGCTGAACTCAAGTGCAAGAGGGTTTCCATCAATGCCCAACCCTTCAACAACCAGGAAGGGCCCCTGTGTTTTCCAGCTTTCGTTCGAGAGGGGGATAAACTGAAGGCCATCCCTTCACTTCCCAACTTAGTCTCACTAAACTCAGCCAGGGATTGGGAAATGCGGGTGGACTTAGGCCAGAAGCTCATCCTCCCGACAGAGATCGCAACAACCACCTTGAGACCAGATCTCATCCTCTGGTCTAATTCTTGCCAGCTCGCTTACATCATTGAGCTGACAGTCCCCTGGGAGGATGCAGTCGATGAAGCATACGAGCGTAAGAAGCTGTGGTACGCCAACCTAGCAGCCGAAGCATAGGACAGAGGCTGGAAGGTGAAGGTGCGTCCTGTGGAGGTGGGTTGTAGGGGCTTTGTTGCCAGTTCCACAGCAAAACTCCTGAGGGAACTAGGAGTTAGGGGGCAGGCCCACAGGAGAGTGATCAAAGAGCTAGCCGACACTGCTGAGAGGACTAGCTACTGGATCTGGATCAAAAGGAGAGACGCCGTCTGGGCTGCCAGGGTGAACAACTAACCACAGGTCACACACCCAGGACCGATCAACCTGTGGTGGGCCTGCCTCAGCCGAGGGTGTCTTGTGATAAAAGGCCGAAACACCCTGTGATGGTGAGGTACACAACTGATGATGTGTCTAGGTGGTGGCAATGTCACCTTGGCAGATATCTCCAGTTTAATTCCCACCGAAACTGTTGCAGTGCAAACACTAGGGATTTTAACAACCAGTCCCTTTTTTTTTAATCAAACTAAAAAAAAAAATCACTGTCCAACAAATGCCAACCAGGATGACAGTCAGAACCGTTGGTCTGCATGGGCTAGCAGTTAGCCTAGCCTGCCCCGATTATGCACCCTGTCAGACCGCCCTCCGTGTTTCCTCCTCGGGCACAGCTCCAGGCAGGGGCCGTGGTCCCTGTGGCAACTGGACGAAGCAGACCAAGCTCTCCCAGCGAAGCCAGCACCAGCTTTCTCAGCCAGACACCCTTATCATCAGTCATCAGTGCATACACTCCAACACTTGACTCACAAGATGAAGTAAAGGAAACCTTCTATGCCGAACTGGAAAATGTTCTCACGAAATTCCACAAGGACGATAATCTAATCCTGCTTGGAGAGTTCAGTGCCAGAGTGGGATGAAATTACAACTTGAGGAGAGGCATAATTGGCAAGGAAGGAGTTGGAAACACAAACTCCAATGGCATCCTACTGTTAACAACATGCTCAGAACATAGCCTAATCATCACCAAAACTGTCTTCCACCAGAAGAACAAATTCAAAACAAACTGGAGGCACCTTCGTTCTAACATTTGGTACCTCACTGACTACATTATCGTCTGTCACAGAGACCGACGTGAGATACTTAACACCAGAGTGATGATCAGTGCAGATGACTGGCCACCGCCTTATCCACTCCACCCTGTTCATCCTACTTCACCAGAAAAGAAGGTTGCAGAAAATGCAGAGCGGCCCAAAGCTCAATCTCAAAAGACTTACTGATACCTCCTCTCGTCAACAGTTCCAGGCCATGCTCAGTATATCAATGCCCAAGTAGTATCCAGATGATATTGAACGCCACTGGGATATGCTCAGGACTGCAATCACTGGCACCTGTAAAACCACTCTTGAACATGAGATATAAGAAATTATATGAATTAAGAAATTATATTTCATTTTATTTCATGTATGCAAGTACATGAAATGAAATGACAAATAAATGTTCCTGATTCCTGATAAGATGAAGAACCACCAATATTGGTTTGATGAGAATGACCTGAAAATCCAATGGTTAATCAACATCAAGAGGAAATCCTTTACCATCTGGCAGGATGACATCAACTGCCAAAATAAATGAGCTGCCTGTGCAAGAGCAAAGTCAGCCGTCCAAACCAGGGTCAGGGAATTGAAGAACAGGTGGTGGAAGAAGAAGACCCTTGAGATCCAGCACCTTGCAGATGCTGGGGATACCAGAGGTTTCTTTGATGCTACTAAAGCAATGTACAGTCTCAGCCACTGCTGTCTAACTATTTGCTACAAAGATGGGCGCACACTGCTAACAGGCTATGATTCAATCAAAGAAAGGTGGAAAGAGCACTACCAGTTTCTTTTAAACCAGACGTGAGTTGGATGCCCTCCAACAACTCCCTCAACAACCCAAAGAGGAGGACATGGCAGCACCACCTAGTCTAAGAGAAGTCCAGGATGCCATCAGAAGATGAAAATCAGCAAGGCTGCTTGTCCTGATAGAATACTGGCAGAATTACTGAGTGCAGGTGGACCTACACTCCTCAGACACTGCTATTTAAAATATGGGAAAAGGATGAAATCCCTGTGCAACCTAGGGGTGCACTCATTGTCTCTATCTTTAGGAAAGGGGGCAAAGCTGAGTGCTGAAACTACCATGGCATATCCTTGCTTTCCAACACAGGGAAAGCCTGGGCTAGGGTCCTGGCCAAAACGCCTTCCAATTTCAGAGGAAATTCTGCCAGAATCCCAGAGCAGTTTTGATCCTAATAGAGGCACCATGGACGTGATTTTTACTGCTTGTTTACTTGTTTTCTCCAAGAAAAAGCCAAGGAAAAAAAAATCAACCATTGTACATGGCCTTCATACACTTAATCAAAGCTTTTAATTCCGTAAACCGTAAGGCCCTCTGGTTAGTTCTGTCAAAAATAGGCAGCCCTGACAAATCTATCAGAGTACTATGACCACTACATTATAATATGCCAGCTAAAGTAATCAGCTGTTATGGAGATGAGACAGAGTCCTTAAAGGTTCACACAAGGCTGTGTCATTGCCCCAACCCTATTCTCTGTCTTCAGTGCCACCAACCTCCACCTCACAGGTCCCAAGCAGTTGAATCAGTTCATCTGGACACAGTGTTTATTGAGAGAAACATTTCATTGCTCATCTAAGTGACCTCTTCAGTCTTAAATGACTGCAGGTATCCCCACCCTTTGCATACAGGGGACAAATACTATAGGAAGGAGCATGGGTGTGCTAAGGGTTTCCCGGTCTCACCTATTGTGGCCAATTTGTATATGGAGGAAGTGGAAAAGAGGACCTTATGTCCTATCCAGGGACACCACCTAGCCCTTGGTTCCAATTTGTAGATGACACCTTGGTTAAAATTAAATCCTCAGGACGTACCACGTTTCCCCAACCAAATTAACTCAGTGAACAACCACAAGTTTACCAGGAAGGATGTGAAAAATGTCAGGTTAGCCTTCTTAGACTGTGAAATTGCAATTGGTGATGGGGGACATTTGATTGTTGATGTTTACTGTAAACCAACATATACTGATCAGTATTTAAGGTTTGACTCTCATCATCCACTGGAGCACAAACTAGGAGTCATCAGGACACTGTACCACCAACCTGACAACGTCCCCACTGATACAGCGGCCGGTGAAGGGGATAAATCCTACATTAAACATGCCCTGATTAAATGTGGTTATTCTAACTGGGCATTTATCAAAGCCAGGAAGATGACCAAAACAATGCACCAGCCAAACGGAGAGAGGAGAAGGACAACAGCTGCCTAAGCATAAACCAGTGGTAAGTCCATGTGTGATGAGAGTGTCGGAACAGTTGAGACTGTATTTTCCAAGCACTGTGTCTCAGTTGCTTTCAAACCCCAAACCACACTGTGCCAGAAATTGGTCCACCCCAAGGATTAGGTCTCCCAGCACAAACAGAGCAATATAGTGTATTCTGTTAAGTGCCAGGAAGATTGCTGTGACTTGTACATCAGGGAAACCAAACAGACGCTGGCCAAGAGGATGGCACATCACAGAAGAGCTAACGAGTCAGGCCAAATCTCCGCTGTCTTCACCCATCTACAGGCTAATGGCCACTCTTTAAAGGATGAGGATGTGCATATCCTTAATAGGGAGGAACGCTGGTTTGAACAGGGGGCGTCAAAGAGCCATCTATGTGATGAGGGAACGACCATCCCTGAACCTAGACGGGGCGCTAAGATTGCAAACATTCCCCAATCCTCTGTGAATAGTACACATGGCCATTGTAACTCTAGTGAATGGTCATGGCAATTTGCATATGAAACTGATTGTTGTTTTTGGTCGTTATGCCAATGTATTGTTTATAAGGGTGGGAATACCTGCAGTCAGTTGAGACTGAAAGGTTACTTAGATGAGTGATGAAACATTTCTCCCATTAAGCTTTGTGTCCAGATGAATTGATGAATTTATTCAACTTTCTGTGATGATATGAGCAGTTTCCCTGCAGGGAATCAGGAACCTTGCTGACAGCATATTTTATATTCATCACAAATGCTAATGAAATATATTAATATATAATACTAATGAAATGCACTATTGAGAATAAAAAGGGTGCTTTATTTTGCTTGGATTATTTATGGAGTCCTCCATTTAGCGTATCTTTTCCAGTGGTTTGAGACACTGCCCATGCAGTTCACAGCCATTATGCATTAAGCAGTTTGGTTAATTTCACTTTTGAAAACAAACTGGAACACTTAAAAATACTTTTTACATCACAACATGTATTCAGGTTTTATTCATGTTCTTGTCTTACATATTTCAACCAGTTGGTAATGCTCCAATTCACCATCACACGCTTAGTGCACTGAGACAACTTTCCTTTGTTCTTTAGTACAGCCATGCAGCATGGAAAGAAATCAATAATACAACAATAAATGTTTAAAGATGATTCAAATGAGGCAGTATCATTTGTTTTTGTTGGGACACAAAATCCATTTTTTAATTTGCTGGAGATGAATAGGGGTGCTTTCGCATTAAAGACTGAGTTTCTGCAGAATGGCATAGACACAGTATTGCTTTAATTAGGTTTGTTTTACTGAGATAGCTTGTCTTTTTCCTACTCCCTCTTTTTAATTAAGGATGTACTGGCTTTCATCTATAGCAGGCTGTTCGTACATGAAAAAAGAGGCTGGAGGGTGGGGTCACATAAGACCTTCCTCATACATGTGTTATTACCCACAGTTGTGTGAACCTGAACTCATGCAGTTTATGCGCATTAGCAACACATTTAATCTTATTTGGTTGTGTGCTCATATGTCAGCTTATGTATTTATGTGCTGTGTGTGTGTTGGGGGGGCTGTGCTCATTTGATTATTTCGGATTAAGCTATTGAGCAGGAGTTGGAGAAGCATGCCAGCATAATCAAACTTCTTTTTGGAATTGGGACGCTTTTTTAACACATATTTTTAACCTGTAGTTTACAAAATAACAGCTTTTTGTTTTTGCTGTGTAAATACATCTACTGATGTTTCTGGGCCCTCTGCACTCCAGTTCAGCAGACTTAGTGAGCGTGTTCATGGCAAGGGAGAACAGTGTCACAGAGATAGTGTACCCAATGATGATGCCGATCTCCACCTTGTGTCAGCTTGATGACATTGCTGTTGAAGAAATCCTCATCCTGAAATTGCTGTAGTAATCAGGGGTGAGGTCTCTGATTCTGCTTGGGGTGTGATGTTTGGGCAGTGTGAGCTGCGCCAGCTCATGTGGCATGGAATTATATGCATTTGCTAGTTTGAGCCACAACATTGACAGGTTACCCTTTTTCTCTGGCGCCCCTGGTGAGCTATGTCACCTCACCAGTGTGCTCCAGAAAGCCTGGCATCCCTGAAATGCTACCCTTTTGGACTGATGTGTCTATGTAGTTGTTCTTGACCAGATAGGTGCACAGCCTATTGGAAACGGCACTGAATAAAATATTTTCCTCAATGCATAGCAGGGAGATGACGTGGAAGTGGTCTATGTGGGTAGAGTTTTCCTCCTTCGGGGTCCATACCCCTTCGGCCTCTATCAAGTGCTCTGGGATCCTCCCCCTTCTCCAGAAGACTCACAGGATCTTCCACTGATGCAGAAGAAGTTTGGGGAAGTTCTTGTACACTTTGTACAAAGTGCTGCTTGGTCCTGGAGCAGAGCTTTCTCTTGCTTTGCAGATGATCTATCTGACTTCCTTTAGCTGCAACTCTGATATGTTGAATCGAACACCCAGTTCAGGGGTGTGGGGGGCTATTAGGATGTTGTTCTCTCCCAGCTTCTGCTCTCTTTCAGGGTCATTGTATATCTGCTTCAGATGTTGGTCTATATTTTTCTGTGAGCAGGGTAGTTTCCCACTTCACTTCTGCCCCAGCAGCTTCTTGGTCAACTTGAATAGGTTGGAAATAAAGGCAGCACATTTTTGGGCCCTTTCCCAATGCCAACTTCATTGCCAGCACCAATGGAAGTACATCTTCAAAGCTCAGCCCAGGTCACTTTCCTCTTGACTGTGTTCTCCCATCTTGTCCAAGCTCCCTTTTGCTTCATTCCCACTGACCTGCAGGTTCTTTTCTCCTCCACTGCTGCTCTCACCTCCCCCTGAACTAGTCGGCGCCTTTCCTTCTCTCTGATGGTGTTCGTTTGGGAAGCTGGAAAGAAACCTATTCCAACTTGACCTTGTGTGACCATTCCGACCAGCCTCTTGTGATGCAGCCTTGCCTCTGCTTCCTGAGCAGCTTCCTCTGCCTTCCACTTCCTGCCAGTCCTCACTTGGATCCCTGCTTTAGCCACCCTCTGATCACTTTAGTCCCTGTATTGCTCCACTTCTCTGGCTCTTGTTACCTTGAATTCTTCCTTAAAGGATTTGAAAGGCTGTTGCAGTTTGTTGTGGTGACCATAGAGTGCGATGCTGCTCAGGCTCTTTGGTAGCCCCAGCCATCTCCTGAGGTGGTTGCTGACCCCCCTCTCTAAGGACTTGACTATTGAAATCAAAACTGCATAGACAAGGGGGGCCACAGGATTCTGGGAAGAATGCCGTGCTGATACACCTAGCCTTTGAACTTCCCATGTAGGCCAGACTTATCCATGGATTTTAGCTAGCCATCCAACTTGGTGCAGGTCAGCTGGATGGATGTTGTGTCCCTCAGGGAGCATTCAAAAACCTTGCTTAAGCCCTTAACTGGCTTCTCGGTGATGGTTGGGATGGCTATGCCTGTGAAGTTGAACCGGAACTTGTCCTCCACTTTCCCTTTCCTCAGCACCATAGATCTTGATTAGGATGGATTGAAATGCATCCGGACCCACTCCACCAGCTTTTGGAGCCCCTGCAGAATCCACCAGCAGCGTGGGACTGATTCTGTTGTGACTGTGAGATCATCATACCATGATGGCTGGTTGCCATTAAGTTGCATTTGTTCTGGGCCCTCTGCACTCCAGTTCAGCAGACTTAGTGAACATGTTTATGGCTTGGGAGAACAGTGTCACAGAGATGGTGCACCCTGTGATGATGCTGATCTCCACCTTGCGCCAGCTTGATGAAATTACTCCTGAAGAAACCCTAATCCTGAAGTTGCTGTAGCAATCAGTGATGAGGTCTCTGATTCTGCTTTTAAGAAGTAAGTTGGAAAAAAAATATGAAAGCTTGTAAAAACTGTGATGGATAACTGTTGGACCTAATCGTGCACAGAATAGATA
Organism: Lampris incognitus; assembly: GCF_029633865.1. Classification (NCBI taxonomy): domain Eukaryota; kingdom Metazoa; phylum Chordata; class Actinopteri; order Lampriformes; family Lampridae; genus Lampris; species Lampris incognitus. Next base: position 38,897,675 of record NC_079219.1, on the reverse strand, counting down.
ATAACAGACCTGTGTCTCATGTCGTCCTTCTCTCTCTGACCTTTCCTTTTGTCACCCTCCATCAACTTAAACAAACCTGCAAAGATAAAATATGCAAATTGACTGTTGAAAATCAACTTAATGCATTTTTTAAATGATTTTAGCCTGAGTCTTTGGAGGTAATTAGAGATCAGTCAGCTGATGTGTAAACTGAACTGTAAGCTCAGGCAATGCTGGGTCCAACTCTCTACCTCCAATGCATCTAGCTAAGCATATCTGATTGAGCAAGAAATGGGTTTCACTCTCAGTCCCTGCTCCTCTCAAGATTGAGAAATTTACATCTAGTGGAGACCTGGCAAACAGAACCAAAACACCATACCATCATTTTCAGTCCACGCTCACAGGGAAAAGGGTGTTCCCCGCTTATAATAAAAGGTGCTCTGTGTTAATGTGTCTGCAGTCTTTCACAGTTGAGAGAAGGTGATAGGTCATAAGGTGTTAATGGGCTGACAAAAGCTTCTATGTGCTCAACATACTACATACCAGTGTTCCAGTCGTTAACTCGACAGAAAGACAGAGAGGCTGAGTGCAGTGGAACATTCAGTGGGGAGAGTGTGTGTAACAGGGCAGAGGGGAAGAAAAAGATATTTCTCACAGAAGCCTAAAAGTGTCTTAATATCAAACGTGAAACATCAATAGTATGCTTAAATGACATTGTCACTTAATGTTCAAGCTCCTATTTGATGAAATAAAAACTAAATTCACAATGACAATAGACTATCATGAGAAAAAATTGGTTTTGGCCCTTCTTCTTTTCATTAATTCATTCATTCATTATCCAAGCCACTTATTGGAATTCGGGTCACGGGGATGCTGGAGCCCATCCCAGCAGTCATCGGGCAGCAGGTGGGGAGACACCCTGGAGAGGCCGCCGGGCCGACACACACAGACACACACACACACACACACACCTAGGGACTTTTTTTTTCTTTTTTTCTTTAGTACGGCCGATTCACCTGACCTACATGTCTTTGGACTGTGGGGGGAAACCAGAGCACCCAGAGGAAACCCACACAGACACTGGCAGAACATATAAATTCCACACAGAGGATGACTCGGGACGAACCCCAAGGTTGTCCAACCTTGGGGTTCGAACCCAGGACCTTCATGCTGTCAGGCAACTGCGCTAACCACTGTGTCACCATGCCACCACCCTTCTTCTCTTCTACGTTTCAAACGGTTTTGCACAGGTACATAGTGCAGCTAGCTCTTGACGATGACATTTATATATATATATATATATATATATATATATATATATATATTAAAAAAAGTTTATAAATATTTGCAAAGTGAGAATAAACAAATGTAAAAACATAGTTTGATATTGGGGAAATCTGATATATAGGTAACATATAAACCTTATAGACAGATAGCTAGACAGACAGACAGCTAGACAGACAGACAGATAGATAGATAGATAGATAGATAGATAGATAGATAGATAGATAGATAGATAGATAGATAGATAGATAGATAGATAGATAGATAGATAGATAGATAGATAGATAGATAGATAGATAGATAGATAGATAGATAGATAGATAGATAGATAGATAGATGGATAAACAGACAGACAGACAGACATACAGACAAACAGACAGACAGACAGATAGATAGATAGATAGATAGATAGATAGATAGATAGATAGATAGATAGATAGATAGATAGATAGATAGATAGATAGATAGATAGATAGATAGATAGATAGATAGATAGATAGATAGATAGATAGATAGATAGATAGATAGATAGATAGATAGATAGATGGATAAACAGACAGACAGACAGACAGACAGACAGACAGACAGACAGACAGATAGACAGATAGATAGATAGATAGATAGATAGATAGATAGATAGATAGATAGATAGATAGATAGATAGATAGATAGATAGATAGATAGATAGATAGATAGATAGACAGATAGACAGATAGACAGATAGACAGATAGATGGATAAACAGACAGACATATAGACAAATAGACAGAAAAACAGACGGACAGACAGATAGATAGACAGATAGAGAGACAGATTTAAAACAAGGTGAACACATTTTTAATTTGTCCCTAAAGTATATACAATTTTTAATGCAATCATGCATAGAATTACAGTAATATTGCCGTGCTAGTGTGAAGACAGTTAAACGCCATATGGACAAAAATATGCACAATAAAATATCAGTATAGCTGCAAGCCACATTCAGATGACAGGGTTTGTGTAAACAAAAATGCAACATTGGAATATTGTAACCCTGATATATCACTTCTCAAAGACTGTTCAAACTTCTCTGCCTCAGCTCGTGTTCAGGACGAATGTGGTGCATTAACGAGCCTTTTTAAGGTGGACTAAGATAATTGGCTTTGAACAGACAACCTCACCGCCTCCCTGACCTTATAATGTGACGGTAGGAACAACCATGAAGCGTTGTCCCTTTGTCCATGCTAACACGTGTCCCTAACAAAACAAGATGTCTTTGTGTGCTTGGAAACACTGCTGTACTAATTCACCAGTGAAACCGTGGCTCGGTTACCATAGTTACCACAGCGATGGGACAAAAGCAGACACTGTTCCTACCTTGGGGGGGCTTGTGTGGAAAAGAAAGAGACAAAAATAATGGACGTACATAAAACAGACTGCTTGTCAGCGTGTCATCTGTGTGTTTGTTTGTGCCGGTGTTGGGGTGTCCGTGGGTGCATGCATGTGTGTGTTTGTATTTCTCGACAGTATAACGAGAATTGTATTATAGTCAGCACATGAGCACGGCAAATGACAAATGAAATGTGTTCCAGTCTCTTATGGGAAAACAGGACAGACTGAAGATCACGTATACACACTTTTGGATGTGATTGAGCTGAAGTTTTGTTCCTACACTTACCCACCTTACTGTCAATGACATGCTTTTCACATTATGATATTCCTTCAAGGGTATCCGGGTAGCGTGATGGTCTATTCCATTGCCTACCAACACGGGGATCGCTGGTTCGAATCCCCGTGTTACCTCCACCTTGGTCGGGTGTCCCTACAGACACAATTGGCTGTGTCTGCGAGCGGGAGGCCGGATGGGGATATGTGCCATGGTTGCTGCACTAGCGCCTCCTCTGGTCCGTTGGGGCTCCTGTTCTGGGGGCGGAGGGACTGGGGGAATAGCGTGATCCTCCCACATGCTACGTCCCCCTGGTGAAACTCCTCACTGTCAGGTGAAAAGGAGCGGCTGGCGACTCCACTTGTATGGGAGGAGGCGTGTGGTAGTCTGCAGCCCTCCCCGGATCGGCAGAGGGGGTGGAGCAGCGACCGGGAGGGCTTGGAAGAGTGGGGTAATTGGCATAGTACAATTGGGATATACATATATATATAGTATATACACACACACATGTATATATGCATGTTTATATGTATTTATGTATGCATGCATGTTTATATGTATGTATGTATGTGTGTGTGTGTGTATATATATATATATATATATGTGTGTGTGTGTGTGTGCGTGTGTGTGTGTGTGTGTGTGTGTGTGTGTGTGTGTGTATATGTATATAGTCATTCAAAGTTAAAATCCATTGAACAGTAGTTTATGGTGACAATCATATACAGATATAGACAGACTTTACTCCAGTGTCACATTGCCTGCATAACGAAGAACCAGAATGTGTGAAAGCTGTCAGTAATTACCCATGACTAGAAGAAAGGGGACATTCAAAAAAAGAGAGATGGGAGGGATGAAGGAGAAAATGTGTAGGGTAAGTTGAAAGGGAGTGTGACAGGGAGGAAGGATGCCATGTGAAAGAGGACATTAGTAATCTCCCCATCTGTTTGTGTGAACAGAGAGGATATGCCGGCTGTTGCTCTCTTTTTTGTTGTCCATCTATCAGCATCTCTTATCTCATTGACAAAGCATGTGGTGCCCCGAAAGCTGGGCCCGGGCCTAAAGCCAGCCTGCTGAGCCTGAGAGGAGCACAGAGTCATTGATATGGGGGATTATCTCTTATTATAGTCCTGCCTCACCACCTGCACCCACCCTACTCATATCATAAGACTAGGGCTTCTGGCAAACATCTACACACACACACACACACACACACACACACACACACAAAGGCACACTACTCCTCATGAGCCAGTGTGTGGACACGCACAGCTCAAAAGCCTATCTCACAAATCAGACACCCTCTCAGATATGCCTTATCAGAAGGGTAAAAGATCCAAGTGCTGCAGAGACTGATTCTGCCGCCCTATGTACCCAACAGGAGGAGCCCTACGTGATGTTCAAAAAGTCCGACAAGCCGCTGTACGGGAACGACCGCTTTGAGGGCTACTGCATAGACCTGCTGAGAGAGCTGGCTACCATCCTGGGTTTTACGTACGAGGTGCGACTGGTTGAAGACGGGAAATATGGCGCCCAGGACGAAACCACGGGCCAGTGGAATGGCATGGTGAAGGAGCTCATGGACCATGTGAGTTGCTACAAGAGATATGATTGGAATCAGATATTCTGCTCAGATATTGTATTTAAGTGGCGTACACACACAAACACACACAAAGACACGGACAGAGAGAGAGAGGAGAGGATAGAGAGTTAATGACTCCTACTGCTATATTTGAGAGTATGAAAGTATAGTGAAAATGATGAGAACAAGTTCTGCCGTGAGTTGTTTCCCCTACAGAGCTTATTAAAACACTCACTCACTCACTAACACACACACACACACACACACACATACACACACACACAACAAAATCTGGCCTGTCCAGATCATTACGCTCAACAAACTAAGCAGGCCCCGCACAGCCAATAGTCAATATGTGACCCCATTAAGCACAGCACCCACAAAGTTGTGTCTCCCTTAACACCGGGAGACATGTCTTCCAGCATCGCCTTACTTTGATCACGCAGTGATCGACTGTCGCAGCAAATATCCTCGTGTTTCATAGGTGAAGAGACCATCCCCCATGAAATGATGCTCAGCATGGGTTTGCCCCACTTATTTGCAGGGTCCCGGCCTGACGAAGGTAGATGGTAATTGCAGTAGACAATCTTTCAGAAGAGCTGGCAGTGTGGACTCAGAGAGGGAAGAAGTTCAGCAAAACGAGGGAAGGGTGAATTGAGCTGAATAATTTGGAAACATCCTGTCAAAGGAGTTTAGCCAAATTCTCTCCGGTCTGTCCGACGCTCAGAGCCGAGTAAACTAATCCAGATTCATACCATTAAAATTAGAAGTTTTCTTTTGTTTGTGTCATTCTAATTTAAATAGACTTAGTTTTGAAAATGCTGATACACAAAGCTTGTTATGTGAAATACCCCTTACTACAGCACAGCACTGAGCATGGAGATGATTTATTCAAAAGTGATTTATTAAAACCATGGGAGGAAAAGAAATCTGAAGGAAGGAGTTGACCTTGTGGTGAATGTTTAGCATTAGACTCGTAATGCAGTGGAAGATTTATTAGCTATGAATGACACGGGTTCCCCTGCTGCATGCAGTTGCCGGACTGCCTCGACAGGTCGAGTATGCTTTTGTCTGTAGCGCACATGTTAAGGTTAACAGAACAACATGACGTTCAGTTCATTGTATATCCAAGGAGGAAAGATGTCACGTTCCAGTAGATTCTGCAGAAAAGGTGCTCTGGTTTTAATGCGGCTCGCTCTAACAAAGACAGAAATCTTACACTAGACGCTGTGTGTGACAGTGAGATCCTGCCTGGTGTGAAGGTGATTAGTGAAATTATGCATTTATTATCAGAGCAGGGCAAAGCATTATGCTTGGTTTGGTTTAGTTCAGGTTTGGGTTTGGTTTGGGTTTGGTTTGATGCAACTTAAACACTGGTACAACCAAGGCCGCCATTTTGACGGTTTACGATTTTCAAAGTTTAATGACTTTGTGAAAAAAAGGAATAAAGATAAAGACCGGCTGCTCCCTGAATGCTCCTAAAATTGCATATATTTGCATTAAAATTAGTTTTAGATCAATTGCACATGAAAAACGTTATGATAAGATCTACCTAAAACGACCCTGAGCCGTCAAAATGGCTGCTCGTAATTTGCGCGTGATCGTGCGCGTCATGTCACTATTTATGACGTGTGTACACTAGCATTCTCCAGTGCAGAGTAATAGTCTAAACCTGATTTTTGATTATTGCCAACATGTCTGGTTACAGACGCCGTTACAGACTCACCATGACTACCACCGACGCGTTGCAGTATTTACAGGCACTGGACAGTGGCAATTTTAAATTGTTTGAAAAATAGTACACTAGGAAAAATAGTTGGCCCTGTGATGGTTTGGCGGCCTGTCCAAGGTGTCTCCCTGCCTGCCGCCCAATGACTGCTGGGATAGGCTCCAGCATCCCCATGGCCCTGAGCAGGATAAGCAGTTTGGATAATGGATGGCTGGATGAATGGATGAAAAATAGTGTTAAAGTTGTTAAAAGGTTAATTTTAGTGTCAGTTAGTTTCATAACAGGCATAATAACATATGCAATGCATTAATATCTTAATTGGGTATTTATCTTGACAGAATATAGAGGTTAAAAACAGCGGTGGTCATTTTGAGCGCCCACAATCATTCTAGTAGTTTTTAAGTTCAGGTCGTTGTTTGGAACTGTTTAAATTGTTATTTTCAGTTCTTGTTTTTTTTTTTTTATATTTCACATTTTGTAGGCCTTGTTACGTTTGTTAGATGATGGATATGTGTTTTCTGTTTTGTTTTGCAGGTAATATTTTTACTTTTACAATTTTGCTATTCAGGTTTGACTCTGAAGTTTAAAATTCTTAAAAATAGTATCATAGTCATTTCCTAACAGACATACTAACATATGCGATGCATTGATATCTCAACTGGGTATTTATCTTGACAGAATATAGAGGTTAGAAAAACCGTTTAAAATGGTCGTTTTATGTAGGAGTGAAATCAGAAAAGATGGCGTGAGAAACAGAGTTGAGGGATAAGAGTCAGCAGGTAGGCCATAGAGAGAAAGGAGGCTTTTTTTTTCTTTCCTTAACCATTTTCAGACCCACTTTGAGGTGTATAAAGGCCATGTTCATTTAATGTGATTTGCTCTACATTATAATGGTGAGTCTAACTGGTGGTCTTTCCCTGCATGTTTGCTGTTGACAGAGAGCTGATCTGGCCGTGGCTCCCCTCGCCATTACATATGTGCGCGAGAAGGTCATCGACTTTTCCAAGCCCTTCATGACGCTGGGGATAAGTATACTCTACCGCAAGCCCAACGGGACCAACCCTGGGGTCTTCTCCTTCCTCAACCCCCTCTCGCCCGATATCTGGATGTATATTCTGCTGGCTTACTTGGGTGTCAGTTGTGTGCTGTTTGTCATAGCCAGGTAACATTTCACCTCCAGTGTTCACAGTTTCACCCACACAGACACATGCCACGCTGCTGTCGCTCAGCCTCGCCTATCTGACTAACAACACGGTCATCTGGGTAATTATACGATCCTCACCCTGATCACGCCACCTCACTCCAAGGAAAAGCTCACAACTCACTGGCGATGCTGACGCTAATCAGTGGTCATATGTCACAGCCCACAGTCAAAAACAAATCATTCCCCCATAATCTTTAACTCAATTAACTATAACGGCTCTCATGGATATTAGCCTATATTTCCTCAATTTAATTTGCTTATATGAATCAGTCAGCCTTGGCCCCAGTAAAATGGGAAATGGAATTTTGCAGATCAGAATTCAGAAAGCCTGCTAAGTAATTCCTGCCCTGCTTCTTTCTACATGCATACAAGTCACTGCCCTAGCTGGTGCTCAGGAGATGATATGCAGTAACGCTAACTGTATAAGCAGAGAAGCTATATCAGCCGTCTCAGTGTGTGAGCCCGAGCGAGAGAGAGAGAGAGAGAGAGAGAGAGAGAGAGAGAGAGAGAGAGAGAGAGTGAGAGAGAGAGAAAGAGAGAGAGAGAGAGAGAGAGAGAGAGAGAGAGAGAGAGAGAGAGAGAGAGAGAGAGAGAAAGAGAGAGAGAGAGAGAGAGAGAGAGAGAGTGAGAGAGAGAGAAAGAGAGTGCTTGTGCCCAATTATGGCTGTATCTGCTTGTGTGTGTGTGTGTGCGCATGTGTGCAGGCATGCACGCAAGACATGTCCTCCTTGGTGTGAACGGCTGCTGCCCCTCCGCCCACCGGCTCCTCGCTGTTCCCCGTGTCTCAGCTCTGCCTTTCCTTTTTGTTGTTTTCTTCACCTTGCTTCAAACACACGGTGTTTCCAGGTAACACTGTAGAGTTTACAACAGTGAACAACCAACTATCAGGCAGTTTAGATTTCATAAACGTTTTGATAATAATTTCTATTATGTCTGTGTTGTGCTGTGATGTCTCTCAAAGCCAGATTTGGTTTTTAAAGTGTCATCATTTGAAGTCCGAGGTGGTCCGGCAGATCACTCGGAGGATCAGACACTCATTACAGTCTCACCTGACCTAACTTTTGTCTCTCAGTATTTCACATGGATGTGGTGTTAGTTGGGCAAGAGTGTGACATGCGGGCATCCGGGTAGTCCGTTGCCACCAACACGGGGATTCGTGTTACCTCCGGTTTGGTCGGGCATCCCTACAGACATAATTGGCCGTGTCTGCGGGTGGGAAGCCGGATGTGAGTATGTGTCCGGGTCGCTGCACTAGTACCTCCTCTGGTCGGTCGAGGCACCCGTTGGGGGGGGGGCTGGGGGAATAGCGTGATTCTCCCATGCACTACGTCCCCCTGGCGAAACTCCTCACTGTCAGGTGAAAAGAAGCGGCTGGTGACTCCACGTGTATGGGAGGAGGCATGTGGTAGTCTGCAGCCCTCCCCGGATCAGCAGAGGGGGTGGAGCAGTGACAGGGCAGATCGGAAAATAGGGTATTCGGCCAAGTAGAATTGGTGAGAAAAAAAAGGTGGTGAAATTTAAAAAAAAGAAAAGAGTTTGACATGCGTTGGTAGTGTACATGATGAAAAAGTTCGGGTTGGGTAATGATGAATTGTTATCAGCGTCGATTCCTTATTGATTCCTTATCGATTCCTTATCGATTCCTTCTCAACTTTTCCTTATGTGGTCCTTCCTCATACAAAATAGTACCAAATTACTGCCCCCCAACATACTACTTGTAATGACAAAAATGTCTTGATCTGATTCTGACATTGAATATAATTGATTGTATTGATATTTTGCAACCAATACATTAACATGAATGAAAAATACAAAAATGTACATCTTCTGCTGTTTATTTTGTGTTATTTGTATAATTTAAACCCCTTTCAAATGTTTGAACTATGTTCGCATTTAAGGCAATGTGTTGTTAGGACATTCTGGGCACGTTTCATCATATGAACAACAGTGGATTGATTTGGGAAAACACATACTTTACGTTTGCCACTGTTGCAAGTTCGTACAAGTTGGCATTTGATTTATTATCTTCATCGTCTTTATCAAACTGTGGGAGGTATCGTTTCTGTATTCTGTCCCTCATACTTTTGCTTTTCCCCGGCTCCTTGGAAAGAGAACTGCCACCACATGCACACACACACACACACACACACACACACACACTAGTAGTAGCTGCCTGTCAAATGGTAAGATCACAGTTAATCACATGTACAGCAGAAGAGGAAGAAATATAGATTGAGACTGTTTGATCGCAAATGAAAAATCACGTATTTTCTTTCATAAGAAATAATCAAGAAAAAAAAAACAAGCAAACAGGGATCAATAATGGAATCGATGTGACCAACATGTTTCGATCTGGTGTAGTCTGAAAACACTGCAACCAGTTCCAATAAAAGGTACCGGGCCACATTTCTCAACCCCAGACATATTGATTAGATACTACATAAGGCAATTTTTTGTAATCAATACAACCACTTCTGTATTATATGCGTTGCTATTGTGCCTTCAATTGTTCAGATTAGTTTGAAGATGCAAGATTTAGACATCAGTGGTTCTCTGGATGCTGGCGTGACACGACGTATTGTGTTTACTTGTCTGCTCTAACTTCGCCTTTATTTAGCCTGATATTGAAACGAGAGCAATATCTTTTTTTTCCCTCCTTTTTCTCCCCAATTGTACTTGGCCAATTACCACACTCATCCGAGCCTTCCCGCTCGCTGCTCCACCCCCTCTGCCAGTCCGGGAAGGGCTGCAGACTACCACATGCCTCCTCCCATACATGTGGAGTCGCCAGCCGCTTCTTTTCACCTGACAGTGAGGAGTTTCACCAGGGGGACGTAACACATGGGAGGATCCCGCTATTCCCCCTCCCCCCCGAACAGGCGCACTGACCGACCAGAGGAGGCGCTAGTGCAGCACCAGGACACACACCCACATCCGGCTTCCCACCCACAGACACGGCCAATTGTGTCTGTCAGGACGCACGACCAAGCCGGCGGTAGTACGGGGATTCGAACCGCCATTCCCGTGTTGGTAGGCTACTGAATAGACCGCTATACTACCCGGACGCCCCATGGGCGGCATCGCTTGATCTGGTGGCTGTGGCAGATGTTTGAAGCATGTTGAAGAAAAAAGAAAAAGAAAAGTTCACGTTAACTCTAAAACTTTTGGGAAAGATCGGCCGTTTTCATAGCTGTGACCCAACAGTTTTACAGTTAATGCACCCGTTTTTTTCAAATGTTACTGGCGGTATGATCACACATGAGAAAAAAGCGACAACTGTCATCTAAGTTGGTTCAGAATATGCACCTATCTGGATTTATTATCACAATAAATAAGTCATTAGGTAAGTGTGTAAATTTCCCCCTCACTCTCTACTCCTTTTTTTCTCCTCTTCACACAGATGAAAGCCAGACTGTAGTTGCATGCGTTTACTGTGTAATCTAGCGACACAAATCTGAAATACAATATATTTAACACTGCTATGGTTATCATACTGTGCATATATATGTGTGTACTCATAACACATTTTATCTATGTATGCTTGTATTGTATTGTATTGTGTGATTGGGCGTATGGGTGAGACACTAACAGAGGAAGAAAGTGAGATAATTTTGTGCTGATCATATACATACAAAGTTCTAGAAATATATTTATCCTAAAGAGTAGCTCCACCAGTCTTAGACATTTTTAAAATTCATAAGAAGTACAACAAATGATGAACCACCTCTCCGATATCACATGGTTTTGATGGTTATTTTTGCTTCCACCTCATCAATCCCTCACTGTAATGCAACTTATGAGAAAGCTTAAAAAAGTATGCATTATATATATAAATCTCCCTCTCACCCTTTTTCAGGTGGTTTATGTCTTCCTCAATTTTGGGTCCTCTACCAGAGGCTTAGGAATTTGAGGGTTCTGCATGGTATTTTAGCTGTTCCTAAGATCACACTCTTCTGAACAGAGACCTCAGACATTGTTCCTGGAATCTGCTGGAGCCCCTCCCCCAGTTTTGGGGGTCACAATCCCTCGTGCTCCTACTACCACTGTGGGTTACTGTGGATTTCATCTTCTACATCATATCTAGTTCTTCTCTCAGCCCTTAGTCTCTTTCTTCTTGATTTTGGTGTCACTTAGGAATGCTACATCGATCACTACTGCTGTCTTCTGTTCCTTGTCAACCACCACAATCGCTGGTTAGCCAGCACCTGCTTGTCAGTCTGGAACTTGGAAGTCCCACGGGATCTTAGCTCTGCCATTCTCAACCACCTTGGGCAGTGTGTCCCATTTGGACTTGGGGACTTCATTTGTATTCAGTACAGATATTACTGTACACTATCCCAGCCACTTGGTTATGGCTTTCAGTGTATGCTTTCCCCGCTAGCATTTTACACCCTGCTACTAAGTGCTGGACTGTCTCAGGGGCACCTTTGCACAGTCTGCATCTTGGGTCTGTCTGGTGTGGTAGACCTCTGCCTCAACTGATCTGGTCCTGAGTGCCTGTTCTTGTGCTGCTATAATCAGATCCTCTGTGCTTTCCTTCGGTCCAGCCTTTTCTAGCACTGGTAGGATTTCTCAATATCAACCACATCTTCTATCTGTCGATGGTACATCCCATGGACGGGCTTGATCTTCCATGATACCTCCTCTTCTTATTCCTCCACACTCTCTGTCTTTTGCTGCCTGAGGTACTCAATCAGCAGTTCATCCTGGGGGGGGACCTCTTTCTGATGTACTTGTGGATGTTCCTTGTTTCATCCTGGATAGTGACCTTGACACTCACTAACCCTCGGCCTCCATCTTTTCGCTTATCGTACAATCTCAGGCTGCTGGACTTTAAGTGGAACCCTTTGTGCGTTGTGAGGAGTTTCTGTGTCCTGATATCTGTGGCCTTTATATCCTCCTTTGGCCAGCTTATTATTCCAGCTGGGTATCTGATGACTGGTAGGGCATATGTGTTGATGGCTTGGAAATTATTCTTCCCATTGAGCTGGCTCCTCAGAACCTGGCTCACTCTGGAGGTATTTGGCTGTAGCCGACTTCCTTGCTGCCTCCTCATGGTTTCCATTTACATGTGGAATACCCAGTTACTTGTAACCTTTATTTTTGTCTGTTATCCTGCCATCTGGTAATTCAACCACTTCAGCGCTCACCATCTTTCCTCTTTTTGCCGCACTTATCCGGTCCGAATGACATCTCAATGTCGTTGCTATAGATTCTGGTGTTTCATTTATAAAACTGCATAGGATCCTTACTAAAAGTAGACATGTGCACAAAAGCAAAAAATGGCATGTGCCATAGAGGTGCGTACAGGTGCGCACTTCTGTTAAGTTTATTTTCATACATCACAAATTTTGCGTGGGAAGTGGCGTACACCTCTTTCAGGCTCCGTTTTGTGCGTACGCAACAGCGAGTCAATGTCTCGCTCATTCCTGGCATACAGCTTAATGTCATCCATGTAGGAGATGGCTGATGCTAATTCCACTTCTGAACCTGTATCCATATCCACTCTTTGTGATAATATAATTGAGGGGGGTTCATGCCTATGCACGAGAGAAGTAGGGATAGTGCATCACCTTGGTGTTTTCTACATTTGATGGTTATCTGTGTGATTGTCTTTGAGTTGACTTCAAGTGATTTTTTTTCCCAACTGCTGCATTGAGTTCTTGATGAAGGCTATTAGCATCCCGTTGGCTTTGTATAGTGCCAAGCACTCCAGTAACCAGGTGTGGGGCATTGAATCATAGGCTTTCTTGTAGTTGATCCAGGCTGTCCTCAGTTTGGTCTGTTTAGTCTTAGAGTCTTAGAGTCTTGGGTGACTGCTCTATCAACCAGTAACTGATGCTTTTACCCTCTGGTGTTGCTCCTAATCCCTTTCTGAGTTTCATGTATGTATTGACTCATTTTCCCAATCAGCTTATCTGCTATGATGCCTGACAGGATCTTCCATGTTGTAGAGAGGCAGGTTATTGACTAGTAGTTTGAAGGTGTTGTATCCTTGTGTGATCCTTCATGATCAGTATTATTCTCCCCTTTGTTTGCCAGTCGGGCTGAGACCTTGATGTTAGGAGCTGGTCCATCTGTGTCATGAGGTGTTCATAGAGTGCTATTAGCTTCTTCAGCCGTAGGCATGAATTATGTCAGGGCCTGATGCAGTCCAGCTCTTCATGTTTGATACTCGTTGTTGGATGTCGGCCCCAGGGATGATAACTGATTCTTGTTCTGGGATATTGCTGCGGTCTGCTCTTAGGTCCACCATCCACTGGTGTTGTGACTTTTCCCATATATCCTCCCAGTATTGCTCGGTTTCTGCTCTGGCTGGTCTGATGTTTTTCCCTTGTTATTCTGCAGCTGGGAGTAAACTTTGGATGGTTCTTTTAGGAACAAGCTTTTTACTCTTTTGGCTTCTGGTTCTCTAGTGTATCTCTTCAGCCTACTGGCCAGAGCTGTGAGCCTTTGTTTGGCAGTCTCCACCAGGGCCTCACTTATGGATATCTTGCTGTACTTCTTCAAACGGAGTTTATCTTTCATCACACCTATCTGCACCTTTGTTAACTGGCTAACATATCTTCATGCTGGTTAGATCTTGGCTTCCAGCCTTCTCTTCCATGAAGAAGTACTGTTGGTGACCTGTGTTCTTAATCCTGTACCCAAGTGTCTCTAGGATTTGGGTTGCAGCGGCACATATGAGCTCATTGGTCTCTGTTATGGTGACAGTTGAGATATTGTGTTAGGCTGTGTTCACATCCACAAGCAGGCTTTGTGAAAGTACTTTGTCCCTGAGTCATAGAAGTCATGCCCAGGGGTTGCCCATCTTTAGTCTGGCTACGATTCTCATTTGAACCTCAATAGCTTCAGCTGTCATGGCTGGTAGGATTGTTTCAGCTGGTTGGTGTCTGTCCTCATATATATCTCCTGCCCACTGGGCAGCCATTCAGGGTGCTGAATTGTAGTCATGCTGTTGGAGCCTCTTCATCTTAAGTCGTGACAGAAGCTTCTGTCTATTGATGTTTGAGCATTGAGCCACTAGCCACTTCTGAGTCAGTGTGGAAGTAGGTCTTCTACTGGGCCACAGTTCTCACATTCACTTTATATAGCCTCTCCCCGGGGGTCTGCTATTATCATTCCATCAGTTCCAGGTCCTCGGCCCTTGTCCATGAATGTCTTTTTTCAGTAGCCCATTTCTTATCAGATTGCCCTGGTTCCCCAAAACCTGACACAGACCTTGTCAGTCTGGGCGATGTCCAAGCCGGTATAGCTCTTTTCATGTTACTCTCACTAATATCTGAGGTAGCTGGCTTGTATAGTATAAGGAGTCTAAGCCACGGACTCTTACTCGAGACTTGTCCCAACCTGGCTTGAACCCCCGATCTCCAGCATGGAACACCGACATTCTTACCTACTGCGCAATAATCCTCCAATCATTACCTTGCCATTCTTCGGGGAGTTAAAGTTCCTGCATCCATTGCATTTAAAACATTATCTAAGCCAATAGTGAAGCAGAGGCAACACTGAGTGTATATATTATTGCAGTTATGCAGTGATTCATGTTACCCACATTTAATTTTATTTCATCCATCAACACTATATCTCTCTACAAGATGTGTTCTTCTGTCCTCAGATCAAACTGTAGTGGGGAGCACTCAGTCCTCAGCCTTTGATGAAGGCATACTCCTAGTAAAGGCATATCTGTCATCATGCGTTCTCTCCACATAAGAACATTCACAGGAGAATGTCCACATTTTAAAGTTTTAGGTAGAATCTCTGGCAGTCCTTCTCTGGCTGTAGATATATTCTAATGGAAATCTTTTCACAATTTGTATTCTAAAATCATCTCTCAGCTTTTGATCTTCAAAAAGCATGTAAATAGGGAAAAAAATATCAATTTAATGCAATGTTTTGATCGCTTCAGATGTGAATGGAGATGTGTGAAGTATATCTATCCTCCAGACACAGATAGCCATTCCCACTCGACTGTGACATTGGCATTATCGAGCACATCATCAGTTGAATTTTCTGTACAATGACCCTGTTGCCATAAAAAAGCCTGCTATTGTTACTGCCCTTCTGGTGAGTTCCCTGCCTCCTGTCGACATTTATCGCTGCAGTGACCTTGCTCAAATTTTCTCCCTCAGCAGCATAGATGACCTGAGATAACGTAAGGGCAGTGTAATTGGATCAAAATGACAGTGAACAGGCAGCCAGTGCTACATTTGAGAGGCAGGTTAAGCTCTGTTGTCTCCTACAAACAGGATTGTTTTAGTGTTTTCTCTGTAGCAGCCAGCACCACCAGAAGCTGTCCCTGAGCTCCAGGCCCGTCTTCAGCTCGCATGCTTCAGCATTGAGCAGATGACAACTTTGCTCACCTGTGTTCCTGGCATGTACTAATTGGGTTTTGGGTACATGATATGTGGGGACCTTGCGTTAGAGACCTCTGTACATAGAATGAGGGCATCAATACCATATGTCGTAAAGGTTGCAGTTCAGATGAACTCAATTTGGCATTGCGAATAGACAAGCAAGCAAATGTGAAGCAAATTGAGTGAGAGGACACATGGATTTAAGGCCAAGGATTCTCTTAAAGTAGGAATTGGGGACATACAGAGGTCCTTGAGCTATACTTGAAAATATCCCCTAGAGTGTTGTGGGGATAGAACGGAATGCGGTGCGCTAACCATATTATAATGGCAAAGCCCATTAGTCAATGACAGGGGACAGTTATAACGCTGTCATTTTATCAATACTGCAATACATCTTCATGTAGGTTGGTATTTTACTGTACTAAACATAGTAATGCTGTATCTCAGCCAGAGGACAATGGATTAAAATCATGACATGCAACAAAATAACATTTTTATCTGTGTTATCCCCTTATACACACAATTTCACACTAGATTATCAATTTTGACTTTCAGCTCAAATAAAAGGTCTAAACTGAGATGAGTCTAAGTCTCTGTGAATATTTTTAAACGACAGCTGAAGACGTATTTATTTAATTTGGCTTTAATTAATGTCATTCTTGTTATTTTTTCCACTAAATCTCATATTTTATTATTCAGTAACACTTTATTTTAGGGGGTCAGAAATTACCTAGTAATTTCCTAGTAAAAAGGTGGTAATTATCACATAATTTCTTAGAAATAAGGTTGAAATTACCTTTTCATTTCCTAGTAATAAGGTGGTGGTTTTTACAGGTAATTTTACAGCTAACCCTAACCCTAACCCAAATTACAAGGTAATTTAAACCTTATTTCTAAGACATTAGATGATAATTACCACTGTATTACTAGGAAATTACGAGGTAATTTCCGACCCCCTAAAATAAAGTGTAAACTATTATTCTTACTGGTCTCTTTTTCATTTCACTTAAATATTTTGTCATCTACTGTGTTTTTATTGTCTAATTTTATTGTCTTTCTATTTACCCGTTTTAATGTGTTGCATTTTCACTTTTTATTTATTTATTCGTTTATTTATTTTCCCCCTTTTTTTCTCCCCAATTTCATCCAGCCAATTACCCCACTCTTCCGAGCAGTCATGGTCGCTGTTCCACCCCCCCTGCTGATCCAGGTAGGGATGCAGACTACCACATGCCTCCTCCCCGCCCTGACCAACCAGAGGAGGTGCTAGTGCAGCGACCAGGACACATACCCACATCAGGCTTCCCACCTGCAGACACGGCCAATTGTGTCTGTAGGGGCGCACGACCAAGCCGGCGGTAACACAGGGATTTGAACTGGCGATCCCTGTGTTAGTAGGCAACGGAATAGACCGCTACACTACCCGGGCGCCCCTTTACTTTTTGTTCTATTGTAAAGCACTTTAAGCTACATCTCTTGTAAGAAAAGTGCTATATAAAGAGTTTATTATTATTATTATTAAGTCTACAAAATGTACTAAAATTTGACCAGTCAAACCCTTGTGTCGGTTTAAACAACTTGAGTGAAAAAAGGTCCCTGATTTCCCGACTCAAGTAGCAACCAAGTCAGGTCAGGATGCATGATTGTAGACCAATCAGCCTTCACTAATGTAATGTCACTTTTATTCAACAGGAATAAATCGGAGAGCTCTTTGCTTGAGGAGGGTGTTGAGTGAGGGGGAGGAATGAAGCTGATGTGGTCATGATGGGAATGAACCGTTTGATCTACTGAATATTAATGCTCTTCCAAGATTATAAGGATTATTAGCTCTATTCTGAACTGACAATGAAGTTATTTTTAGACCTCATCAATTCAATTACGGAGAGAATTGCCGTTGCTACTGTATAATCATGCCCACATGAAGAGTGACTTTTGCCATATAGGTCTGATTTCTAAGGTTTGTTCAGCCATGGAATAAAAAATAAACACTCAAAAGCAGAAGGAAGACTGAGAAGAGCACTGCAAGAAATCCCTCTCTATCGTTTCCTTTATTTTGACGAATTAGTTATTCAACACTGAAAACCCAATCACATCTTTATTCAATTATTTCATTCTTATTTGCTAGTACAGTTAATGGCATAACATGGTCAACACTGACCATGATAGAATATTTGGGCAGTGTTTCCAGGCCTGACTTAAAGCCGTGTTGTCTCATTGTTGTAGACATGAATGACTAACCTCTGTTTTCTTATCCCTGTCTTCACAGGTTGGACAGCGACACTTGGTCTCTATCTGCTCTCGTTTCATTATTCAGCTATAGTAAATCTGTGTGTGTGTATGTGTGTGTCTCTGTCAATTGTCACAGGTTTAGTCCCTACGAGTGGTATAACCCCCACCCTTGCAACCCTGACTCGGATGTAGTGGAAAACAATTTCACCCTCCTAAATAGTTTCTGGTTCGGAGTTGGAGCTCTCATGCAGCAAGGTAGACGCCTCTGCCTGCCCCCACCCCTTTTAAGCACATGTCCCACTTTTTTGCTGGGGGTCAACCTTGCTCTTCACCAGGTCCATGACTATGCATGGGGGCCTCTGTGCATGTAGCTAGATGCTGACTGATAGTGTAGGTCCAAAGGAGTGGACCGAGTGCGTCTTGGGATTTGAGTGATGCGATTTGTGAACGGAGTTAGTAGAGCAAGGTGTTCCTGCATGTCCCCCTCCTCTTTGCTCCCTATTTACTCTTCCCCTACATCCTCCATTCTCTCCCCTCCTCTCTTATCCTACTTATCCCTCCTCACCCCTCCTCCAACCTGTTCACAGCTCTCTGAACTGGTAAGTATATCCATGCCAAAACAACCGAAGAGAGTAAAATGTGTGAGACTGAATGAGAACTCAGCAGTGCGCTATCTCTTAGCCTGCCTCGGTCCGGTTTTTTTTCTCCCTCTGCCAAACCAATGCCATATCTTCTCAACTAGCCGGCATCATTAGATGGGAAGCAAAATGCCTACACTGAATGACAACCTTATGAAAGGTCTTCTCTTGGCATTAAATGAGGTAATTTCCTGTAGATGAATATATGCTTTGACTGGACTGCATGTTAAGAGGTGAGATATGTTGCATTTTTGAAATTAGCAATTTGAGTTGAGTAATGGGAAATGCAACATATTTGAAAGAAAGAGCGATGACTCTAGGGTCTCGAGAGCATGGTCTCTGTGGCCTGTGTCTGCCTTGCATCCGGTCAGTGGAATGGGATACTGATAAAACTAGTTGCTATATCCGAAGGTGCCACTGCAAATATGCAGAGACCTCAGTGTTTATGAGAGAGGATTAGTAGCTGATAATGTAAGCTGTAATGTGATTGGCTGGTTGCATGCTATAAGTTACTTATCCTGCATGCTTGATAATATCCCGTAATTAGCGATGGAGTGTTTTTCTTTCTTTTTTTTTTTCTTTTTACAGGTTTTAATACTTTGTACATCGTAGATGGTAATGTTGTGTCAATATGTTAAGATCAATATATGTACAATGATTAGGTTAATATTCATTCTATCCTTTTCATTCCAAGAGAGAGCTTGCTCAGATACTGTATGACTATCGAAAACCTCATGAGTTCATGATACAGTGCGTTATTTAGATTTCTGTACAGTATGTTTCATATATATGCCACTAACTTGAATATATAGTAAGTGTTGGCTGTTTGTGAAAATGCAGCCTCTTTTGTACAATTGTTACCGGGAGGTTAAAAAGAGAGGTGTGAAGGCGCAGTCTCTGTATGTGGATGTTGAAGTAAAAAGTTGAGAAGATGTGGCTGCGGAGCTAGACTGGAGCAGCACACTGGCTGCATGACCACCACACTGGGCTACACTGTAGAGAGGCTCCCCTGCCCTGCGGGCTTGCCCCACCCCCAGAAAACTGTGGGATGTGCTGTTTGGTCATGACGTTACCTTGGGTACATGACAGTCAGCCCCGACCAGGTTCTGTTTGGGTTCAGACTCGTCTCTTTAAATGGGTCAGTCCTGAGTTTTGAGGTGGAACAGGGTAAGAAGCTGTGAGCTGGTAAAGTGTTCCACTTGAGACAAACCCTGATCTATTTGTTTGTGTGTGTGTGTGTGTGTGTGTGTGTGTGTGTGTGTGTGTGTGTGTGTGTGTGTGTGTGTGTGTGTGTGTGTGTGTGTGTGTGTGTTGAATTTTGCTTTTTTTGTGTGGTTTGATGAATGAGCAAAGTGGGTGGCTAGTGGCCAGTCAGGACGAGTTTCATGTGATGGTTGAGCCATGTCTAAAAAGTGTGGCAGGCTGGTAGCTGATGACTAGGTAAGGCCGGGTGAGGCATAAAAGAACATGGTAAGGGGGTGAGTTGGCTGTCACGTCCTTCCCTGATTGCTTGCTCTCCTAGATAACTCACTCAAGACTTTTAAGGGGGAAATTTGAGGCAAAATGAGAGCACAGATTGAGACTTTCCACAAGGCTTGTGGAGCACAGATTTCTTAACCTTCTATCTTCTGACACTTCATTGGCTTTGCCTCTTAGTGAATCCACAAAATCCCAGCTTTCAGTTGCTTAAGCTGCTTGAAGAATAGTGCTGATATAACCCAGGCCCATACCTCATACAAAAATGTTTCTACCTCATATAAATAAGCTCCCTCCATCACTCAAATCAAGTCACATGTGCTCCTCTGAGCTCTGCATAAACTCTGCATAGCACTCAAATAAAACCCCTCTCTTTATTGAAGGTTGCATGTGCTTCAGTCCACCCTAAGAGACTGATTGGAGAGATGCCAAATCATTGATATTTGACAATAATAAATGTGCATTTTAACACATGAAAAAAAAATCCATAGTGGTATTTTGTCATAATGGTGTCCCACTGAGGTCCCACTGAGGTCCAGAACACACAGTCAGCATGACTCCAACTGCCATGATAGGACTAAATCCGTATGACCAGGCCCAGCCATGAACTGCTACCCACTCTCTCCTTGTGTGTATGCGTGAGAGATCCAGGCAGTGGATGCATAGATCTTTGTCTTGCCAGGGTCTCTGGTGGTGCTCCTGTCCAGCCCAGGGCCAAATTGGGGCTCACCCCTCCTTTTGCTCCTCTTGTTCAGGCTCTGAGCTCATGCCGAAAGCCCTCTCCACCAGAATTGTAGGAGGTATCTGGTGGTTTTTCACTCTCATCATCATCTCCTCCTACACGGCTAACCTGGCGGCCTTCCTCACCGTGGAGAGGATGGAGTCACCTATCGACTCAGCTGACGACCTGGCCAAGCAGACCAAGATTGAGTACGGGGTCGTAGAGGATGGCTCCACCATGACTTTTTTCAAGGTCGGTTGCAATTGATCATTACGACACAAATCGTATGAAGAGCGTATGAATGAATCTTGTTTATTAGCCATCTAAATTTCCTGGAGTAGAGAAGAATACAGGAAAGTTTAAAGTTTATTCCAAAAATGCCTTACTTGAAAATATCAGAACATGACTGTTTTGTTTTTTTTAAATCATAAAAAAGATTTAGCTGTTTTTGTATACATTTATGTGATTCCATCAGCGAGAAAAAGTTGATGGGAGTTTTGCAAAATGTGCCAGCTAGGTTGTCTAGATTCATTGTCAAGTTCAGGTTTCCACTATAAAATGGATTTTACATTATTTAATCAGCATGATACACCTCAGCCTAATAACAGGCATGTTTCCAGCAAAGGATTTCTAAGTGCTGTAAACCCAGGGGATGTGTGATAGTGCACTGGCTCAGAGGGTTCAACAGATTCAGGTAACTGCACTTGATGAGCATGGTGCCACCAAAACAGTGCTGTAGTAAAAAGGGTCTGCTCTCATTCTTAAGGCCTTTACACACTGGGGACGTGACGAATAAACAACACAAAAATATGAAATACTCACCTGCGAATATTTCACATAAAAATTCAATTCAATTCAATTTTATTGTCATTAAAAACAATGTGCAGGCACATGTTAAAAATGAAACGAGGGCTGTGGCTTCACCAATCAGTGCAAGACAGACACAGACAAACACAGCAAACACAATATAAGATATACACACATGAAGACCAAAGCTAAAAATAAGTTAAAAGAGAGCTGGAGTACAAAATATTTAAAAATATCTACAGACATTCAGTGGGTAGCCAGGTTCAGGTGGGCAACAGCTTGTGGAAAGATGCTGTTTTTGAGCCTGGTAGTGCTCAAAAAAATATTCATACCAGCAATTTGCGACAGAAACTGGAGTTTCTGTGACATGAAATTTCTCCAGTGTCAGGAATCAGGAATATGTATTTGTCGTTTCATTCCATGCACCTGCGCACATGAAATGAAACGGAATATTGTTTCCCCGCAACCCACAGCAGTGCAACACAAAGATGAAAACACATACCCAAACTACAAGAATACATATATCAAAACTACAAAAACTACAAAACACATATATCCAACATAAATAAAAAATAAATAAATCACTGTTCAAGAGAGCGAAAGCCAGGATGACTGTCAGAACTGCCGATCTGCATGGACTAGCAGTTAGCTTAGCCTGCCCCGCTTCTGCGTACTGTCAGACCGCCCTTGGTGTTTCCTCTTCGGGCGCAGCTCCAGGCAGGGCCGTGGTCCCTGGGCCCACAGGATGCAGCAGACCAGGCTCTCCCAGCCGATCCAGTGCCAGCTCTCCCAGCCATCAAACGAAGACACAAATTTAGACACAGACATGGACACTGCGTGGATGGTACTGGGTGAGGCCGCCACAAACGTAAGTTTGCACCACCATCTTCCCACACCGGAAGCAGCGTCTTGTGTTAGTTAGGCTAGTCTATGTGCAGTCCCGAGCTAAAAAGCTACACAGAGTACCTCCCGTATTTGATTAATATGATGTTCCAAACCTGCTAAGACATCATTGCCTTGCTACCAATTCGGTTACATCCAAAAATAAAGTACATGAACTACTCACCATCCTGACAACCTACTTGTTCAGCGACGCTCCTCCACATGTTGCCCTTGAATCAATTGTCTTTATATTTTTTGTGTCCTTTGTCATACAATACAGGGTGATGAGAAACACAAACAGGTCCGCCATTTTTGTTAGGAGTTGTGACGTCTGGTCCGCAAAACGTGATTGGTTGATGCCTTTATTTGCAGTGCGAAAACTCAGAAAAATCAACCTCGTTCTGGAAAAAATTACATCACTTTTTTGCCGTTCTGTGTGAAAGTACTTGTGATAGAAACAAGTTTGAAAAAAAAAATACACTGACCTGCGAATTAATCACATGAAAAAAAAATGTCCCAGTTGGTTAAAGGCCTTTACTAAAATGTATCATGATAAAAAAAGTTGGCATCTTTTTTAAGAGAATACTACAGGAATATGCACACTTCTTTATAACTATAATACAGTACCACATGATTGATTGTAAACAAGGAATCCCTTAATATACTGAGCCAAGTTTTTTTTTTCGTGAGTTTGGTGGTTTGTTGTGTGTACCTATATATTATCTGGCTCTCCTTGAACTGAAGCCCATTCTGCTTCTGAAAAATGTTCAGACTCAACCACAACTCCTTCAGTCAATCCATCAGTAACCCGTATAGAAATGCACCATATGATAGCAGCCCCGTATTGTGCCGTGTAGCAGAGGAGAGGCAGCCTCTGTGCAGACATGCGCAGTAGCTACTTCAGCTAGCCACCTACAGCAAGTTACAGAATGCAGACATGGTAGTGAAAGCTAATCAACAAGCATAGTTATTGACACACTTCTTGGCTTTAATACTCGTTGTTACATTAAGATCATGAGTCCACACAAGACAAAAAAAACAAAAAACAATTGCTGATGACAATCTTATTATTGAGCTGGCATATGTGTGCTGTGACACATACTGCTTTTCATTAGAGCCCAGCAGTGATGTGAACTTGGGCTGCTGAACTTGGGCTAAATCTCTTAACAGCTGACGTTTCTGCATCACATGCAGATGGCCACAGTAGACACCATCACCTCCACACTTCCTCCTCAACGTTGTGAGGGTCTGAATAACATGAATTGTTGACTATAAGTTGCAGCAGAAAAAAAGAAAAAAGATCCCTTGCACTTGTTTTAATGACATTACATTCTGCAGAATAATACTCAGCGTGCACGTACGTGTGCACGTAGCACTGTGTTGTCTAGAAGGGTGAGGGGGTGAAGGCTTTGGATCTTGATTTAATTCAGATTCCTTATTTCCCTTTCCCGTTTTTAAGAAAAAATCTTAGTGCGCCTTTTTAGAGCTTCATTATCCACGACACAGATCTTTTAGTTGTTGTCCTCTGTTTGTATTCTGTGTGCATCCCTCCATCCTAATGACAGACCCTGAGACGGCTGGCAAATCTGTCCTTCAAACTGCTGCAGCACATCGTATGAACCTTCCTTTCCCCACACTTAATTTCCTTCCTGTTAATTCTGAACACACATGAGCTGAATACAGGCGTGTATCTTTTCATTTGCTTTGTGTGGAGGAGGTGTTACGATTATAGCTTCTGACGCATTTGCTTTGCTTTCCTCCAATGTGTGTGAACACATATACATGCTTTCTCCCTTTTAGACACACACACACACACACACACACACACACACACACACACACACACACACACACACACACACACAGTTTCCTCATTAGGCCACAAGGAACACTTATTTAACCCTATTTCCAAAAATAATTAACATCTAATACTCTTAATAACAATATTCCACATGCTAATAAACAATAGTTTACTGACATTTTCATAAATCCAGTATTTCTAAAGAATAACCTGCAATTAATAAGCCATTAATAGCATTACTCTATTCTTTATTACTGTTTAGCTTTTACTATTCATTGTAACACTATCACATCTTTTAATCAGCCAACAGTCGGTTCAAGCATAAAATTTTCTCTTATTGTGTTTTAAAGCATTTTTTTAAAATTTTATTTTGTCACTTTTCTTCATAATATTAATGAACTACAGTAAATGTGGTAGACCTTTTTACTCTGCTGTAGAAATATACTCTGGAGTATATGTACTCTGAGTAAATGTACTTGGAGTCCATGTCTAGTTGGAGGTCTAAGAAGGATGTGGCTGTGATGACAAGACGTATTCTGATCAGACCATCGTCATGCTCCATTGAGTCAGTGATGGGCATGCATGATAATCACTATTCAAAAGCAGAAGAAATGATAACAAGACTAAGTCAAAACCTAGCATATGTCTGGACCGTGTATGGTCAGTGTTGGAAATCGTGGTCAGTTTGTTACAGGGATCGTCAGTTGTAGTGTCTATAATGTGAATTCCTGGATATTAAATGTTCATCTGCAATGTTCTGTAGTGGTCCCAGTAATACTTATGGTTAAAGTGTACTGAAGTAGCGTATCACATGACATGGTTAAGCTACGTTCAAGTGAAAAAAAAATATTATAAAGGCGGCACAGTGGTGCAGCAGTTAGCGTGGTCGCCTCACAGCAAGAAGGTCCTGGGTTCGAGCCCCAGGGTAGTCCAACCTTGGTGGGTCGTCCTCTGTGTGAAGTTTGCATGTTCTCCCCGTGTCTGCGTGGGTTTCTTCCGGGTGCTCCGGTTTCCTCCCACAGTCCAAAGACATGTAAGTCAGGTGAATTGGCCATACTAAAATTGTCCCTAGGTATGAATGTGTGTGTGTGTGTGTGTGTGTGTGGGGGGGGCTGTGATGGCCTGGCGGCCTGTCCAAGGTGTCTCCCCGCCTGCCATCCAATGACTGCTGGGATAGGCTCCAGCATCCCCGCAACCCTGAGAGCAGGATAAGCGGTTCAGATAATGGATGAATGGACGGACGGAAAAGCTTATAAATGCAGTTGCAAGAATAATACTTTCCACTCAAATCTTGGGACGTTTGATTTGAAAGAGAACTTAATTTAATTGTATAACTATTCTAATCTGTTAACGCCCCCTCCTCTTTCATCTGTTTCTATCTGCAGATGTCTCGTTTTTCTAAGACTCACTCTGTATTGAGTGTTTTGTCAGAGTGATTGTTATTTGGGGGGCTTTAACTGTGGCCTCTCCCTCATGCCTGTCGGCGTATGGAGGCCTGGTTTCTCTCCTCCTCTGCTCCATGTCGGCATATGGAGGGCTGGTTTCTCTCCTCCACTACTCCATGTCGGCTAGTTTCTCTCCTCCTCTGCTCCATGTCGGCGTATGGAGGGCTGGTTTCTCTCCCCCTCTGCTCCATGTCGGCATATGGAGGGCTCGTTTCTCTCCTCCTTTACTCCATGTCGGCGTATGGAGGGCTGGTTTCTCTCCTCCTCTGCTCCATGTCGGCGTATGGAGGTCTGGTTTCTCTCCTCCTTTACTCCATGTTGGTGTCTGGAGGGCTGGTTTCTCTCCTCCTCTGCTCCATGTCGGCGTATGGAGGTCTGGTTTCTCTCCTCCTCTGCTCCATGTCGGCGTATGGAGGGCTGGTTTCTCTCCTCCTCTGCTCCATGTCGGCGTATGGAGGGCTGGTTTCTCTCTTCCTCTGCTCCATGTCGGCGTATGGAGGGCTGGTTTCTCTCCTCCTCTGCTCCATGTCGGCATATGGAGGGCTGGTTTCTCTCCTCCTCTGCTCCATGTCGGCATATGGAGGGCTGGTTTCTCTCCTCCTCTGCTCCAGGCTGGACTGTTACAGT
Organism: Lampris incognitus; assembly: GCF_029633865.1. Lineage (NCBI taxonomy): Eukaryota > Metazoa > Chordata > Actinopteri > Lampriformes > Lampridae > Lampris > Lampris incognitus. Next base: position 38,871,273 of record NC_079219.1, on the reverse strand, counting down.
GTGCAGCCAGATGTGGAAAGAGCAGCAGAGAGTGGCCCCGCTGGCCGGTCCAGTCTAAAATAAATTCTGCAGTTAGGGTAATTATTGACTCAGATTTGCTGTGTAAAAAAGACGTCTAGTGGCGGCTAATTATGTAAATGCCAGCATGGGAATAGTCTCTGAAGCATTGAAAAGCATCCGTCTTACTCCTCTTTACTTGGTTCAGCAACAGCAGCATTCCCTATGGTCTCGCTTTACAATAACACTGAATAATTCAATAAGCACACACACACACACACACACACACACACACACACACACACACACATCCCACAGTGTCTCTCTTGTAACCTAATAAAATCACATCTTAAGGACCCGGGCAATGCCATTATTTCACCTTGTGTGTAATCCGATACTGACTGGCATAATATGCACCAAGGAAGAGGGCCCCCGCATCTCCCCTCGGTCACAGGGCTCAGTTAGTTTGGATTAGTTTTAAGATGGGCAGAACAGCATCTCCCTAAAAAGGATTCAAAGGGAAAGTGGGCATAGCGTATTGAGGTGATTGATGAGCTTGATTTGGAGGAGTGAAGGGAATGTCACTGGAAAAATGGCAAAGAAAAAAAAAAAGAAATGGATGAAACAGTAAGATGTGACAAATTTCATTTTATAGGGGCTATGTGCAATTCTACTAGAACGACCAAGCCGGTCATTTTGACCGTTTTGGATTTTCAAAGTTTAACAACTTTGTGGAGTTTAAAAACCAGCAGTCATTTTAACCACCCATGGTCATTTTAGGTAGGAGTGAAATCCCGGTCATTCTAGTATCAGTAAAAAATTGACTATCGAAAAAAAAGACCATCTATTGTGGGGATTGGAAAAATTTGTCAATCTGTACCAATTACAAAATTATAGTTTTGCAAGTTACTGAGATTTCTGTGTGTGTGTGTGTGTGTGGGCCCTGTGTGATGGCCTGGCGGCCTGTCGAGGGTGTCTCCCTGCCTGCCGCCCAGTGACAGCTGGGATAGGCTCCAGCATCCCCGTGACCCTGAGAGCAGGATAAGTGTTTCGGATAATGGAAGGATATATATATATATATATATATATATACACACACACACACACACACACACACACACACACACACACACACACACACCAATAATTGCTTTTGAGAAGCGGCAAAAACTTTGCAACTATCTACTACTACTACTAGTACTACTACTACTGCTTTTGACTGCTCCCATTAGGGGTCGCCACAACGGCTCATCCATTTTCATTTCTAATTTTTCAAAAACGTTGCAACTATAAAAACTTAAAAAGACAGCCGAGCCTGCCATGCTACTGTTGTACAGACAAGCAGCATTGTCATTGACTATATAGCCATAGGTATTGAATAATAAATACTGTACACTGTTTCGCAACATGATTGCATCTTCACTGGACGTTTCTGTCGGATTGTGTTTGGTAACTTGCAAAATTATGATATATTAACATTAGTTTCATTTACAGACTATTGTCGCTCAAAGGGACAGGGCATATGTTTGTTGCTGTAGTTGCTATTGATCACTGATTGTGATCACTCGAGAAAAAAAATCACTGATAGTAACTTTTAAATCCTAAGGATTATCCATTAATTTAAAGGGGCAATTGGAGTCAGGTGTTTCAATCAATGGGATGGCAATCAGGTGTCAGTTCAGCAGGCCCTGCCTTTTTGAAAATAAAAATAAGGTTGGGTCTTCACTATCGAAGTCTTGTCTTCACCACACAGGTTTGCCATGCCTCAATCAAAGGGGACTTCTGAGGACCTTAGAAAAGGTTGTTGATGCTGTCCAGGCTGCAAAAGCTTAACCCCCCCCCCAGCTATTTCTAAAGAGTTTGGGGTCCAGCAGTGCACTGTTGGGCAGATGGTGTACAAATGGACGGAATTTAACACCATTGTTATTCTTCCCAGGAGTCCAACAAAAATCACTCCAAGAGCAAGGCGTATAATATTCTGTGAGGCCACGAAGGACCCCTGGGTAACATCTAAGGATTTATGTACAGGCCTCTCTTGCACTGGCTAAGGTCAGGATTCACGAGTCCGCCATCGAGAAAAAGAGCATAGCTACCCATCTAAAGTTTGCTAAAGACCCCGTGGATGAGCCAGGAGGCTAATTGGAAGAATGTTCTGTGGACGGATGAGTCCAAAAAAATGTTGTTTTTTTTTTAGTTTAAACAAGAAGCATTATGTCTGCCAAAAACCCAACACTGCATTCAAACATGGGAACCTCATCCCAACCGTGAAGCAACATCATGGTTTGGGGCTGCTTTGGAGCAGGATGGCAGAACTATGAACTCTGGATTGTACCAGCAAATTCTACAGGCGAATGTCAAGGTGTCAGTCCGTGAACTGAAGCTCGACAGAAAGTGGGTTGTGCAGCAAGACAATGACCTCAAACACATAAGTCAGTCTACCAATGAATGGTTAAAGGAGAAGAAATGTAATTTTCGGAATGGCCGAGTCAAAGTCCATACCTTAATCCAATAGAAATGTTGCGGAAGGACCTGAAGAGAGCACTTCATGCAAGGAAGCCCACCAAACATCACTGAGTCGGAGCAGTTTTTTTTCTTTTCTTTTTTTTTTATGGAGGAATGGCCCAAACTTATCCCTTCTCATGGCCAATGTGCAGGACTAATCGACTTACTAGAAAGATTTGGTTGAAGTTATCGCTGCTCAAGGCCAACAGGTTACACCAGTTACTGAAGGCTAAGCTTACATACATTTTCCAACTAATATATCTAATGTTGGATAACTTTCCTCAATAAATAAATGACAAAGCATATGTCTTGTGTTATTTGTTTAATTGGGTTCTCTTTATCTAGTTTTAGGACTTAGATGAAGATCTGATCAAAATTTTAAAAGGTTCACGAACTTTCTAACGCCACTGTGTGTGTGTGTGTTTGTGTGTATATACTACTACTACTACTACTACTACTACTTTTGGCTGCTCCCATTAGGGGTCGCCACAGCAGATCATCCGTTTCCATTTCTTTCTGTCTTCTGCATCTTCCTCTGTCACACCAGCCACCTGCATGTCCTCTCTCACCACAACTATAAACCTCCTCTGTGGCCTTCCTCTTTTCCTCTTCCCTGACAGCTCCATATTCAGCATCCTTCTCCCAATATCCTCAGCATCTCTCCTCCACACATGTCCAAGCCATCTCAATCTTGCCTCTCTTGCTTTGTCTCCAAACCGTCCAACCTGAGTGGTCCCTCTAATATAACCGTTCCTAATCCTGTCCTTCTTCGTTACTCCCAGTGAAAATCTTAGCATCTTCAACTCTGCCACCTCCAACTTTCACAATAGCTTTATTGACAGCTGATGATTGCTTATGGCATGAAACAAGCTTGTACTGTCTCATAAAGAATTTACTTGACTCACTGGATTATTTTGCTCCATATATACACTACCGTTCAAAAGTTTGGGATCACCCAAACAATTTTGTGTTTTCCATGAAAAGTCACACTTATTCACCACCATATGTTGTGAAATGAATAGAAAATATAGTCAAGACATTGACAAGGTTAGAAATAATGATTTGTATTTGAAATAAGATTTTTTTTACATCAAACTTTGCTTTCGTCAAAGAATCCTCCATTTGCAGCAATTACAGCATTGCAGACCTTTGGCATTCTAGCTGTTAATTTGTTGAGGTAATCTGGAGAAATTGCACCCCACGCTTCCAGAAGCAGCTCCCACAAGTTGGATTGGTTGGATGGGCACTTCTTGCGTACCATACGGTCAAGCTGCTCCCACAACAGCTCAATGGGGTTCAGATCTGGTGACTGCGCTGGCCACTCCATTACCGATAGAATACCAGCTGCCTGCTTCTGCTCTAAATAGTTCTTGCACAATTTGGAGGTGTGTTTAGGGTCATTGTCCTGTTGTAGGATGAAATTGGCTCCAATCAAGCGCTGTCCACTGGGTATGGCATGGCGTTGCAAAATGGAGTGATAGCCTTCCTTATTCAGAATCCCTTTTACCCTGTACAAATCTCCCACCTTACCAGCACCAAAGCAACCCCAGACCATCACATTACCTCCACCATGCTTAACAGATGGCGTCAGGCATTCTTCCAGCATCTTTTCATTTGTTCTGCGTCTCACAAACGTTCTTCTTTGTGATCCAAACACCTCAAACTTGGATTCATCCGTCCACAACACTTTTTTCCAGTCTTCCTCTGTCCAATGTCTGTGTTCTTTTGCCCATCTTAATCTTTTTCTTTTATTGGTCAGTCTCAGATATGGCTTTTTCTTTGCCACTCTGCCCTGAAGCCCAGAATCCCGCAGCCGCCTCTTCACTGTAGATGTTGACACTGGTGTTTTGCGGGTACTATTTAATGAAGATGCCAGTTGGGGACCTGTGAGGCGTCTGTTTCTCAAACTAGAGACTCTAATGTACTTATCTTCTTGCTCAGTTGTGCAACGCGGCCTCCCACTTCTTTTTCTACTCTGGTTAGAGCCTGTTTGTGCTGTCCTCTGAAGGGAGTAGTACACACCGGTGTAGGAAATCTTCAATTTCTTAGCAATTTCTCGCATGGAATAGCCTTCATTTCTAAGAACAAGAATAGACTGTCGAGTTTCAGATGAAAGTTCTCTTTTTCTGGCCATTTTGAGCGTTTAATTGACCCCACAAATGTGATGCTCCAGAAACTCAATCTGCTCAAAGGAAGGTCAGTTTTGTAGCTTCTGTAACGAGCTAAACTGTTTTCAGATGTGTGAACATGATTGCACAAGGGTTTTCTAATCATCAATTAGCCTTCTGAGCCAATGAGCAAACACATTGTACCATTAGAACACTGGAGTGATAGTTGCTTGAAATGGGCCTCTATACACCTATGTAGATATTGCACCAAAAACCAGACATTTGCAGCTAGAATAGTCATTTACCACATTAGCAATGTATAGAGTGTATTTCTTTAAAGTTAAGACTAGTTTAAAGTTATCTTCATTGAACAGTACAGTGCTTTTCCTTCAAAAATATGGACATTTCAATGTGATCCCAAACTTTTGAACGGTAGTGTATATATATATATATATATATATATATATATATATATATATATATATATATATACGTGTGTGTGTGTGTGTTTGCATACCTGAATTTTGAATACTGTTTTGTGCAATTCATTTATGGGCAACAGAACACCAGACATGTTTCAACAAGTCCACTTTAACCCATTATCTCAACCACATATTGGGAAGTGAAGACGAATGTGCATGTTAAACGTTACCATCCAAAATGTTCACTATAATCAACGGTCAGTTATGTTGCTGGTCTACTTCCTGGTTCAACTTGCAGGAATAACTAGCCTATAGTATAATGTAAGTAGTAGTAACCTTTGACTAGCTATTCATCCAGTGCAATAAAGAAGTCATAGATGATGAGAAATCAGGTACACAGTCGAAATGAAATATTAGGATTTTTGTTAAGGCTTGTGTTTGTAGTGTTCCCTAAGGCACCATTGTAAAGCCCACTGAGGCAAACTTGTAATTTGTGATAATGGGCTATACAAATAAATAGATAAAGTAGTATCTTGTGGTAGTCCAATGTCCAAAATCTCCACAGTGAAGCCAGTGAGTAAAATTACCTGTCTCGATAAAACATAATAATTCATTAAATCTAATTATATGCACAATGGCAAAAACTACAAAAGTAAGACCTTGGTTTGGAATAGAGGAATTATCCTTTAATTCCTTTGCTCTGTGGCATTTCAGTCTCAATATGTTTTTGTTTGAGTATTTTGTGTGTGAGCATGTGTATGTCCTTTTTGTGCATTTATGCCATATCCACACGTTTGTTTTTTTTCCGAATAAATTGCACAGACATTCTCACCTGAATTAACTGCAACCCTTAAATATTCTCTGATGAAATATGTCTGTTCATTCCCAATAACCTTGACACTGGCATCTCCCCCACTTGTCATATCTCCAATCCCAAATTGCTGGATTTCCATTTTATTGCTCAGTATAACAATTAAATCAAGATCCTGATGAATTTATAAGCACTGAGTCGGGAAGGAAGGAAATATAGCAATGATGAAAGTAGTATTGATTATTGTTTGTAACACCAGTGCCTTAAGCAAATGCAATTTAAGATTTAGAGTGAAAGCTTAGTTCTGACCGTCAATAAAATGTTTACCTTGCCTTGTATATTTTTGTCACATCTTAATCTACTTAAGATCTTGTCAGCAATTTTAACAATTTATGTAACATCACCCATCACACCGGATCTTCATTTAAGGCATCAACCAATTGCTCTGAAAGGCTTCCACTGTGGATCAGTGAAAGCATCTGAACCATGTTGGCATACTGACCGCAGATAAGAAAGTCTCATCTCATCTCATCTCATCATCAGCTACTTTTCCGGTGTCAGGCCATGGTGGCAGCAAGCTAAGTCGGGCACTCCAGACGTCCCTCTCCCCAGCAACGCCCTCCAGCTTTTCCTGGGGATCCCAAAGCGTTGCAAGGCCAGATTGGACATGTAGTCCCTCCAGCAATTCTGGGTCTACCCCGGGGTCTCCTCCCAGTTGGACGTACCCGGAAAGCCTCCAAAGGAAGGCGCCGAGGAGGCATCTTAATCAGATGCCTGAACCAACTCAACTGGCTCCTTTCGATGTGAAGGATCAGTGGCTCTACTCCGAGCTACCTCCAGAAATCTGAGCTCCTCAGCCTATCTCTAAAGCTGAGCCCAGACACCCTACATCGGAAACTAATTTCAGCTGCTTGTATCTGCGATCTCACCCTTTTGGTCACTACCTGAAGCTCATGACCATAGGTGAGGGTTAGAACAAAGATTGTCTGGTAAATTTAAAGCTTTGCCTATGGGCTCAGCTCCCTCTTCACCACAACGGTCTGCTACAACGTCCGCATTACTGCTGATGCTGCAACAATCCGCCTGTCAATCTCCCGCTCCATCCTATCCTCACTCGTGAACAAGACCCCGAGATACTTGAATTCCTTCACTTGAGGCAACAACTCATCCTCAACCTGGAGGGAGTAATTCACCATTTCTGTTAAAGAACCATGGCCTCAGACTTGGAGGTGCTGACTCTCATCCCAGCCATTTCACACTCAGCTGCAAACCACCCCAGTGTGCGCTGGAGGTCATGTTCTGATAAAGCCAACAAAACCACATCATCTGTGAAGGGCAGCAATACAATTCTGAGGTTCCCAAAACAGACACACTTCTCACCTTGGCTGCACCTTTAAATCTTTTTCATGAATATGACGAATAGAATCGGAGACAAGGGACAACCTTGGCGGAGTCCGACACCCACCAAAAACGGGTTTGACTTTGTGCCGAGAATGAGGACACAGCTCTCACTTTGGTTATACAAGGACTGGATGGCTTATAGCAACTGCCCCGGTACCCCATACTCCCGCAGTACCCCCCACAGAATGCCCAGGGGTACACGGTCATAAGCCTTCTCCAAGTTCGCGAAACACATGCAGTCTGGCTGGTCAAACTCCCCTGCCCCCCTCAGCACTTCCACAAAGGTAAAGAGCTGGTCTGCTGCTCCACAGCCAGGACGGAATCCACATTGTTCCTCCTGGATCCGAGGTTCAGCCATCAGTTGGACTCTGCTTTCCAGCACCCTAGAGTAGACATACCCAGGGAGTCTGAGCACTGTGATGCCCCAATAATTGGAGCACACCCCCCGGTCCCCCTTTTTTTTTTTAGATAAGAAAGTTTGAAACTTAAAGTTCACTTTGATTTTATGGGGGGGGGGGGCATTTAAAGACTTTTAACAAGGCAGTTAAAGGTGAGAAAGTGGAATATTAATTTATAAACTAATTTTTGAGGGTCAAAAATAACCTCAGGCATATTTTTAGAGCCTTTTATTGTATATCTGCCCTCGTCCTTTTGTGGTCACATTTCTAAACAAATATTTATTCCACTGTACTTAAGTCAGGATTCTGAACTCACTGTAGGATTAAAACTGCACAACTTCAGTTAACAAATTACATTTGTGGTTGTATTTCTTTCATTGCTGGGCCTTTCTGCTACTGTTCAACATGGCTGGTCATGCAACCTTATTTGTTTGTCTCACCAACTGTGTTAGTTTAAGTCAAGTCAAGTCAATGTTATTTGTATAGCCCAATACCACAAATTACAAATTTGCTTCAGTGGGCTAAGGGCAGTTATTGTCCATCCTGCTTTGTTTTGATCTTATGCTGTGTGATACAGTGCTGCTTGTTTTGTTTTGTTTTGTTTTGTTTTTTAACTTTGTTCTGTAAGGTGTCATCAGGTGCTCTGAACGGTGCCCAAAATAAAAAATATATATATATATATATATATAAATTATTATTATTATTATTATTATTGAGTACTTACATTTGGGTACTTGCTGATACCGGGTACCAATATGAGTATTTAATAATACCACTACAGATATAACGGTGACTTTGTAAACATGGCTTATTAAATATGCAACATAATGCTGTTGCTGACATTTTAACATTCAACTTTGTGTTGTCCTGAACAAATATGGCACTGCCACACATTTCACTTAACTGTAACCTGTAGGACACATTCAGTGGCTTTCCGTACCACACAGCTGGAGCAGAACAACTGAAGTGCTATGCTGTCATTAGTGCCAGGCATGGAAGCGGTAGGGCGGGTCTTCACACTGTGTTGCGTGTGGTTGTGTGCCAGCTGTGTTTTCTGAGAAGATTCCTGTGTACATATTGAGTTTTGCCAAGCGATAATGCAATTGGTTATGCGGGGTGTGTAAGTGTAGGCTATATCAACTCGTGCTGAAGTCTACTACTACTACTTTCGGCTGCTCCCGTTAGGGGTCGCCACAGCGGATCATTCGTTTCCATTTCTTCCTGTCTTCTGCATCTTCCTCTGTCACATCAGCCACCTGCATGTCTTCCCTCACCACATCCATAAACCTCCTCTTTGGCCTTCCTCTTTTCCTCTTCCCTGGCAGCTCCATATTCAGCATCCTTCTCCCAATATACTCAGCATCTCTCCTCCACACATGTCCAAGCCATCTCAATCTTGCCTCTCTTGCTTTGTCTCCAAACCGTCCAACCTGAGTGGTCCCTCTAATATAATCGTTCCTAATCCTGTCCTTCTTCATTACTCCCAGTGAAAATCTTAGCATCTTCAACTCTGCCACCTCCAGCTCCACCTCCTGTCTTTTCGTCAGTGCCACTGTCTCCAAACCATATAACATAGCTGGTCTCACAACCATCTTGTAAACTTTCCCTTTAACTCTTGCTGGTACCCTTCTGTCGCAAATCACTCCTGACACACTTCTCCACCCACTCCACCCTGCCTGCACTCTCTTTTTCACCTCTCTACTGCACTCCCCGTTACTTTGGACAGTTGACCCCAAGTATTTAAACTCAAATGCCTTTGTCACCTCCACTCCTTGCATCCTGACCATTCCACTGTCCTCTCTCTCATTCACGCATAGGTATTCCGTCTTGCTCCTACTGACTTTCATTCCTCTTCTCTCCAGTGCATACCTCCACCTCTCCAGGCTCTCCTCAACCTGCACCCTACTCTCGCTACAGATCACAATGTCATCCGCGAACACCATCGTCCATGGAGACTCCTGCCTGATCTTGTCCGTCAACCTGTCCATCACCATTAGAAACAAGAAAGGGCTCAGAGCCGATCCTTGATGTAATCCCACCTCCACCTTGAACCCATCTGTCATTCCAACCGCACACCTCACCATTGTCACACTTCCCTCATACGTATCCTGCACCACTCCTACATACTTCTCTGCAACTCCTGACTTCCTCATACAATACCACACCTCCTCTCTCGGCACCTTGTCATAAGCTTTCTCTAAATCTACAAAGACACAATGCAACTCTTTCTGGCCTTCTCTATACTTCTCAATCAACATTCTCAAAGCAAACATCGCATCTGTGGTGCTCTTTCGTGGCATGAAACCATACTGCTGCTCGCTGATCATCACCTCTCCTCTTAACCTAGCTTCTATTACTCTTTCCCAAATCTTCATGCTGTGGCTGATCAACTTTATACCTCTGTAGTTGTTACAGTTCTGCACATCGCCCTTGTTCTTGAAAATCGGTACCAGTATGCTTCTTCTCCACTCCTCAGGCATCCTCTCACTTTCCAGGATTGCGTTAAACAATCTAGTTAAAAACTCCACTGCCATCTCTCCTAAACATCTCCATGCCTCCACAGGTATGTCATCAGGACCAACTGCCTTTCCACTCTTCATCCTCTTCATAGCTGCCCTCACTTCCTCCTTGCTAATCAACTGAACTTCCTGATTCACTATCCCTACATCATCCAACCTTCTCTCTCTCTCATTTTCTTCATTCATCAGCCCCGCAAAGCACTCCTTCCACCTTCTCAGCACACTCTCCTAGCTTGTCAGCACACTTCCATCTCTATGCTTGATCGCCCTAACTTGCTGCACATCCTTTGCAGCTTGGTCCCTCTGTCTAGCCAATCGGTAAAAGTCCTTTTCTCCTTCCTTACTGTCTAACATGCAATACAACTCACCATATGCCTTTTCCTTTGCCTTTGCTGCCTCTCTCTTTGCTTTAAGCTGCATCTCCTTGTACTCCTGTCTACTTTCTTCATCTCTCTTACTATCCCACTTCTTCTTTACCAACCTTTTCCTCTGTATAATTTGCTGTACTTCCTCATTCCACCACCAAGTCTCCTTGTCTTCCTTCCTCTGTCCTGATGACACACCAAGTACCTTCCTAGCTGTCTCCCTCACTATTTCTGCAGTGGTTGTCCAGCCATCTGGCAACTCTTCACTACCACCCAGTGCCTGTCTTAACTCCTGCCTGAACTCCACACAACAGTCTTCCTTCTTCAACTTCCACCATTTGATCTTCGGCTGTGTCTTCACTCGCTTCCTCTTCTTGGTCTCCAAAGTCATCCTACAGACCACCATCCGATGCTGCCTAGCTACGTTCTCCCCTGTCACCACCTTGCAGTCTCCAATCCCTTTTAGATCGCGCCTTCTACATAAGATATAGTCCACCTGTGTGCACTTTCCTCCACTCTTGTACGTCACCCTGTGTTCCTCCCTCTTCTTGAAATATATATTCACCACAGCCATTTCCATCCTTTTCGCAAAATCGACCACCATCTGTCCTTCCACATTTCTCTTCTTGACTCCATACCTTCCCATCACCTCCTCATCATCTCTGTTCCCTTCACCAACATGTCCATTGAAGTCCGCTCCAATCACCACTCTCTCCTCCTTGGGTACCCTCTCCACCATGTCGTCCAACTCACTCCAGAATTCTTCTTTTTCATCCATCTCACACCCAACTTGCGGGGCATATGCGCTGATAACATTCAGCAATAAACCTTCAATTTCCAGCTTCATACTTATCACTCTGTCTGACACTCTCTTCACCTCCAGCACGCTCTTGACATACTCTTCCTTCAGAATTACCCCTACCCCATTACTCCTCCCATTCACACCATGGTAGAAGAGTTTGAACCCACCTCCGATACTCCTGGCCTTACTCCCCTTCCACCTGGTCTCTTGCACACACAGTATGCCTACCGTTCTTCTTTCCATCCTGTCAGCCAGCTCTCTCCCTTTACCAGTCATAGTGCCAACATTCAAAGTTCCAACTCTCACCTCCACATGCCTACCCTTCCTCCTCTCTAGCTGCCTCTGGACATGCTTTCCCCCTCTCCTTCTCCTTCGCCCAACAGTAGCATAGTTTCCACCGACACCCTGCTGGTTAACAGTACCGGTATGTAAGTCTTATTTATGATCCGCATATTTGATTTGGCAAAGATTTTACGCCGGATGCCCTTCCTGACGCAACCCTCCCCATTTGTCCGGGCTTGGGACCGGCACTAAGGATGCACTGGCTTGTGCATCCTCAGTGGCTGGGTTATCAACTGGTGCTGAAGTATTTAACTAAATCACTTTAACTACAGGATCATGGATACACATCGATTTGATTGATTTATTTTAATGTGCAAAAAAACAAAAAAACAAAACAAAACACAAGGCTGCATTGCTCCTTTGCAGTCTCCTGTACAATGAGGTATTATTTTAATGATTTTTAAACAATTGTACTCGTTTTATTAATCAGTTATGTAGTTGTTACCTGTATAAGCAGGAGTGAAACAGAAAACACGGCTGGCATGCAACCACACGCAACACACACACAGCGTAGGTTCCGTTTGTGTCCTGTTTTAGCACATTGAAATGAATTATCCAGCAGATGGCAGCATCCTGAAGATACGTCAAAGAACGTAGGCTGCGTAACAGCGTGGGATCGTGGGTAGCTTTGTATTTGCGAGATGTTTTGCAAGCTATGTGGCTCTTTGAGGAATGGTCTTACTCATAAGTGGCTCTCCTAAGAAAGTTAGTGAGCACCGCTGGGCCGTAGGGGGGGAAAAACCCTGCTCCGCCCCACCCACACGACGCGCCGCATCCATGCTTGGACTGTCTGCACTCATCCGAGTTACACACGCGGGGAACTTGGTCGTTTCTCGCCCCGTGTGGACGAATGGCACGTCGACGTGTTCGTCTGCTTCTCGGCCGTCTCTCTGGGGCTATAGTGTAACGTGCATGGATAAGTAGACACGTTGGTCCTTGACTAACGGGTCCGACCCTTTAGTCGCCTGGTTAACGTTGTCGCTTGCGGAGTGGGATACACGGGTTCGCGTCCCGGCTGTGGCGATTCCCGGACTGCCCCCCGAATTCGCTACAGTGTCTTCCTCTTCCTGTATGAATGGTGAAAAATGGCGCTGCTCACTTTCCCCAATTTCAGCGGGAATTGTCTAGTCCAGGGGTGGCTAACCATGTGCCACGGAGAGCCATGTGTATGCAGGTTTTAATTCCAGCCGGACTCGACACCAGGTGATTTCACTGATACATTCCTCCTCTTTGGTAGAAGGGTTGCTAATCAGTGAAATCACTTGGTTTTGAGTCGGGTTGGAATGAAACCATGGAGAGCCATGGCACATGGTTAGCCACCGCTGGTCTAGTCCGAGTATCGGGTGCGGCTGTATCGGAGTAGTCTTTACAAGTATCCAAAGGAGTTGAATCAAGTGCAACTGGACTTGGTATATATCCGTGAAGACGTTTCGCCTCTCATCCAAGAGGCTTCCTCAGTTCGTGCCTTTCTGACTAGACCAAGCTAGTCTGACTGGCTGGTGATGAGACTCAGAATTTATCCTCTTTGGAGTCGTTATCGGAGCTATTGATATGCGTGGCTCCCCTGTGCTCCGATGTCCAACGGCGCCCGTCGCCATCGGAGCTATTGATTTGCATTTGTTTAGCAGCGACGGTCGTTGGGGTGTTAGTTTCGACTTCATTGTTCAGTGGTCATGACAGTCGTTGGAGCCGTTAGTGACCAACTGTTGTTCTTGGAGGCTAGGCTTCCTGAGTCTCCTGGGTAGAGATGAAAGGACGGCATTGTAAGTGGGAGATAGGTGGTGTCGCACACCTCCTCCTCTGTTGAGGGATGGTTTTTCCAGTTTCGCATAGATGGCTTCCTTCACCCCTCTTTCAAACCATCTATCTTCTCTGTCCAAAATGTGCACGTTGCTGCCCTCGAAAGAGTGTGTCTTCTCCTTTAGGTGTAGATAGACTGCTGAGTCTTGTCCTGAGGAGTTTGGCCTTCTGTGTTGGGCCATCCGTTTGTGTAGAGGTTGTTTGGTTTCTCCTATGTATAGGTCAGTGCAATCCTCATTGCATTGTATGGCATACACCAGATTGCTTTTCCGGGCGTGTGGTACATGATCTTTGGGATGAATCAGTCTTTGTCAGAGTGTGTTGCTGGGTTTGAAGTATACCAGGATGCGGTGTTTGTTGAAAATTCCCCTGAGTTTCTTGGAGACCCCAGAAACATACGGGATGACTGTGCTATTCCTTCTGTTCCCTTTCTCCTCATCGCTCACCTGGTTGGTCTTTTTGGAACATGTTGCAGTTTTCACAAAGGTCCAACTGGGGTAGCCGCAGGTTTTTAAAGCTCCCCTCAGGTGTTTGTGTTCTTTTCGTTGGGCCTGAGTGCTGCTGGGCACATTGTCAGCTCTGTGTTGCAAAGTCCTGATGACACTCAGTTTGTGTTCCCGCGGGTGATGTGAGTCGAAAAGTAGATATTGGTCTGTGTGTGTAGGTTTCCTGTAAACCCCAATGTGGAGGCTCCTGTCTTCCCCAATGTGGACGTCACAGTCCAAGAAGGGCAAACTGTTGTTCTTTATGTCTTCCCTTGTGAACTTAATGTTCTTTTCCACTGAGTTGATGTGTTTGGTAAATGCTTGCACCTCCTGTGTTTGGATTTTGACCCTTGTGTCGTCCACATATCTCAACCAGTGGCTTGGAGGTGTTCCTCTGAAGGAGTTCAGGGCCCTGTGTTCTACCTCTTCCATATATAAGCTGGCCACAATGGGCGATACTGGTGAGCCCATTGCACAGTCGTGTTTCTGTCTGTAAAACTGGCCCCTGAATTGGAGAGTGTCGTCCAGTAGCAAACGTTGCCTCACAGTTTCCAAAGCCTCCATCGTTGGGATGCAGGTGAATAATGAGGTCACGTCGTAGGATACCATGGTTTCATCTGGTTCCAGTTTTACGCCTTGGACCTTGTCCACGAAGTCATTGGAGTTTTGGATATGGTGAGGTGTTTCGCCCACTAAAGGGGTCAAGATGTTGGCTATATGTTTGGCAATGTTGTACGTGACCGAGTTTATGCTGCTGATGATGGGCCTGAGGGGGGGGGGGGGTTCCATCTTAATGGATCTTAGGGAGTCCATATATGCATGGAATGTTATCTTGTGGGTAGAGACGGTGGTATTGTATCCGATCAATGGTTCCTCCTTTCTGTAGTTTCTGTAGGTACTCTATTATTCTCCTCTTGTAACCACTAGTAGAATCGCGTCTCAGAGGTTCATAGGTGTCGGTGTCGCTGAGTAATGATGTGATCTTGGCATGGTAGTCTGTTGTGTTGCGGATAACCGTGCATCATAGTGATGTTTTCTTCCTTGCTCAGGGCTGTCACAGCTTCCTTTCCTCCATGGTTAGGTTGGAAGGAGGGAGTTTCGCATTGGACAGAGCTGCTGATACCTTTAACCTAAGCTCTTCCGCCTCGGTTTCCGTTAGCTTGTTTTTCCTTATGGCTGATTCTGTGGATGTGATGAGGTCAACTATAGGTAGTTGTTTGGGTGTCATGGCAAAGTTCAGTCCTTTGGCTTAGACCTCCTTCTCTGATTGTGAAAGTACCTTGTCCGACAGATTCTTGATCCATCTGTTCTGCGTTCCGTTTTGTGTGGGATGTTCTGTCTTTTGGTAAGTATATCTGCTTGGCTAGTGTTGCTGGTTCGTCGCTGTAAGTTTTGAAACTTCCTTGTCTGCCTTTCTTTGGTGTTGTGGTGTTGAGATAGTTGGGCTTTCTTGGTGAAATCAGTGATCCTCTCCAAGACTCCACCAGGCAAGTGGGATGTTAGTTGCTGGAGTAGTTGGTCAGATTTCTCCTTCAGCCCTTCAATAGTCAAATGGACCTGTTTCACTCTTTCATTCAGGAGTTGATTCTGTGCCTTCTCCATGATCCTGTCTGCTCTACGTCCTTTCATTGTGGTACACAGGCGCAGGCTAGTGGGTATGAGCCTGTGTTGTCTGCATCTCAGATTGAATCGCAAGTGGTTTCTGTAGTCTGCAATATTCCGAGCCATCCTTTCATATTCCTTCACCATTTTAAGGGTGTCAGACCCAAATTGTTCCACAACATGTCTTTACAAGTATGAGTACATGAGGAACGGTATCGGATGGATACCCGGTACGTGTTGCGTCTTGGGCATTTTATTCATTAGTACACAGGGCCAAGTGCATCATCTGTGTGCATACACAGCTGTCGTGATCAGAATGTGAGTGTGCAAACTATTTAATGACTTTCTTACTTTGGACTTTGTTTGTTGTTACAATCAAAATATAAGTGCAGTGTAGACCTGTTGTTACCAATACGCACATTGGTCAAACACGTCTTTTGAAAAGGCCCATTACACATCAGTCTATCTCATGGAAAGCCTTCTTTTAATATTGGAGAAAAAAACATAGATTTAGGACTAAATAATTATAAATATAAAAGGCCAACATATAAATATTGCATAATGATATATAGATTGTTTTAGACTTTTCCAGAATAAATATAGTTTAAAGTGAGGAAGAAGTGCATTTGGTAGTTCAGGTGAAGCCAATGAGACCCCCCCCCCTCCCCATAATAAATTATTTTCTTTTTTGTCAGATCATTAAAAAATCCTTTGCATCGGTTATTTGTGCAGATGAACATGGAGAAGTATGAGTTAACTGGCTCTATCTAAGCACAGTTCAGCCTTGCATAACTGCAGCCGCATGATGAGACTTTATTAGCGCGGTAGTATAACATCTTTGATCAGAAAGTGCTGTTGTCAGAGCTGCCACACAGGTTAATATTATTACACCCTCATGTCATTTCTCACTACAGCATTTTGATATCTTAACTTAGTTGGCATGTCTTAATGTAAACACAGTTCCTCATCAGCTCTGTTCAAATTCTTTAAAGTATGTATTTTCTCTCTCTCTCTCTCTCTCTCTCTCTCTCTCTCTCTCTCTCTCTCTCTCTCTCTCTCTCTCTCACACATGGCACTCAAAATCATCTGTTTTTTATGGTTTTTTCTGAAGTGTTAAGTTTGCTTGTATAAGGTGCTCTGGCTCTTGCATTCAAACTCAGGGACTAGTGGTATTTTACCATCACTGCACATGTGTGCAAAGAAAAAAACAAATGGTGGTTTAGAAGGTTTCTTGAATCTGGTATTTATTTTTCTGGGGCAATTCCTGTGAGACCAAATTTAAAGAGAAAGTTAAGAGAATGTTTTGCATGATTCCCCACTGAGCTTGTTTACATGGAAACCAATCATCTGATTACTGGGAGTAATTGCTCAAAGGCAATATTCAAGAGGTAATAAACCTTTATTAAATTTTTGAACCCAAAAGATTAAAGAATTATAGCTTTTACTTGGGTTACGAAAAAAAAAAAGGATTTCTCTGGTGATGAATTCACATCAAATGAAACCACATCATGCAGACGCTTTTAGGGGAAAACATCTGTGTGTTTTTTTTCCTTCTTTTCTTCTCTTATGGGTAAAAAACACATCATGGTGAACTCCCTCCCCCATTTGCTGATTTGCTGATATCATATGGGGGCACCAATGAGGCTGAGGCACATGTGATATAGGTGGTCTAACGTGCCAGAGCCCACATAACCTGAGGTGTTCAGAAAGGTAACCCTCTGGTTTTACCCTCTGGGTGGACTTGTAAGAAGCCAGGAAGAAATGGTCTACTACAACACTGAAACCTTCAGTCTAACCCCTTTATAGGGGTGTAGATGTAGAGGACAGTAATGGAGGTGTCCACGTATAAAGGATATAAAGGGTGTAGATGTACAGGACAGTGATGGAGGTGTCTGTGTATAAAGGATGTAAAGGGTATAGATGTAGAGGACAGTGATGGTGGTGTCCATGTATAAAGGATATAAAGGGTGTAGATGTGGAGGACAGTGATGGAGGTGTCCAATAATATAAAGGGTGTAGATGTAGAGGACAGTATGGTGGTGTCCATGTATAAAGGATATAAAGGGTGTAGATGTGGAGGACAGTGATGGAGGTGTCCATGTATAAAGGATATAAAGGGTGTAGATGTAGAGGACAGTGATGGAGGTGTCAATGTATAAAGGATATAAAGGGTGTAGATGTAGAGGACAGTGATGGTGGTGTCCAAGTATAAAGGATATAAAGGGGTGTAGATGTAGATGTAGAGGACAGTGATGGTGGTGTATAAAGGATATAAAGAGGTGTAGATGTAGAGGACAGTGATGATGGTGTCCATGTATAAAGGATATAAAGGGGTGTAGATGTAGAGGGCAATGAGGGTGGTGTCTTTTTCATGACATATCATTTTATTCTGTGATTGCTGTGTAGTTGCCTTGGTTTTAGGAGTATTTGCTGCTCTGTTTTGTTTTCTGTAAAGCAAATCCTCTTTAGAAAAGTGGCGTATAGAAGAAGTTATCATCATCAGTACAATATCTAGCTTTTCTGAAGGATGGATGGATGGATGGAGAGATGGACAGACAAACAGACAACATCTGGAAAAGCTCATGTAATTTTGCTCATTGTGCATGGCATTCTACTCTAACAGGATGTCTCCTTGCCTATACCACTGCCACCACAGTGTAACTTCCCCCTTAAAGAATAAATAAATAAACTGCAGAATTTGGTGCAGAATTTCCTTTTTTTTTGCCGCTTCTGTTTAGTGTCAACAAAGTGCGGCAAACAAAGCATAATCTATCAATTTTGGTGTTAGCAAGGGTTTAAAAAAAGAGAAGTTGTTTGTATTGACAGAATTGTGCGCACCCCCCCCCCCCCGCTATGTGGATCCTTTTGATTGCAGCCCTTTGAAAATATGCAAAACACTTTGGCAAGCAAGGCGTCTTGACAAGCGTAACAATGGAGAATGTGTTAGTAGGAGGGGGACTCTGGGGGATGCTTCATTTCACTTGTCCACCTGCTTACAGAATCCCTCATCTCTCCCAGGATGGCCATCCAAGGCCCTGCACACACACATGCTCTCTCTCTCTCTCTCTCTCTCTCTCTCTCTCTCTCTCTCTCTCTCTCTCTCTCTCTCTCTCTCTCTCTCTCTCTCTCTCTCTCTCTCTCTCTCTCTCTCTCTCTCTCTCTCTCTCTCTCTCATTCTCTCTCTCCCTCTCTCTCTCATTCTCTCTCTCTCTCTCACTCACACACACACGTAAAAATGTTGAATAGACAGTGCAAATATTAGAGAATGATACATGGGCATGTATGTGCACATACTTTGAAAATGCCGTACTATACTTTATACTATACTATATTAATGTATTATATGATATAATGTAATATTTCCTCATTAAGTTCTTAATTATTTTGAGTAAACATACAGGATAATGGAATTCAATTAGAAAAATCCTGACATGTTGTAAAAGCAGGGCACAGTTTAGACCCTGACTAACATCTTTCTTTTTTATGAAATGTTCCATTTGGAGGTATACACCTTAAGTTGAGTTAAGGAAGATGGTGGCGCGAATTCACGTTTGCAGCGGCTCACCCAGTACCAGTGTGGCATAGGCCGCGGAACCAGTATGGCCAGTAGGGCCGTGGCCATATCTACTTTGGCGTGCATCAAACATAAACGTGTAAAAATTCAAATCGCAAATACGTTACATTCTTAATGTATTGCGCTTTTGCGTGCTTCCCGGGCTAATTTCCACTAGCTGTAAGCCTACGTACAGTACGTAGCCTATCACAGGCAACAAACTTTGTTTCCTAATGATTGATTGGTTATTTGTGTCACGTGAGCTTAGTGTCACACGGACGTGAATTTCACAGAACAAAATACCAGCGCTCTATGTAAGTAGACTAACTGCTAGTGTGTTCACTAAACTTTAAGCAATAGTAATGTTAACATGAATGATAAAGTGTCGAAAAATAACTAATTTCTTCGGGTCAAAGTTAACCAAGGTAGCTGAGACAACCACCGTCACTCCAGCCCACAATGAGCCCTCTGAGGAACCAGAAGTAGAATGTCTAACTGTCGCTGCTCCAACTAGCCCCTCTGCCACTACCCTCAACATTATGAGCCTGTCGCCAGATGTACACAGGCTGTTGAAATTGTTTTATACAATTCCCGTGTCAACTGCCAGCGCCGAGAGGTCTTTCTCAACCCTTCGTCGTATGAAGACTTATCTAAGGTCAACAATGACTCAAAGGAGACTCAATGACTTGATGTGCAGCCACACACACAGGGATGCTTTGGCCAATGTGGATGATCTCGCCATTGCCAGTGACTTCATCCAGCACAACGAGAGACGGAGGAACTTCTCTGGGACGGTTTAAGACAGGGTGGTGAGCGTTGACATTTTTTAATCCTATGCAACTGGACTTGACGTGTCAAATGATTTATGCTTTCTAATCATACTGATTATACTATTTGATTGTGACTCAAGTGTAGGCTATAATCAGGACAAATAAAAACAGCATTAATAAATAAAGTTATGCGTTACGAGTGTGGCTTGGGGGGGGGGGCGTCACGTCATTCTTGGCCCTACCATTTCGAAATGCGTTCCGCGGCCTATGCGGTGTGGGAAGATGGTGGCATGAACTTATGTTTAGTGCGGCCTCACCCAGTACCGACCATCCAGTGTCTTTGTCCACATCTGCGTCTCAGTCTGTGTCTCTG
Source organism: Lampris incognitus (assembly GCF_029633865.1). Classification (NCBI taxonomy): domain Eukaryota; kingdom Metazoa; phylum Chordata; class Actinopteri; order Lampriformes; family Lampridae; genus Lampris; species Lampris incognitus. Next base: position 38,851,023 of record NC_079219.1, on the reverse strand, counting down.
TTTGAGGCTGGGAGAGCTGGCACTGGATCGGCGAGGAGAGCTTGGTCTGCTGCATCCTGTGGGCCCAGGGACCACGGCCCTGCCTGGAGCTGCACCCGAAGAGAAAACACTGAGGGCGGTCTGACAGGACGCGGAAGCGGGGCAGGCTAAGCTAAGCTAACTGCTAGCCCATGCAGACTGGAGGTTCCAATAACACCGAGGGCGGTCTGGCGGTGGCCTCGCCTAGCATTGACTGTGTTTTTGGTGTTGTCGTATGAAGTGTGAGGAGGTGTGTCGAAGGTGTCTGGCTGGGAGAGCTGGCATTGGGTCGGCTGGGGGAGCCTGGTCTGCTGCGTCCGGTGGGCCCATGGACCATGTCACTGCCTGGAGCTGCGTTCAAGGAGGAAACACAGAGGGCTGTCTGACAGGACATGGAAGCGGGGCAGGCTAAGCTAACTGCTAGCCCATGCAGACTGGCAGGTCCGATAGTCATCCTGGCTTTCGCTCTCTTGGACAGTGAATTTTTATTTCATTTTATTTTATTTTGTATATGTTGGATATATTTGTTTTTGTAGTGTTTTTTTTTTGTAGCTTGGATATACCTATGTGTTCTTGTAGTTGGGATGTGTTTTTGTCTTTGTGGTGCACTGCTGTGGGCTGGGGGAAACGATATTTCGTTTCATTTCATGTGCGCAGGTGCATGGAATGAAATGACAAATAAATGTTCCTGATTCCTGAAGTGTACAGATCCATTTCCACATCACGGGAGGTTATTGTTGAATGAAGGTGAGGATTGGGCCCTCTAACAGTAGGGGTACTTTTCTCACACAATTATAACTGAGACAGAAGCTAACACTAACTGATCCACATGACACTAACTTTATAGCCCATAATCAGCCTAATCACTGTTCCCAACACTTGCCCACATGGCAATAATATTTGCATATTGCATCCCTGAAAGATTCGATCAAAGCATGAAAGTCACAGATGGAGACTGACAGTAAGCTTCTTTTTTTATATGTTTGGATGCTTGAATAATGTGTTTTGTTTTGTTTTATTTTTGTTTTTGTTTTTTTGTGTGTTTTGTCAGTTGACGAAGTGGGAATGTACAGTATTAAGTGAAACACAGGAGAGCAAGCGCTTCATCCTCACTGGGATAGTACATGTGATTCCAGAAATGGAGGGATTGACCTCCTAAGTATCTTTTGGAAGAGAAAAGTGAACTGCCATGTTCATCAAGTTATAAGTGCTTTCGAATCTGAGAATATTTGCGGTGAAGCTAACAAACGTGTAGCATCTTCATCCCAGGATAGTTTAGTAGTCTGCCATAAGCCAGATGAATGGCGTGGGCGTGGATGACTGGCGCTGGGATGATTACCATTCTTGCACAGTTTTGTTTCTTGATCCACAAGGTCCTGGATGCCAGTATTGGTTTGATTTGTTATTTTACTGACTTTGCCATCTTAGCCAGAAAAAAAGACCCATTATTCCATGTGAGCTGTTAGCTGATGTGTTTCAACAATTGCAGACCAAGACACCTCCATTAACAACTATTAGCTTACTTTCAGTCCGAAATTTAACTTCTCACTGAATTCTCTCACAAGCTGTTTGACAGAGCCTGGAAGGGTTTTCTGTCAATCCGAGGTTAACATTTGGTTATTTGATTGGATTTGAACACTTATTTTTTCTTTTTTTTTGTTGCACAAAATACAAACTGAGAATAATGCTGATATGAAATCTATGAATGTCTTAAGTGAGCTTGACGGAACAGCATAGTTCTTTGGTTTTGGGTCTCTGAGGCTTTGTTGGCCCTCCGGTTTCTGACCCATGTTCACCTCCTATAGAACCACAGGGATCAGGAAGATTTATTTCAGGAATCAGGAACATTTATTTTTCATTTCATTCCATGTACCTGCGCACATGAAATGAAACAAAACATTGTTTCCCCCAGCCCACAGCAGTGCAACACAAAGACAAAACACATCCAAACTACAAGAATACACATATCCAAACTGCAAAAAAACTGCAAAAACATAACCAATATATAAAACAATAAAATAAATAAAATTCACTGTCCCAAGAGAGCGAACGCAAGGATGACTATTAGAACTGCCGGTCTGCATGGGCTAGCAGTTAGCTTAGCCTGCCCCACTTCCGCATCCTGTCAGACCGCCCGCGGCATTTCCTCCTCAGGCGCAGCGCCAAGCAGGGCCGCGGTCCCTGGGCCCACCGGTCGCAGCAGACCAGGCTCCCCCAGCTGATCCAACACCAGCTCCTCCAGCCAGACACCCTCAACACAGGGAGGTGAAGCAGGTCCTGCTCATGGCCTTAACAGATCATCCCCACCAATTATCTAAAAGTAAATGACACAGGGTGTGAAATAGTCATATTAGCACAAACACACCTGATTTGGCATTCAGTTGCAGCCTACACTGGGTTTCCACAGTCTAAAATGGTGATTCAGTTCAAGCCTAAATCAGCCAAATCAAAGTGTTGACTATAATGCAATCCAGATGATCAAAATTATTAAGTGAAGAGGGAATACGGTAAATGGTATTCATCCATCCATCCATTACCCAAGCCGCTTATCCGAATTCGGGTCGTGGGATGACTGCCGCCCAATGACTGCTGGGATAGGCTCCAGCATGCCGTGACCCGAGTTCGGATAAGCGGCTTGGTAAATGGTATTGTCACTTAAATTTGGATGTGAGTGAGCTCATATCAGGATTCATGCACACACACACACACACACACACACACACACACACACACACACACACACACACACAGCTATTTATTGGCTGTTTTCTCCTCATGGCATCATCCCACTGCCCAACTGACTGTTAGCTTGCTTTGAATCTCATGATAAGTCGTTGTTTATCTGCAAGATATGTCTTTGTTTAAAAAGTAATTGAGTCATACTTAGCTTCACAATCGACTGCAATCCTCTGGACAGATGTGGAGACATGAGCAGACTGTATAGCGCTGCTAAGCGTGGGCCACTTCAGAACGATCAAAGGATTAGGCCTAGCATTTGGTTCTAATCAGCCCTCGCTTCCAGCAGACACTTTGAACCGCACGCCTCTGAAGAGAAGACACAATCCGTAATAGAGGAAAATATATAAAAAGTTTATCACAGGTGATGAGTTGAGAGGGTCAGACCGCAAATAGACTCCTTTTTTTTTTTACGTGTTTATCTGCCAATCTAATGTTCTGCAGAAAATAAGCAGCGGTGGTGTCCTGACATCCTGATTCGGCTCATGGAAACAAAACTGATTTGACATACGGATGACATAGAGCATTTTAGACGTGGTTTCCATTTCGTTTTGACAGCTATTCATTTTCTCCACCCACTGCGTTTTTTGCTTTTTTCCAAAAATCTCTCCTATATGGTTTGACTAATCAGCTCTGGATCCCTTTATGGAGCCTGTGGCTGACGGTAGCCCACCTCGTCTGTGTGCATGAACAGGAGTGTAGGTGGTTATCTGGCTCGCCGTGTATTCACAGCCACCGCTCAGGCCTTATCAGCAGTCTGTAGCTTGCATGCTCAATCGCCTGATTTGTCAAGGGTGACTCCGAAAGATTCTGATAGGCACTTCGCAAATCACCCAGTTGATCTAAAATATCGACCAGCCACAAAAAGTCATTACACACTATAATGGTGGGCAGGACCTTGAAGATTTAACTTAATTAGGTTTCAAATGGCTTCAAAAATGCCTTCAAATCTGGTCCCTTTGAGAGTAATGCACCCCTTTGGATTTTTTCATTGAGATTACAGGTGTAGAAAGCGAAGCATACCAACAACTGACGACACAGCTTCTGCTACTGCTCGCTGGCGGCAGCATCACAGATGACCAGTCATACAAAATCCCACCACTGCTATCAGTTAGCACCGTAATCCTTTTTCAAAATGGGCTTTCTTCCTACAGTGCTATCAGCAGTACACAAATCATGTTTTAGTGACATACCTGACATGTTTACCTTAAAATTCAGCAAATAATGGAATGTAATATTTGCTCAAGGTACCGCTAGATAAGAACAAATTGCCGTTATCTGGGGGAGTGGCATGCATGCTGTGCTTGTCTTTGTTTCATCCTGCAACACACAAGCGAAGCCGAGCCGAGCTGCCTCAAAAATATGAGCTCGGGGTGACTTTGTTTTTTCCTTTCCCCTGCAATGGAGTGAGGTTATAATTTCTTATTAACCCTTGAAGGCAAATGCAGGTGTTCTTGCTGACAGTGTCGTCCTGTGTCTCCTGATAGAAAACCAAGATCTCCACATATGACAAGATGTGGGAGTTTATGAGCAGTCGCAGGCACACGGTGATGGTGAAGAATGTCGAGGAGGGCATCCATCGCGTGCTCACCTCCGACTACGCTTTCCTCATGGAGTCTACCACCATCGAGTTTGTCACCCAGCGCAACTGCAATCTCACCCAGATCGGAGGCCTCATTGACTCCAAAGCTTATGGTGTGGGCACCCCCATGGGTATGTATGTATGCAATCATCCTAGCAAACCAAGCAGCTTCAGTGTAGTCCCAGCCCTGATACTACACATAACAATGTCTACCTTATATTTATGTTCAAGACAAGTGGATGTATGCTTAAAATTCACAAAACATTCCGGGGGCGGGGGGGCGTCCGGGTAGTGTAGCGGTCTATTCCGTTGCCTACCAACATGAGGATTGCTCAAATCCACGTGTTACCTCCGGCTTGGTCGGGCGTCCCTACAGACACAACTGGCCATGTCTGCGGGTGGGAAGCCAGATGTGGTATGTTTCCTGGTTGCTGCGCTTCGCCCCCTCTGCTCAGTTGGGGTGCCTGTTTGGGGGGAGGGGGAACTGGGGTAAATAGCATGATCCTTCCACGTGCTACGTCCCCCTGGTGAAACTCCTCACCGTCAGGTGAAAAGAAGCGGCTGGTGACTCCACATGTATCGGAGGAGGCATGTGGTAGTCTGCAGCCCTCCCCAGATTGGCAGAGGGGGTGGAGCAGCGACCGGGATGGCTCAGAAGGGTGGGTTAATTGGTCAAGTACAACTGGGGAGAAAAAGGGGGAAACCTTCCCCCCTAAAAAAGAAACACAAAACAATAGAAAATAAATTCACAAAACATGTATTTAAGTTGCCAGATGTTATTTACACAAGTGTATATCAAGGAACAGATTCAGTGTTCTATGAACTGCATGACAGCAATGTTAGCTGTGAACAAGACTGTCCTCTCTGATAATGTTGTCTTCATTGGTTGTAACCCATATGAAGAGATTATGTGTCGAGGGATATGTGGAAGTGGAGACCCTAGGGCAGACTAGAGAATAATGTGGCATCAATAAAGGATTGAATAATAAGGGTAGCACATTGCATGCTATGTGCAGAGGTGCAACATTTGATTATGGAGCATAACGGCAGATTTTTATAATCCTGTTACACACACACAGCCTTCGGCAACTGCAAATAAAAAAGGAAAAAAATCTCAGGTTAAGTACCTGAGTTATGAGAGAGAATCACTCAGAGAATAGACTGGGAGGCAACTTAACACAATGACCCCGTGCAAAATCTACGCTTATCTCAAATGGTCTCCTTTTATGGGACTTGTACAATAGTGGATTCAGTGTTTATGCCTCTTGAGAAGTGAGGGTGTTAAACCAAATTCATGCTCTCTGTATGCCGATCTAATGAAAATACACTCACCGGCCACTTTATTAGGCGCACCTGTCCAACTGCTCGTTAACGCAAATTTCTAATCAGCCAATCACATGGCAGCAACTCAATGCATTTAGGCATGTAGACATGGTCAAGACGATCTGCTGCAGTTCAAACCGAGCATCAGAATGGGGAAGAAAGGTGATTTAAGTGACTTTGAACGTGGCATGGTTGTTGGTGCCAGACGGGCTGGTCTGAGTATTTCAGAAACTGCTGATCTACTGGGATTTTCACGCACAACCATCTCTAGGGTTTACAGAGAATGGTCCGAAAAAGAGAAAATATCCAGTGAGCGGCAGTTCTGTGGGCAAAAATGCCTTGTTGATGCCAGAGGTCAGAGGAGAATGGCCAGACTGGTTCGAGCTGATAGAAAGGCAACAGTAACTCAAATAACCACTCATTACAACCGAGGTATGCAGAAGAGCATCTCTGAACGCACAACACGTCGAACCTTGAGGCAGATGGGCTACAGCAGCAGAAGACCACACCGGGTGCCACTCCTGTCAGCTAAGAACAGGAAACTGAGGCTACAATTCGCACAGGCTCACCAAAATTGGACAATAGAAGATTGGAAAAACGTTGCCTGGTCTGATGAGTCTCGATTTCTGCTGCGACATTCGGATGGTAGGGTCAGAATTTGGCGTCAACAACATGAAAGCATGGATCCATCCTGCCTTGTTTCAACGGTTCAGGCTGGTGGTGGTTGTGTAATGATGTGGGGGATATTTTCTTGGCACACTTTGGGCCCCTTAGTACCAATTGAGCATCGTGTCAACGCCACAGCCTACCTGAGTATTGTTGCTGACCATGTCCATCCCTTTATGACCACAGTGTTCCCATCTTCTGATGGCTACTTTCAGCAGGATAACGCGCCATGTCATAAAGCTCGAATCATCTCAGACTGGTTTCTTGAACATGACAATGAGTTCACTGTACTCAAATGGCCTCCACAGTCACCAGATCTCAATCCAATAGAGCACCTTTGGGATGGGGTGGACTGGAAGATTCGCGTCATGGATGTGCAGCCGACAAATCTGCAGCAACTGCGTGATGCTATCATGTCAATATGGACCAAACTCTCTGAGGAATGTTTCCAGTACCTTGTTGAATCTATGCCACGAAGGATTAAGGCAGTTCTGAAGGCAAAAGGGGGTCCAACCCGGTACTAGCAAGGTGTACCTAATAAAGTGGCCAGTGAGTGTAATTCCACACACTGGATACTTGAAAGATGGGTCCTGTTGAGAATCCTCAATTTTTTTATTTTTTGCCCCTTTTTCTCCCCCATTATACTTGGCCAATTAGCCCACTCTTTGTCCCGGCCACTACTCCACCCCCTCTGCCGATCTGGGGAGGGCTGCAGACTACCACATGCCTCCTCCGATACATGTGGAGTCACCAGCTGCTTCTTTTCACCTAACAGTGAGGAGTTTCACCAGGGGGATGTAGCATGTGGGAGGATCTCACTATTACCCCCAGTTCCCCCTCTCGCCTGACCAGAGGAGGCGCTAGTGCAGCGACCAGGGCACATACCCATATCCGGCTTCCCACCCGCAGACACGGCCAATTGTGTCTGTCGGGACGCCCGACAGAGCCGGCGGTAACACGGGGATTCAAACCGCTGATCCCTGTGTTGGTAGGAAACTGAATAGACCGCCATGCTACCTGGACAGCCAATAATTATCATATTCAAAATGATTCTGCCTAAAGATAATGTACACAAAACTCAAGATATAAAGCTGTATCATTGCCCTGCAAAAATCAGATCATATCCTTTGTGACCCCCCGGACTGGCATGAATGGTACCTCTGGATGTGTATGGCCCATTGGTCAGTGGGAGGAGGTTGTGTGGGGAGTCTTATTGCTGTATGTGGGGAACAGTGGAGCAGGGTTGTGTTTGCTCCATGTGATTGCTGTTTCAGACTGATTTGTTCCTTGTGCATTTTTGATGTGTGTGTTTGTGTATTTCTGCATGTGAGCCTTTGTGTGTGTGTGTGTGTGTGTGTGTGTGTGTGTGTGTGTGTGTGTGTGTGTGTGTGCATTTGCGTGCATATGTGTGCTTCTGTGTCAGCATGGGTGTTTGCAGGTGACTTGATGCACGGCAGATAAAATGCATCACCCTGTTTACTGTGTGCCAGTTGTTTGTGTTTTCTATGATTGTGTATGCAAATGCAAATATGTTGTTATGCACGGGGTGCATGTGTGTGCAGGTAGGTGTGAAAAAGGGAGAGAGGAGGAGATTGAAGGAAATGAGAGAAGTGTGTGCTCATCTCAAGCAGGTTGTGTGCAGCACACAGACTGTCCGAACTGAAAAAGGGCTGTGTTTAGCATCATTACTCCCCCGTGGCCTATTCACATATGGTCAGTACACGACATTTAAATTGCTGATCCTACCCTTTTAGTACCTTTTACCATATGCAGCCTGTATTCCCCTATAGCGGAGCCATTTAGAGTATATCTCATTGACTTCAAAAGACAGTAATTGTCAGGCTGCATTAGTACCTGGATCTTGACAGCAGCGCACCACTCGCCTCCTGTAGTCCCTTCTGGCAGCTCTCTGAGCTCTGGAATGGACGGAGCTCACCTCCACCTACTAGCCATAGCTCATGGTAATGGAATGTTTACTGCATCAAACCCTCCACTGGCGCGAGCCCTGTTGACTCTCGGTACTGCACTTATGATGGTCCAGTGATTCCTTTTTTAAAATATGTATCACGGGAATTGATTTGGGTACTTTATTTATAACAATTCTTGCAGTATTTAAAAGTTTGTGCTTTTTTTCCTCAGGAGCTTTACTGACTCTGTTGCTTGTAAACACCAGAGTGCATATATATATATATATATATATATATATATAGTGTGTGTGTGTGTGTGTATGTGTGTATATATATGTATATAAAAGGGCGATGTGCAGAGCTGTAGCAACTACAGAGGTATAAAGTTGATCAGCCACAGCATGAACATATGGGAAAGAGTAATAGAAGCTAGGTTAAGAGGAGAGGTGATGATTAGCGAGCAGCAGTATGGTTTCATGCCACGAAAGAGCACCACAGATGTGATGTTTGCTTTGAGAATGTTGATTGAGAAGTATAGAGAAGGCCAGAAAGAGTTGCATTGTGTCTTTGTAGATTTAGAGAAAGCATATGACAGGGTGCCAAGAGAGGAGGTGTGGGATTGTATGAGGAAGCCGGGAGTTGCAGAGAGGTATGTAGGAGTGGTGCAGGATATGTATGAGGGAAGTGTGACAATGGTGAGGTGTGTGGTTGGAATGACAGATGGGTTCAAGGTGGAGGTGGGATTACATCAAGGATCAGCTCTGAGCCCTTTCTTGTTTGCAATGGTGATGGACAGGTTGACAGACAAGAACAGGCAGGAATGTCTGTGGACAATGATGTTTGCGGATGACATTGAGACCTGTAGCGAGAGTAAGGTGCAGGTTGAGGAGAGCCTGGAGAGGTGGAGGTATGCACTGGAGAGAAGAGGAATGACAGTCAGTAGGAGCAAGATGGAATACCTATGCGTGAATGAGAGGGAGGAGTAGAGGTGACGAAGGCATATGAGTTTAAATACTTGGGGTCAACTGTCCAAAGTAACGGGGAGTGCAGAAGAGAGGTGAAGAAGAGAGTGCAGGCAGGGTGGAGTGGGTGGAGAAGAGTGTCAGGAGTGATTTGTGACAGAAGGGTACCAGCAAGCATTAAAGGGAAGGTTTACAGGATGGTTTGGAGACAGTGGCACTGACAAAAAGACAGGAGGCGGAGCTGGAGGTGGCAGAGGTGAAGATGCTAAGATTTTCCTTAGGAGTGATGAAGAAGGACAGGATAAGGAATGATTATATTAGAGGGACAGCTCAGGTTGGACGGTTTGGAGACAAAGCAAGAGAGACAAGATTGAGATGGCTTGGACGTGTGTGGAGGACAGATGCTGGGTATATTGGGAGAAGGATGCTGAAGATGGAGCTGCCAGGGAACAGGAAAAGAGGAAGGCCATAGAAGAGGTTTATGGATGTGGTGAGGGAGGACATGCAGGTGGCTGATGTGACAGAGGAAAAGGACAGGAAGAGATGGAAACGGATGATCCGCTGTGGTGACCCCTAATGGAAGCAGCCAAAAGTAGTAGTAGTAGTAGTATACTGTGTGTGTGTGTGTGCGTGTGTATATATACATATATATATATATATAAAACATTACATTACAGTCATTTAGCTGATGCCTTTATCCAAAGCGACTTACAATAAGTGCATTTAACGTAGGAAATCAGGAGAACTACTAGTCATCAGAGGTCATAAGCACATCCTCCCTCTAAACCAGCATCTAAGAGCAAAACCAGTGTTACAGTAAAAGCACAAGAAAGAGATTAAATGAGTGAATACAATAAGTGCTAAGAACAAGTAACAGGGTAGTAGTTCTTGAAGAGGTGAGTTTTCAACCTGCGGTGAAAGATGGGCAGTGACTCCGCTGTCCTGACATCAGTGGGGAGTTTATTCCACCACTGTGGGGCCAGGACAGAAAAGAGCTGTGACCGGGTCGATCGGCAGCAGGGGCCTCTGCGCGACGGGGCAACCAGGCATCCCGAGGCAGCAGAGCAAAGTGGTCGGGTGGGGGTGTACGGCTTGACCATGGCCTGGAGATAGGAGGAGCTGTTCTTTTCACTGCCCTGTATACTAGCACCAGAGTCTTAAACTGGATGCGAGCAGCTACTGGGAGCCAGTGTAGGGACATGAGAAGGGGAGTTGTGTGTGTGTGTGTGTGTGTATATATATATATATATATGTGTGTGTGTGTGTGTGCATGTGTGTGTGTGTGTGTGTGTGTGTGTGTGTGTGTGTGTGTGTGTGTGTGTGTTTGTTTGTGAGGATTGTGTTTTGTTATGCCACTAATGGATGCTTGTTTTAGTGTCTGAAGACACACTGACACCGCGTATAAATTAGGTGGAGCTATATAAGCAGAAAGCTGGGATCAGCCTTCCTCTTCAACCAAAATAATTCAGGAGAAAGCTGACGTCAGACGTCCCTCCCTACCAGCTCTTATGAGATCATCTGGTTCCCACATTGTCATTATCTCACTCTGCAGTTCCTGTGATGGCTGTCATCCAGCATTTGGCTTTACAAGTGAAAGTACAAATTAGGCAATCTTGTGTTTTAACCAGATGTCTGGTAATGTTGTGTGTGCCTGTGCTGACTAGCTCTTTTAAGGAAAATTATGGTCAGGGGCATGTATTTTATAACTTCCATTCATGGCCATCACAGGGCAAACAGAGTTAACAAAACTAAATCAGAGTTAACAAAACTATCATTAAAAAAAAATCTACTGACTAGAATGAGGTGCAAGGACCGCTTGTCTTAGTATTGAAAAAGTGTATATTGACCGGCTCTCACAGATAAGGCTGAATCATTGGGATTTCCTGCAATTGCACCTCCTGTCTGGTCTTCATGCTGTTACTGTAAAGTTGTTTTTGTGGTACAGTGCTAGCTAGGTCTGGACAGACATGTCACCCAAATGTCACAAGACGTCACTCCGACAGTCCTCAGAAATAATAATTATATTTAGCAATATTATAATTATTATTTTGATGGATATTTCATATGATACATGTATTTAAAAGACAGATCAAGTTTTTTAAACCTTGGTCTCATTTTCATAGTGTTTGCCTTTGTGCATATCAGTAATGATGTCATTTTACTCACCAGCTTCATTGTGGAGATCTTGGACTCCATTATTTGTGTTTATATATTCATGTGTATCCTGATATGCTACATTGACGTGTACTTCCATGAGGTCTCTTCCTTAGTGAGGTGATAGAGTGACGTTATAGACAGTGCCATGTTACCCAACATCTGCCTCAGGTTTCATGTACCTCCACACACTGCAAGCTTGTGACTACACTGTGACTTCCTCTGCCACTCCTGCGTCCCTGCAGGCTCTCTGTTTTTCTTCCTCCTCGCCTCCCTTTTAACACTATCAATCTTCATTTAGCTTCATTAGGCTGCATTAATCATATGCAGTAGCGTGGAGTGCCTGTGTAGCATGTCAGCGTGCTGCTCTGCTCCCAGTTGTTGATTGCTGCTCATAAGGGAGGTTCAAGAGTAAAGTCCTCACTGGAGTTCTGGGAGATGGAGCATCTCCGCAGCCATGACCAGCTACTGCAGCAGAATGATAACCACCCCCCCATTCTCACACACACACACACACACACACACACAATAAACACATAAACAGCCCTTGTCTGTTTGTCAGGATTCAGAAGATGGAGGAGGAGGTGTAGGTACAGAGCAAGAGGAAATCAGGCAGCAACATGGCACAGCAGTATTAAGCCTTAAAGAACGTGTGTGCTCAGGATCACCATGATATCTGGATCATAACACCAGACAAGAGACTTGAGGTTTATAAAATGGCATTCCAGTGTATCTGATTCCCCAGCATCATTTACACGCATCTGTTTGATTTGTGCCATGTATATCCCTAGATGTAACATGCAAAACAAATTACTAGTGCTACAAAACAGAGAGCATAATCTCTCTTGGCAAACTAAAAATACACGTACTTAGGGTACTAAGCATTGCACCACATTTGAATTTCTAGGATTTTTCCATACGAGAGACAATGCATTAGGGATCGGTGTGCTATTACTCTGCTTTGATCTGGCTGATTACAGCTATGTGTCTTATTCTGGATGTAGCGTGGCCTGTCACATCCCTCTTTCCTCTTCCCTCAATTGGAGGATTAAGCGCCTCTCTTATGGGTACACATGCTGTGAAAGCCTGTTTCCAGCTCTCAAATTAACATATTCTGTTTATCACTGACAAACACAACATAGCCAAACCTCCCCACATCACTCACCCAGCCAGATCCAGGAGAAGTGTCTCACTCATCCCTCGCAAGGCTGCTGCAGACGACACCAGCAGTGAGCCTCCTTCAATAGCCCAGTGGTGTAATGTTGCACCACCACAGCATCACAGAAGCCTGACAAAACCAACAGATGACAAGCATCATCTGAAAATCTCACATATAAAACATACAGTATCTACAGGGTAAACAGTTTACAATGGGGTTTTCCAGATAAGTACACATATACCTTCATTTATTTGATTTCTCTTATGTAAATGTGAGTTTTTTAGCACTAGCCAGACGTGGCTATCACAATGTGATATCAGGTCTTTGCTATATCTGAGAATACTTGTACTCAATTCCTTCCATTATATTATAGACAAGGTCTTTTCATCCATTCTGATACAGCGGTGTTGGCAGGGTATCAAGGCTGCCTGTTTCTTTAGCTAAGCAAATTGGTTATCTGACACTCTTTGGCTGTCGTTCCACGACATGGAAATGAATATAAAAGCAGAGCATTTTCACATTGCTATCTCCATGGTAATAGATGGTGGTTGACTTGGGCTGTCTGGCTGTTCAGAAATAGAAGTTTCCAGAGCGTCTGGGTAGCATGGCGGTCTATTCCGTTGCCTACCAACATGGGGGATTGGCAGTTCAAATCCCCATGTTACCTCCAGCTTGGTTGGGCGTCCCTACAGACACAATTCGCCTTGTCCGTGGGTGAGAAGCTGGATGTTGGTATGTGCCTTGGTCACTGCACTAGTGCCTCCTTTGGTCAGTCGGGGGTCCTGTTCAGGGGGGAGGGGGAACTGGGGGGAACAGTGTGATCCTCCCATGTGCTACAGCCCCCTGGTGAAACTCCTCACTGTCAGGTGAGAAGAAGTGGCTGGCGACTCCACATGTATCGGAGGAGGCATGTGGTAGTCTGCAGCCCTCCCCGGATCAGCAGAGGGGGTGAAGTAGAGATCGGGGCAGCTCGGGAGAGTGGGGTAATTGGCCAAATACAATTGGGGAGAAAAAGGGGGGAAAATCCCCAAAAAAAAAAAAAGAAATAGAAGTTTCCAACACCAGAAGTCCTTGGGCAGAGATGAAGGACAGAGCAGATCTAAGGTAGATGAACGGCACGTGACTTAAGCAGTACTGCCAAAGCGAGTAACAGCCACAAGCTTCATTACTGGAAGCAATGCCACTTATCATTTCCACTGCTAAAGGTCTTCAGGGTTCACTACACAATAAATTACCAAACTGGTTCTATTGCACACATCAAATGAACGCAACACACAGTCTGCTCTAGTTCTGGCAACTTTATTTTCTTACCCGGTACAAATCGTTTTTCTTGTTTTTGCATAGACAAAATTCAGGATGCAGCACAGTAAATGACCTCGCCATGCAGTTTTTTTCCCCACTATCTATTCACAGCTTCCTTCCCTTTTTCATCTGAACTACTGCATTATTGCTGCGTAATAATATTTTAAAACAAACAAGATTATTTCCCTTTACAAATACAATGCAGTCTCCATACTGGCATTATAAAAGCAGATTAATAGAAATGGATGCCAATATGTATTTATAAAAATGTAAATATTGTTTTGCTTCATTACTTTGGAATAGTTCATGATTCCAGATCGCAACACCCTCCCCCACTAAAAAAAATAAAATGTTGCCATAACATTTTCTTTTTACTCAACAACATAACTAGCAATAAACTTTCGACATACAACAAATAACATTACATCACAGGGGAAGGTGAATGCTTGTATACAGTTTCTTTGCACAGACTACATTAACATTTTCTCTTCTTCAAGCTACAATGACATTAATACAAATATATACATCTCTATAATCTTCTTGTCTTTAGAGGTTTATTGTCTGCAGGTATGCTGCCCCCCCCAACATCCTGTAATGGCATCTGGAAACTACCATATGCACCTCATGTTAATATAGCTTCACATCTTTTTTTTATGCCATATGCACAGTACCAATTGAGTCCTCTTTCAGTTTGATATTAGTATATTTTAACACTTCAATAAATCAATAAATCGTTATTCCTTTAAAACTGGTGTTGGTGTCTTAGTACTGTATTATATCACCTTAAAACTAAGCATAAAATTGAATTGTAACCAATATAAATTCTAACATCATCATCATCAACGGTCACTCAGGGTCGAGTATGACCGTTCTCCCTCTTGGTCTTCAGGTGGGTGTAGAGGCCGATCCTGAAGCTGCATAATGGGAGGACGCCTGTGCATGACAGCTTTTTACGTGGAGTGGCTGATGTGCCTGCAGCCACCACACAGTCCTTGGCAGGGAGTGGCCAGAGTCCAATGGCATGGAGAACCAAGATGATTGAGGACCACTCTCTGTTGCAGTCTTCATCCGTTTTCACTGTTGTTGTGACCTGGAGACATCTTCCGCCAGTTCCGCTGTTGAAGTCTTTGTTGGATAGCGCTTCATCTGGAACCTCCCTCTTGACCTATCCACCTTGAGAGACCCTACTAGGAGCAAAGCTCCGGATGGTGTAGCTCTTGGGATTATTGGTACACGCATGCTTCTCCAACACGGCAAGGTGGCGATCCAGGAGAAGAAACTCCAACATACTACTGTGCTGTTACTTGTAAATAGCTTAACTATTAGGAATCAAAGGATACTGGTTCCAGAAGACAGGGTCATTTCTTGTCAAGGGAGGTCTTCTCAGCTTTACCTCTCCATCATCCACGATACAGGAAAAGAAACTCCAACATACTACTGTGCTGTAACTTGTAAATAGCTTAACTATTATGAATCAAAGGATACTGGTTCCAGAAGACAGGGTCATTTCTTGTCAAGGGAGGTCTTCTTGGCTTTACCTCGCCATCATCCACGATACAGGAAAAGAAACTCCAACATACTACTGTTCTGTAACTTGTAAATAGCTTAACTATTATGAATAAAAGGATACTGGTTCCAGAAGAGAGGGTCATTTCTTGTCAAGGGAGATCTTCTCGGCTTTACCTCTCCGAAATCCAAACTACATACCCTCCAGTCACTGGCTGGAACGTGGGCTGGCCTAACTGGTCATATGTGTAGATGCGCCTCTACCTTAGCCTTCCAGTTGCCATCTGAACCTCTTCCAACCCTGATTCCGCCCCCTCTACACAACATTCGTCATGTGCTGTTTCCTCTTCAGGTTCCTCAGGATTTTCTTCCAGCTCCGGTCCCTCCTCAGGATGCTTTTCTTCCCTGGGGTAAAATTATCTTACTTCCAAGTTTAGACGGCTTCCTGCTTGTCTTGTGGTCCACAAGCTGTACTCATCCTCGCTTGAACTTTCAGAGTCTGCATGGTAAGTATTTTGTTTTGTTTTCACATTTCTTGTTACTGTCTCTCCCTGATTTTGACTTTTTGTTTCTTTCAAGTGAGATTTGCTAGTCTTTGGCTGATCAGTGGGGTAAGGGAATGGTAGCAACGCATTGCAATGTAATACTTGTTTCTTTCTGTTCCCATCTAACGGTTCAACCACATACACTGATCTATCTGTCCCCTTTCTCTCTCTAACCATGTGGATCTGATTCTTCCATTAGGCATGTAACTTGCCTGGGCCTCCTCTTTCTGATAAGTTTCTTACCAGTACATGATCACTGGGTTCAAGGACTGAGCTCCATGCATGTTGGGATGTAATTCTTTTGTCCTCTTGCTGCAGCCTTTTTCAAATTCCTCATTGCAATTTCATAAGCTTCCTGCATTGATATTTTTCATTTTTCTGCTTATCCTACATGGGACTATTTGTTTCTCATTGCTTATCTGGGAAAAATAAAATCAATGGGCAGGGTTGGCTCCCAGCCAAAAAGGAGGAAAAGGGGGAAAGAAAACAGTTGACTAATGTACAGTTGACTTGTATGCATAGACAACTTTGTTGGGATGATCAGCCCAACTTGATTTCTGAGTCTCTTCAAGCGTCCTCAACATGCCCAATAATTTCCTGTTGAAACATTCTGCAGGGTTCACTTGGGGATCGTAAGGAATTGTCTCTGAATGCCGTATCCCACTGTAAGTCTGACATTTTCTAAATAATTCATTTTTGAATTCATTTCCTTGGTCATGGTGGACCTTAGATGGAATTCTGCAATCCTTGTGTCTAAGAAGGTTGTATTTCTTTTTCAAAACTAACACTCCGCTAATAATGGGATCTTCTCTTTGGGCTGCTTTTAGATCTTCTACAGGTAAAGCTTGGACTGCCGCTGCACCACTGTTCACCTCCTCAGGTAATGCATCAATGTTGCAGGTGATCACAGAGATCCAGTCCATCTCTCCCTCTTTTATGATCTTTGAGGGCCTTCCCAATTGACTGCAGTAACTCTGGTGGACATTCTTTGGTTCATTCTTAGATTACTTCTTCAATGGGTGCTGGCCTCCTTGATAGGAAATCAGCATCACAATTAGTTATCTCAGGTCTATACTTAAGAGTGAAGTGATAATCTGCCAGTTTAGCCACCCAACGTTGTCCTGTTGCATTACATTTAGCAGGCTTCATGACATAAGTCAGCGGGTTATAATTGCTGTACACTGAAATGAGGGACATGGCAGAGGTTATCATGAAAATGTTCCGTGATAGCCCACGTTAAGGCCAAGAACTCCAATTTTCCAGAGTGCAATTTGTAGTTCTTTTCTGCCTTTGTTACCGCCTGGGATCCACATGCAATGACTCTGAGTACACCATTCTGTCGCTGATACAACACTGCATCCAGGCCTTCTTCTGAGGCATCTATGTGCAGCACAGATGGTTTCTCAAAATCGGGATATGCCATGATAGGTGGATTTATTAGTGCAGTGATTCAGTTCTCCATCACCCCTTGGTGTCTTTCAATCGATTCGACCAGCTGAGATGGTGGTGGCTGAGCAGACTGGTGGCCATCATCCTGATACAGAATTTAACTGATTGTTATACAACATCATTGGAGCAGCATGGCTCAGGAGGTAGATCAGGTCATCTAGTAATTGGTAGGTCATTGGTTCGATTCCTAGCTCCTCCAGAGAACATGTGGAAGTGTCCTTGAGCAAGACACTGAATCCCTAACTGCTTCTGATGAGCAGGTTGGCGCCTTGCATGGCAGCCCCCACCATCAGTGTATCAATGTGTGTGTGAATGGATGAATGTGAGGCATCCATTGTAAAGCACTTTGAGTGGTTGGTAGACTAGAAAAACACTTTATAAATTAAGTCCATTTATCATTTATTTACCATTCCTTTGCTCCTTCCTTTTCTCTGTTTTAGGCTTAGTCCGCAGCTCATACAGTGGCTTGGCAATCCTAGCGAAATCAGGAATATAGGACCTATAGTAGTTGAGAAAACCCAACAATTGTCTCACCTCGTGGACAGTAGCAAGTGTCTCGTGCCTTACCACTTGCACAGTCTCAACCACCTTAGGATTCATGCAGAAATCACACTTCTTTGGCCTTAGATTTATTCCACACTTCTTCTGCTGCTGCAACACTCTGCAGACATTTTCAACATGCTGCTGGAAGACGCTACTAAAGACTAAAACATCATCTCGGTAAGGGACGCAGATTTCAACCCTTAGGTCTCCCAGGCATCCCTCCATATAACATTGGAAGGCCACTGGAGCATTAGTGAGGCCAAATGGGATTCTGTCCCACTCGTAGAGTCCCCATAGTGCTATGAATGAAGTAAAGGATCTTCCATTGCTCATGAAGCCTTGATGGTAAGACGTACTTTGGTCCAGCACTGTAAACCAGGAGTTGCCACCCAAGTATTCCAAAATTTCATGCATTCTTGGGATTGGATGGCGATCAGGCTGTCTTCTCATTGAGTAGTCTATAATCTATGCATAGGCATAGGGTCCCATCCTCTCTTATGCACACCACTGGTGATGAATAAGAAGAACACAACTTTTGAATCCAGCCTCGGCTCAATAAATCCTGTAAGTGATTCTTCAACTCTTGATAGAGTGAACAAGGTTTAGTTTTGTACATTTTCCTCACTGGGATATTGTCTTGAAGCTGAATGTCCATTTTCAGGGCAGGAATACATCCTGTGTCCCACTCATTTTTAGTAAACACGTCACACTCCTCCCTGAGAATCAGCCACACCTGCTGTTTTTCCTTTGACAGATGGCTGAGGTCCTATGGCTCACCTTCTGAGATCTTGGGAGAACATTATGTCTGGGGCGTGTCACAGTGTTCTGAAGGCAGTGGACTATGTCCTTGCTGTAAGGGTTTCACGTCAAGGGGGTGAATGGCATCAATACTACGAAGACATGTTGTCACAAATCCATAGCTCACACCAAAACTAACTGGGTGTTTCTCTGTGTTCCTGAACTGCATGGGTAAATGAGTGATATAATTCTGTAGCAACTTTCTCAGTGTAATAAGTCCGCAGAATCTGCTTCAAAACAGGTAACTTCAAATCAGTTCTTTCAAGATATCTCCTCAACTTTACTACTGGGGCTATTGCTTGGACAACAGCCTTAATGACTTCATTCACATCATACCCCTTTTTCAGGGCCCTCTGTATTTGTTTTTCAAGATTGGTGTTCCAAAGGAGTTGAATCAAGTGCAACTGGACTTGGTATATATCCGTGAAGACGTTTCCCCTCTCATCCAAGACCGTCGCTGCTAAACAAATGCAAATCAACAGCTCCGATGGTGACAGGCCCAGCTGGACATCGGTACACAAAAGAGCCACGCATATCTATGGCTCTGACAACGACTCCTAGAGGATACATTCTGAGTCTCATCACCAGCCAGTCAGACTAGCTTGGTCTAGTCAGAAAGGCACGAACTGAGGAGGCCTCTTGGATGAGAGGCGAAACGTCTTCACAGATATATACCAAGTCCAGTTGCACTTGATTCAACTCCTTTGGATAACCATGACCTGGATGAATGAGAACATTCACAAACATGCTTCAAGATTGGTGAAATTTAATTTGTCTTTTTGATCAGGTTCAACTATTTGTCCAATGCTCTTCAAATTTATTCTATACAATAGCTGGACAACTACATGACTTTGCATTGGAACTGACACTTTTGCAATTGTAATAATACTAGCTGCTGTTTTTCCAGTGAGTTCATTAGGTCCAGTAACACTTTTCTCCACAGCCTGGCACTCCAACTCAATTTGTCGCTGCCCCCTCCCATAGTGTACAATACCATGATTGGAATTTATCATCCTCATCACTTAAACACTGGCTTTTCAGAGTATCAATTTTTTCATTAACTTCTAACTATAATGACAGTCTCTCATCCTCAAGCGAACTTACATCATCCTCCTCCAATAGTTTTTAGGATAAGTCTCCTCAACGATCGAGGTGAGTGTTTGTTATTCTCGTTAACCTCCATGTTTAGCACTGAGCAAAAGCAATTCAATTCTTCCACGGAAAGTGCTGGCAATTTCTCTTCTATCTCTACTAACAGAGCTTCCGACTCAGGTGACATTTTGCTAGCTAGCTAAGTACTCAATCTCACATGTCTGCTGTTGCTTTAGCTTGTCTGTTGTCGTGTACTTGAATGTTCAGCTCGTCACTGCCGATGCCATCATCTTGGTCTAGTTCTTCAGTTTGCTGGTCAGCAAATGTCCTGAACTTTGTTGCAGACCAGGCGGAAACACCAAATTTATGTTACACCCATCAAATGAACGCAACACACAGTCCGTTCTGCTTCTGGCAACTCTATTTTCTTACCCGGTACAAATCGTTTTTCTTGTTTTTGCATTGACAAAATTCAGGGCACAGCACAGTACATGACCTCGCCGTGCAGGTTTTTTTTTCGCCATCTATTCACAGCTTCCTTCCCTTTTTACTTTGACCTTCTGCATTATTACTATGTAATAACCTTTTAAAGAAACAAGCTCCTTTCCCTTTACAAATTATTGCAGTCTTCAAACTGGCATTTTAAAAGCAGATTAATACAAGCGAATGTCAATACGTATGTATAAAACATTAAATATATGAAAATGAGCATAAATGTAAATATTCTGTTGCTTCATTACTTTGGAGTAGTCCCTGACTCCAGAGCGCAATAATCTAATAATCTAATGATAATCTAAACATGTTATTCTCCCTGTAGGCCAATGTGGGCTCATTCTCATTACCTTTTACATTTTTTTTTTGCACAAAGTAATAATGATATCCTGATAGCACTGTGAGGGGGCTGTAAAAAGCAGGGATGTTCGGAGAAAGGGAAAACAGGAGGTGTCCTGGGGAACTCAATGAGTTTGTTTTGTTTTTGTATGTGTGTTTTATTTTTTGTTTTTTTTTAACAAGGTTTTGTCCAGCTTTAGTCAGAGGTTTAAGTGTGTGACTGGTTTTGCTCTACAGAGCTGTTTACTGGTGTGGGAAGGAGGCCCCGGGGCTTCTGGGAAAAAAACAGGGGAAGGGGACTCACTACAACTTTATTTATTCATTAAGACAATTAAACAACCCAGAGAGCAACAAACAAAACAATTACCACAAATTAAGCAAGCAACCGACTTTTAAAAAAGAAAAGAAAAAGTGTTAAGGTAGAAGAGTAGGACTTTTCAGAATCAGAATCAGAAACACTTTATTTGGCATTTCATTTAATGAAATGAAACAAAACATTCTTTCCCCCAGCCCACAGCAGTGCAACACAAAGACAAAAACACATCCAAGAACTACAACAACATATATATTCAAACTAACACATATATCTAAACTAAAAAAAAGATAAATAAATAAAATACCACTGTCCAGGAGAACGAACGCCAGCCAGGATGACTGTCAGAACTGCCGGTCTGCATGGGCTAGCAGTTAGCTTAGCCTGCCCCGCTTCCACGCCCTCTCAGACCGCCCTCGGTGTTGTCTCTTCGGGCGCAGCTCCATGCAGGGCCGTGGTCCTTGGGCCCACAGGATGCAGCAGACCAACCAGGGGTCTCCAATACGTCACGAGCTACCCCTTCCCAAGTAGCTCGCCAAAGGGTTAATGAATCTTTCATAAATTTGAAAACTTGATGAGTCAAATTTGTTTGGTCACTTGGAAAAATCCGCTTTACATTTATATCCAATCAAATTCACAGGTGTCCCGCCCCCTTCTTACACAACATTATTATTTGCTAATTAGTTGTCAATCAAACAGTTGCGCTGCTGTCAAGCTTGATGAGTCAGTGGTGATGCGAGACGGACCGCAACCACGACCGCGGCAGCTGCCCATACCAGTAAGAGGCTAAAGACACACTATTCTCACGGAGAGCGGGAAACAGAGTTTGGTTTCACGAATGTAAACGACAAGTGTGTGTGTCTAATCTGCGGAGCTAGCGTGTCAGTCGGTAAAAGATGTAACGTGGAGCGCCATTTCACCAAAGTCCACAGCAAGTTTTCACGGGACTTCGCTGCAGGTAGCAGTGTACGAAAAGAGAAGACAAAGGAGCTGAAAACTACGCTTCAAAGACAACAGATTCTGCTCACAAGACCAACGAAGAAGAAGGCCAACGCAGCAACAGAGGCTGCGTTTAAAGTGGCGCACATCTTAACCAAGCACAAAAAGCCCTTCACCGATGGCGGGATTGTAAAGGAGGCTATGCCTGCGGTGGCTGACACGTTATTCAGGGACCATAAAAGTAAGACAGAAATGTTGTCTGCTATTGCCGATGTACAACTTGGCGCTAATACTGTGGCAAGGAGAGCGTCTGCGCTGTCTGTGGATGCGGTAAAACAGCTGGACTCGGACATGAACAGGTGCAAATGGTTTTGAATTCAGTGTGATGAGTCTGTCGACTCCAGCGATGCAGCCCAGCTAGCTGTTTTCATTCGGATGGTGTTTGATGACTTTTCCACCAAAGAAGAGTTTTTGACCTTCCGCTGAAAACCACAACCTGGGGAGTTGATGTTTACCATGCAGTGAAGGATTACTTTGTATGAAAAAAGACCCCTATTGAAAAGCTGGTGTCTGTAACAGCTGATGGAGCCCCTGCTATGACAGGTCGTCACTCGGGATTTATTGCGCACTGCAAAGCGGACCCGGACTTTCCAAAGTTTCTGAACTATCACTGCATCATTCACCAACAGGCTATATGCGTAAACGTTATGGAATGTGACCGTGTGATGGCGCCTGTTGTTAAGATCATCAACTCCATTCGAGCAAAGGCTAAGCAACACCGCAGCTTCAAGCTGCTGCTGGAGGAATGCTCTGCGGAGTATGGGGATGTCCTCCTCCACACTGAAGTCAGGTGGCTAAGTCGGGGTAAGATACAACAACGCTTTCTTTCCTTGCTGGGTGAAATCAAGGCATTTATGGAAACGAGGGAGGAGGATACCACCCTATTATCTGATGCAGAGTGGCTACTTGATCTTGCTTTCCTGACAGATGTAACTGAGAAAATGAATGACCTGAACCTACAGTTACAAGGCCAAGATAAAAAACATATCTGATATGATCAGTGCTGTCAATGCGTTCAGTGCAAAACTGTCATTGTACATTCAGCAAGTGAAAAACAAAAAGTTTCAGCACTTCCCCTGTGTCTCAAAGATGTTGGAAAGTTACACTGGTGCAGCCAGCGTTTTAAATGTTTCCAAGTATTGTGACCTCTTGTCAAGGCTTGGGCAGGAGTTTGCAGACAGATTCAGTGACCTTGAGAAACTTGAGCCCTGTGTGACATTTATGGCCAACCCCTTCATGGATGTGGACATAAGTGAGATTTCAAGGACAGATTGCTGAGCTGTTCTGTGTTGATCCTGTAGAAATGGAAATTGAGGTAATAAACCTTCAAAATAATGTGCAGTTAAAGGCTCAACAGCATTCTCAGCATTTCTGGAGCTTAGTAGCGCCAGATAACTATAAGAGTCTTCACCAAGCAGCTCTGAAAATTTCTGCTTCGTTTGGGTCTACATACGTCTGTGAGTCGGCCTTTTCTGACATTAATGTCATGAAATCAAAGTTCAGAACAAGACTGACAGATGAACATTTAAATGACTCCATAAGAGTGAACCTGAGTGGATACACTCCAGCATACGCCTCTCTTGTTGACTCCATGCAGTGCCAGTCATCTCACTAGCTACAAAAGGCTGAATACACATCACACATACAACTGTACATGTGAATACTCTTGTGAAGTGATACATACAGTGACATGTGGACAGATATAACAAAATGAAAAGTGAGTAAGTAATAATATATGTTTATTTGTAATTGCATTTTGTTTTGACAGCATTCATATTTTAATTTAATAGTGTGAGATAGACTAGAAAGAAATGCATGCAGAAATACAAAACGCACATGCAGGTGAATTAAATACTTTTTGTGATGTTTTAATACAAAATGTGAGTTGTGGAAACCAACATTTTGTGAATGTTCAAGCAAAACAAGCTTATTCAGTTTGTTTGGGTTGAAATAAGCTATGAGAATAAATGTTACAAAACACGAGTAGCTCTCGCCGTTTTCATTTTGTAAAAGTAGCTCTCAGAGGAAAAAAGGTTGGAGACCCCTGCCTTAGCCGATCCAACGCCAGCTCTCCCAGCCAGACAACTTCAACACACCTCCCCGCACCCCACATGACGACACTAGAAACACAATCAAGGCTAGGCGAGGCCACCGCCAGACCGCCCATTTTGTGTCTGTTGGATGTATTTTGGTGTTATTAGTTTATTATTCTTGCCCCACTGAGAATTAGATCTTGTGTAAAAGGACCATTCAGTGAGTGAACTTAGTCATTGTGCAATTGAGATGGAGTCACATCTACAGTGAAATGTAATGAAGTCTACTGAAGACAAAAATCGATTGAGAACGTTACTTGTGGTCTGACTTCCAGGCCGAGTGTTTGTGCTCCTACGATTCTTTTAAGGAAATTACAAGGGTCTGTACATTGATATAGAATTTCTCAAAACCAAGTCGGATTAATATTTCATTTTAGTTTATTATTTATTTATTTGCTAAACATGCCTTTTTGATTGACAGAAAAAATATTATATCTGATGTTTCCATCCAAAATGCTTTAATTTGAGGCAATAATCTTCCAATTTATCAAAAAATCTGCCAAGTTGTGATCCAGTCCACACAACAATCTAGTCTCTGTCAACCCTTTACCGAGATAGTTGTCCCACGTGGTGGTTCATCTTGGCCTTGTATGTCTTTTTGGTCCCTCAGGCTCTCCGTACAGAGATAAGATCACTATTGCCATCCTGCAGCTTCAGGAGGAAGGCAAGCTGCACATGATGAAGGAGAAGTGGTGGAGGGGGAATGGCTGTCCGGAGGAGGAGAGCAAGGAGGCTAGCGCCCTAGGCGTGCAGAACATCGGTGGGATCTTCATCGTCCTGGCTGCCGGACTTGTCCTCTCCGTGTTTGTAGCAGTTGGAGAGTTCCTCTACAAGTCCAAACAGAACGCACAACTTGAAAAGGTAAGAAACATCCATCAAACGTGATCCTCTTGGTTATTTCAAACTATATTTGCATCTATGGTAGCTGAATTTCTTGCCATTATCACTAAGCCTATAAAGCACATTCCCATATCAAGGCTAACATACAGGTGAAATACTTGCGCTTTTTATTTTCCATGTCATATTGAAATACTTTTTCCTGCAAACATCAGATAAAATTTAGGTGTTCAATTTGAACGCATCAGCTCCCCTAGCTTAACGTAAAGCAATAAAAAAAATGTTCTATTCTTGAATCACAAGATCATTTTTAAGAGATCATCTATCTGATAGTTCCAGAAATTTACAATAAAATGGTAACATAAACTATACCAAAAGATAAGGGTTGGTTTCTTTGCATTTATTCATTTAGGCCCAATGGCGACAACAAGATAAGAAACGTGAGGAATTCTGCTGTCACCATGGATCCAAGCTAGACTTTAACCACCATCTCAAATGACCTCAAGAAAAACTCAAGAAGCTTTGCACTGTTATCTAAAATGAACTTAAATGCCCCTAAATTATTCAACTGTTAACCATGTCAAAGTAGATAAAAACCTTTACACCAGTGGACGTTTACAGAAGATTTGAAAAGTTGGTGATGGTACAAGTTAAACTATATTTTAAGTATATCGTAGGCTACACCTATATGCAGGTATTGGAAAGGTTTGCTGTGTTAAGCCCACCTTTAAAAAAAGCCATGTTCACTCTCCATAGCTTTACCTCTGCTATCCATTATCATTCTGCATATTGTCATTCTATTTATACAGTAGTTATACA
This sequence comes from Lampris incognitus, assembly GCF_029633865.1. Classification (NCBI taxonomy): domain Eukaryota; kingdom Metazoa; phylum Chordata; class Actinopteri; order Lampriformes; family Lampridae; genus Lampris; species Lampris incognitus. Next base: position 38,825,389 of record NC_079219.1, on the reverse strand, counting down.
TTATTTATACCCACTGTTCACACCTGTTGTAGCTTTTAACCTTTCCAAATCAGAACGATAACACAATTTAAATGTAAGGATTTTTGAAAATTTCCTTTTGGGATTTGAAAGAGATCCCAAAATTTTATCAGGTATACCCTAAACAATAATTGTTAGGTTATATGAAATACGAAATGTTATAATTGACTACTGAGGCAACATGAGGTTTTTAACATGGCCCTGTCCCTGAGCTGTCTCACTTTAAAGACTCAGTTTAAAAGCTCTCATGGCATGCAGAATAATAAAGTCCGTCTCCCAGGCCCTGCTGGTCCTTCAGCGCTCACTAACAGCTGTTTTCAACACCTTCCATCGATTACTGAGTGTGTTTTAACCTGACCAGCAGTCCCTGTAGTGATGAGGGGGAGGTCACACTTCTGTTGTGTTTAGCTGCTGTGCTCATCAAACATGTACGCACACACACGCACACACACACACACACACACACACACACACACACACACACACACACACACCAAGGCTGTGCCTAAGAAATGGTGTTGAAAATGCCGTAGTGTATTAAGTACAGAAATTATATTATGGTGACAAAGGTTAATATTGCGTTGAAATGCAGGCATTAACAGATTATGATTAGCTGTAAAAATGTATTCAACATTTAAAGTGTCAAGTTGCTCAAACACAATATGGATTGTGTTTACTTTTGATTGCTTTTGGTTTCCTGCTCCTCTCAAATCCGCAGAACTTAAGGGGCAACCACCGATAGCTTTCATTCCACTTGATGCATCTAATTCCCAATATTAATGATGTGTCACGATAATCCACCATTATCTCAGTGTATAAAATGAAGTTTGCATGCATAATCTTCTTAAAAAAACATCATTTTCTTAAGATGTGATTTCTAGTAGTCCAGCCTTTTTTTCTTCTTTTTTTTGCTGTCGTTTTCACTATCGTGCTAGTCTGACAAGTTACAGTGGTCTTAAAAGTCTTGTTGATATAATAATTCACTTAATAATAGTTCACTTAATAATTCTCAATAACTTTGTTATTGCCCGGACCTGAATGAGGTATATCAAACGATAAGTAAAGTCAACAGGCGATATCAATAACTTCGTTATTGCCCAGACCTGAATGAGGTATATCAAACGATGAGTAAAGTCAACAGGCAATATTAAAGTTGCTGAAGCAGCAACAGGATAACAAATAAAGATCGACAGGCGTGGCTTCATAACCACGTATTGCATAGTATCGCCAAGGCTGTTGTCTTCAGCTGAAATTTATCAATTTAAATCAAGCTTGAGGAGCACACACACACACACACACACACACACAGCACGGCACCATGCAGACAAAGAATGGGTCATGGTCTGAAGAAGACTGAGACAGTTGTCAGTTTAGAGAATTATATATCACTATATATCATTATATATCAACCTTACTTTCAAACCCACATCTATTATTCAGACACACTGAATATTGTGTACTCCGGTTCTGTTCTCAGATGTCTCTACTGCAACATGTGCAACATGTATCGCACCCTAATGCATGGAGATGCTGTTCATTTGAGCACAGGATGTGTGTAACACTCACTACACATCACTGCTTTAATTGTCACTGCACTCACTTCTCTGAATTTACACTTGGTCATAACAGTGTAACTATTATGAATATGTAGACTAGCTAACCCACGGCTAACGGGTCAGACCCTTTAGTTGACTGGTTAACATAGTCGCCCGTGGTGGGGGAGATCCTGGACAAGCCCCCAAATTTGTTACCTCCCAAACCTGCCGGTCAAGGGGCAACAAGTTCTCAATCCTGCCTGCGCCATGCTGTGTTAAAGAATAGAAGACATACACGTTGAGCTGGTGTTAACTTAACGGCAGGAGGATTTATTCTTTAACACAGCACAGCACAGGATTGAGAACTTGTTGCCCCTTGACCGGCAGGTTCGGGAGGTAACAAATTTCTGGGATTTTAACCCGGGACCTCTCAAACCATGGACGACTATGTTAACCAGTCGACTAAAGGGTCAGACCCGTTAACCAAGGGCTAGCGAGTCTACTTATTCATGATTGTTACAACAGCAAACACAAAATGTAATTATTTGTCATCATATATGTATTCCACAAAAATAATAATGTACTGTACTGTAATGTGTACCTCCTGAATCACACAGTCCAACTCTTAATTCAAGCTGTTTGCTGGCTAATGTGTGAGTCAACCATATATTTAGTTCCATTGCTCTGGGCCCAGCACATAATTGACTGCCACCTACTACTACAATATGGGTTGTTTTCTCACCGTGATGCTGGAAGTGTCAACTTGAAAAATGTGGTGCTAAGCATCTCTTTGTTGTGTTTCCCATGCTTGACAGCGCACACCCCGAAATTTGCATTTTATAATTAGTTCTGTTTTGTAACATTAGAAAGGAGCCAAAAAAAGCAGCTACTTATTTATATGATGGGATGAGCCATAAAGCCTCAGTACAGAAGAGGAACTGTTTATAGTGTTTTTAATATCTAAATAGACATGTTAACACCATAAATGTGTGTTTTTGGAATTACTGCATTTCCTAATTTCAACCTGTAATACTATGACATAAGAGCATTGTCATATTACGTCATCAGCTTGTTAATGAATAAACTTTATTAATAAACATTTGATAAGTTTACACAACATAGGCCTCTTTAGGCTTGTCTTTTTGATCATCCATTATTATTACTATTATTATTACTTTTTTCTCTCTTGTGTGTCACCTATACATAATTTCTCTATACATGCTGCTGCATGCTGCTTTTTCATGTCATTATTTACATTATTTATATTTCATTATTTACAGACTCTTAAAGATGCACTTCATACCATTGCTGTTAGATTTAAGTAACTTTTCATGGAAGACATTTTTGACCTGATTTAATGTCATTAACACTGAAATTCTCTATAAAACACCTTATAAATCAGTTGAAATAAATGACAGTTAAAAGATAAAGATATATTTATTTCAGTTTTACTCAAAGCTTTTGCAAGAGTCAATTTCTGCTTTGCAGTCCTATCTGAAGAGCTTTAAGTCCATATTTAAGTCCAGAGTTGGAGACAAAATGAAAGCGGTGACTCTGGAGTCCATAATATCCCATCCGAGCAGACACCAACTTGTCAAATTTCCATGATTACCATAGTTGTCCCCCTTCCTCCTCTCCCTCTTCCACCTCCTCCTCCTCTTTTTCCTCTTCCTCCTCTCCCTCTTCCACCTTCTCCTCCTCTTTTTCCTCTTCCTCCCTCAGCTCCTCCTTTGCTTCCTCCTCCCACTTCTCCTCCTCCCTCTCCTCCTCCTCCTGCTGCTCTTCCCTCTCTTCCTGCCTGCTGCTGAGGCTGCTGCTGCAGACTAACCTGGCTCTCTGGATACAGGAGACCACCAGCTGTGTGAGGAACCTAGCTCACCACCTGTGCACACATCACACATCTACACACTACTAAATGCTTACGCATGCACACGCACAGACACCGAGACACAGACACACACACATACGCACACACACACACACACAGTTAGGTGTACATCATCTGCTTTGCACAGTTTATTTAACACACACGCACACACACACACAGAGAAATAATGCCACCATGGCTGTATTCTGCTCATCAAAGCAGAGACCTACACAAGATGATGACAACACAACCCAGCATGTTAGGCAAACCCAAAAAGCAGCTATTCATCTACTGCCCACTGGGGAGGAGAGACAGAGAGGGAAGGATTACACCATAGCCATGCCCCTCATTCCATCCAGATCATTCCTCCATTCAAGCTCCATATGAGCCTACAGGTGATACCGCATAACGAGGGCCCAGCCAAAACCCCATGCTGGACTTACTGTTGGAATAACTGAGGGAAATAACGGTGAAGTGTTAAGATTTACGATATCACCAATTTGCTTGAGTCAAGCGGGCGGCCCCTTCCTCCGAAATATTTCCAAAGTGGTGCAGCAGTGGTACATCTACAGGATTGTTGGTTGTCATAAAAACTTGGTGATTCAGTGGCCCTAAATAGCAACAATCAATCTAATATGACACTGGCAGTGTGATGGCTATGTGTCCCCTGAGTCAGAGATGGAGCGGCCCCAATGTCCCCAGTGTCTCGGAGCATGGTGGCTCTTACTGGCAAATCATTGTCATGCCATTCAATTTCATTGGGGGGGGGGGGGGATAAATCAATAACCATTAAAAAAAAAACTTTCTCAGAGTGGCTCAAACAATCAGCAAGTATGCCAGGAGTCGTAACAACTTTGCGCCGGGCCCTGATGCAAGATAGTCAAAGTGGCCTGACCTTCCCATCACAATCAGATGTAATATAATGTCTGTAGCGAAGGAAAGTGAAAGCATGCAGCTTTAAAATGACCAGCAACAGTGAAATGCACTGCACAGTTGACATGTAAATGAAGTGATTACTGTGAGACTGCCGTGCTACAGAAGAGGAGTCATAAACGATGAAAACATAATCGGTGATGGCCCACCCACACATATACAACATTATTCATTGCTGTACTTAGGCCTTATAAACACAAAACACAAGTGTGTAGGTTGATTATTAGCCAAATAAATCATAATTATACAACAGACACCTCCGACCAAGCAATCTGATTGGTGGTAGACATTTAGAACATGATCAAATCAGAATGACAGCACCACTAGCTGTGCTCAAATAAAAAAATGCCTCATAAATATAAATATTATTCTGTCTTTGATTAGAACTATACATATTTCATACATACCAGCTTAAAAATGCATGTGAAGTTCACGGATGTAGTAGCTTAATCTGTCCATGGGAAATTTCTTTTTTTTCTTTCCTGCAGATATTTTTGTTATAACAAGATTGAGCTAGCAATGCAGTTTTGTGTGGGGTATTCATTCATTTTGGAAAATCCCACAATATCTAGAAAGCAATAGCACAAGTTGGCTGGCTGTGGCTGACTCAACAAGGACTAGAAATCATATGTTACTAGGTCGTTACTAAGGGTCGCCCTACTTGCTAGAGTAGTAAAGTAGGTTTCATAGGAGTCTACTGATGTGAGTGAGTATTTTCCAGGTATTAGTCATACCCTATGTATTTCCAGGGAAATGGAGATGACACTAGCGAAAAAGATAAAACTGGGTAGATGCCGCAAATTCACGTTTGCGGCGACCTTACCCAGTACCGTCTGTCCATGTCTTTGTCTACGTCTACGTGTCTTTGTCCACGTCATCGTCTAAATTTGTCTTCGATTGATGGCTGGGAGAGCTGGCGCTGGATCAGCTGAGAGAGTCTGGGCCCACAGGAAGTCTTGTACTTCCTGTGGGCCAAGGGACCATGGCCCTGCCAGTAACTGTGCCCAAAGAGGTAACACCAAGGGCGGTATGACAGGATGCAGAAGCGGAGCAGACTAAGCTAACTGCTAGCCCATGCAGACCGGCAGTTCCGATGTCACCGAGGGTGGTCTGGTGGCAGCCTTGCCTAGCCTTGACTGTGGTCTTTAGTGTCGTCATGTGGAGTGCGGGGAAGTCTGTCGAAGGTGTGTAGGGCTGGGAGAGCTGGTGTTGGATCGGCTGAGGGAGCTTGGTCTGCTGCGTCCTGTGGGCCCATGGACCACGGCCCTGACCGGAGTCAAATCAAATCAAATCAATTTTATTTGTATAGCCCAATATCACAAATCACAAATTTGCCTTAGTGGGCTCAACAGCAACACAACATCCTGTCCATAGACCCTCTCATCGGATAAGGAACAACTCCCTACCACCACCAAGGACAGTCTGACAGGACGCAGAAGCGGGGAAGGCTAAGCTAACTTCTAGCCCATGCAGACCGGCAGTTCCGACAGTCATCCTGGCTAGTGTTCGTTCTCCTGGACAGTGATTTATATATATGTGTGTGTGTGTGTGTGTGTGTGTGTGTGTGTGTGTGTGTTTTATATATATATGTATATATATGTGTATATATGTATATATATATATATATATATATGTGTGTGTGTGTGTGTGTGTGTGTGTGTGTGTGTGTGTGTGTTAGTTTGGATATATGTGTTCTTGTAGTTTTTGGAAATGTGTTTTTGTCTTTGTGTTGCACTGCTGTGGGCTGGGAAACGATGTTTCGTTTCATTTCATGTGTGCAAATGCATGAAATGAAATGAAATGACATAGTGTTTCTGATTCTGAAAAGTTTTTTTTGAGTGAATTGTGTAGTGGAACGTCAGGCCTATGGGGGCGCTAGACTTTAGTTCAAGAGAATAAGTTGATACGAAAATGTAACTAGAGAAGAAGAGAATAAAACGTAAAAGTGATTCTACAGAATTCCCTGTGTCGTCGTGATAAGAATACAGAACAATACAGAACATTAAACATGGTGTCAAAAGTTTGGCTAGACGAATCTGTAAGTAGAAGAAAGAAACGACTTATAAAGTCGGAAAAAAGACCGGGTTTGCCTACAGTAGCCAGTGCACTAACACGCTGCTAAGCTAATTGAGCCTGCTAGCTCGTTGACTCGCCTTCGATAGGGAGAGAGGAGAAATAACGAGAGAATGGACCAACTATTTTCGATACCACCCCCGGGAAGCTTCAATGGACTCAATCGCTACGATGCTTCGAATGATTTAGAATGGCTTCAGGACTAGCAGAAAAGAGTCAGGAATACCAGATCGATTCGCTGCTGTATATCATGGGGGAGAAAAGTGACATTTTGAACACACTGACTTTGTCTGATGAACAGAAGAAGTATGAAGTATGTGTGTAAAGCCTTGGGTGAGCATTTTATTGGAAAACACAATGTAATATATGAGAGGGCCGAATTTAATAGCAGATGTAGACAGCCAGGCGAATCAGCAGAAAACTTTATCACTGATGTTTACAAGCTCGCGGAGCATTGTCAAAATGGCGTTCTGCTTGAAGAAATGATCAGAGATCGGATCGTAGTGGGAATCAGAGATGCAAAATTACAGTTAGATCCAAATCTCACTTTGGCCAATACAATCACACAAGTCGGACAAAATGAAGAAGTCAAGAAACAGTAACCATTGATTAGACGAGAAAATGCTGAAACAAAAGAAGTAAATGTGGATGTTACAGCTGCAAGAAAACCAGGGGAATTTAAGATGGCGGCCACAGCACAGAAAAATCACATTGCACAGAGAACCAAAAGCTGCAAAAGATGTGGGAGAAGCCCTCAGCATACGTACATGGAAGCAGTGTCCAGCTCGAGAGGTGGAGTGTAGAAAATGCCAAAAGAAAGGCCATTATGCAGCAGTGTATAGGACAGTACAGAGAGTGGAGGCAATTGAAGAAAGAGGTGAAACAGCAGAATGTGCATTCATGGGAACAAATCGAAGTCAGAAATAAGACAGTATCTGGAAACGGGATACACGGTTGAATGGAGAATTTATTAACTTTAAGTTAGATACCATACCAGAATTCATGTACTCAAATGCTAGAGACGGTAATCTCCATAATGCACAGCGAATGATAAGCGGTCCCAACAACCAGCCACTCACTGTACTGGGCACGTTCAAAGCAAGTCTGAAAAAGGGCAAAAAGAAAATAGAGCAGGAAGTATATGTAGTGAAGGATTTAGTGATGCCACTGTTAGGTCTTTCTGCTATCCAGACTTTGCCACTATTGGAACAGGTTGCAGCAGCCCATGCTATGGGAAACATTAAAAAAATGTTCCCAAAGGTGTTCTCAGGCTTAGGGAAGCTGCAAGGTAGCTATAAGATATAGTTAGCAAAGGGGGCAACACCATATACACTGTCAGCTCCTCGACATGTAGCGCTACCCCTTCTGGACAAAGTGAAGTCAGAACTCCATAGGATGGAAAACATGGGAGTCATCCGAAAATTCAAGAGCCCACTGAGTGATGTGCAGGAATGGTGGTCGTGCCAGAGCCCAGTGGAAACAGTATGATCTGTGTAGACCTAACAAGACTCAATGAAAGCGTGCATCAAGGGAGACATGTACTCCCAGCTGTGGATGACACACTTGCAAAGCTAGATGGAGCAGTAGTGTTCTCCAAACTGGATGCTACATCAGGATTTTGGCAAATACTCTTACATAAAGACTCTGAGCCCTTGACGATGTTCATTACACCTTTCAGCAGGTATTGTTTTAAGTGGCTACCCTTTGGGATTTCCGCAGCGCCTGAGCACTTTCAGCTGAGAATCTCACAGATCATTGCAGGCACACCTGGAACACTGTGCCATGCAGATGACGTCTTGGTGTTTGGCAAAGACCAGACGGAGCATAATGAAAGGTTGTGTGAAGTCCTCCGAAAGTTTGAGAGTGCAGGTCTGACTCTAAATGAAAAATATAAGTTAGGGGAGAAAGAAGTGAAGTTTCTGAGACATAAAATTAGTGATCAAGGGATTGAGGCCGATCCAGACAAAATTAAAGCCATTATCAACATGCCAGAACCTCACAATGTTGAAGGAGTGAAATGCTTTATGGGAATGGTGAACTATGTCGACAAGTTTTCCCCTCACCTGCCCAGTCTCACAAAACCTTTGAGAGACCTCTTGAAAAATTACAGCACGTGGACATTGGACATGCAGCAAAAGACGGCCTTTGAGGAAGTAAAGAAGGAGCTCAGTTTGCCAACTGTCTTAGTGCAGTATAGTTTGAAAAGAGAAACTCTTGTGTCCGCAGATGCATCATCATATGGTCAGATGGAGAATACAGGCCAGTGGTGTACATATCCAGAAGTATGATGCCCACTGAAACTCGATATGCACAGATCGATAAAGAGGTGCTCAGTTGCTCGCATGCCCTTGTCATGGCGAGGGCCTATCTCCTGGGGCTGGACTTCACTGTGCATACAGACCACAAGCCTCTGATCTCCTTGTTAGGCTCTTGACCACTTGATGACTTACCTCCACGAATACTCAGATTCAGGCCGAGGATGATGAGGTTCACGTACCGAATCATTCATGTTCCGGGGACCAGCTCGTGGCAGCTGATGCATTGTCAAGAGTTCCACTTAGACCAGACAGCATGAAGGAGTGTGACACACTCCTTTATGCTGAGTGTAAAGTCTGCATTGATTATGTCATGGAGCACATTCCAGCAACAAAAACTGAAATAGAGCAGATCAGAGAAATGCAGAACAGAGATGCAACGATAAGACAACTCAGAGTGTACACAAATAAGGGTTGGCCAGTGCACAGGAAAGCGGTCCCTGAGAATATCCTGCCATACTGTTCATACAGAGCAGACATGCACGTAGCAGATGGTATCCTACTAAAGGGGTAACAAATCCTTATTCCATCACCCATGTGCAGAGAGGTGCTTGAAAGAATCCACCGTGGACACCAGGGCATGACGAAGTGCATTGCCAGGGCATAATAGTCCATGTGGTGGCCTGGGTTGACAAATGATATCAGAGAGCTGGTGGAAAGATGTGACAGGTGCTGCCAGTTTTCCAATTATCGAACACAGCCTCTGATGACAACACCGTTACCTGAAAGACCGTGGCAGAGAGGTACTAGTGACGGACAATGGGTCACACTTCGCCTCTTCTGAGTTTGCAGCATTCACTCAAGAATATGACTTTGCGCGTATCACTAGTAGCCCCAGATATCCACAGAGCAACTGTGAGGTGGAGAGAGCGGTGAGAACAATAAAGCAGATACTGAGCAAGAATAAAGATCACCAGAAAGCTCTATTGGCTTACAGAACAGCCCCGTTAGCTCACGGAGTCTCACCAGCAGAACTGCTGATGGGGAGAAGATTGAGGTCTACAGTTCCAGTCCCTCTTCGAACACTCAGACCAAAATGGCCAGACCTCCAAGCATTTAAAAGGAAATATATGAGGATGAAAGAGAACCAAAAGAAAACGTATGGAGCAAGACACAGAGCAAAGGAGTTGCCGATACTTGAACCAGGCCAGAGAGTCTGGATCAGAACAGCAAAGACCACTGGTACAGTACAAGCACCAGCTTCAACTCCAAGATCATACAACGTAGAGATGGAGCTGGGAACACTGAGAAGAAACCGAGCTCAGCTTACTGCTCTTCCAGAACCAGACCAGCGCGACCAGATCCAGCCTGACCCGAATGTGACTGTGACTAGATCAGGAAGAGTCTCCCGTCCAACTGAAAGACTGGACTGGTAAAACTGGTCATGTTAAGTATTAGGAAGACCTGCTGTGAAAATGGGCAGAATAAACCCCTACAGCAGAGTCAGAAGGGTCAGGTAGTCCACCCTGCCCTTCAAATTAGGATTTTTATTTTTGTATATATATATATATATATATATATATATATATATATATATATATATATATCAACACGGATACAAGAAAAAAACAAAAACAAACCTGTATCCGTGTTGATATTCTGCTCCTCATTAGTTGAGCCCTCACAACACCATTGACGGTTTCAGAAAAAAAACTATGTATACAGTACTGCTCATGTTTAAAGAAAATGCATAATATTGAAAATGTGTTTTGTTCTATAACAAGCTGGAAAAGATTTAAATGAAACGTTAAAGAAATGTGATAACTGACTAAAAGGGGGATGTAGTGGAATGTCAGACCTCTAAGGGGCGCTAGACTTTAGGTCAAGAGAATAAGTTGATACGAAAATATAACTAGAGAACAAGAGAATAAAACGTAAGCGTGATTCTAGAGTTCCCTGGGTCGTCGTGATAAGAAAACCAAGGTTCAATACAGAACATTATACAAATTGTCCACAATATGAATACATTTTGATAATAATAATAATAATGATAATAAAAAAAATAAATAATCCATCCATCCATTATCCAAGCCGCTTATCCTGCTCTCAACGTCGCGGGGACCATTACATTTATATAGCGCTTTTCCAAACACCCACCAAAGGGCTTCATATTGAAGGAGGTAACTATATATATATATATATATATATATATATATATATATATATATATATATATATATATATATATATATATATATATATTACTTTGTTAGAAACCGTCGTATAATTGCAATATTACACTCAAGGGGGAGTGCTTTACCGTGATTATTAGCACTTCAGTGCTTACGAAACCCAGTGTAAGTGCGTCGGTCCTAACCGCATCAATGTCGTACCAATTATGATGGTAAGGCACACCCTCTCGTGTAATATTGCCTAAATAAGTTCTTCTCACGTCATACTTTTACTCCTCGGCAGTGCTTAATTTGTAAATGAGGAGGTCCCGGAGCACTGAGAGGGTGCTGCTCCGGCAGGTTAGGGGTGAGAAAAAAAAGTCACGGGACACGTTTTAAAATGCACAAAATAGTGCTTTTCATGATGCTGAAACAGCTACGCAATAGTCACGTGCTTTTCGACCAATAATTTTATTGTTGCTTTTATTAAAGAGACGGGCCTAGCCTAATCTGACGTGACAACGAGGCAGTAGACACATGCGCAGTAGCAAAGTTCGCCAAGTTAATGCCGAGCTAAAGAAACGTTCAAATGTTTAGACAACATTAAACAACTTGCCAGCATACAATGCATACAGGCTATGGCGCTTGAATTGTGCAGTTTGACCCGATACATTGATCACCATCACAAAACTATAAGGCTCAATTTACAACACTGCAGAAAATAATTTTTAAAAGGTACCTTTTATTTATTTGTCCAAAACAGCCCACAAAACACCAATAGAGCCTTCAGCCTCCTTCTCCCTGCTTCTTACTTTACTCCTAGTGTCCTGTGCAGTTCTATGTCCTTTAGTAATGCATGATCTCACATATGGATGGGGTTGAACAGGGTGAGTGGTGGTCCAACAAGGCAAAGGAAGAGTAGCGTGGAGATGGTGGATGTGCGAAGAGATGACCTGTTGGCGGTGCAGAGTAGGTTCAAGCCCCTCTCACACTCTGCACTTGAGATGGGGACAGTATTGACTGCTGCCAAGAGGTCTTTCAGTCCATCTGGGACAAATTTCCCACCATTGCCCCTATATTCTCCATATGCCCGAATGACATTCTGCGTGCCACCAATTCTAAACTGCTGGCAGTCTTTCAACTTCATCTTCCCCAAACAGTGGCCCATGGTCGTCCGACCAATACTGTGGGAAGAGTACTTTAAATCATCACTTAACTCGTTGTATCCTGTTCGGTATTTCCCTTGTGTTAGCATACGCCCTCTGGCCCAAGGTTCTGTCGCTCGTTCGCCCTGTATGTAGGGGTACACCTTGAAAAAAGTTATCTTCGACTGCAATCTGGCTCGTTAACCTCCTCTTCTTCCTCCTGCTCGTCATGTTTGCTAGTAGCAGGCGCTGCCACGCTTGTGCGAGCTAGCTGCTGCTGTGCTGTGCCCTTCCCTGTTGGTCTTCCGAAATTGCCATGGCTTTCTTAGGGTTCGGCTGACCTGCTGGTCTGAACAAACTAAACAAATTTGACTGTCTTTTTGATAGAGCAGGCGGCTAGTTGTGAGTCTAATATCGCGGTAATGTTAGCTCCTGTGACATGGCATGCGCCGCGTGGCTTGAGCGATTGACCCCCCCCCCCTCTCTCACTCTCGCTCGCTCGCTTTCTATTTTTTTTAAAAATTGCTGATTTAAAATGCATCAAACGTAGGCAAACAAGCGATTTACGAAAATCGTCAATGGGAAATAATAGAGTGACAGAACAGATAACGCTAAATATTAGAGAAAATGTTTTTACAGATTTTTATAGTTACGAAAGGGGTGGCAGAGCCAATCAGATAGGTGCCGGTCCAAATCTGGGAGGTCCCGGAGCGCGCTACGGCTTGCTCCGGCACAAATTAAGCCCTGCTCCTCGGGCTTTTTGCTGTGAGAGGTTGTCTATTCTACTGCAAAGTATGCAGTAGTACACATTTCCATAATTACCCACGGGCACACTGAACATTTTTTAACTTACTGTATACCGTAGACACAATGCTCGAGATCTTTGATACGATAGTGGTGAAATAAATAGGGGTCCGTGCGTGCGAGCCCTAAACTGTTGTGGGCCCCATGCAGCTGCATTATCTGCATATATGGTAGTTTAGCCACTGTGTTTGGATATTTGATGCTATATTAGATTACATATGTAATATACAATGCATTTTGTGCTCATTCAGTCACAAAAAGACGGAATAAATTCAAACACCTATGTGCACACGTTACTCCAATTAAGTCAATATCATTTTGATACAAATATTCATCCCACTATCCAGTATAATGTACTGTAATTAGTGTGTTTACTACGGAGTGTCACAAGTCATTCTTATCATTATTAGCATTGTATGTGAGTTTTTCTTGGGCTTGTCTATGAACAGTATTTTCAGTGTTCATGGAGGAAGAAGAATGCTAACAACACAGTTGGCTTTTAGGCAGTGGTGGGCTGTCAGAGCCATCAGGGCCTTTTCTGCCGGCCCTGTCAAAATCAAAATCATAATTTCTTTTTCAAAGTTACATTTAAGTGTGCCTGAAATGTGTCAAATTCAATTACTTGTTATCTCCTGGGGCTGAGCAGGGATTTCCTATGTCATCGAAATGCATCACAGCTCCTTGGACAACCCCTATGCGAGCCTTTCCTTGAACCTCGAAGCTGCAAACTGATTACAACTTTGAGTGACCGTATCATCAGCCGATCAAATGTTAATGTGCAGTGACAGAACGCCCCAGGGCCTTGCGATGTATCGGTGCTAGCCCCGGTGTCGTCATCCACTTTGAGGTTGAGCCTTTCGCGGGTTGTGAGCAAACTAAGTGCAATGGCCTCACATTCACAGCTAATGAACATCTTGTTGCCGATCTACTTCATGATTTTGCAAATCTGGTAGGACTGTCAGCATTTTTTACACGTTCTCACAAATGGACTAAATTACTGGATGAATTTTGTGAAAGAAGGCTGCCACGAGTCTCTCAAGTTAAGTGGAACTTCAACTCCAGTTTGGTGTGCACACTTTTCTTATTGAATTGAAAGCGGTGCACTGATAATATTAAAATAATTGTGCCTATACTTTATTGAATTTGTTGGAAGCTGCATGAGTGACTGGTGAACACTACATCAACTGTGTAAACTCGTTTGTTATCTTCACCAGATGGTAGCCTAGAGGGGATTATGTGTTTGGTAGCATGTGTGTGTCTGTCCGAGGCTAATCTCGCAAACTAGGGGCCTGTTAGCTTAAAAATGTTGTGCACAATTTTGATTGTATGATCAAGAACCTCTGGTGGTTGCGGTGATTAAAAATCTTTGGATAACATTTCTTCTCGCTATCGCCGCTCCCTCTCTTGCTCACTCGACCAACGCTGTCTGTCACTGCACACATGCGCACCATAGATTTTGATCAGGCAGCGACAGTGTATGTATTCGGGTATGAGTGTTGAAAGTAAACGAGACGTCGACCATATTTTGCAAATCAGCAAATTATTCACTGCTGATCTCGGCACAGAACTGAAGCAACACTAGATAAACCAAAAAATAATTCGCTTTAGTTACCTCGCTATGTTTGTTGTCACCTCGCTATGTTTGTTTAACTGACATCATGAGGGGGATTAGACGTGTAGGTGCCATAGACTCCAATGTTAAAATGCCGCTATAAAAATACAATTTCAAGAGTAGGATTAATCACAACATGTCCAGTAATAACTGGAAATCATCTTAGTAGATTCAATATAAACCATTTTCCATGGCTGAGCTACACCGATTTGCCAAAACATTAAAACCACTGACAGGTAAGTGAATAATATTGATTATCTCATTACAATGGCACCTATCAAGATCTTGTTGGGTGTTCCTGGTTTGCAGTGGCCAGTGCCTACCAAAAGTGGTCCAAGAAAGGACAACTGGTGTACCAGCAACAGGGTCATGGGTGCCCAAGGGTCACTGATGCACGTGGGGAGCGAAGGCTAGCCCGTCTGGTCTGATCCAACAGACGAGCTACTGTAGCTAAAATTGCTGAACAAGTTAATGCTGGCTACGATAGACAGGTGTCAGAATACACAGTTCATTGCAGCTTGCTGTATATTATATGTATATAATATACTTATATACTGAAACAGATATACTAAGATAATGACTTCCGGTGTGGGAAAATGGCAGCGCGAACTCACGTTTGTGGCGGCTTCCCCCCAGTTCCGACGATGCAGTGTTTTTATCCATATCTACGTCTGCGTCTGAGTTTGTCTCATCGTGTGAAGAAGTATGTCTGTGATCCGTCGATTTCCTTTGATGGGTGGGAGAGCTCGCGTTGGATCGGCTGTGAGAGCTTGGTCTGCTGCGTCATGTGGGCCTCGGGACCACGGCCCTGCCTGGAGCTGCGCCCAAAGAAGAAACACCGAGGGTGGTCTGACAGGACGCGGATGCAGGGCAGGCTAAGCTAGCTGCTAGCCCATGCAGACCGACGGTTCCGATAACACTGAGGGCGGTCTGGTGGCAGCTTCGCCTGGCGGGAACTGTGCATTGTTTTTGTCTGCGTCTGCATTTGTGTCGTCATGTGGAGTACGGGGGAGGTGTGTAGGAGGTGTCTGGCTGGAGGAGCTGGCGCTGGATCGGCTGAGGGAGCTTGGTCTGCTGCGTCGGGTGGGCCCAAGGACCACGGCCTCCGCCTGGAGCTACGCCCGAGGAGGAAGCACCGAGGGCGGTCTAACTGGACGTGGAAGTGCGGCAGGCTGGGCTAGCTGCTAGCCCATGCAGACCAGCGGTTCCGAAAGTCATCCTGGCTGGTGTTCGTTCTCTGGACAGTGACATTTTTGGACTGTGTTGTTAATTTACTGAACGCACTGTGTTGCTGACTATTTGTGCGTTTGTGTGTGTTTTTTTTTCTTTGTTCTTTCAGTTTTGTATGTTTTTGGTGGTGTCGTTTTCTTTTGGATATGTGTTTTTTGTCTTTTGTGTTACACTGCTGTGGGCTGGGAGAAACGCCTGAGATTACAATCAGTTGTGTCTGATTTCTGATACTTGCTGTATATGGGCCTGCATAGCTGCAGACCAGTCAGAGCTCCCATGATGACATCTCTCCACCGCCGAAAGTGCCTACAATGGGCACATGAGCATCAGACTGGACCATGGAGCAGTGGAGGAAAGTGGCCTGGTCTGATGAATCATGTTTACTTTTACATCATGTGGATCATATGGATGGCTGGGCCTGTGTGCGTCATTTACCTGGGCAAGAGATGGCACCAGGATGCACTATGGGAATATGGCAAGCCAGCAGAGACAGTGAGTGTGATGCTCTGGACAATGTTCTGCTGGGAAAACTTGAGTCCTGTTATTCATGTGGATTTCACTTTGACAGATACCACCTACCTAAGCATTGTTGCAGAACAAGTACACTCCTTCATGGCAACAGTATTCCCTGATGGCAGTGGCCTCTTTCAGCAGGATAATATGCCCTGCAAAAATGTTCAACAATGGTTTGAGGAACATGATAAAGTGATGAAGGGGGTTGCTTTGGCCTCTAAATTCCCCCAGATCTCAACCCGATCTAGCGTCAGTGGGATGTGCTGGAAAAACAAGCCTGATCCATGGAGTGGAGACACCACCTCGCAACTTAGAGGACTAAAAGGATCTGCTGCTAACATCTTGATGCCAGATACCGGAGGGCATCTTCAGAGGTCTTGTGGAATCCATGCCTCAACAGGTCAGAGCTGTTTTGGCAGCACGAGGGGACCTACACAATTTTAGGCAAGTGGTTTTAATGTTTTGGCTGATTTGGTGTATGTTTTCTTACCATTGTTTTATTGCTTTAGAATGACTTAAAGTCATTCGCCTACCGTCAATTTAAATCATGAACACCATGACGATTAAACACATCTGAAGCCTTTTAATAAGGGCCCCTTCTCCTGGTAGGCAAAAAAAGGGGTGGTTTGTCGCCAAGTCCGAGCACCGAAGAAGAGGAGAGACGCCTGGTGGAGATCTGCACTCTACAGAGTGCACACTTCTAGTTGTTTGTTTTTGTGCCATGTGGTGTGTGTGACCAATCTGGTTGCTGAGTGACATCTGATGGTGATGCTGCAATAGCTGCTATAGTGCACAGTGGTGTGTGTTGTGGTTGTTGAAGATCAGCTGTCTTGTTGGTGTTGATCCAGTAGTGCATATAGTGTGTGATAATGTATTTCAGAAATGTGTGTGTGTGTGGGGGGGGGGCAGTTCATTACTGAAGGCCTTGATTGAAACCCCGCTGTAGGCTACTGTTTTTAGGTAAGCACTGGAAGAAGCGTCTGAATGACTACGAGACGCGCTGTAAGACTGTACGTTCAATAATATTTGCAGTGTTCTTCTTCATACTGCGATGGAAATACAATGAGGAAAGTGGCAGGATACATGTATGCTAGGCTACAATGCTAATAAATCCCTTATATTATCCCCAAGCAGACCAGGATATTTGTGCAGGATTTTCCTTGTAGCTTATCTAGGAATGCGGCTTTAGCTCCGGCGTTGGCATTGTTTGACACAATATTTGCAGATGCCAGAGTAACTTATGAGAAAAGAGGAGAGAACTTGAAGAAGAAGCAGTTTAATTGGGCATGCAGCAATACAAGGTTTCAACCAGATGAGAAATAATAGGCATTAATAAGTCATGCTGCTCTATGGGCTTCACACAGAGGAAAATCTACCATGGGGCAAATGGCTCACAAGGATTGTGTGTGTGTGTGTGTGTGTGTGTGTGTGTGTGTGTGTGTGTGTGTGTGTGTGTGTGTGTGTGTGTGTGTGTGTGTGTGTGTGTGTGTGTGTGTGTGTGTGTGTTGTGTGTGTGTGTGTGTGTGTGTGTGTGTGTGTGTGTGTGTGTGTGTGTGTGTGTGTGAGAGAGAGAAAGTCTCTATCATTCTACTACCCAACACAGATATGCTTCAGACCCTCATCACTCCATCTTGATTAATTCACTACTCCCAGATAATCTAAAGACCATCTGATGTGACCGCCGTGCATTCAAGCAGCCATGCTGTTGTTGCCATGGCTGAGGGTTGTAATGTAGTCATTATAACCCTGCCCATGTGTGACTGCGTCTGTGGACGTTTTGTGTTTGTGTGTTGCATGTCGTTTTTTTGTTGTTGTTTTTTTTGGTATTTTACATGTTTGTGAGTGTGTGAGTGTACACGTGTGTATGTGTGTGTGTGCTAGTGTAAGTGTGCGTCCTTCACATCTTCATCACTCTTCCAGACTCATGTGACCACCATCCATCCACCCAGCACAAATGGCTCAGCCATGCAATTGCAGCTGGACCAGTCCTAAGGATGTTGAAAAGGAAACTAGCTTGTCTCCACTGTCCCACCAGGGTCACAGTTCAGTCAGTATTTCTGACTGTGAACAAAGTTTGCCTAAATCGGAATCAGAAACGCTTTATTTGTCATTTCATTTCACGCACATGCGCACATGGAGAAATGAAATTTAGAAATAAATGGAGAAACCAGCTAGAATTTGCACCAAAAACGTTAACATTAGAAGAAGAAAAAAGAAAAAGCTGGGGCAACGGCAGGAAAAATGTCGGACTGCTTTTGTTTTTTGTTTTTGCGCTTTTTTTGTGCTCTTTGTAGGCTAAAGAATACATCTTTAGTTTTGCCCTCCAGTAAAGCCCTATCCAATGATAATGCTGATAGGAGTGAGCCGAAAAAGTCCTCTGAAATAAAAAAAATCCCCCCCCCTTTTTTTTTCTCCCCAGTTGTATTTGGCCAATTACCCCCACTCTCCTCAGCCGTTCCGGTCGCTGCGCCACCCCCTCTGCCGATCCGGGGAGGGCTGCAGACTACCACATGCCTCCTCCGATACATGTGGAATCACCAGCCGCTTCTTTTCACCTGACAGTGAGGAGTTTCACCAGGGGGGCGTAGTGCGTGGGATGATCACGTGTGTGTGTGAATTAATTAATTGTAAAGGGCTTTGAGTGGTTGTTGCAGCTAGAATAGCGCTATAAAAAATACAACTTGATTGATTGATTGATTGATTGATTGATTGATTGATTGATTGATTGATCCCCCAATTACCCCTCCCGACCAGAGGAGGCGCTATTGCAGCGCGCAGAGCACATACCCACATCCGGCTTCCCACCTGGCTCTGTGCATAACTGTAGTCCACTGACTTCCGGTTTCTACTGCAGCGGTCATAGCAACTTCCTGGTTGTTGGCGTGTTCTATTGACAATGGCATATTTTTCGCGACGTCCACAATTCTGAGGATGAGTGGACGGACGGAATTGTGGACGGAACTTGATATGTACAACTTGAAACTTTTCACCCGTTTGCTGGTAGGTGCAGGTGAAAAGTTGTCGACAATTCCGTGCATGTCGTTGACATTTATCCATGGTAAATCTTGCAGGCACCACGAAAAATATTCCATTATCAATAGCACACGCCAACAACCAGGAAATGACTGCTGCCGTAGAAACCGGAAGTCAGTGGACTACAGTTATGCACAAGGTAGGGACACCCAACCAAGCCGGATGAACTATGTGTTGTAACTGTCCAGAGAGAATGTTGAGTTTGATCTCGAATTATTTGTTATTGACGAACTTTTGAGGGTTTGTCTTTCTTGAATATCATGTGAGCTCTTTGGTGTTTGGGATTTTCTAGAAAAGAGTTCCTCATGTTCAGAAACAAAGACTGCTGTTCTCAGCCTGACATTGCATTTTATGATGACTTTTACCTTTAGTGGGTCGTAATGTCAATATATAAATAAATAGATAAATCACCCAGTTCATAACTTTTTTTTCATTTTTTATTTTTTATTTTATGTGTTCATGTCACCCACCCATCTGGCACTCCATCACTGAAATTGTTTAGTGTCCAAGTGTGCAGCTATGATAGTCATGGTATGTATGGTGATTTATGATTTAGTTCATGCCATCATGATAAAACACGATGGGAATGAATACATAGATTATAAATACATAAGAAATCACCCTGCATGGCACCAGTGATCCCATGCCTCCCACAAATCTCTCCTGTGTCCAGTAATGCCATGCTAGCCTTCTGTCACACCAGTTACACAGCCTATGACCTGCAACATCCCGCGATGCTCCGCCCCCTCTCTGCCTTGATGCTCCGCCCCCTCACTGCCTTGCCTGCCCTGCCACCTAGGGCACCACCTTGTTCAGCGTGATCCTAACCAAAGGGCCACAAAACAGCCCTCTTCCAGAGACAGCTGGGCTGTTGTGATTGTTTTCTGCTGCCTATTCTGTATTCTGTCTGCAGAGGTGGTCTAAAAACCCTTTCTCTCTCTCTCTCTCTCTCTCTCTCTTTCTCTTTGCTGTCTTGTCGTTTCTTCCCCGCACAGAGGTCCTTCTGCAGCGCCATGGTGGACGAGTTGCGGGTGTCCCTCAAGTGCCAGCGTCGGCTTAAGCACAAGCCCCAGCCGCCCGTCATGGTCAAAACAGAGGAAGTTATCAACATGCACACCTTTAACGACCGCAGACTGCCAGGGAAAGAGACCATGGCCTAAAAGACAGACTCGCAGCAACACACCTTTTTCTCCTCTTGTTGTCCAGCGGCATGGAGATACAGACACTAGGCGGGCATGGGCGGGGGTGGAGGGGGGACTGGTTCTGGTTTGTGGGTGATGGGATGGGGTGGGGAGGGTGACAGAGTAGCAGAGCTGCTTGGAGTGCTGGTATACTGTCATTGTTGTTTCTTAACAATTAGCTAGGGATAAGAGATTCAACGGTATTTCCTGTGGAAATAACTTGAACCTGGGCACGATTTCAGTGAGTTACCTCATTACTCTTACCACCTCGGTAAGGAACAACCCCGAGCGGTGCCAGGATGTAGTCAAACAGGCCAACCCAGGAGTCGATGTGAGGCAGACGGAGGGGAGATGTTGGGGGGGAGGGGGGTTATATATGGAGAAATGGTCTCTGTACTATGGGTAATATTCAGAACTGTCATCGTAACTGGTATTAAACCAGTCTCTTACACTGGACAGACTACAGAGACTGGTTCAGTGCCACAGAAGGGCAAATCTCGGACGTGAACCCAGAGAGACATGGATGGGGAACCGGGCAGGATGTTCCATGTTTATGTTGAACGGTTGTGAATAGAGGGGAGTAGATGGGCTCAACCGACCAGTTCCAAATTCAACCCAAAGCCCAGAACACTGCAAATGGTCCACACGTGTACAGAGCGGCATCGCTTTAGTCAGCATCCGACATGGATAAACTATATCATCCATCAGGCAATAAGTGATCCATTTATTTGTGTTTAGAATACTAACACTTTTTATCTTTAGCATGTGTGTGTGCGTGCGTGCGTGTGTGTGCGTGTGTGCGCGTGTGTGTGTGTGTGAGGGTATGGTAGCGGTGGTGGGTGCTTACGAGAGGCAGCATATTTTTAGAATCAGAGAAATACAGTACTGTCAGAAGAGAAGAAACGTGGTGACGTGATGACGCGGTGACGCGCTGTCATCCGGCGGTGACGTGTGAGGAGGCTTGCGCACATAAAACGCTTAGCACAACACGTCAGGTGTGATTCAAGATGTAAAGCACCGCGTGTGGCTCACTGGATCAAAGTTCACAGCAATCACAACACACCAACTGTATTTATTCGAAATATTTATTGTTTTATTTATACATTTCGTTATTTATATCTCCGAAGGGGGACTGGATTTGTCACGATAGCAGTGCACACAAGTCACTTCACGTGTCCGCGGCCACCGAGTTTCAGTTGACGTTCATCTTGCTTAGTAGCTGTCGAGTCTCTGGTTTGGTTTTTGTACTCCGATGGCTTTTTATTTCAGAGCAAACTCCGCATTTACTTGTGCAAACACAGTTTCTATGGAAAACAACAAAAAAAGTGTTTTTTGTATGACGAGAATCAAAAAAAATTTTTGTAATAGTTTTTATCAACAGAAATAATGCACCACGAGTGACATCCGTGGCAGAAGGGGTCTGGGCTGTGGGGCCTCGTGGGTTCTGCCCTGCAGGCTTCATGGTGGCTTTGCTACGTCACCAGGCACCCGCACATCCCAACGGTGCACCCGCACCACCCTCCATGGACCAGTCTCTCTCTCTCTCTCTCTCTCTCTCTCTCTCTCTCTCTCTCTCTCTCTCTCTCACACACACACACACACACACACACACACACACACACACATACACACGTGTGCACGTACACACACATGCATGCACTCACACATGCACACACTTTCACGCACGCACACACGCACACACACAAGATCTATATGGAGTCAGAACATTCTGGTAAAGCTTCGGTGACATCCTTGTTTTGGAGAAGAGAACAAACTATTTTTATCATGTAAAGGAATCGTATTTAAAGAAAGCTATTTTTACTTCACAGTAAAGAAGAGTAAGTAACGCCAGCGCCCCCTGACTCAAACAGAGAGGGGTCGGTAGACACGGGGCGGGTGAAGGACGGCCAGCGATGCGCATCATCCAACACCCCTGTTTCTGATAGACCGCTAGAATCCAGTGCCGACACAACACCGTGTATAAATGGTTTTAAAAGGAAAAAGATGTATTCAAAAAGATAAAAGAGCATTTAACTAATTTTGAACATGTTGTGAAAACAAAATGGAGTGCACACAGTTTACCCTTTGAAGTTGATGCACAAGTTTAAAGAAATTAAAAAAAGAAAAAAAACGTATTCACAATCCTTTAGCCTCTGCGTCTTTATTTCGGGGAGGACGGCAAGCGGGATGGGTCGTGTATAAAGCGCTCTCAGAAGTCTGTACTTCATGTTGCAGAGGGGTTGGGGACTGGTGGGTTGCACGTGTGACGTTGCAGAGCGGTCCGGACTGCACCCACTCTGCACACCTCCCAACACACTCCACTCCGCACACCTCCCAACACACTCCACTCCGCACACCTCCCAACACACTCCATCTTCCGCCAAGACAGCTCACTTATCTGTACCGGTCTGCCTTGATTATCTGAATTATTCAAACATACTTGGAATTTTGATTTGAACCAAGGACAGAATTTTTACTAGTTACGCTGACATATTGCCAAGTTAGGGACGGTGTTATAATTATTTTAGGCTATATAAAAAACAATATATTATTATTATAATGATATGACGATTGTCTCTTATAATCTCATTCCTGCCACATTTTTCCTTCTTCTTAAGATGCCACTTTCACCAAGGAAGCAGAAAATGTTCATTATTGATTCATTATTGATCACAGTTCAATAGGCTGAGTAAGTGTCGAGCCGACCAGCAAGTCAGTACTGGTTTCATAAAATGGGCCATTAAAAAAAATGGTAAGAAAAAGGAATCATTCCTTTAAACTAGAACGACCGGGATTCCAGTCCTACCTAAAACGACAACGGTTTTAAACTCTATATTCTGTCAAAATAAATACCCAATTGAGATATAACATAGAGTGTGTCTGTTAGGAAACGACTGACACCAAAAACAACATTTTAACAATTATATATATATATATATATATATATATATATATATATATATATATATATATATATAGACTTCCCCCCTCTTTTTCTACCCAATTGTACTTGGTCAATTACTCTATTTTCTGAGCCGTCCTGGTCGCTGCTCCACATGCCTCCTCCGACACATGTGGAGTCGCCAGCCGCTTCTTCCCACCTGACTGAGGAGTTTCACCAGGGGGCGAAGCGCGTGGGAGGATCACGCTACCCCCCCCCCCCCCCAGGACAGGGCTCCCGACCGACCGACCGACCAGAGGAGGCGCTAGTGCAGCGACGAGGACACCCACATCCGGCTTCCCACCCGCAGACACGGCCAATAGGGTCTGTAGGGATGCCCGACCAAGACAGAGGTAATATGGGGATTCGAACTGGAGAGCCCCATGTTGGTAGGCAACGGAATAGACCGCCATGCCACCCGGACGCCCTATAATACTATTTTTAAACAATTTAAACTTAAGAGACATGGTCGAACTTTGAATAGCAAAATTGTAAAAAGTGAAAATATTACCTGAAAAACAAAACGGAAGCACATATTGCTAATCTAACAAACCTAACAAGGTCTATAAACCGTGAAATGTAACATAAAGAACTGGAAATAAATATAGAAAGACTCCAAAACAACGACCGGAACTTAAAAACTACTAAAATGACGGTGGGCGGTCATTTTGACCTCCACGGTTTTTAAACTTTATGTTCTGTCAAGATAAATACCCAATTGAGATATTAATGCATTGCATATGTTAGTATGTCTGTTATGAAACTGACACAAAAATTAACATATTAACAACTTTAATACTATGTTTTAAAGAATTTAAAATGACCGCTGTCCAACGCCTGTAAATACTGCAACGCCTCGGTGGTAGTCATGGTGCGTCTGTAACCAGACATGTTGGCAATAATCCAAAATCAAGTTTAGACTATTACTCTGCACTGGAGGACGTTATTGTGTTTCTAGGACAGAGCAATGAACTTCATGACAGAAATGACGCCACCAACACACGTCATTAAATAGTGACATGACGTGAACGATGACGCGAAAATTGTGAGCCAATTTTTTACGACTCGTGGCCGTTTTAGGTAGATCTTATCATAACTTTTTTGTGCAATTGATGTAAAACTAATTTTAATGCAATACATGCAATTTTAGGAGCATTCAGGGAGCGCCAGGTCTATATCTTCCCCCCCCCCCACAAAGTTATTAAACTTTGAAAACCCAAAACCGTCAAAATGACGGCCTTGGTCGTTCTAGTATGAAAAAGACTACATTTTGGCATAAATGGAATGTAGGGTGTCTTACAACATCCCCGATCGGTGTCTATATTAGATTTTTTTTTACCATGTTAAAACCTTGGTCTGTTTTGCTTCTTTTCAGTGACAAAGCACAATATAACAATGCTAGCAGTTATGACACACTGTAGAACACGACGCGGTGGCGATACTAAATCAGCGTGCTAAGAATTGGGCGGGACACAGTGACAACTGTCCCGCCTGCGTGCAGCGACTCCAGTCGAAGGTGGCCAATGACTCAGCAGGCCAGCTGTCAATCAGCTGAAAGCCCCGCCCTGCTCACGCTGAGCTGAGACTGGGATGCAGCACTGGGACAGATGGAGAACAAAGATTACAGTACACATTCGTACTTAACTATCTACCTACCCTAACTGGCCTGGGACGGATTTGCCCTTATCTGCTTGACCTCTCCTGTTGGCAGATACCTCCTCTGTGTTTGGCAGCGGCGTGACCGGGGCATTACTGTCCATCAATGCATATTTATGACATTTACGGCTTAAGGTGCAGAGTGACCTTTGTGATAAAGTGAGGATATTAGTGAAAGTGCAGCGCTGTTCGTTAGGCCTGCAGCGGTCTGACATTGAAATGCATTATAGAGACAAGTCCACAATGTATACAACAGCTTCCCCTGTTACGCCGTCCCCCTCAAATTGACCACAGCACTCATGCAATACCAGAAATAACACAATAAAATAACATGCATATGACACTTCTGCTGCTCAGCCTCTGAAAAAAAAAATAATACAAAAGCAAAAACTGTGTGTGTGTGTGTGTGTGTGTGTGTGTGTGTGTGTGTGTGTGTGTGTGTGTGTGTGTCTGTCTGTCTGTCTGTCTGTCTGTCTGTCTGTCGGTTCATCTCTTTATGAATGTGGGTGTCAGCCTCTCCATTATCACGTTGGTGTTTTTACACGCCAGGCGCGTTCAGATGGAGCTCCATTCACGGCACCTCTGCCGGGGTAAAGGGCTAACGGGGGAGGCAGATAACAATCACACATGCCAGATCCCATTAATTAGCTAATTACAATGGCTGGTGGGGAGGGGCAGTGATCTGGAGATAATGGGGATAAGCTTTGTGTTTTGGAACAAGTCGTCAGCCGGTGGTGAAATGGCAGGTTGCCTATCAACAGCTTTGTCCCTCCTTAAGAAAACTACACACACATCATCTATAGTTGTTCGTTTTTGTCCTGGTTTGCCAGTGGATGTATGATAACATTAACAGTTTGAACGGCTATATCTATATTGCTCTCGCTTTTGTGAAGCCCTATGCTGTAGCTTTTTATTTAGTGTTTGCCTCATCCACATATGAAGACAGAGAGGTGGCAGTTGTCACACCAATTAGAGAGGTTTGGATGGAATCGTCTACGTGACGCCTACCACACACATCTGTGGTGCTGTGTTAAATTGGACGGTTAAATTTCCAAGAACAGGCCAAAGCTACCACTGAAACCATGATGCCACTCTGGACTGTCAGAGAGAGAGAGAGAGAAGATGAAACACACTCACCCACTGAAACCAGACAGAAAGAAAAAACAGCGAGCTGTGAAGAAAGAAAAGTGGGTGGGATCAGAACGAGATGAAGCATCTTACCATGTGGAACGGTGTCGGACGGGTGGGGGTGCTGAGTGGCACAGCAATACGTTTTTTCCTTTTGCGATTTACGGCACAATTGAGTACAAAAAAAAAGAAAAGAAAAGAAAAAAAGAAAAAGGAGAGAAGAAAAGCAGGGGCTGTTGGGCTTTCCAGTCTGTGTGCTGCTGGAGATTATTGGCCCAGTAAACACAGGGCTGAATGGTTCAGTGGGATAGCAGGGCAAAAAGGGAAAGGCACAGGCGTTTATCCGCCCCTGATCCCCACCACAGGAGCTTTACAGACATAATCCCAAATTACACCGGGGGAGAATGACTTGGACCTTACAGGCCGTGACCAGATTACACAGAGTGGGACCCGACCCAGGCTAATGGAGCGTGACCAGATTACGGCACGAGAGTCACCTGTGGGAAGGACAGGGAGCCCCCCTGACAGGGAATAGTTCCATTCACACAAGTGTTGCCCTGTCATCGTCTTTTGATTGAAAAACTGTAAAGGATCAGTTGATTCTTCTTAGTCTGGGGGGGG
Organism: Lampris incognitus; assembly: GCF_029633865.1. NCBI lineage: Eukaryota > Metazoa > Chordata > Actinopteri > Lampriformes > Lampridae > Lampris > Lampris incognitus. The sequence continues at coordinate 38,798,673 of NC_079219.1, read as the reverse complement.
GGGGGGCAGTACATTCACACGCCTATGTACGTAAGAAAAAGGCACACAATGACAGACAAATAAAAATTCCTGTACCCACCACAGACATGTAACGTCATCAAATTAATTTCAAGGATTATAGACCCAAAATAGCAAGTGCTGTGCCATGGGGACATTAAACAAAAAAATTAAAACTAAAAAGTGTTGCCTTGTTTGGTGACTTAGCCAGCAGCACCGTTACAGGCGAACCTGCTAAAAATGGGAAATCTGTGTGCAAATCACTTCTTTTGTTGCTGCAGCAACAAGCTGATCCTGCAGCATGCTGCAGGCTGAATGAAAACAAGCCAAAGCCATCGAGACGCCTCAACTATAATCCTACCTCAGGATACAGCTCAACACAGAGAAGTAAATACTCCATCTTAATGCGGCAAAAATCAATAAAAGTTAAGGAATGGTCTGAAATGCTGTGTGAGGTATCAGATCGTATCTGTTTGGAAAAGAAAATGTTGGACTCAGTTTCCATGTGAGTCCATCGTAATTACAGCTGGGCTTACGCGCTAATATTCAGTGTCTATATTTTGGTCATCAGTCTTTCAGATTATGTTTGACCTTGGGGGTGCAGTTTGTGATGAGAAACAGGCAAAATGGAGCTGTAGCTTTCTCTTGGTCAGTAAAGTATATGAAGTGCCTTAAAAAAGGAGGCCAGTTACATCCTCGCCCATCAGATAAACAGAAGTGAGGTGCAGTGACTGGCGGGATGACTCTCATAACTTTGATCATGCATTATGAATTCTGGATGTATTATTCATACAGGGGCCAGTGCATCTCGAGGATGTGGCCTTTTTCCCCCTCTTCCCCAGTGCTCCCTCCTACACGAGATAATCCGGCCTCGTTTCCTCTGCACCGCCTTGTTTGCCACCTGCAAATCGGAAAATCTCTCCTCGTTTCTCCCCTGGGGCCACACGCTCCCCACCTATTCACCCTGTTTTCCCAACTCGAAGCCAGCCATGACGGGGGGGTGGGGGGGTGAACACAGATTTCTCAGCAGAGGAAGAATTGTCAGTGAGTAAACACAACAGTCACAACACATTGCTGGTTTGGCTGTGATGCATCTCTGGTGAACTGTGTAAAGCCGCTCTGGACTTGGGACCAGCTGATGGGGAAAAGGTGGAGATGAAGGATCTGTCTCCCTGCATCAGATACGTTACAGTGCTTTGACCAAGATTTGGCTGGAGCAGGTGCAGATCATTACTGAGGCCTGTTTCAACCATTTGAAAGGGAATTCTCTGGTCTGCTCGACTTCATTTTATTTTATTTTTTATTTTTTTGCAATTTAAATAATCTACACACACAATTTTGTCTAGTTTTGAAGCGTGTCAGATGAGACAGAATTGTCTTGAATACATACATACATACACACACACACACACACACACACACACACACACACACACACACACACACACATATATATATATATATATATATATATATATTAATTGCCTGCCACTCAGTCTTAGAGAATAACAAGCCAGCCAGAGAGTTACAAATTAATCTTTAGATTATTGTCATTTTTTAATGTTTCTTGAGGATTTTAACTGTTCTGCTCTTCAACAACAGTGAAGAGCATTCCCAACAGAATAACAAACAACAAAAGAGAAATAAAAGATTTTGAAACATTTTAAATACAATGACCAAAGTATCCCCAGTACCACCTCTTTATTTTATTATATATATTATACAAATAATGATTTACTTTCAGGTACAAATCTGATGGATTGGAAGTACTTGAGATTTGACAGCAATTCAGTTGTAGCCAACCATGCACTTCTCCTAGCCATAAACCTTATAAAGTAATAAGGTTAACTATGAGGAGAAGAAGAGATTTACAGTAAGCCCTGCATGGTTGTATCTGCTGTAGCATCACACACACACACACACACACACACACACACACACACACACACACACACACACACACACACACACACACATACACAACTATCACACTTGCAAATAAGCTACGTCCATGTACCAGTACAGGATCAGGTCATCCACCATTTATTCAATGAGCCCCATGGCTTAACCAAGACTTTCCCTCCCCGTCCAGACCTTCACTGTAACTATATGTTACAAAACAAAAGAAGACAGGGGAAATGAAAAGGGAACTATAATGATGAAATGTGTGAGGAAGCGAGCACACTCAAGGGGTGGTTGGACCATGTCTGAATGTGAACATAAGAGAGGAGCAAGAGAAGTCTGTGTGTGTGTGTGTGTGTGTGTGTGTGGGGGGGGGGGTTGAAAAAGTTGGACATGGTGAGGAGTGCAACAAAAAGGGACAAGAGGAAGAGGGGTTCTTATTGAAGTCAACCCCCATCCAGTGAGCGCTGTTAAATCCAGCTGTAGCTGCAGTATAACCCTGATATTGTCTAACTGGCACAGTCATTAGACTGATGCGTCCACCTTTCCGCCCAGCATTGGCATTCGGCTCCGAGACAGCATTTACTGCCATGGGACACAGCGAGGGGGAATAAAAGGGAGCCCTAATGTTTTAATGGCACACCTACCGCTGCATTACCGCCAAGCCTCCTCAGGGGTTGGAGAATGACCTTGAAGCTGGAAAATAGTCCAATTTGTTTGTCTGGCTGTTGAATAATAATTTTCATGTAATAAACCACAACTTATTCATATGGGTCACAAGTCGGCCTTAAACAGTCATTAGATTGAGTTTCTGGCCGCTATATCGCTCACAGACGTGGCAATAAGGCTGGGATCCAATTCCCAGGTGTTGTGTGGGGCCCACATCGACGCCTCAATGGTTTGTGAAGCTAAGCGGTAGAAACTAGTGACACAAATTGCTGAAAGATACACATTTAGTTTCAGTACAGCTCTTAATTAAATTCTCACCAATGTTTTTTAATCCACAGCTATTTTTTTTATGATCTCCCACGTGTAAGCTTGTCACACTGTTGTTCATATCCAGGATATGCTGACTGTATAAAGCATGTTTTCTGCTTTATGATGGGGTTGATCTTCATTCTAGTCAGAGGTACTTGATACGGTATTAGTCTTGACAGTGTTTCACTGGAAATAAGAGAGAAGTAGTATCTGTCACTTCAGCATATCAAAGGAATTTGAGTGATTTATGATCCCTAAGTCCCACCCCGACCAATCAGTAGCAAGCATTGTCTTACATCCCACCTCCTGTCCAATCAAATGCAAGTTAAGGCTCTGACTGGTTCATGACACCCCTATGTCCCGCCCCCAGGCCAATCAAACGTAAGCTACCTAAGACCCGACCCCCGCATGACCAAACGCGCACGAGGACGCACATGCGCCAGCAGCTAATTAGCATTGATACCACACGCGCCCACATACACATATTACAATACAAAGGATTAATAAACTAATTCAACATGACATCCCCCAAAGATACAAACATCGAAAGAGCAATAAACAACTAGCTAATTCAAAGCTTGGCTACAACATGCCTTGACATGTCTCTTTATGACATGTTTCTTTAACCCTCGTCAAACCAACATAATAAATATTCAAGGCTACTGAAAGGAACTGTAATATTTGCTAGTAATATTTGATTTGCTAATGTCCCTTACGGCTTTCCGTAGCGCACAACAAAGTCACGTGATGTACGTAACAACGTCAGTGGGAATCCGGTCGGTGAATAAACACCCAGCACGAGAGAAGTCGTCCTTGCTTTATTAATGTTATAAGTTAACATAGCCAGAGGGCACAGATCATTACATGGTGTCAGAGTAGCGGAGTTTAAATATCCAATATGGATTCGTACGGCGTTCCAGCTCCACGGATGGACTGGGAATCGGCGAATTTACCTGAAGCATGGAGACGATTTCGACAAACAACGGAGCTAATGTTCAAGGGCCCCCTGCGCGGGAAGAACGAAGAGGAGAAATGCAGCTACCTCCTGCTCTGGATAGGGGGAAAAGGGCGCGATGTGCACAACACTTGGACACTCAGCGGAGAACAAGCCAAGAAGCTAGAAACGTACTACGATAAGTACACTGAGTACATCAGCCCCAAAGCAAACCCGATTTATGTCAGATATAAATTTCATGAAAAGATGCAGGGAGAGAGTGAATCCTTCGAACGATTCGTAACTGAGCTAAAGCTCCTAGTCAAAGACTGTGGCTACCCAAATGCCGACGAGATGGTCAGGGACCGCATCGTGTTTGCCACCAACTCACCCAGAGTGAGAGAAAAGCTACTTAGCCAGGGAGCTGAGCTAACGCTAGAAAAAGCCATAGATGTAGCCCGCTCACACGAGCTAGCAAAGCAACAGCTAAAGTTTATGGGCCAGGGCAGCACACATGAAACGGTGCACGCAATAGGCAGAAAGACATACAAACCGAACGCACCCAAAGCAGCTAACGCTAACTTCAGACAAAGGGAGGGTAACGTTAGCACCGCCGCCAGGGCGTGTAGCTATTGTGGAGGGCTACACGGCGCTAAAGCCACTTGCCCAGCTAAGGGTAAACAATGCATTAAATGCAAGAAGCTCAATCATTTTGCTAAAGTATGCAAGTCTAGCTCCCAGGGACAGACAAAGTACTACCGCGGCACAGAACATGCCGTCGGAGAGAACCCAGAAGAGTACACCACTGACAGAGAGCAGGAAGAACTGTACTTCGACAACATTACAGTGGAGAGCACCGCTGTGGGAGAGCAGACAGAGCTGTACATAGACTGCATCTCAATAGAGAACAACGGAAAAAGCAACGAGCAGGCTTACGTAGAGGTTGGAATTGGCACACCTCCACAGAAGGTAAAGTTTAAACTAGACACTGGGGCACAGGCCAATACTATTCCCACCAACCTGTTCCAGGCGCTGTTCAAAAATGTGACACTGAAACCAGCAATACACAGACTCACTGAATATGGAGGAGGCGCGCTGAGCGTGAAAGGCACATGCAAACTCAAATGTAAGTACAGAGACAATGCAATGATGCTGGACTTTTACGTCATTGACACAAACGCCCCACCAGTCATGGCAATGAAAACATGCCGTGACCTAAACTTGGTAAAAATAGTGATGGCTGTGAGCGAGGAAAACAATGTCATATCACAGAGCATAATGGATGAGTATGCCTATGTTTTCCAGGGAATAGGAGAGTTCCCAGGCGAGTGCACCTTCCGCGTCACACCAGATGCAACGCCGGTCGTCTGCCCGCCACGCAGAATCCCCATCGCCCTACGCAGCAAACTGAGGGACGAGCTTGACAGCATGGAGAAAGGCGGCATAATCTGTAAGGTAACAGAACCCACAGAATGGGTGAACGCACTCGTCATTGTTGAGAAGCCAAAGACAGGCAAACTTAGAGTGTGTTTAGACCCCAGAGCTCTTAACAAAGTGATACAACAACCTCACTACCCCCTCCCCACGCTGGAGGACGCCACCACAAAGCTCGCTGGAGCTGAGTACTTTAGCGTGTTAGACGCGCGGTCAGGCTATTGGGCCATCAAACTGAGCACTGAATCCTCAATGTTGACGACATTTAACACAGTGTTTGGCAGGTATCGTTTCCTCAGACTGCCATTCGGAATCGTGTCCGCTCAAGACGAGTTCCAGAGACGCGTGGATGAAACATATGAAGGATTGGACGGTGTGACGGCCATAGTGGACGACATACTAGTGTTCGGCAAGACTAAAGAGGAACATGACCAGCGTCTCAGAGCGATGCTGAAGCGCACAAGGGAGCGAGGGGTGAGGCTCAACCCCGACAAGTGTCACATATGCGTGTCCGAGGTACGCTACTTCGGCCACACGCTCTCACACGAAGGCATCAAACCAGACCCACACAAGGTGAAGGCGGTCAAGGACATGCAACCCCCACAGAACAAAGCAGAGCTGGAGACAGTCCTCGGCATGATCAACTACCTCGCCAGATTCGCTCCACACCTCTCACAGATAAACTCACCCCTCAGACAGCTTCTGAAACAGGACAGTGAGTTTGTGTGGGATGCAGTCCACGACAAGGCATTCCAAGAGATGAAGAATCTCATTACACAGCACCCAGGTCCAGTACTCTCATATTTCGACCCGCAGAAAGAGCTGCGACTCCAAGTGGATGCATCCAAAAGTGGCCTTGGGGCTGTCATGCTCCAAGATGGCAAACCAATTGCCTATGCGTCCAAGTCACTCAACAGCACTGAAGAAAACTACGCACAGATAGAGAAGGAGCTCTACGCTGTGGTCTTCAGCTGCAAGAGGTTCCACGAGTACATGTACGGACGAAAAGTGATTGTGGAGTCAGACCACAAGCCTCTGGAGGCAATACTAAAAAAGCCACTGGCAGCAGCACCACCCCGGCTGCAACGGATGATCCTGGCGCTCCAAAAATACGACATCCAAATCATCCACCGCCCCGGTAAGGACATACCGGTGGCCGACACACTGTCACGCAAGTCAATAGAACACCACGACAGTGACCTACAGGAAGGGATGGAGGCCCAAGTGCACACAGTCCTCAGCAACATCCCTGTGAGCGACACAAGACTCACAGAAATCAAGCAGGAAACAGCGCAAGATCCACAGCTCACCGCACTCAGACGAGCCACACTCACTGGCTGGCCAGACACAAAGAAAAAGTGCCCGCCCAGCATCCAGGAATACTGGAACCACAGAGCAGAAATCTCAGAAATGGACGGTATCCTGTTCAAAGGTGAGAGAATCATTGTCCCCCAAAAGCTTCGCAAGGACATGATACAGCGCATCCATGCCAGCCACCTTGGCGTGGAAAAAAGCAAATGCCGAGCAAGAGACTTACTGTTCTGGCCTGGCATGGGGAAACAGATCGAGGATGCGGTAGCAGACTGCAGCATATGCCAAGAACGGCGCAGCGCAAATGCAAAGGAACCAATGATGTCACACGCCATACCCGAGCGGCCGTGGCAAGTGATAGGCACAGACCTATTCACATTGAACACACAGGACTTCATAGTCACTGTGGACTACTACTCCAGATTCTTCGAGCTAGAGAGACTTTACAGCTGCACCTCATCTGCCGTCATCATGAAGCTGAAAGCAGCAATGGCTCGACACGGAATCCCCGAGACTATCATCAGCGACAACGGTCCGTGCTACAGCTCTGGTGAGTTCCGCAACTTCTCACAGACATGGGGTTTCTCACACACCACCACAAGCCCCCACTACCCACAGAGCAACGGCCTCTCCGAGAAGACTGTCCAGACGGCCAAACGCATCCTGGACAAAGCCAAAGCTGAGAACAAAGACCCCTACATGAGCTTACTGGAGTATCGCAACACACCGGTGGACAACCTGAAATCACCGGCACAGCTACTGATGAGTCGGAGGCTGCGGTCCATTCTCCCATCAACAGCAAAACACCTGCAGCCACAGATCGCCAGTCAGGAGGATGTTCACAAAAGGAGAGAGGTATGTCAACAGCGCCAGCAGGCATACTACAACCGAACAGCCAAACCTCTGCCCCACCTGCCCGCAGGCACACCAATCCGCTTCCGGCAGGAGGATGGATCCTGGAGACCTGCAACTGTGGAAAGACCAGCGAACACAGACAGGAGCTACCACATCCAAACCAAAGAAGGTCAGATCTACCAACGCAACCGTCAACACCTGCGACAAAGCAGAGTGAACACTCACACTGCACACACACACACTTCACAGCAGACTGTTACCAGCGCTAACAACAACACACAAGCCCATCAGCAAGAGCATGCTGAACCTCCAGACACGAACAATCAGCGACAACCAGACACACAGCCTGGTTACACCACGAGGTCAGGTCGCACGATCAAACCAAGACAAATCCTTGACTTATGAATGTTAAAAAAAGAGAGAATTTTACACCAACCTGTACTATACCTGCTATGTTTTGAAAAGAAATATTTACAGCGTTCACTTACCTTGTGTACCTACCTGCTGTTTGCAGTTACCAGTAATGAAATTAAAAAAAAAGATGAAATGTTATTACGGTGTCACATTTAGACAGTGAAGGACATGTTTTACACTACTTGTTGCAGTCCAGTTATATAAGAGTTCCACTTTCATATTCTTTCTTATTAAGATTGTATTCGCTTATAAACGTGCTCAACGTGGTCTGTATCTCTGCAGAGAAAGCAGCACTTTTCAGAAAAAGGGAGATGTAATATTTGCTAGTAATATTTGATTTGCTAATGTCCCTTACGGCTTTCCGTAGCGCCACAACAAAGTCACGTGATGTACGTAACAACGTCAGTGGGATCCGGTCGGTGAATAAACACCCAGCACGAGAGAAGTCGTCCTTGCTTTATTAATGTTATAAGTTAACATAGCCAGAGGGCACAGATCATTACAGGAACAACCATCATCGCAGTAATCGCTGGCCAGTACAGGGCGCTGTGGCACCACCCCCTTCAAATATCTGTATTAAATATAATTTAGTTATATGATGCCAATAATTATGAAATAAAATTGTTTTTCAGTCTGTGAGCACCTGTCAGCAGCCATTCAATACTGGTTCCAAATGGTATTTGGTTGATTTCTGTCTGAATACATATATACTTCCTGGGTGAGGGGCGCCAGCCAAACGATGCCTTATGTTAGCCCTCAAACGTTTGGCTAGCAGGTGACCTGAGGGTGCTGTCTGATTGGTTTCTTCAGATTTTCCATGGGGCGCAGTCCCGTGTGCCTCAGACACTCACGCTTTTATTGGCAGCGAATTGGTATTGTTTTAATGTGACAATTCTCGTGGCTGTCAATCATGTTCACACCCACCACGATGCCTCGTCTCGACTGTCAATCATCCACCATCTACGAACCCTAATAAAATCTATAGGCTACATTGTCCTTCTTAATAACTGTGACTGTGTTGACATTCAAGCAGCTGTCAAGTGTGCTGCGCCAAGGTAAATGTAGCCCCCCCCCAAAAAAAAAATCGCACCAGCCGCCACTGCATCAGCAAAATGTTAACTTTTCTTTTCAAAACAGTTTTAGATATGTAATTAATGGCATCTGAAAAAAAACATCGTTATTATTTTTTAGGAAAGTTAGTTAATTTGCATATTGCTTAAAACGAAAATATGTACCTGAGGTGCCACTGGAACTTGACCTCAGATTGCTGGATTCCTAATCCAGAGAGCTAATCATTACACCATGGGACTCACTCAGAGTGACAGATCAGGTCAGAGCCCACATTACGGCAAACCAATTTTGTTTCTCTCTTTATGTGCAAATGCAAAACTTACGTGACAGACTCCAGCAATGGCATACAATTAGAAACTGATCACAACGAACCTTTTGCTCCACATTACGGACTGGAAACTCATGGAAAAATGATGAATTGAAACTCTCTCCACACCTGATTGTATCTGAATGTTTATACAAATAAAACGTGTTTAACTGTTTAAAACATTTTTTTTGCCTCGTCTTTTTCAGTTCCAGTAGAGACAAAATAGTGACGTGATTTCACAGCTCGCCAGACATTTTTTCCCACATCTTCTGACTCCGTGTGCTTCAGAATTTCTTTATGTCGGCTAACATCCACCACACGTTGTTCCACTGTAGAGGACAGTTTCTCGATGTGTTCAGAAGTTGTGTCTGTTGTCATTTCAATCAGGGGAATCTTGCGGAACGTCTCGTCATGTTTGTTAGAGAGCACCTGGGTTGCTGCCAACACGTCTGCGCTGCCCCGTTATTACTGTCACCATTGCTGCCGTTATTACTGTCACCATTGCTGCCGTTATTACTGTCACCATTACTGCCGTTATTACTGTGACCATTAGCGTTACTGCCACGCTTCTTCCTTCTGCTGACGGGTTGGAAGGGAGAGGCGGCAGGTGGGGCAGAGCTCTCCGTGTAATTTTGCAATTTTGCGTGTGAAAAAAGGAGAGTGCAATCATCTAACCCATAGTTGCACAATGCGTGGTATTTCTAGCTGCTGGGGGGGGAGGGGTGCTATTCTATTGTGTATGTTGTCACATTGAAATTATGACATTGATTTGAGCCCCGCCACTGTATGGATTAGCCCCACCGGAATTTAGCCAAAAAAAAAAAAAAAAAAAAAAAAAAACTCTGCCGCCGCCACTGGACAGAAAAGATATTGACTCTGCCCTCTGGGCTACTAATCACCATCTTTTCCGTACCTGGTACATTCTACCCAGTCGCACGGACTTTCGATCGTGATACCATCACGATTATGACCTGATTTACGTGATGTGGTCACGACTCGAGGATTAGGGGTTAGGGTTCTATCAGATCGTGACCACATCACGTAAATCAGGTCATAATCGTGATGCTATCACGACTATTAATTAACGTGATGCCATCACGAAAGTCCGTGCGACTGGGTTGGGTACATTTAGCTCCATAGAAGTTTCGGTGTCACTCACGTTAGCATTGGGGTCCGTAAGTTGTTGGCTGGTATCGGTAGACAGTTTATCTCAACGGTTAGTTTTAATTCAAACTTTTACCCATTTTTTTTTGTCAAAATACTATCTTATTTACACTGATAACTATGCCCGGTACCAATTGCAAAGATTATCCATTACTTATGTACTCATTCCATCGGCGGAAAATCCAAATATTCAGGTTGTCAATACTACAAAACCTCAAATTTGTCTGACGGAGAAGTTCACATCAGATCACCGCCATCTTGGCCTCCCTGTTTGTATGTGTTTGTCATATGTGTGTTGTATTTTGAACGTTTTTTTTCTATAGAGTAAAAGAGAGAAGAAGAAAAACCTCACGAACCCCCGCTTCCCCCCCACCCCCTACTGTCTCTTTATTGGATAAACATTACAGCAAACATTCAACAAACATTGAGACAAAAACATAACTACCGAACTCCCGCCTATCCAACCGGCAGACCGACTGCTGACGTACTTCCTGTAGCAGTAGTAGGCGGTTACTTTAGTACGGTGGCTCTTACATGTCAAACGTGTATTGGAACAAATACAGTGTTCTACATCCTTTCTCTTTAGCTATGCTTCCAATACTAAGAACACAAATAATACTATGCAGCCAAGTGTTACAATATAGTCCTGACCATTACAGGTAAGTATGAAATAAAATGAATATGAGATCAAATGTATCCAAATCCTAATGTCTTGCTGTATGCATATAAACAACTTTTTTTTTCAAAAGCCAAAATACATTTTACATGAGTTTTCTTCACAGGACTTTTTTGTTTTCACAGCCCCTCTGATTGTTGTCCTTATACTGGTCACTGAATGTATTTTCTGTTTGGCTTACAAATGCGGCCTGCCCATGTTCTGTGTGGGCTGAAAAGTCTTCTGAACAGTCTCTTGTTCACTGGCGTTTCGCTGCGAGTTTCGCCGAGGGTGCCTCTCATGAGAAATAGGGTGATTGTTGTGTCCATGCAGGTCAGTTAGTGGTTGGAGAGTGATGTTGGGGTCACTGAGGTCAACCTGTGGTGGTGGTGGTTCCGAAACAGGGAGAATGTGTCTCCTGTTTCTTCTGTACTCTTTCCCTTCTGATTGTATTATGTAAGATCTTGGTTTTTGACAGAAGTTCTTTACTTTACCCATCCGGTCAAACCCTTGGGGAGTCTGCAATTTTACTAAATGTACCTGGGCCAATGGCTGAAGGGGCCTGCTGGATCTGTCATAGCAAGTCTTTTGAGTGTCGCGTTTTTTTTTTGTAAGCTGTGCCTTGATCCTCCTGCTGTTCTTGGCAGCTGGAACCAGCAAATTTTTGCAGATGGGGAGAGTGGTACATGTCTCTCTTGACATAAGTCATTCAACTGGTGAACCAAGTGTCTGGTCACGTGGTACATTATGAAGGTTGATCAGGTTCAGGAAAACAACTGCTCCATCTTGCTTGGACCTTTCCATCAGTTGTTTTGCGCTGCACATGGTTCTTTCATGGATGAATTGAGGCAAACTCTTTAAAGCCGTTGGCTTGTGAACTGGGCCCCATTGTCTGAGATTATTTGTGTGGGCTTCCAGGAACTGAGACATTTCTTTTTAGTTTTCTTATCACAGTGTTGGATGTGATGTCGCAAAGCAAGTCAAACTCAATCCATCCAGAGTGTGATTCGACCAATACTAGGTAGTGCTGGTCATTCCACTCAAAGATGTCTGTTGCTACAGTTGACCATGGTAAGTCTGGGATGGGATACAGCTTGAGTGTTTTGTTTTTTGTTGGTGTGGTTTTGTGCTGTTACAGACAGGGTATGGAAGTGTTTTCCTCTCAATATCCTTTGTCATAGTGGACCAAAATACAATGTCTTTGGCTCAGTGGTTCGTTGACTCTGTCCTGGGGTGGCCTCTATGTAGGATTGTGATGTAGTCCCTTAGTAGCGATTTGGGGATTACTGCCTGTGGGCCTTTCATAATGATGCCATCTTCAATCATGAGCTCGTCCCTAAAGGTAAAGTACTGATGAACATCTGCTGGCAGTTTTAACTCCTTTGTAGGCCATGCATAGTTGATGATGTTGCATATTTTTTGAAGGATTAGGTCCCTTTCTGTGTGTTCCTTGGGCACTCATCTAAATGTGAAGAAGAGATGTGTTTTACTGCCATGACCTCAAAATCCGTCTTTTCATTGCTGTGCTGCATGGTGGTCTGTCTGGGGACTCGTGACAATGTATCAGCAAGGTACATGTGTTTCCCTCTTCTGTAGATCAGTTCAAAGTCATACTTTTGTAGTCTTAGCATCATACATTGCAGTCTTGTTGGAGCTGTGTGTATGGCTTCGATAAGATGGTGACTAGTGGTTGATGATCTGTTTCGATTTGGACTCACTTTCCATATGTAGTTGTTGAATTTGGACCATGCGAACACCACAGCAAGAAGCTCCTTCTCTGTCTGCGTGTATCACATTTCCATTTGTGTTAAGGTATAAGAAGCATATGCAATTGGAAGGGCTTCCTGTAGACATGCTGCACCTAGGCCGTACTGTGAAGCATCACATGTAAGTGTGGACATTGTAGTACTTTAGTGTAGGTGGGTTTGAGAGACTCGGTTTTAGGGCATTAGGACACTGTTTTAGGGTGGGTTTGAGAGACTCTGTTTTAGGGCATTAAATGCATCTTCATGCTGTTTGTACCAGCACCACTATGTGTCTCTGTGAGTTAGCTGTCCCAGGGGAGCTGAGACCTCACTAAAGTTTGGGATGAACCTCCCCAAGTAGTTGACCATTTCAAGGAATCGCTGCAGAGCTGTGACATCTTCTGGAGCAGACATTTCACTGATAGCTCTTGGCTTGTGAACATGTGACCTACATAACTGACCTCCTTCAGTCTGAATCTGCACTTCTTTGGGTTTAGCCTCAATTTGACTTCTTCACGTGCTCGATCGAGGACTTTCTTGATGATTTCATCATGTCCTTTCTCGCTGCTTCCTCTGACAATGATGTCATCAACTATCACTGCACAAGGATATCCTGTGAAGATTTGCTCCACTGTGTGCTGAAATACCTCACTGGCGCTGCTTATTCCAAAGGACATCCTAAGGAATCTGAATTTTCCAAAGGGCAAGCTGAATGTAGTCGGCATCGAAGACCTGTGATCCAGTGGCATTTGCCAAAAAGAGCTCTTGGCATCTAATGTTGAGAAAGAACACATTGGAGTTTGGCATCTGCGCTGCTACTTCCTCCACAGTGTGCATTGGGTGAAGTGGGTGTTTGAGGGCTTTGTTGAGGTCCCTCGGGTCAAGCAGAAGTGTATGTCGCCTGAATTTATCTTGCAGATGGCTACCATTGATGACACCCATTCAGTAGGTTCTGAAACTGGGGTGATGATGCCTGGACTTGTCATTCTGTCTAATTCTGCTTTGACCTTATCTCACATTGCAACCGGAATGCGGCGTGCAGGTCTGACGACGGGTTGTGCTTCGGGATCAATCTTCATGGAGTAGGTAGAAGGAAGCTTATCAATTTCATCTTTGAAGAGATTTGTATAGTCTGTGAAGACTTTGTGTGAGAAGCTTGCCTCTTCTGTCACAGTAAGCTGATGTATCTCTTCATGAAGTGTGATTAGTCCTATACAAAGGCTGTTTTGTAAGCCTAGTAATGGCTGTACGTTTTGCTTCACCACATGGAACTGTAGGGTGTAGGGCCTGTCTGCTAAGTAGCATGATAGGGTTACTGACCCAATTGTGCAGATTTCATTGCCTCCATAAACAATCAGCTTTGTTGTCTTGGAGTGAGCCACTTTCTCCTTGTGTTTCACTTGGCTGAATGTCTTGACAGATAAGACGTTGCATTTTGCCCCAATATCCACTTTGAGTTCGATGGGGTTTCTATGGACTTTTAACTGTGCAGGATATTTCACTCCTCTGTGTTACTGGTGGGCTGACAATATTGACTGTGATCCCGTCAACATAAAACAAGTCATCAGTGTCACCAGTGAGTTCTGCTGTGTCAACTTGATTTACAGTCTTTTTAGGTCTATGTCTGTGGTAAATTTGTCTGTGATAGCTTTGTATAGATTTGCAACATTGCTTGTAATTATTCCATTTGTTACACTTGTGACACTGCTTTCCAAATGCTGGGCATTTGCCTAGTTTGGCCTCGTGGCTGCCTCCACAGCTGCTACAGTTAATTATGGGCTGAGTTACACGTTCTGTGTATGTTTTTTCTGCTTGAAACCACGTGACCGTTTTTCTTTTGTTTTGTGTTGCAAGCTGTCTACATTTGCTGAGTTTTGCCTCGGTGTAATCAGTGTCTTTGTGTGTTGCTCTTTCATTCATGTATGCCATTGTGTTCTTGTGTTCTTGTGTCCTTGTAAAACGTCAACAGTCGCAGTCCATTTCCTGCTCCAATACAAAAGTTCGCATTACTCCACGAACGGTTAAAATTCCCGGAAATGTTCTTTACATACCCATTTTTACCGAGGACACATCGGTTGGTAACTTGCATGAACTTGTCAACACACATATCCCAGCGTTCCTTTCGGCCTTCAAGACTCTTCTTTCTTGAATTCGCCTCCTCAGCTCCGCAGCCTCCTCTTCTGCTTCTCGGTAAAGTATACCAACGGTAGCTGCCAACATCCCCCGATCCATCTTTAATGTAATAGTTTATTACCTTTGTTGTTTGTTTGAATCAAAAGTGTTGAGCTGTGGAGCGCAATCTTCTTCTTGCGTATGGGGAATAAGCAAAGCTTGACTCGGTTTTCTATTTAGCCTTTAACGTTAGGCATATTTACTTAGGCAAATATAGCATGTCTTAGCGCTCTACTACCGATTCTTACAACACACACTGTCGCACGCAGAGAACGTGGCGACGTCACATCTGAATGTACCGTAATGCAATGAGTAAGGGCGCCATCAAATAACAACACTTAACACCCCCACTCGCTGTTAGCTCATTGGATTACCTGGAAAACAAAACGACAACAAAATAAGGCTTATTCTTTACCTTGACAATGCGAACACACTCTTTGCACTTCTAAGTGCCAAACATGTCTTGAGCAAACCTCTTTAGCTTTGGCTTGGTGGCTGGCTTTGTCATTATATCAGCGATCATTTGCTCAGAAGGACAGTATTCCAAGATTGCTTTTCCATTATTTACAGTTTCCCTTAGGAAGTGGTACTTAATATCAACGTGCTTGGACCTCTGCCTGTTTACTGGGTTTCTGGCTAGGGCTATGGTACCTTGGTGCCCTTCATACACCTTTGTTTGTGCATATTGGTATTTGTCTATACCTCTGAGTAGCTGTTCTAGGTAGATACATTCCTGTATGGCTGATGCTAAGGACATGTACTATGTTTCGCAAGTAGATATTACTACTGTCGGTTGTTTTCTTGTCTTCCATGATATCAAAGAGCTTCCTTCGCTTAGACTGACACAACAGCTTGATATACTACATCTGTCTGTTACATCTGATGACCAGTCAGCATCACTGTACATTCTTAGACCTAGTCTCTCTGTGTCATTTCTCTTGAAGCATAACTCCTGATTTGCTGTACCTTTGAGGTATCTGAACACGTGTTTTACAGTGTTCCAGTGTTCTTCTGTTGGATCAGCAAAGTGCTGAGATAGTTTACTGACCACGACACTTATACCTGGTCGAGTGCATGTGGACAAGTAAATTAAACTTCCTACTGCCTCTCTGTACTTTCTTGGCTCTTTCATTTTTTCAGCATTTTCTGAATACTCACATGGAATCTCTCTGGACCTGCAATCCTGCATTTCAAATCTCTCCAGTATTTTGCTCACATCTCTTCTGTGACATTTTAACTTGACCTTCTGCTTGCTCAAAATCTATCCCCAAGAAATGTTTCAACTTTCCCAGGTCTTTCATTTTGAACCTTTCGGTGAGCATCCCCTTTACACTTTTCAGTACACCCTTGTCGCTAGCTGCTATAATCAGATTGTCAACCCATATTATCAAGATGACCTTTTCGTTATGTTTTTCTCTTGTATACACACAGTGATTTAGACCACAGTTAGACTTATGCAACTTGCATACTAGCTTTTCACACGTTTCTGACTTTTTCTCATAACCTTCTGGTTGCTGTATATAGATTTCACAGTCAATTGGTGCATGCAAATAGGCTGTCTTAATGTCCATCTGGTGTTAAGACTAGGTTCTCCTGCACTAAATGACCACTCTTACACTTGTCATATCAGCTGTGGTTGAGAATGTCTCCTCGTAGTCAGTTCCTGGTTTCTGACTGTAGCCTTTTGCTACGAATCTTGCCTTGTATTTATCAGATCCATCAATGTCACACTTGAGTGTATAGACCCATCTACCCCAACTGCCTGTTTACCTGGTGGCAACTGGGTGAGGCTGAAGGTCTCGTTCTCCTGGGGTGATCGCATCTCCTCGTTCATGGCATTTTTCCACTGCCTTGATTTGGTTGATGCTATGGCGTCCTGGTAGGTTTGAGGAATGTCGCATACTGCTCTATAACAAGAGTCCACACGTTTGCAGTTTGTCCTCTTTATCCTCAGTCTCGAATTTCGGATGATCCGCTGTGGCGACAACTAACGGGAGCAGCCGAAAGTAGTAGTAGATCCTCAGTCTCGAATTCCTGTAGGTAAGCTGGTCTCCTCTTGGTTCGCGGTGGGTTCCATCTGATTACAGTCTCGGTGACTTTGCCCGGCTGTGTGCGTTCAGTCTGTTCAAGTAAAGTCCCAGAAACTCCACTCTGAAGACCCTGACCTGGTACATTTTCCACATTTTCATCAACAACATTTTCTGCACTGTCATTGACCCTGGGATGTACATCCCTATCACCACATTCTATGTATGACTCAGGTGTTTGAGTTTCCTTTTCTTTGGCTGTCTTGGTTGTGAACTTCCCCAACCTGTGCTTTTGAACCCTCTCTGTGTCTGGATATTACACTAGATAAGCTGGGCTGTTTTTAACGTAGCCAATGAAAACACCTTGCTCGCACCCAGAGTCTAGCTTCCCTTTCTCTTGCTTGTAGCAAAACACATTGATCCAAATTTCTGCAGTTTGGATATGTTTGGTTTCTTGCCTGTGAACAGCTCGTATAGCATTTTCTTTGTGCTCCTGCTGTAGCACATGTCCCTCACATATGCCGCTCTCTACTACCACTGATCTAAAAAAAAAAAAAGACTGGATCGAGCAACTCGCGATATGAAGTGAAGCCGGCATGGGCGACTTGGCGGCCATCTTAGGTAGACCAAGAAGCGATCAAATTGCATTAGAATTGCCAGCTAAAATGTTGAGTTGCAGCGCATACCAGTGCTCTAACCGCACAGGGTCGAAAAAAGGTGGCAATTCAGATAATAATAACATTTCACAAGTAAGTACCCTGTTATGTATGCACACATCGACAGTGCTGCATTTGATTTGGTGCTGTTCTATTGTGCTGGGATCGATTGGTGATGCCTGCGGGCTCTGGGTTGTTTGATCGGGTCTGCCTTTGATGCTGTGTCAGTCTAAATAAAGAATGCCACGGAGAGGTTGTGTCGAGCGACAGCGCTGTGTCCTGACCAGTGAGCTGGCTCCTCAGACGAGTGCGTGAAAGAATGACACAGCGCGTGCCGCTCGCAAGAGAGAGAGCGGTGCGTCCTGGCTTCATCAGGCCGTTGCTCGCCATTACTGCAACACGCTAGCTCGCTACCTAAGGAAATGACAGTATACTGGGCTACTTTACGATCACCTATATGTGCAAGCAATACTATTAAACTTTCCAATGAGTCTGTTGTTTGTAAACAACAGAGTCTCATATTCTCATGTTCTGCAATCGTGATCTTACATTTACATTTAGAAGTTTTGTCAGCTGTTTTCGCAGCTTCTTGCCAGCTAGCTTTGCAGTGCATTCTTTGCCAAGATGATGCAGTCGTATCTTGCAATAATTACAAGATTACTTTTATAAGATTAAAAACATGATTATCAGTGACAGCAGTGTCGAACATGTGAGGAGCCAGCTCGGGATTTTTTTTTTTTGACAAATCAAGGCATCTTAAATCAGCAGTTGCTATGGCATCTTGAATGCAAGAGTCAAATAAAAAATGGTACTGTAAACTACTAATGAGACACGTTAGTCCCTAGCTAACGGGTCTGACCCTTTAGCCGAGCGGTTAGTGATGTCGCCTTGTGGTGCAATACGCCCCGTATCGAATCCCGCTACTAATAAGAACGGGTCTTATTAGTAGTTTACAGTCGTCACCCTCCCCGGAAGCGCGCCCTCGCGCTTTGTTATTCCCGCGCTCCGAAGAGACCTCTGAGGATCTGCACACTTCCGGATCCCACCGCTGCCACCAATGTAACCGGTTATTTTCTTGCCCGGTGCGGGATTCGAGACGGGGTATACTGCACCACAAGGCGACATCACTAACCGCTCGGCTAAAGGGTCAGACCCGTTAGCTAGGGACTAACGTGTCTTAGTAGTTTACAGTACTTACTTTTGAAATGTTATATTATCTGAATTGCCATTTTTTTTCGACCCTGTGCGGTTATAGCACTTGTATGCTCCGCAAGTCGGCATTTTAGCTGTCAATTGCAATGCAATTTGATCGTTTTTTGCTCTACCTAAGATGGCGCCGATCAAGTTCCATTGGCCTTCATAAATTGGTGGCACGGAATTATGGGTTGCACGATCCAGTCTTTTTTTTAGATCAGTGCCTACTACCGACTCTTACAACACACACTGTCGCACGCAGAGAACGTCGCGACGTCACATCTGAATGTACCGTAATATAACGAGGAAGGGCGCCATCAAATAACACAAAAAGCATAAACAATAGCCTTTGCCGGGCCCCCCCCGCCCCCGCCCCCCGCCGTTGGCTTGTGAGGTACAGCATTTTGGGAATAAATAAACAAAACAACAGACGTAGAATGAAAGGGGGCTGACGACGCTTCATTATTATAAATAGATATTGCATTGTTAGTGTACAGCTGTGGCGTAATCAGCCGAGCTTAGTGTATTGTGCAATATCAATTGTTTTGGGTCATAATGCCCAGCTGTTGATTTGGAGCACTTCCGGCGGCCTCTGTGCCGGGGATATTGTGCAATGCCAAGGAGCACGCATCCTTTGTTACCTGCGAGTTCATTCTTCTAAGAACAACTACAAAGAACGTTCTCCCCAAGGACACAGGTCCATTCTTTGCGTTCTTTGGTTTGAGAAAGACTTGCTGTGTTGCTCTCACTGCGCGATGCTAAACGTTTTCTAAACAGTCAGAGTGGACAGAATTTGTTTCAAGTTTGATTCATACAGAGTAGCTATCTTGGTTCGATATTTTACAACAGTTAATTTCTGCGCTGTTTTTTTGTTGTTCTAATCGAGTTGACAGAGAGCAGAACAAGTCCTACTTTTGTTTTCCAAAGATAATCAGCCATCAAGGAGAAGAAACTCGAAGGTTGTCAGAGGAAAGAAGAAGAAAATGGATATCAAGGTAGTCGGGAAAATCTTAACAGATGAAAAATTAGTATCATGCAGAAATTCAGATACCTTGTGGAGTTAGAAAACAACGAGACAGGAGACGTGAGAGTAGACGTAGTCGAGGTAGTTTACTAGCTCCAATTTAGCATGTCATACATTCGACAACGACACTGAACTGTGAACCGGAAGCGGAAGTGCATTATCTGACCCCTCGCCTCTTCCCTTAAAGGTACACCGTCCTCTTAGGTGAATGTCTTTCGTTACATAGATGTGGGTCACCACACAGGCCCCCCCAGAATTCACCTACACAAAACAATGCAAAACAGCAAAAGTGCAAGTCATGAACATAAAAATAGACTCTACAACAGAACAGTCAATGACATAGTGCAAAGTCACGGGGAAAACAGGTGACGAGTCGGGGGGCGGACCCTGCGGCCATAACGGCTGCGCTTCACAGGAGGGGAAACGGATGGGGCCGAAACCCGGGCCATAGGCGGGGCCGAAGCAGGAACAGAGGCAGGTGCCGGGGCCGACCTAGGAGGGCGCCCCCGCCGCGGGGGTAGGGCCAATTGCATTGGCTCCCCAATGAGCGGGCTTGAGGTGGTCTATAGCGACCCGCTCCGGCCTGCCCCCCATGTCCACCACAAAGTTCTTATCCCCCGCCTCCAGGACGCGGAAGGGCCCGTCGTATGGGGGCTAAAGCGGGGACCGATGGCTGTCGTGCCTAATGAAGATGTACCTCGCCGATGGCAGATCCTTGGGGACGTAGGACCGGGGGAGGCAGTGTTGAGACATCGGAACGGGAGCGAAGGCACCGGCAGCGCTCCGGGACGCACTGAGGTGAGAGGCGGCCGACCAGGGAGCCGTAGCATCCGGAAGAAACTCCCCCGGAACCCGCAGGGGCTGGCCATACACCAGCTCAGCGGAGGAGGTCTGGAGGTCTTCCTTCGGGGCCGAACACAGGCCGAGCATGACCCACGGGAGCCGGTCCATCCAGTCGCAGCCAGTGAGGCTTGCCCGCAGAGCGGCTTTCATGTCCCGATGGAACCGCTCACAAAGTCCGTTGCTCTGCGGGTTGCACGCCGTAGTGCGCTGGATCTTCACCCCCAGGTGCTCAGCGACCGCCGTCCAGAGCTCCGAGGTAAACTGGGAGCCACGGTCGCTCGTGATGTCACCAGGCGATGAACGCCCGTGCTACCTCTGCTGCCGTCGTGGAGGACAAGGGAATAGCCTCTGGCCACCTGGTGGCCCTGTCCACAATAGTGAGGAGGAACGTATAACCACGGGAGGGGGGCAGGGGACCCACCAGGTCAACATTGACGTGGTCAAACCGCCTCTCTGGAACCACAAACGGCGCCAAAGGGGCCTTGGTATGGCGGTGCACCTTGGCGCGTTGGCACGCCACACACGAGCCGGCCCAGGCTCTAACATCCTTACGGAGCCCAGGCCAAACGAACTTGACGCTCACCAGCTTGGTCGAGGCCTTCACTCCCGGGTGGGAAAGGCCGTGGACGGTGTCGAAAACTCGGCGCCGCCAGGAAGTAGGCACCAGGGGGCGCGGTTGACCGGTGGAGATGTCACAGAGGAGGGTGGTGTTGGCCGCGTCGAACGTCACGTCCTCCAGCCGTAGTGCCGTAGGGGTCGACCGGTAGTCTTGAACGGTCGCGTCCTTGGCTTGGTCCGCTGCCATAGCGGCGTAGTCGAGTCCCAAGTGAACGGCGTTAACAACCGCCCGTGAAAGGCAGTCGGCGACAAAGTTATCCTTGCCCGACACGTGTTGTATGTCCGTGGTAAACTCGGAAACCGCCGCGAGTTGGCGCTGCTGACGCCCAGACCACGGTTCTGAGGTTTTGGCCATACAGAACGTCAGCGGTTTGTGGTCCACGAAAGCGGTGAACTGTCGGCCCTCCAATAGGAACCTAAAGTGTCTGGTATCGAGGAAGAGACCCAGTAGTTCCCTATCAAAGGTGCTGTATTTGCGCTTGCTCTCACAGAGTTGTTTACTGAAGAATGCCAACGGTTGCCACCCCCCCCCCCACCCACTGCTCACACACGGCCCCCACGGCGTAGTCGGAGGCATCCGTTGTAAGGGCTATGGGGGCGGCAGGCGACGGGTGAGCTAGCAGCGCAGCATTGGCCAGCGCGGTCTTGGCGGCCACAAAAGCCTCGTCCATCCCCGAAGACCAGTCCAGTTCGTCCTTAGACTTCTTACCCCGCAGGGCCTCATACAGGGGACGCATAATGTGGGCGGCACGGGGCAGGAAACGGTTATAAAAGTTCACCATGCCCAGGAATTCCTGCAGCGACTGTACAGTGCGGGGGCGGGGGAACATGGTGACAGCCTCAACCCTGGCAGGGAGGGGAACGGCCCCCTGTGGAGTGATGTGGTGCCCGAGGAAGGTGATGGGCGACTCCCCGAACTGACACTTAGCTGGGTTGATGATGAGGCCGTGTTCGCTGAGCCTGTCGAACAGCTGTCTGAGTTGCGTCATGTGTTCCTCCGCCGACGCACTGGCCACGAGGATGTCGTCTAAGTACACAAACAAAAATGGCATGTCGCGGAGCACAGAATCCATAAGGCGCTGAAACGTCTGCGCCGCCCCTTTAAGGCCGAAAGGCATACGTAAGAACTCAAAGAGCCCAAAGGGTGTGATGACAGCCGTTTTTGGGACATCCAGTGGGTGGACCGGCACTTGGTGATACCCCCGCACTAAGTCGATTTTGGAATAGATGGCAGCGCCCGCCAGGTGGGTAGAGAAATCTTGTATGTGCGGTATGGAGTACCGGTCGGGGGTCGTGGCATTGTTTAGGCGACGGTAGTCCCCGCACGGGCGCCAACGCCCGTCGGCCTT
Source organism: Lampris incognitus (assembly GCF_029633865.1). NCBI lineage: Eukaryota > Metazoa > Chordata > Actinopteri > Lampriformes > Lampridae > Lampris > Lampris incognitus. Next base: position 38,776,023 of record NC_079219.1, on the reverse strand, counting down.
AGTAACCATGTGAAGAGGGGAAGCCCACGGGCTGTCAGAACGGCGGACAATGCCGAGGCGCTCCATAGTCGAAAACTCCTCCCTGGCTATTGCGAGCTTGGCCGAGTCGAGGCGTCGGGCCCGGGCGTAAACTGGGGGGCCCACTGTGGTGATATGATGTTCCACGCCGTGCTTGGCCACCGCCGAGGAGAAGGTGGGTGTGGTGAGCTCGGGGAAATTTGCGAGCAGGCGTTGGTATGGATCCCCGGTGGAGAGTGTGTTAGCGAGGCACAGCGCTCCAGCCCCCCCAAGCGTGCAGGGGTATGACGCAAAAGAGACAGCATCAATCACGCGACAGTTTTTAACATCCACCAGCAGGTTGAAAGCACAGAGGAAATCCGAACCTAGGAGCGGGGTGGATACAGCAGCCATCACAAAGTCCCAGCCGAAACGTCGGCCGCCAAAACACACGTCCACATGTCTGATACCGTACGTCCGAATGGACGTGCCATTGGCGGCGTCCATCTGGGGGCCGTGACTGTCGGTCATCGTGTCCACAGCTTGTGCTGGTAGTATGCTGCGTTGAGCGCCAGAGTCAACCAGCAGCCGCCGGCCCGACAAGGAGTCTCTGATGAACAACAGCTTGCAGTCACGGCCGGCGCCCATAGCCGTTAACGAGCGCCGGCCTTGGCGTTTCCTGTTTCAGTAAGCTATCTTATAAAGAATGACACACACACGAGTTGCTCAGTGCAGCCAAGTATATTCAAAGTGATGTAACATGTTCCTGAGCGCGGGTCATGTGTATCTAAGGTAAACTAGTGGATAGCCGATGGCATCGATCTATCTAGACCCGTAACATCCTCCTTTTCCAAGTATAAACACATACACATGAAGTTAGTGCAAAATAAAATTACTTTCATATACGGACAACCAATAACAGTGCAACAGCAGTAAATCTCTTCATATCCCATACCAGTGTAATAACCACAGTAGCGTATGATAACATTTCTCCTCTTTTCCCCCTCTCTCCCACATAGCAACCATCAACATTATTCAGATTACATAGTGAGTTTCAGTGGAGGTTTAGACAGCCGTCCAACCCTTGTGTAAGAGTGTCCATCCGAACGCGGAGCGCCAACAGGAGTAGATGGCGCCTTGGGCATGGACCTGATGGGGCTCGGCTCGAACACAGCCTGAGGGGTCTCAATGACAGTTTCTGTAGCTGGATCCCCGTCCGGTGTGTGTGCCGCAGCGGGTTCAACAGGATCGTGCGCTGCTCGTGCAGCTAGCTCAGCCACTCTGAGATCGATCCTGTTACGACGGTACAGGGAGCCATCAATGTCCACAAGATAAGACCTCGGCGCAACCCTGCGGAGACAAGTTCCGACTCTCCAGCGGCCAGTGTTATCACCTGGCAGGGGCTTCATCCGTACGACTTCCCCAATTTCAAGTGCCGGCAATTCACGGGCAGATCTGTCATAGAAGGATTTGGCGAGTTGCTTTCTGTGGCGCAGCTTTTCAGTGACGCCCACGACAACAGCTGGTTCCAGGAGCGTGCTTGCCGCCGGGATGGACGTCTTCAACCGGCGGGACATGAGGCGTTGTGCTGGGCTGCTGCCCATGTTTTCCGTAGGTGTATTCCTCCAGTGAAGCACGGCTTTCCAGGGGTCTTCACCATCATGCGCGGCCTTACGCAGAAGATTTTTTACAATCTTCACGGCCGACTCGGCCTTGCCATTCGCTTTCGGGTGTCTGGGAGAGGAGGTCACGTGCTCAAATTCCCACTCAGAAGCGAACCGTGTGAACTGAGCTGTGAACTGAGGGCCGTTGTCTGTAATAACCTTCTCTGGCTGACCATGTCGGGCGAACTGTGCCTTACATCGCTTGATGACTGTCTCTGCAGACATGTCGGGTAGAAGCTCAATCTCCCAAAAATCGGAATAGTGGTCGACTATTAGGAGATAGTCTTTCTGTCTGAAGCTGAATAGGTCCATGCTCAAGACCTGCCATGGCCTGGTTGGTACTTCGTGAGAGAGCATGGTCTCCTTTTGCTGATTGTGGGCGTACACATTGCAGGTCGAGCAGCTGCTTACAAAGTCCTTTATCTCTGACTGCATGTTGGGCCAGTACAATGTCTCTTGAGCGTGTCGGTAGCATGCATCACCCCCTATGTGACTTGAATGTATGCGCGTCAACATTTCTGGGCGGAGTGACTTTGGGATGATGACTTTTTGCCCCCGGAACAGAACTCCGTTCTGCACACTGATTTCATCCCTGAAGGGCCAGTACTCCCTAGCGATGAGGGGGCGCTTCCTCCTTTACATCTGGCCAGCCCACGAGAACAGTGTTCTTCAGTGCCTGTAAGCATTCATCTCTGTCGGTGTGTCGTCTGATCTGTTCCAGCCGCTGGTTAGTCACATTCAGGTACTCTGCCTGGTTCACGTGCTGTATGTCTTCCTGCTCTTGTTGCAGAGAGCAGATAGCGTGTCGCTGATATGCAGTCCCTCTGCCGGAGCATCCAGCCGTAGCTCTGCTGAGCGTGTCCCTTATGAACATCTCTGGGCCTGGTTTGTAGATTACCCTCAGGTCGTAGTTCTGCAGAGTCATGAGCATGCTCTGGAGTCTCTTGGGCGCATTGAGAAGTGGCTTGCTGAAAATAGAGATCAGAGGATTATGGTCCGTCTCTGCTGTGATTGGGTCGCGGCCATATAGGTAATGGTGAAACCTCTGGCAGGCGAAGACGATACTGAGACACTCCTTCTCAATTTGTGCATAGTTTTTTTCGGTGGGGGTAAGAGCCCTCGAGGCAAATGCAATGGGCTGACCTTCCTGCATGAGACAACAACCGAGACCGCTCTGGCTGGCGTCGCTCTGGATTGCGATTGGCTTAGTTACATCATAGTAGCGCAGGACGGGCATGGCTGTCGCCAGCGCCTTAAGCTCATGAACCGCCGCCTCGTGCTTAGGCAGCCAGTGCCAGGGTGTGTCCTTGTCCAACAGGCGTCGCAACGGCTCGCAGACAGTAGATAGATGAGGCATGAACTTGGCTAAATAGTTAGCGAAGCCAATGAGACGCTGCACGCCCTTGGCATCTGTTGGGTTCGGCATGTCAATAATGGCTCTCACCTTCTCTGGATCGGGCTTCAGTCCAGCAGATGAGAGAATGTGGCCATGAAACTGCACCTCAGCCACCTTGAACTGCAACTTCTTCAGGCCGAGGCGAAGCTTGACCTCGCGGCAGCGTTCCATCAACGCCGCAAGCTTGACGTCGTGGTCGTCCCCAGCCTCCTTGTCTGTGTCCCCGCAGCCGACGACCAGGATATCGTCTGCAATGGGCTCAACGCCCTTCAGACCGGCGAGGAGCTCGTGCTGCTTGCGCTGATATACCTCGGGCGTCACCGATACTCCAAATGGTAGCTTGAGCCACCGCTTCCTCCCCCAGGGGGTCCAGAACGTGGTCATGAGGCTACTCTCATAGTCCAGTTTGCATTGCAGGAATGCATCCCGAGCGTCCACTAACGTGAAGACTCTGGCCTTGGGCAATTTATACAAAATGTCCTCCAAGGTAGGCATGATGTAGTGAGAGCGCTTTAGGGCTTTGTTCAATGGTTTAGGGTCAATGCATATTCTCAGCTTCTCCGGTTTTTTAACAATCACCATGTTGCTGATCCAATCTGTAGGATCTGTGACAGGCGCAAGGTGGCCGTCAGCCTCGTACTTGTCCAGCTGGGCTTTGACTGCTGCTTTCATTGCGATTGGGACATTGCGAGGGGCACTCTGTACTGCAGCAACACTAGGATCAAGGTCAAAATGGACCTCCCCAGGCACGGATTCCACAGGGGAGTTGAACACGTCACTGTATCTGTTGATAAGCTGTTCTTTAGTTAGGGCTCCTGGTTGTGTGTGTTCCATTTTGAGCACATCCTCTGGAATTGTGAAATGCATGAGCCCTAAGCGTTCACAGGTGGAGCCTGACAGAAGAGGATGTTGGCTGGTCCTCACTATTTCGAATGAGAGCTTGTGTGTTTGGCCTCTCACAGTACAGTCAGTCTCAAAGGTGCCCATAGAGCTCAGTGTTTCCCCCGAATATAGCTTCAGTCTGGTGTCACTCGGGCGGAGAGGTGTGTTTGGGGCCAGCCTTTTCTTGTCTTGAAAGCCCATTACATTGCAGGTGGCTCCAGAGTCCAGCTGACATTGTTGTGGCTTGTCGTGGAGTTTCAGAGTCACAAACCACTTCTTTCCTTTGGTGTGCACTGCGCCGATTGACTCAAACATGTACAGATCATCTGCATCATTACTATGCTCTGGGGGTTCTTCTGTGTATTCCACACAGTTTACCTTGCCCTCAGCATGCCCCTTTTTGCTCTTTAAGCACACTTTAGAAAAGTGATTAAGTGTCCCACATGACCTACATTGTTTCCCGAAGGCCGGGCAATGCTCTCTGCCCCTTGAATGCGAGCTGCCACAATATTTGCAATTGCCTGCATCTCCTGCTGTTCTGGGTGGATTGCTCTGTTTCCATTGGTTTTGTCTGGGTTGCCTAGCAACGGCATGCACTGCCTCCGGCTGCGGTGTTGTTGCAAACTCCATTGCTCTCATACGGATGTCAGTTTGCTCTGCTGCGCGACACATGTCAATAGCTGTGACCATGTTCAAATCCTTCTCTCTCAACAGCCTGCGCCTAACGGCCTCGCTTGCAACTCCCAGGACTATCTTATCACGGATCATTTCATCTTTCAACTGTCCATACTCACAGGTTGCTGCCCTCTCTCTCAGTCTCGTCACAAAGGTATCAAACGATTCTCCTTCCTCCTGCTTGCAACTCCCGAAAATGTACCTCTCGTATATTGTGTTTTTTGCTGGCTTGACGTATTTCCCCAACTCTCTCAGTATGGCGTCAGGATCCCCTTGATCATCTTCTGAGAGGTTCAGATTGTGGCGGTAAATATGCCTGCATTCACTTCCCATCACACTCCTTAGAGTAGCCGCTTGTATTTTCTTGTCCTTGCCAAGTATGCCCGTGACGAGGACGTAGTCTTCATATTCGGCCCGAAAAATGTCCCAATTGACACTCCAATCGCCTGTGAAGCTCATCGGGGACGGTGGTGGAATATTCACGTTAGCTGCCATTGTATGTGATGCTATCGGCGCCGGTAATGCTAGCGTTAGCTCCTCTGTGACAACATCTTCAGCAGAAGTACTTTGCTCTGAATCAGACAGCATTTTTTCCATTAACTCAGACGGTTTGCCGTCGCCGAGGCCATTCAGGGACAGTAAACGGTCTGCCTTCTCCAGCGCCGACAGTTCAAATAGTTTCAGGAGGAATGTCTTTATAGCATCGTACTTGCCAGCAGCTGGCGGAGCTTCCAACAGCGTCATTGCTCGCGCCGTTGTCGATGCGTCTAACGCCGCCACTACGTGGAAGTACTGCGTTGCATCCTGCGTTATCCCTCTCAGCTGGAACTGGGCTTCCACATGTTGAAACCACGGCCGTGGATTATGCTGCCAAAAGTCGGGTAGCTTCACAGTAGCGGTGTAAATGCTAGCGTTAGCAATAGCCATGTTGTTAGCACCGGCGTCGTCGTTGTCAGACATACTCGTATTAGTAGTTCGATCACGTCGGGGTCACCAATGTGGAGTTAGAAAACAACGAGACAGGAGACGTGTGAGTAGACGTAGTCGAGGTAGTTTACTAGCTCCAACTTAGCATGTCATACGTTCGACAACGACACTGAACTGTGAATGTCTTTCGTTACATAGATGTGGGTCACCACAACCTGCTTTTACAAAAGGGGAGAAAGCAGCTTGGTCCTTTAGAAATTAAGGCAACAAGAAAAATTCCATCTGTCCGCATCCATGTAGAGCGAGTCATTGGCCTAGTACAGAGAAAATTTACAATTTTACAAGGAATTTTATCAACAGACAACCTCAGTAATAAGGATAACATTGCTCGTATGACAACAGTGGATAAAATTGCCTTGGTTTCTTGTGCATTGACAAATGTGTGTGACTCAGTAGTTCCTTCAGACATACAACTTTGAAGTTATATGTTATTCATTATATAAAACTGTTACATTTCTAAGAAACAAAAGCATTTAAAATAAGGACATTTCAATTTTATTAGACATTTTTCAATTGTGTGTCAATCATCATTAGCAGTTATAAGCTAAATCTTAAAATTACAATAAGTACAAGAGGGAGAGAAACTTCATTTGTAAGTTTATTAACATATCGGTCTAACATATCGATAAGTGCGAGTTTTTTCCATCTAAACCTTGTACATAATTCTTGATCGAAGCCATCGTGAAATTGCGTGAGATTGGCCTAACAGCCAAAAATCCTCAAATCGAAACTGATCCTTTGCGCCGATATGCCAGAGTGTTTTTCGGAGAGTGTATCACAGCTACGATGTTTTATTTCCATATGTTTGTTCAATTTTTGCTTAAAATTTCGTTCTTGTAAACACACATCGACAATGAGAACTTCAGTCAGTGGTTGCTAAGGTCTAGCTGTCCTCCAACATGACGGAGCTGTTGTTGGCAATGAAAAGGTCACGTGATTCAGAATAACCCTTATATACACCGCTTTGATTATAGCAACAAAATGTCTTTTTACGTTTCAACGTAGGCAATTAACTATGATTTATTCTCAACAATATCATCAACTGTGTCCATAAAGCACTGCCCAACTATGTTCAAATTATTGGATACATACTATTCTTAGTCTAATCTTAGTTAGCCAGCTAGTTTATCTAGCTAGTAAAGTACCACTGTGCCTTAAGGTTATGGTAAGGTTAGATGCTTTCGCTAACGAAAGCTGGGATAATGTTATGTTACGTTTCCTAACACTAACGTTATTTAGTTGTGTAAGGACCTCTAAAATCTATTGTACACACGTTGTGGTACTTCATTTACCAGCGTGCATTGTGTCTTGGATATTTCCTATGTTCGTGTGGTTTCTAAACATGTGGACCAATGGAATGTATTTGTTCTTTGTATTTTTATTTGAATTTTGTTATTAGCCAATGATGTGGTGTGGAGTTGTTATGCCCGCGAAATCGCGAGGTTCGCAACGGTCGATTTCCTCACGGAAAGGGAGGAGTTTGGGGATTCGAGGCAAGACTCCGAGGAGAGACGTCCATTTTTCTCTACTGCTCTGTCTGAGTACCCGTTTCGCGGAGACTTTATACACAGCCGTGTACTAGGCCCGCATTTGAGGACAGGAGTGTTGCGATTGGCCCGCGGTCGTATGCTTGCTGGTGGGGTTTGATTTAGTCCGATTATTTTGTTTCTGCCCCATAGCCAGTGTCGCCGCTAGCTAGCTAAGTGGATTTAGCATCCAGTGCTAGTGTGTTAGCCGACTAGAGTTGTGGAGGCTACTCAGAAGTCATCGGGCTGCGATGGACGGTGATCTAACTAGGGGAGCCGCTCTGCTCCATTCCTGGGACCTGTCTGCTGTCCAAAGAGGACTCGCTTCATCTGCTCTCCGGCGCTGGGCCCACCGGAGGACCATTATCTTTGCCAGGGTTGTCTGAACATTGCAACCTGTGGCCATCTTGCGGGTGGAGGCCGCTACTGGGGAGCCGACAGCTAGCACTACGCCTTCCATCATCTGGACTGCACACAGACTCCCGGTCGAGGAAGCGATGGGTTGTGAGTAACCCGAAAATTTCATTTATACTGACACACACACACACACACACACACACACACACTTTTATCTCGTCGCCTGGGCATCGTAGCGGTGGCTGCCTTGCCCTCCGCTCAGAGAACTGCTTTAATGTGCACCAACGGGCCCCAACAGAAAGCGCTGGGTATGTTTGTGTTCTATTGATACTTTCTTTCTGTTTATTGTGACCGGTTGTCACATCCTGTGTAATTTTGATTAATGTTTATTTGATCAACAATACTACACTCGTGTGGTGCTCTCTCGGTACTCTCTCTCTTTCTTTCTCTCTCTCTCTCATTATTATCAAATGCATCCTATTATTATTAATTATATTTCGGGTGTATTGGCAGCTCATTTTCCGCATATGCAAAGCCTAGTTTACTTATAGAGTGCTGGTAATAAGCTTGTACAGTAATTCAGTACACAGCAGGGTTATAAGATCTGCATTAACCAATGTTTGTTTAATTCTGGGAAGATACACCATTCATTAGCCTTAGGTAAGTGTAGTATTTTCACAGTGGAGGCACCGCGCTACTAAATTTATTATTATCTTGGTTAATTATTTATATTATAAATTATCACTAATATTGTCATTAGTGGCACTAGCCTACTAGTACACAGGAGGTTCAACCAGCTCACCATTCCACCGCTGAGAACTCAGGATCCGGTTGCGCTATTGATTCGTATTGTAACACTTTAGTAACTGGTAGCATTAGGCTTTTGTCTTGTTTAAATGTGCTTGGCGTTGCCCGCCAGTGAAAAAGGGGTTACAGTTGTATCTGCATTTATGCTTTAGTTGGTTGTTATTCTACTATAGCAAGCACGCAAGTTGTAAGATGCTATCTGTCTCTGCTGCCAGCGTTGTGAAACTAGCATTTCTCTCAGGCACTTCTGGAGGCACTTTTAGAGGGCTTAGTTGACCCAATGAGTCAAAAATGGACGGGGTTAATTAGCATGTAACTCTCCAGATTTGATAATTCCGTGTTAGGCCCAACATTTGGCATTTAAGTTACATATTTATTTCTCAACCTCCTATTTAAGATATGTACACTACCGTTCAAAAGTTTGGGATCACCCAAACAATTTTGTGTTTTCCATGAAAAGTCACACTTATTCACCACCATATGTTGTGAAATGAATAGAAAATAGAGTCAAGACATTGACAAGGTTAGAAATAATGATTTGTATCTGAAATAAGATTTTTTTTACATCAAACTTTGCTTTCGTCAAAGAATCCTCCATTTGCAGCAATTACAGCATTGCAGACCTTTGGCATTCTAGCTGTTAATTTGTTGAGGTAATCTGGAGAAATTGCACCCCACGCTTCCAGAAGCAGCTCCCACAAGTTGGATTGGTTGGATGGGCACTTCTTTGAGCAGATTGAGTTTCTGGAGCATCACATTTGTGGGGTCAATTAAACGCTCAAAATGGCCAGAAAAAGAGAACTTTCATCTGAAACTCGACAGTCTATTCTTGTTCTTAGAAATGAAGGCTATTCCATGCGAGAAATTGCTAAGAAATTGAAGATTTCCTACACCGGTGTGTACTACTCCCTTCAGAGGACAGCACAAACAGGCTCTAACAGGTACTATTTAATGAAGATGCCAGTTGGGGACCTGTGAGGCGTCTGTTTCTCAAACTAGAGACTCTAATGTACTTATCTTCTTGCTCAGTTGTGCAACGCGGCCTCCCACTTCTTTTTCTACTCTGGTTAGAGCCTGTTTGTGCTGTCCTCTGAAGGGAGTAGTACACACCGGTGTAGGAAATCTTCAATTTCTTAGCAATTTCTCGCATGGAATAGCCTTCATTTCTAAGAACAAGAATAGACTGTCGAGTTTCAGATGAAAGTTCTCTTTTTCTGGCCATTTTGAGCGTTTAATTGACCCCACAAATGTGATGCTCCAGAAACTCAATCTGCTCAAAGAAGTGCCCATCCAACCAATCCAACTTGTGGGAGCTGCTTCTGGAAGCGTGGGGTGCAATTTCTCCAGATTACCTCAACAAATTAACAGCTAGAATGCCAAAGGTCTGCAATGCTGTAATTGCTGCAAATGGAGGATTCTTTGACGAAAGCAAAGTTTGATGTAAAAAAAATCTTATTTCAAATACAAATCATTAATTCTAACCTTGTCAATGTCTTGACTCTATTTTCTATTCATTTCACAACATATGGTGGTGAATAAGTGTGACTTTTCATGGAAAACACAAAATTGTTTGGGTGATCCCAAACTTTTGAACGGTAGTGTAAATATTTAATACAGTGTTAAAATATTTGTGTCTTAAATACATAAATATCATTTAATTTAAATATATAATGGTTTGCAAAATATTTATTTACTTAACTAAATATTTGAATATTATCCCTGATTTTGATATATGTTTAGCAGGTGGTTATATATGCATTTAGAATAACCATATTAACATTTAAGTTAAATATTTCATAAAATAATTTATCCCATCAGATTTATTAGATTAAATGTAGTGGAAATATTTATTTGTAAAAGTGATAAATATATCTTAGAATAAATAAATAGCTAATTTACTAGATTTAATTTATAAATCAAAGGAAAAAACGCTAATTTTAAATATTTGGTTTAAATATTAAATCGATGATCATAAATAAATATATAACATCTATCTATATATAACTTATTTAAATATCCATTCATCCACTCATCCATTATCCAAACCTCTTATCCTGCTCTGAGGGTCGTGGGAATGCTGGAGCAGTCATTGGGTGGCAGGCGAGGAGACACCCTGGATAGGCCTCCAGACCATCACATCTAACTAAATATATAACATATATAAATATAAGACACATAATTAAATATTTGAAGAGAAAATATATATTTGGCTCATATCTTAAATCTGTTCCGCTAAATAAATATTTGCTGACAAATTATACATTTAAGTTAAATGTTGTATCTGTACCAATGATACAAATATTTAGCTTGTTGTTAAATAATAACTTATATAATAAATCTTTGATTCAGAAATAAATATTTAACTTAAATTTAAGTCTTGGATAAGTACTTTTCAGATGTGTTTAATTTGAATGTAGATTCCCATAGCAAACTGCTAAATGTGGCAAACTGTAAAATTAACATTTAGATTTAGTTTAAGTATTTAATCTGAAGTCCCAGATTTAAGATTTAATTAAACATTTTTTGAACTAAATATTTATTGTATCGTGTAGGTTTAAGATTTAATAGAAATGTGTAAAATGTAATTAAATATTTATTTAACAGAATATATATATATATATATATATATATATATATATATATATCAAATATTTAATTTTTAACTAAATATTTATATTTTATAAGATACTTCGATATAATTTAAATAATTAACCTTTGCTTAAAATGTATTTTGTAAGACAGATATATATATATATTTTCTTAAATTTATTTCTGATTTTTCCCTTTCTCTCCCAATTTAGTGGCCAATCGATCCCTATTTTAGTTCAAACCCCCACCCCTCCTAATGCATGCGTTCGCCAACTGCATCTCTCGCTGTTCATTTGACGAACACAAGCCGAGTCCGCCCCCCGGCCGAAGACAGCGTTACCAATTATTGCTGCTTCATCGAGTCCGGCCATAGTCGGATCTGACGAGACCGAGGCGCGAACCCCGGTCCCCAGTGGGCAACTGCATCGACACAAAGCCAATGCATAGACCGCTACACCACCGCGGATGATAATATTTAAAAAAAAATATTTAAATGTCTTATTCAAGGATTAGATTTGTAAATTAAATCTTTCCAAAGATAAATTATTTATGTATACTACCAGATTTCTAAATCTGCCAAAAAAAAAAAGCCAGTGAAAGTGTTCCTATTCAAGTTTATAAACGGCACCTCATAACTATGACGATCATGGAGCTGAAGAAAATGAAGATGAGGTCGAAATGGTGAACAAGAGCTGCTCATGTTGCAAGGACTGTCCAGTGTGTTGCTACCGTATTCTTAGTCAGTGCATCATATTGACCAGCGCATATCACATCCTGGGCATTGCTTACAAGTTCCTGCTTACCCTGTCAATAACACAGGTAACTTGCGAGCGGAGCTTCTCTACTCTGAAATTCATCAAAATTAGGTTCAGGAGCATACTATCTCAACTGCACTTGGAGGCTTTTATGCTCATGGATATTGAGCGAGACGTTTTAATGGCCCTGGACAGTGACATGGTTATAGTTGGCATTGCTGAGAGAAGTGAGCTGCTGCAAAAATTGTTAATTTAAGGAGGTAGGAAATATGTTTATTTTTATTTTACTCTATGACTTGCCTACTCACCAGTCTTTCCACCAACATATTTCTTCCTGTATTATTTCTTTTACTGGTCAGAAGATTCCAGAGATTCTTGCCACCTTGCTGCCGGTGCTTTTGTGCCAAAATCTGTTCCTTCTAGGCAGCCTCCTGCTTAGAGCAGCATGTTCCCCTTGTTCTAGTTTATATCTATTTTACTAAAGTTATTGTTATAAATATTGTTCAGTAATCTTATTTACATAAAGTGTGCGTGGTTGGTCTGGGTGGTGATATATATTGCATGAGAGTGGGGGGTTGGTGGGCCGGTCTGAGTCAAAAAGTCCAGGGCCAGTTTTCATTCCTAGTCCTCCCCTGTCTGTGCTCGAGCTAGAGTCCACAACCCAGCATAACTGGCATCACTAATGTAAATGGCTGTATGTTCTGTACTCACCTGCCGAAGTTCAGTAAGGTTAATAAACGGAAGCTTCCTTGTCGTGTGAAATGATTTCCACCCACGCACATCCACACGAAGTAGCCTTGCTCAATTCTAAAGGTCCAAGCATGATAGTATATTAGGGAATTTGCCAGTGTCACAGTTTTTGCAAAGACGTTTGTAATAATTGATATTTGCCCACTAGTGTACTCGAGCTTCATTGATATGAACATGATTGGCTATTGATGTGATTCAAACTAACAAAAATATAAATGTAAAGTTAACTTACTTCAGAGGCCATGCATGTGAGACGACAGTCATGGAATGAATGTTTCTGCTTAGTTTATTATCATATAAAAAACAGCTCATGCCTATAGCTTACCACTCCGACCAGAGTTAATAAGCCTGTCACTTCTATTAGTTTCCCCCTAACCAGATTAGATGACACAACGCAGCTAGTTAAGTTGTTCATGTTTCCAATAAATATTTTCTCTTGCATGGCTTCCGTTGGTTGCAGTGTATGCAGACAAGAATATGGGCCTATTTTTTGATGAAGTCAGAACGTAGCCATTGGAAAGTTCCCCTTTTTCAAGCCGCTGGTGTGGAAGGCTGCTACCTGGATGAGCACATGACTCTTGCTCACCACATAAAAGGTTTATGAAGTAGTAGAGTAGTTGTAGTGTGAAGGTATATGTGTTCTCCACCCTATGCCAGCTTCTAAGAACAGGTGACTTGATTTTCACTGTTAAGGCTGCCTGTGAAATGTTGGTAAACTTGCCTGAAGTTTTTGCTTTGATCCAAGCTGGAATGAGCATTTTATGCTTTTATTTTGATGTTATTATGCCAGTTACTGTGACTTATGAGCTTTGACAATATCAAGTGATGACTTTTGGACTAGGCCAATTTAAATGTGAGTTTCACTGCAATGTTGGTGTGTTATACTGGTTGAACATACCTTTCTAACCTTTATACACGCTTACTAATTCAGTTACACAAAAATTGCAATAAAGTGTCAACTGTATTTTATGGAAGTGTGATGAATATATAGGCAGATATGCTAGGAAATATATTTAATGGTGGAAATAAACTCCTAATACATCATTTGGGGTGTTTTATGCAGTGTCGATATTTCCTTATATGGAACAGTATGGATAATGTAGCAGTCAATTAGCATAATTTTCAAGTTTTACTCCTATCAACAAAAATTAAGATGGACAGTACACAAACTCAGCATTGGCATAAGGACCAGCTTTATTTTTTTCATTACTATTGTCCTCCTTTGGGCAGCTCCCTTGGGATGTTCACAGCACTCACACACAGACCCCATATGCATATTGTGTAGTGTGCATGCTGCCACAATCAGTTTGACCACGCTAATTGTGATGTTTTGCAGGTCTTGTATACGCTTCCATGTGCGCTTCATTTGGTCAAAACTGTTCTCAACAATGGCCCTCCCACGCCTTATCGAGAGGCATTGTGCTGTAGATTGGCAGCTGACTGGGATGGTGATGTAGGGCTATTGCTCTCCTAAGGAAAAGTAAAGACAGTTGTAGGATTTAATGTAATGTGCAAACAAACTTTTCAAATGTTTAAACTGAACATATAGGCCTATTTTTTAAGCTATAAGGCGTGAGTGTGAGTGGCAACTCTAGGCCACATTGATTTCTATTTAGCCAGTATGACAGAGGACTTGATGGCATTTCAAACCCATCCATCCATCCATTATCTGAACTGCCCATCCTGCTCTCAGGGTCGCGGGGATGCTGGAGCCTATTTCCAGCAGTCATTGGGCGGCAGGCGGGGAGACACCCTGGACAGGCCGCCAGGCCATTACAGGGCCAACACACACACACACACACACACACATACCAGGGGCGCCGGAAGGGGGGGGGCAGGGGGCCATTCCCCCCCCCCCATTTTTACCCTCTTTCCACATTTTTTTAAAGTCAGGAATCCCTGTAACCCCGCTAATGTCCCTATATTGCAACATTTAAGGTAAAAAGACGTTTCAATCATTCCCGTCCACTCTCAGCAATTAGGTCAAATAAAGCATGCAGACATAAATCAGGGAGAATATTCACATTTTAATCAAATCAAAGGGTAAACTGCAACACAAATCAAATGCATTGTAGCCTACATAGCAATCAATAAAATGCTGTGTGTTTGCGTTGTTTGTCTGTTTGAGCGGTTAACTTAGCTAACGTCAGCTCTGCTAGCTATCAATATTGCGAAGACATGCTTCTGCAAAAATGTCAAAAGAACCATTTAGAATAAGAAAGTAAAATACGGCCAAACAAAACTAAACTTTTACAGTAATGTTACCCCAAATCGAGAACCAGCGCAGCCAGAACCCCGAAGCAGCAGCTCCAGGACCGGGACTGCCGAGACTGTTGAAACCGCCATTATAGAACCGAAACAGGCTAGTGCCAGTGCAGACTGCGTGGAGGATTGTTGTCGGGACATAAGAGACGGGTAAAGCTGCACAGCTAATAATTGTACAAGAAATGTTTGTATCTAATCCCGCATGCACTAGCTGGCTTATGTTTGAATTATACCGCTACTCCGTGGGCAGGCAGCAGAACGAGTGGGATTTCAAAACGGAATACAACGTATCACTTAAGCGCTCAAGCTCAACACAGAACGCTACATTGAGATTGCCTAACTGCAACAAAGTAAAAAGATGGGGCGGACACGTGTCTTCAATAACGTGCTTTATTGTATTAAAAATGCAAATACACGTATACGGAGCTGCGCTCCGGTGCGCTCTTACAGCACTATACAGTACACCCCTGTACACGCATATAAATCATTGTTGCCCCCCCCTCCCCACACACACACACACACACGCTTCTGAATCTGAAATGATTCTGGCGCGCCTTGGCCAGGGGGTATATCTTGGGCTGTTACACCGGGTCCGCGATGTTGTTTTTACGGATCGCTGTCATCAGTTCCAGTAGTGGGATTTGCCTCGGCGTGACAACAAAATTCAGCCCCCTAGCCAGGATGTCTTTCCCCGCCTGGGTGAGTTGTCTGTTGGACAGATTCTTCACCCACTTGTCCACATCACCGGCGTGTGTCTAACGTCTGTCTCTCTGCCGTTGAGGGCGCCGTCCGTTGTCTGCCGATGTCTCTGGAGTGCAGCAAGTAGGTCGAACTTCTTTTGCTGCCTGGTTTTCGACTTTCCATGTTGTGCTAGAAGAGCCTCCCCCGTCAACTCAATCACACGTTGGAAAGTGGTTTCATCTAGACGCGACGTGAGTCTTCGTTGGATCTGGGTTTAGGTTCAGTACTTGCTTTTGATTGGTCAGGGGGCGTGGCTTAGGGTTCATAAATCGTTCAAATAAATCCCTTTGTAATACTAATGTGACAGAGGGGGATACCACTTTTCTCTTAATATACACACACACACACACACACATATGTATATATGTATATATAGTATATATATTTTCTCTCTTGTTTGTCTTTTCTATGTGCTCAATGGCAGGTAAAATACCTAAATATGGCCCAAACATCTACCCAGAAAAAAATTAAAAAAAACAATCAGCCGTGTTCTTTCCTTTCCTCCTATATCTCGGTGAAGAAATAAGCTTTTAATATTCAAGTCATTTTATTATATCAGCCCTCTGCTCCTATGCTATGGCAGGTATCCACTGTAATCTTTGCTCAAAAGGAAATTATAGTTCTATCTCATGCCCCCAGAAGCTTATGTCAATCCACCCCGGCCTCAAACACAGATCGCCCCTGCACTGTTTCATCTTTATTACACAGGTTTGGAGCTTTCAAGACACCTCCAGCATGTTAAAAGGGTCAGCCCTCTCCTTTCCTTCCAAAACTCCTTGAGCGTATGCCTATACACTTCCTCTGAACCCCACAGCTCATCTCGAACACCATCACAACAAAGCTAGCCTTTCCTTAGCAGATGGGGCTGATTCAATCTGACCCTCAGTGAAGGCAAGCCTCCGGAGTTGCAGATGGGGATTTGATAAGTGGCAGATAATGAGTGCATGACTACAGTAACGTGAGGAGCCACAAGAGCCAACGAGTGAGAGGACCTGCAGCTGAGGCCAAATGCAATTATACCCACTGGCACATGGAGATGCCTCCTTGATGATACGCTAATTTGATATGTTCTGGGGGAGTGTTTATTAAATGCCTGTTTCTCAAGTGAGGCTGGTTTCTTTGTCTGTGTGGGTTTTTGCAAGAGAGAGGGATATGAGTTGCAGGATCATAAAACCATCCTAGCCTCCACACTTCATCCCTCTCTATGCTAAGGAGAGTTGCGCAAATTGAATGTTTCAACATCTCCAAGGATGTGCATCTGGCATGTTACATGGGGGGGGGGGGTGAAGTAAACAAGGTACTACTGAAAACCTTTGCAAAACAAATTTAGCAAGTGTGTTATGAGATTATTTGTTTATTGATGTTGTGCTGCGCAATAACACAAAAAGCAGATGTAGTTTATTAATAATACACACTAACATACCTGTATTTTAGGGGCAAGAAATAGAATTAAAACATATTTCCCATGCTGGCAAACTAAAGACTTACTCCAAATGTCATAGCATAGATTTAGATACAGCATGTGGATTAAGCTGATAGGAGGCCAATGTATTTTGACGGCCTCTGAGGTCATTAACTTAAGACTACTACCTAGACTTGTCGTCTTTGATCATACACTTCACTAGCGGGTTGAGACAAGGATGGTGGCAGAGGTCTAATCCAGCAGCAGCCCACAACAGGCGAAATGCAAGCTCGGCTTGCAAATCAATCAATAGCGCTAAGGCCTAGCTCCAGGCCAGAGCCGTGGTTGCCACAACAAGGGGCAGGGGACAGGGGGTGTGTCTGGTGGCTTGCTGCCAGGGGTCTGCAAATGCCTTTCTATGCTTCCCAGTGTCATTAATAGAGGGGAAGCTAGACCTCATGGGAGATTTCTCTCTACTTTCTCTTGCTTAACCATCTCCAATTAAACTAAGTAGGTTTTTCTCCTCTAATAAGCTTGGATGATTAACTCAGCTTTGGCAGGGAGGTGCTCACAACAACAGGGGGGAAAGCATGCCGATCCACAAGCAACCACACCAGTCCAGACTGTCTACTGTGCAGGGAAACATACTTTTTATTCTTTTTTTTCTACTTTCTCACTAAAATAGCCAGTAATGATACTTTTGCTGAATGGTGAGATATGAAGGAGAACGAGAACTAAAGAAAAACTGGGAGTAAAAAAAAAAGGTTTGACATTTGGGAGAGACTGGCCCAGCAGGGAAATACAGAGAGGAAAATGACATTTAAAGCTTGCTGTATGCATAAGGAGAATGGCTCCTCTTCACCACTGAAGGATGGTGAAATATATACTATATACACACACGCACACACACACACACATATATATATACAGATGCAAGAAAAAAAAGTTTTAATACATTGCAGTACAGGCCTGTTTCATACATCGTGCACTCATCAGCTGCTAATAAAAAGCCGATACTATATGGTGCATGATGCATGAAACGAAACAGGCCTGTGCTGCAATTATAAAAACTTTTTTTTCTTTCTTCCCCTGTATCTGTATTGATTGATCTGTATTGCACTTATAACAACGCCATTGACGGTTTCAAACAACAAAAATTCTATATATTAGACCTCTTTCTCAGTAGGACACTTTTTTTCTAATGGTGTGTATTTTTAGAAGACGTTGAGATGGCGAAAGAGAGAAGCGAGACTTAACATACTGTTGAATTTTGTTTGAGCCATATTATTTACTTCCATTGTGTCTTTATTCGCATACATCATTAGTAGGGTGGTATTGACAGTACTGCTGGGAAGCCATCCTGTAACTGTATGGCAGCATCTGCCCAACCTGCTGAAGTGTCGATGAGCAGAGCACTAAAACTTTGCCAGCTTTTCCACCAAAAAAGCAAATGATTTCACAGCATCATAAAAAGCATAATGCAGTTGTGTTAACACTGTTTGTGGTCAAATTGTTGATGGTGACAGTGATGGACAGGTGTTTTCATCTTCAGCTGAACGCTTGTAGTAGAATCACCACTTGCAGTCCGTCATCTCTTCCTGTTCTGTGTTAATTATTGTCTCATATGAGTAGTTAAGTAGAGGATATCACCTGCTTTTGGGGGTTCATGAGGCGTGTCTTCTTGCCATGCTATTAAGGATATCCTCCTGCAATCTCCCTGCTGATCCCCAGTGATCGGTGCCTTGTTGCCAGTGCTCAGCTCCATCGCGCTAATGGAGTGGCTCCACTCATAATAGCCCTTTAGCTGACGAGTGCAAATTAGAACATGCAAGGTGCTCCTCTCTTTTTCATTATTGTATTCTAATGCATTTCCTTACCCGCATTCTCACACGCACACACACACACACACACACACACACACACACACACACACACACACACACACACACACAACCTTACGCCGTCTCACTGTCATTAATGAAATATTTGCTCTGTCCTTGGACCAGCGGTGAAGCTCATGTGTTTTATGGGTGCAGACCCCCCTGCACCATCATGTGTACCATGCCCATGCAGTATGTTTATTTATCATCTGGTCAGGCAGCTTTTAATTCAATCACCTTTCAGGCTAGCAGCCGCATAACCCATATCTGAAGGGCCCATTTGTCTCTGACCAGCTGAAAGACAGTCACATGTACGATCGTAAAATGCAGACATTCAATGACACATGTGAACACACAGTAACACAAATACAAGATTCATCCTACCGTGCATTCACTGAATTTAACACATTTGCCTCAAAAGTGTGTTTTTAGATACCAACTGTGAACAAACAAATGCTAGCCCAGGTCTTTGGTTATTTGATTGTTTATTACGTGGCACTTATACAGTATAAGAGATCAGTATAATATATCAGTATAATATAATATACACTTATACAGTATAAGAGATCAGTATAATATAATATACACTTGTACAGTATAAGAGATCAGTATAATATAATATACACTTATACAGTATAAGAGATCAGTATAATATAATAATCCAGTAAAATATAATACACACTTGTACAGTATGAGAGATCAGTATGATATAATACATCAGTATAATATAATTCACACTTATACAGTATAAGAGATCAGTATAATATAATAATCCAGTGAAATATAATACACACTTGTAGAGTATAAGAGATCAGTATGATATAATACATCAGTATAATATAATACACACTTATACAGTATAAGAGATCAGTATAATATAATAATCCAGTAAAATATAATACACACTTGTACAGTATAAGAGATCAGTATGATATAATACATCAGTATAATATAATGCACACTTATACAGTATAAGAGATCAGTATAATATAATAATCCAGTAAAATATAATACACACTTGTACAGTATAAGAGATCAGTATGATAGTACAGAATAGCATAAGCCATATGCATATCTTTGCAGCATAGTCAGTTACAGCACCTAATTCAGGGTGAAGTCTGTGACCACACAAGCGCAGTCTACAAGCTTAGTGGTACTTGTAAAAATCACTACACAACATATTGTTTAATCAGAGGCAAGCATGTTGAAGACACTTGATTTACATGGTTACATGTATTTATTTATTTATGATTTTGCAGTACTTTATTGATCCCCGTGGGGAAATTACACTCTGCATTTAACCCATCCTGTGTAGCTACGAGCAGTGGGCAGCAACCATGCAGCACCCGGGGACCAACTCCAGTTCATCTTGTCATGCCTTGGTCAGAAGCAAAGACAGGAGTATTAACCCTAACATGCATGTCTTTTTGATGGTGGGGGAAACTGGAGCACCTGGAGAAAACCCACCACAGACACGTGGAGAACATGCAAACTCCACACAGAGGATGACCCCCAAGGTTGGACAACCCCGGAGTTCGAACCTAGGACCTTCTTGCTGTGAGGTGACACCGCTAACCACTGTGCTACTGTGCCACCCGTTAACATGGTTACACATTGGATAAAATGCTTACTATGTGGTGTCATAAATAATATGAATGAGCTAGCAGAACAGCGTATTTATGATTAAGACAACATGCCCTCAAAGCCTAAGGAGGGTAGATCAAGTACACTATTTTGTTTTTTTGCATTAACACACAAACAGTAGATAAAAAGCCATCCGATTGTTTTTTTTTGTTTTTTGTTTTTTTTATCCACCTACCAACAAATGCAGGAACTACATATACATAGTTGATATTTTCTGCAACTAGTGTTTAAAGACTAAGGAGTACATTTGTTAGATTTGTCCTTACGTCAGGCAGAGTTGTCACACAGTTGTAATACTAATTTGTACATTAAACTAATGCTAAACTAGGTAACTGAAGTGAAATCAAACTATTTGATATACATTGTATATTCCTTTTATCTGTCAGTGGCCATAGATTCCCTTTAAAATCGATCACTTTTAAAAATGAATCAAGATGGAATGATCTTCCAAACAGTAATGTGTGCACTATTTTTTTCTGTTAATGAGTTAATGAATTGTTAGGCCTTCTAAGTGAATGAGACCAAAACAGTGCAGAACAATACCAGAGAGCAATTGATACCCCAAACGTCCAACACTTTTAGATAATTTTCTGGATTTTACATACTCCTACAGTAAAGAAAGCCTCAATCCAACAGTAAACAATATCAACAATATATTCAGGCAAACAGCAAAGGAGGCACAACTGAAATTGACCACGGACAAACCAAAAACCGCAACAAATAACAACTGGTTTGATAATAATTGTAAAATTATTAGGAAAAAGCCTAGAATGTTATCAAACCAAACATACAGAAATCCCTATAAGGCTGATGTACGGTTTATTTACTGTGAGACCCTAAAACTCTACAAATGTACACTCCAACTCAAAAAACAATACAATACTGACATTAATTGAAGAGGCAATCAACACAAACAACTTTTGGCAATATTGGAAACACCTGAAACAAACCCCAACACCAGGAATTAGCTATACAAAGCAGTGATATATAGACAACTTGATTTAAAACACTATACCACACTGTTCAAATTGATGTAATCACACAGCGATCCCAAATTCATGAGAAGTTGACTAAATTGGAGCTAACGATAAAAGACAATCACAATCCATTAGACTCCCCAATTATTGAGCAGGAACTCCTAAAGAAACTGCAGGCCCTCAAATCTAAAAAAGTTTGTGGAACTGATGGCATCTTGAACGAAATGCTAAAAAACACGAACAAGAAATTCTAATTGGCTATATTAAAACTTCAGTTTGGTTCTGAGTGTAGGCTATTTTCCTGACATCCGGAATCATGGACTTATAACCCCAATATATAAAAACAGAGACAAATTTGACCCTAATAATTACTGAGGCATCTATGTGAACAGCAATCTGGGGAAGGTTTTCTGTAGTATTATGAATGCCGGACTTCTGAACTTCCTTACCAAGGACAACATCTTGAGCAAAAGCCAAATTGGATTTATACCAAAAACACCACACAACTGATCATATTTACACCCTACATACCCTAATTGATATACATATAACACAAAATAAAACAAAGAAATTATGCCTGTTTTATTGACTTCCAAAAAGCTTTGATTCTAGTTGGCATGCAGGACTGTTCTAAGTTGTTGAGAGTGGTGTAGGGGGTAAAACATATGATATTATTAAATCAATGTATTCTGGCAATATGTGCAGCATAAACATTGGCAAAAAAAGAACAAAATTATTTACCCAAGGGCCAGGTGTCCATCAGGGCTGTATCCTCAGCCCTGCACATTTCAATATCTATACATTAATGAATTGGCTACTTTACTAGAAAAGTCCTCTGACCCTAGGGCAAGTCTTCACAATCAGGAGGTCTATCTATCTATCTATCTATCTATCTATCTATCTATCTATCTATCTATCTATCTATCTATCTATCTATCTATCTATCTATCTATCTATCTATCTATCTATCTATCTATCTATCTATCTATCTATCTATCTATCTATCTATCTATCTATATATATATGTATATATATCTATCTATCTATCTATATATATATATATATACACTACCGTTCAAAAGTTTGGGATCACCCAAACAATTTTGTGTTTTCCATGAAAAGTCACACTTATTCACCACCATATGTTGTGAAATGAATAGAAAATAGAGTCAAGACATTGACAAGGTTAGAAATAATGATTTGTATTTGAAATAAGATTTTTTTTACATCAAACTTTGCTTTCGTCAAAGAATCCTCCATTTGCAGCAATTACAGCATTGCAGACCTTTGGCATTCTAGCTGTTAATTTGTTGAGGTAATCTGGAGAAATTGCACCCCACGCTTCCAGAAGCAGCTCCCACAAGTTGGATTGGTTGGATGGGCACTTCTTTGAGCAGATTGAGTTTCTGGAGCATCACATTTGTGGGGTCAATTAAACGCTCAAAATGGCCAGAAAAAGAGAACTTTCATCTGAAACTCGACAGTCTATTCTTATTCTTAGAAATGAAGGCTATTCCATGCGAGAAATTGCTAAGAAATTGAAGATTTCCTACACCGGTGTGTACTACTCCCTTCAGAGGACAGCACAAACAGGCTCTAACCAGAGTAGAAAAAGAAGTGGGAGGCCGCGTTGCACAACTGAGCAAGAAGATAAGTACATTAGAGTCTCTAGTTTGAGAAACAGACGCCTCACAGGTCCCCAACTGGCATCTTCATTAAATAGTACCTGTTAGAGCCTGTTTGTGCTGTCCTCTGAAGGGAGTAGTACACACCGGTGTAGGAAATCTTCAATTTCTTAGCAATTTCTCGCATGGAATAGCCTTCATTTCTAAGAACAAGAATAGACTGTCGAGTTTCAGATGAAAGTTCTCTTTTTCTGGCCATTTTGAGCGTTTAATTGACCCCACAAATGTGATGCTCCAGAAACTCAATCTGCTCAAAGAAGTGCCCATCCAACCAATCCAACTTGTGGGAGCTGCTTCTGGAAGCGTGGGGTGCAATTTCTCCAGATTACCTCAACAAATTAACAGCTAGAATGCCAAAGGTCTGCAATGCTGTAATTGCTGCAAATGGAGGATTCTTTGACGAAAGCAAAGTTTGATGTAAAAAAAATCTTATTTCAAATACAAATCATTATTTCTAACCTTGTCAATGTCTTGACTCTATTTTCTATTCATTTCACAACATAGGGTGGTGAATAAGTGTGACTTTTCATGGAAAACACAAAATTGTTTGGGTGATCCCAAACTTTTGAACGGTAGTGTATATATATATATATAGATACACAAACAGAAATACCAGTTAGAATTGTGTTAAAATTAATTGAGTGTGTTATTGAACAATTTGTACTCTATGGCAGTGAGGTGTGAGGTCCACTTACAAAACAAGACTTTACTCAATGGGATAAATGCCCCATTGAGACCTTGCATGCACAGTTCTGTAAGATCCTCCTACACACCCAGAGGAAAGCTACAAACAATGCATGCAGGGCAGAATTACGCCAATATCCACTAATACAAAAAATACAAAAAAGAGCAATTAACTTTTGGACACGTCTAAAACTAAGTGACCCCCTCTCGTATCATCACCAAGCCCTGCAATTCCACGAGCTGAATAGTAAAAGGAACCTCTTTACCCAACTGGTCAGGAGCACTGGTAATAGAGAATAAACCTGCTCTATTAACACACCTCAGGAACAGAACACATCATCAATCAGACTTAATCAAATTACGAAACAGTTAAAACAAAACTACATCACCCATTGGCAAATGCAAACAAAAACACAGAGCAAAATGCAGTGCTATTTGGCTCTAAATCGCCAGTTCACCATAGCAGATTATCTGAGAATGGTGACTGATCAACAACTAAAACAACCTTGACTGTGTACAGACTGAGTGAACACAGCCTTGCTACTGAAAAAGGGGAGACACAGGAAGACCTGCTCCCTGCAGAGCAAAGGCTGTGCTGTCACTGCACCCTCTGTGAGCCTGAAACAGAGCTACACTTCCTCGCCACATGTGGAAAATATAAACATCATAGAGAAGCACATTTTAAACAATTCCAACTAATAACAACATATTTTCTTAACCTATCAGATAAAAAAACAACAACTAGCAGTCCTACTAGGGGAAGACCCAAAGAGCTGTAAGTTAGCAGCAGTCTATGTTGCTGCCCGCCATAAAGTGAGGGACAGCGAGTGATTTTTCACCTGACACACGTTGTTGCTGCCATATTCGATGACAGTATGTTCTTATGTTTTGTATTATGTTTCATTGTGTTTCTTTGCTGTACTTTGTTTCTTTGTTGTAGTGTGTTTGTTTGCAATTGTGTTTTCCAATTGATGTTTGGCTTTTTTTTAAGTGTGGACACTTGCTTTGGCAATATGTACATTGTTACGCCATGCCAATAAAGCCATTTGAATTTATTTGAAGAATTGATGAGACTTAATCTCATAAAGTTGAATCAGTTCATCTGGACACAACCTTTATTGGGAGAAACGTTTCAACACTCATTCTAAGTGATCTCGTCAGTCTCAACTGACTGCAGGTATCCCACCCTTATAAACAATACAGTGACATAACGACCCAAACCAACGACCAGTGTCATGTGCAAATATGGGTGTGACCCTTAACTAGTGTTAAAATGGCCATGTGTACTTTTCACAGAGGAT
This sequence comes from Lampris incognitus, assembly GCF_029633865.1. Taxonomy (NCBI): domain Eukaryota; kingdom Metazoa; phylum Chordata; class Actinopteri; order Lampriformes; family Lampridae; genus Lampris; species Lampris incognitus. The sequence continues at coordinate 38,751,059 of NC_079219.1, read as the reverse complement.
TGGGGACGTTTCCAGTCACAGCATTATAAGATGGTGACAGATGTACTCTTATCCCCCCCCCCCCCCGGTTCAGGCATGGTTGTTCTCTCTTCACATAGATGGTCTCTCTGACTCCCTGTTCAAACCAGTGTTCCCCCCTATCAAAAATGTGGACATCCTTATCCTTGAAAGAGTGGCCACTGGCCTGTAGATGGGTGTAGACGGTGGAGTCCCGGCCTGACGTGTTAGCTCTCCTGTGTTGTACCATCCTCTTGGCCAGTATCTGTTTAGTTTCCTCAATGAACAAATCATGACAATCCTCCTGGCACTAAACAACATACACTATATTGCTCTGTTTGTGCTGGGGGACCCATTGCTCGCGGTGGACCAACTTCTGGTGCAGCGTGTTTTGGGGTTTGAAAGCAACTGAGACACATTATTTGGAAAATATGCGTCTCAACTTTTCCGACACTCCCGCCACATATGGGATCACCACTGGTTTACGCTTAGACAGCTGTTATCCTTCTCTCTCCAATTGACTGGTGCACGGTTTGGGCGTCTTCCTGGCTTTGACAAATGCCTGGTTAGGATAACCACACTTAATCAGGACCTGTTTAATGTGGGATTTCTCCCCTTCCAGGGCTGCTGTGTTGGTGGGGAAGTTGTCAGCTCGGTGGTACAGCGTCCTGATGACTCCTACTTTGTGCTCCAGTGGATGATGAGAGTCAAACCTGAAGTACTGATCAGTATGTGTTAGTTTACAGTAAACATCAACCATAAAATGTCCCCTATCACCAATTGCAATTTCACAGTCTAAGAAGGCTAACCTGTCATTTTTCACATCCTCCCTGGTGAACTTGATGTGATTGTCCACCGAGATAATGTGGTCAGTGAAATGTGGTACATCCTGAGATTTAATATTAACCCAGGTGTTGTCTACAAATCTGAACCAATGGCTAGGAGGTGTCCCTGGATAGGACACCAGAGCCCTCTTTTCCACTTCCTCCCTATACAAGTTGGCCACTACAGGTGAGACTGGGGAACCCATAGTACACCCATGCTTTTGCCTATAGTATTGTCCCCTGTGTGTGAAGAAAGTGGACTGAAGACACAGCTTCAGCAGCAGACGCACTTGGTCAGTGTTAAGGGTGGCCCTATTGCTAAGGGTGACTGGTAATTTCATACAGACTACCTCCACTGCATAATCATCAGCAACGCATGTGAAGAGAGACAACATCATACGACACCATTGTTTCATCCCTCTCCATAATGATGTTCCTCACCTTATCCACAAAATCCAGTGTTCTGAATGTGATGTTCATTACTGTCTACCAACAGGTAAAGAATAGATGCCAGAAACTTCCAAGATGTTAGAGGTCAATGAGTTAATCATACAGACAATAGGCCGCAATGGAAAATCCTGTTTATGTATCTTAGGTAAACCATGCAGTCTAGGTGTAGCTTTTCCTGGGGAATAATCTGTGGTACAAACTTCTGTCAATAGCATTGTCCTGTTCTAACAGCTTCAGATAATCTATCACCTTTATCTTGTAACTACTGCTTGGATCTCGTTTTAGGGGCTCATAAGTATTCATGTTGCTAAGTAACATCATAATTTTCTTGTGATAGTCTGTCTGGTTTAATACAACAATGCATCTGCATTTGTCCGCTGGGAGGATGATGGTGTTATTGTCCTTACTGAGTCGTCTCTGCTGATGTTGGATGGTGGCGTCTTCACATTGCTGAGGCCGGGTGAAACTTTTGTCTGCAATTGCTCCACTTCCAGGTCCATGATGTGGTTGATGCGGATTGCTGATTCCATGGCTGTGATCAGTTTCAGTAGCGGGATTTGCCTCAGCGTGACAACAAAATTCAGCCCCTTAGCAAGGATGTCTTTCTCCCCCTGGGTGAGTTGTCTGTTGGACAGATTCTTCACCCACTTATCCACATTGTTGGTGTGTGTCTGGTGTCCATCTCTTTGTTTGCCATTGAGGGCAGACAGGTCGAACTTCTTTTGCTGCCTGGTTTTCGACTTTCCACGTTGTGCTAGACAAGCCTTCTCCGTGAACTCAATCAAACATTGGAAAGTGGTCTCATTTAGATGCAACGCGAGTCTCTGTTGGATCTGCTCCTCTTTGGCTTTCAAAGCGTCGATGGTCAAATTAGTTTGCCTCACCCGTTTGTTGAACAATTGGCTCTGTGCCGTCTTGAGGATCTTGTTAGCTTGGTGGCCTTTGACCCAAGATTTCATTTGCAGGCTCTTAGGTGTAGTCCTGCTCTGTCTGCATCTGAGGCTGAATCTCAGGTGGTTCCTGTACTCAGCTATTTTCTGCTCCATTCCCTCATACTCACATACAAGTTTAAGGCAATCCTCGCTGAAATAAGTCAAAATGTCCCCAATCCTCTGTGAATAGTTACACAAGGCCATTGTAACTCTAGTTAATGGCCACGGCAACTTGCATATGAAACCAGGCCTTTGGTTTCGGTCGTTACGCCACTGTATTGTTTGTAAGGGTGGGGATACCTGCAGTCAGTTTAGACTGAAGAGGTCATTTAGATGAGTGATGAAACATTTCTCCCAATACACGTTGTGTCCAAATGAACTGATTCAACTCTCTGTGATTTCCTTACCTGAATTATTGAGATGCACCAAGACAACATGAGATTAAACTCTTGCAGGACTTAGAGGAGTATTAGGTATTTGTCTTACATGGAGTATAGTGGAAACACTGTCACAACCGTCCTCTAATGACCAGTTTGGACATTTTTCTGCATATCCCAGAAGTCTATGATCCTGACATGTTGCCAGATATGTCATTTTTAACTGACAGATCAATGATCATGGCAATCTAATTTTAATTTCATGGTCAAGTAGGCAAAAGGATCTATCTAAATGAAGGAGAGAAGAGAAAGAGAAAATCTTGACCCAGAATTACTTTGTCCAGTGTTTTGGGTGTGGAGATTTGCATTGTCAGGGAATTCCCATACACTCGTACAGAACAATATCCCACCAGCACAGAGCAAATATTTTGGTTAAAAGCTTTCATCACAAACAAAATATTAAACGGGTTACAACTATCATCTAGTTACAACTGTATGCATGCTAATCTAGACATTTTTAACCTGCTTTTACTGCATGATTGTCCATTACTTTATAATTTACGTGTAAATTCTTCCTTGCTGCTGTACTTTCCAGATCCCTGTTGGATGTGCCCCTTGTGGAGTGGCCACCAGAGACCGATGTGATGTTTTGTGGCATATCTGTTTGTGAGATATTGAAGTGGTCTCTCCACAGTGGCAGCTCAACACAACTTCAAATAAAGTACACCACTGTCTGGATGTGATGCTGCATATAAATGCCTCAATGTCACTGAAGTGTGGACGAATATGGAAAGTGAATGAGATTCAATAGAGCAGACTCATCTTGCAGCTCTTTACAAGTGAGAGCCAACAACACCTCATCCAGCTTGTTAGAAGTACTGAAAATAAACTGAACCCTTGTAAAGACATAACAATTCAGGTGATCTCGAGTTTTTACACTGATTTTCAAAAGTTACAAGGATGTAAGTTCTGATGATTTTAAAGACTGATTTAACATGATTGTGTAGGCTAGTGAGTCATAGTTGTGGCAGGGTGGCAACACAAAAACTAATTCATCAAGAGATGAAGATATATTCCTGAAATTATTCATATTCATTTCATTCATTCCCCCCTCCCCTTTTCTCCCCCATTGTACTTGGCTAACTACCCCACTCTTCCGAGCCGTCCCGATCACTGCTCCACCCCCTCTGCCGATCGCGGAGGGCTGCAGACTACCACATGCCTCCTCCCATACATGTGGAGTCACCAGCCGCTTCTTTTCACCTGACAGTGAGGAGTTTCACCGAGGGAACGTAGCGCGTGAGGGGATCACACTATTCCCCCCCCCCCAGTTCCCCCTTCCCCCCGAACAGGCGCCCCGACTGACCAGAGGAGGCGCTAGTGCAGAGACCAGGACACATACCCACACCCGGCTTCCCAACCGCAGACACGGCCAATTGTGTCTGTAGGGACGCCCGACCAAGCCAGAGGTAACACGAGGATTTGAACTGGCGATCCCCGTGTTGGCAGGCAACGGAATAATAATAATATTAACGATGATAATAATAATGATAATAATAAATCAAACTTACATAGTGCTTTTCTAACACTCAAAGTCGCTTTACAATAAACGGGGTGCAGCAAGACAACAGATCAACATAAGACAGACATACAGGGGTGGATGGGAAGAGGGGCTACGGGAGGGAGAAGCAGCAGCCACGCACATGACGCCAGCAGTACTCTCCCACTTCAACACACACAAAAGGGCAAGAAAAACAACAACAACAGCGCTGTTGATTTTGTGTAGGGGTTTCCCCCTGTAGCCTATTCCTCCCCCGAGGTATCCACTAGGCAGTGACACTATTTAACCCATAGCTGGGGGCTGGTTCGTGGGCATCAGAGAATATCCACACACCAGTTGGCCCGTGTACCGCACGTCTAGGGGCCAGACCTCCTCCGAGTCCCTTGTAGTTCCGCCAGGGTCCAAGGTGTATCCAGTTACCGTGTGTCGCCACGAGGAGGCGCTACATAGGGCTTGCTGTTGGAGAAGCTATGTACTGGTCCGGCAGGGAGAGACTTAACATGCTCGGCTCTCCTGTTCGCATTTCTGCTAGCCAGCGGTGAGGGCTGAGAGTGAGACGGGACAGGCACACAACACTACACCAACACACTAGTCCGGGGGGGGGGGCAATCTGATCCAGAAAGGGCCAGTGTGGGTGCAGGTCTTTGTTCCAACCAAGCAGTTACACACCTGTGTCTCCTAATCAAGTTCCTCAGCAAAGACTGTTGGTTGACTAGTGGGATCAGGAGTGTAACTGCTTGGTTGGAACAAAAACCTGCACCCACACCGGCCCTTTCTGGACCAGACTGCCCACCCCCTATACTACACGCTTCACAACAACCCCACTTCTTACACAAGAATGTCAGACACACCTGGAATAGACGCCATTTCATTTATTATCTATACACTTCTAATATGTATGTATGTATGTATGTATGTATGTATGTATGTGTGTGTGTGTGTGTGTGTATATATATATATACACACACACACACACACTGCTCCTCATTCCCACCAATCAATGACCCTACACTGTAAATTCTATGAGTTAAGTTTACTTAAAGAAATAAATGTGTCAAGTTCATTTCACATAAAATAATTTCACATAACTTGACATCATTAAGTTAATTTACTTACTTTTCCCAAGTGTAATCTGTTTCCTAGTTGAGCCACCTGACCTCCTCTGTTCACTTGTCGGCTGCAGGTTTTTTCAGGCGACTGCAATGCCGGCCAACACTGAGGCAACACCGGGGTTTAAACCTCAGATTCGGGACGCTAACGTATAATTCTGCCCCCTATCAGCAAAAGCTATGTGTTGCAGCCCAAGAAGACATCCTTTAAGCGCACACCAGGCCATTAAAGGACACACAGAGATCCAGTCTCGTTTTCCCTGATCCCAATTCGGAACATCCGGTTATCATATTGGCATATCTTTAAACTGGGGTACCTTGAGAAAACTCACATGGATATATGGGGGAAGATCATGCAATCTGCACCCAGAATGCCAAGGTGCAGCCTTCAAACCCCCTGCTGTGAGGTGCATCAGCAACTGGAGCTTTAGAGCCCCTTTGTAATACTTCCCTTTAGATTCTCTCAGAATCTCTAGAATGCTGAAAGTCTAGCCCAAAAGAAATAACAAAATATACTCCCACTGATCGCTATGCTATCTTTTTACAATTCATTTGTATGAAATTACTTGTTAATCTGTTTTTAGAGGCAGGGCTCATTTTTTAATTGGCTATCTCATTCCCATTTATTATAAATTCTTTCTTATTAAAAGTTTCACGTTTTTTATTGTTTTGAATGTAATTACTTGTTACATTTTGAGCTGTCTACTTGTGCATCTTCCTGAACAGAATGTTTGTCTTTGCGTGTGTGTCTGTGTTTGAGTGCATGTATATGAACGCATAATAGAGACATTATTACACGCAAAGTGTGCAGTATAAATGTGCTCCTATTGTTTACCTCCAGGATAACAGATGCGCCAGTTATGCAAACTTCACAGCGCCAGACAGAGTTTAATCGACAGCCGTGTTAATCCAACATGCCTTTCTGTTCCCATTTAAAATCAGAATCTGACAGAAAGATGCATTTTTAAGACTCATAGCTGCTCTGGCCATGGTAAATGAAGGCACTGTAATTTGTGTCGTTATTATGTAAAAGTGTACTGTTATACTGTTATCAGTGCTCGAATTGCGTGACCAGTTATGTGGGGGTCCCCTATTTTCGGTTGGGGGGGGGCGGGGGGCTAATTTTTCCTTTCTTAGGGGAGGTCCCTTGTTCGTTATGGGAGGTCCAGCCCCCTCTCAATTCGAGCCCTGACTGTTACTTTATAAAATACATACAACATAAATACAATAAATAATACAATATAATAATAACAAATGATAATAATGATCAACAACAATAATACAAAATACGAAATAAATACAATATAAAAGTAAAGTATAATAGTGTAACGTGCGTGGATAAGTAGACACGTAAGCCCTTGGCTAATGGGTCGGACCCTTTAGTCGAGTGGATAGCGATGTCTCCCGCGGTGCGGGAGATACAGTTTCGCGTCCCGGCTGCGGCAGTTCCTGTGGTTGCCCTCCGAATTCACTACATTGGTGTCAGAAGTGGGATGCGCGCGGTCGCGCTTCCCGGAAATGTAGCGATTCGGGGGGGCAACCACCGCAGCCAGGACGCGAACCCGCATCTACTACACCCCGGGCGACAACCCGGGGTGAAGGTGTTTTAAGCCCCCAACGTACTCTTCAAGGCAGCGCTGCATGGAAGGCACTCCCCGCCCCCTACAGTTTCAGCCAATCACAGCACTGGCGCTAACCCTAACCAGTGCTGTGATTGGATGAAATTGTTGGGGGCGGGGAGTGCCCTCCATGCAGCGCTGCCTTGAAGAGTACGTTGGGGACTTAAAACACCATCGAAGTCGACTAAAGGGTCCGACCCGTTAACCAAGGGCTACCGAGCCTACTCATCCGTGATCGTTACAATAGTTTAAAAGTATGAAAGTACAGTAGCAGTAGTAGTAGCAGTAGTAGTAGTAGTAGTAGTAGACAGTATATTCATAGTATATGTTGTGTGAACTTTTTTGCCGAGTTGAATAATACAGAAAAAAACTTACAGCATTCCCTGCATTTCTCAACTTATTTGTTTTCTAAGAGGTATCTGAGAGATCCTGGATTATTGTTGGAGGCTTCTAAGTGACTGTCTCCAGATGTGACTTTCTCTCTTTCCCGCCAGAGCAGTTGTATTATGCTGATGAGAGTTTTATCCTAATGGAAAACCCTCTAGGGTAAATATGCAAATAAAGTGCTCCATTCTTTCAGCTCTGTTTGCGGGCCTCGGGCCTGGATAACGAATCCTAATGCTTTCATTGCATGATATTTCCCTGATAGCTCCTCCAGTGGGATGGAGGCGGCTGAGAAAGGTAAGATACCGTTGGGAAATTTAGACTAACATGAGTCAGCCAAAACATGCCTTGACATACAGGTCCCTTATTTATGGCGGTGGTACTCTGTGAATTGCTATCTGTTGCCTTGACTCCCTGGCAGCGGTTGGATTCACCCTTGTCTCCAAAGCCGTGATGTTGCTGGGCTGCAGGCTTGAATACAGATCACAAGATCCATACTTCAGTCTATTTGATGTCACTAACCTAACAAATTGCAGTAAACACGCACCACATCAAAAAAAAAATCATTCATCTTAAAGATTAAACAAACCCGAGTTTTAGTCCATAAAGCCCTGCATCAAGAGCCTATTACCTTGCATAGACAATGTTGAATTGTCATACCAGTTAACAGCTGACAACCTATAAGGACTTACACCTGTCAAGAGTTGTAGGAAAGTACTGAACGATCTTTTCTGGGGAACCAACAGCACCAGTCCCACCCATGTCAACAAGAATATGGGAACTCCAACACGCGGATCGCCGGTTCGAATCCCCGTGCTACCTCCGGCTTGGTCGGGCGTCCCTACAGACACACTTGGCCGTGTCTGCGGGTGCGGAGCCGGATTTGGGATGTGTCCTGGTCGCTGCACTAGCGCCTCCTCTGGTCGGTGCCTGGTTGGGGGGGGGACTGGAGGGAACAGCATGATCCTCCCACGTGCTATGTCCCCCTGGCGAAACTCCTCACTGTCAGGTGAAAAGAAATGGCTGGCGACCTCACATGTATGGGAGGAGGCATGTGGTAGTCTGCAGCCCTCACCGGATAGGCAGAGAGGGTGGAGCAGCGACCGGGACGGCTCGGAAAATAGGGTAATTGGCCGGATACAACTGGGGAGAAAAAGCCCCCCCCCCAAAAAAAAGCTGGTATGGAAACTTAGCTGCACAAAGTGAAATTACTGAGAAGAGAAGACTGCATTTCATCTTCCAGTGTGTAGGGTCTCAGCAGCTCTGTACCGCTGCTCTGTAGTCTGTTCAGCATGGGGAGATTTATCCATCCGCCTATGAATGCCGCTCTGCTAACTGGATTATAAACCACTGGAAAATGTAGGTTGCAGCTGGAAATGTCAGAGATGCTTCCTTCTTTTCCTGTGGGGCAAAAAAAAAAAGAAGAAAAAAATAGTTTTCCTGACATCAATCAGCCCCTCAAATTAATTGTTATTCCTTCAAAACATTAAGCCTGGATTCAAAGCTGCCTCAGAAATCAATGCCAAGAAATATTAAAAGCTCTCTAACATGGAAATCATTTAAGGGTGATGACAACTGTGTAATCCGCCATAAATCCTCTCGCACAGTGTGGACTCACAAAACCAGCTCGAGACAAATTAACAATTTCCCACAGCTGGCATATAAAAATAAACACAACAAATTGTTTACATCTCTTTATTACTAACTCGAGAAGGCTTTTGTGTTGCATTTTCAGATTTTGATCTTTGCAGGTAATGTGTTTTGTGTTGTGATCACAGTTTGGCAATTGGCAGCTTACTTGAAGCATTGAACAATCAATGAATTGCTAATTATTTATTGTGTAATTAAACATGTCCTTCTGCTCTTAGGGCATCCGGGTAGCGTAGCGGTCTATTCCATTCCCTACCAACACGGGGATCGCCGGTTCGAATCCCCGTGTAACCACCGGCTTGGTTGGGCGTCCCTACAGACACAATTGGCCGTGTATGTGGGTATGAGTCCTGGTCGCTGCACTAGCGCCTCCCTAGGTCGATCGGAGCGCATGTGCGGGAGGGGGAACTGGGGGGAATAGTTTGATCCTCCCACGCGCTATGTCCCCTTGGTGAAACTCCTCAATGTCAGGTGAAAAGAAGCGGCTGGCGACTCCACGTATATGGGAGGAGACATGCGGTAGTCTGCAGCCCTCCCCGGATCAGCAGAGGGGGTGGAGCCGAGGTCGGGTCGGCTAAGAAGAGTGTGGTAATTGGCTAAGTACAACTACGGAGAAAAAGGGGGGGGGGATTTGAAAAAAATTTTTTTTTCTGAACACAGCATTTGCAAATAATCTTTAAGAATGAATAAAAGTAGAACATTATAGTGTAACCTAGTGAGTCAGTGAGTCTATTGTGGGTTACAGTAGTCCCCCTCTCTCGCAAGCGGGCCCTCGCCCTTCGTTAAACCCGCGCTCCGAAGAGACTTATGAGGATCTGCACGCTCCTGGATCCCACCGCTGCCACCAATGTAACCGAGCTACTTAAGGGCGCAACGGGGTGTGTGTGTGTGTGTGTGTGTGTGTGTGTGTGTGTGTGTGTGTGTGTGTAGAGGGTGCAATGCACACCGGCGCCGCATCAGCAGGGGCGCCAAAAGTACAGTGTACAGTAAACAATTTCTGGTTATAGGCCTTTTCGTTTGTTAAAAGTTTAATATGTATAAATATTATTACTTAGACGATAATTTTGGATTAGAATATATAGTTACGTGTTACATTTTTTAATTATTTTTTTTTCCTTTGCATATGGTCTTTTGGTGCCCCCGCTGATGCGGCGCATGTGTGCATTGCACCCTATGCATCCCCCCTCTCGTTGCGCCCCTGCTATATGTACAAAAGTATTGGGACACCTGGCCATTACACCTACAGGAGCTTTTATGACATCACATTCTAAGTCCATAGGCATTAATATGGAGTTGTTTCTAAAATGGCTCTCACTCTGGAGACAAATTGTTCGAGTTTAAAATTTAAACTGTTACAATGAAACAAGGTTGATCAATAAATGAAAGCTGTGTGTTACATTAGAATTATTTCAGATTCAACCTCATCCCTCCGTGGGGTTTCTGCAGCTAGTGTCTTCATCCGACATACTGAGAAAGCCAGTCAGATCATGGTCTCTGAGGTGAATACGCACTCCAGGGAACACAGCAGGAAAAACAGGGGAAAAGTATGACTGTAAATTATGTTAAATGTGGCCCAAGGAGGGTAATCAGACCAGTAAATGAAAGAGAAACAGTGAAGTGAGCATTAGTGAGGTTGGGAACTGGTGTTGGGGAGAAGGCCTGGCTCAGTCAGTGTCCCAGTTCATCCCAAAGGTGTTGGATGGGTTGAGGTCAGGGCTCTGTTGCAGACCAGTCAAGTTCTTCCATACCAAACTCAGCAAATCATGCCTTTATGGACCTCAATTTTTGCCAGACTCGGCAGACTGCCAGATAGTGAACCGTGATTGGTCACCCCAGAGTCCAATAGCGGTGTCCTTTACATCACTCCGGTCAGTGCTTGGCACTGCACATGGTGATCTAGGGCTTAGATCTATGGCTGCTCGGCCATAGAAACCCATTTAATGAAGCTCCTGACGAACAATTCTTGTGCTGATGTTGCTTCCAGAGGCAGTTAGTGAGTGTTGAACTGAGGACAGATGACTTTTACCAGCAACACTTTAGCATTTGGCGGTCCTGTTCTGTGAGCTTGTGTGTTCTCAGTGGCGTGGCTTGGGCAAAATCTTAGGGGAAGCCAAGCGAGACAAGACCTCTACTCCATTTCGTTTACTTTTTTATTTTTTTGTGACAGGAGTAAGTCACTTACAGCCAACATAATGTAACCTGATGAGTTATTAGAGCGTCGATATCATCATTAGCAAGTAGTGGCGTGCAGTTATGGAGGGCAAAGATTTAGAGCTTTTAGTTAAAAAACAACCTTACCAAACTGCCACTGCAGCAGCAATTTAAAATTCAGACTGACGTCAGGCCAACATCAAAACTAGAGGTGCGGATGGAGAAAAAAAGCAGGGATTCAGACTTCCAATGAAGAACACGATATCCGCACAGAGACAGCAGAGTTTGGAAGCCATGTGTTTGATACATGTAGCCTGCTGATACATTATGATGTAAATAAAAGATTTCAACTTTACTTTTGCTTTTTATATTTATTATGGAATCTGTGCCGTGCATCTGAGTAACAGAACAATATTGTATAACCTATATTTTGTACAGCAAGAAAATAGATAACTACTGAATGCAAGTCTTGCTTCTAATATCAATACACAAAAACACATCGAACAGTTAAATCTCCCGTCTTTTAATTTCAGTGATGCTGATAACATGCTATGATTTAATTGGTGTGAGGTCAAAGGGCAGCTGGCTTCCCTTGGCATAGTCATGAATAATTGCATCTTGGCAGTGGCATGACAGTAGATTCATCTGATTGCTTAATCCTTCAATTTTATTTCACCAAGGGAAGTCAACGCTGGCCTGGCCTCCTCGCGGATTTGACGTCTACAATAGGAGTGCAAAACAATGTTTCACCACACACATTTACTGACATTCACCACATGTTAACGTTTAGGGGGCGCTGCTTTACTCATTGTAAAACACTCATTGAGAGATGGGGAAGAGTGGCAGCAACAGCACAGAAGAATTACAGAAACTGGTAAACAAAGTCTCATCTCATCTCATCTTCAGCCACTTTTCCAGGGTCGGGTCGCAGTGGCAGCAAGCTAAGTAGGGCACTCCAGATGTCCCTCTCCTCAGCAACGCCCTCCAGCTCCTCCTGGGGGATCCCAAGGTGTTCCCGGGCCAGACTGGACATGTAGTCCCTGGGTCTACCCCGGGGTCTCCTCCCAGTTGGCCGTGCCCAGTAAACCTAAAAAAGGAAGGCGCCCAGGAAGCATCCTAATCAGATGCCCGAACCATCTCAACTGGCTCCTTTCGATGTGAAGGAGCAGCGGCTCTACTCTGAGCTCCCTCCGGATGTCCGAGCTCCTCACCCTATCTCTAAGGCTGAGCCCAGACACCCTACGGAGGAAACTCATTCAACTCACTCAAGATTGACTGGTAAATTGAGAGCTTTGCCTCCCGGCTCAGCTCCCTCTTCACCACAACGGTCTGGTACAACGTCCGCATTACAGCTGATGCTGCACAAATCCGTCTGTCAATCTCCCGCTCCATCCTACACTCACTCGTGAACAAGACCCCGAGATACTTGAACTCCTTCACTTTAGGGGCAAACAAAGTGTTTTTATAAAGTAACAACTACAGTCTGAAAAAAAACAACTAAACAAAACAAACAAAAAAAACCCAAACAAAAACAGGGGAAGCCTGGCTTGAAAATGCCACTGTGTGTTCTACCGCTTCACAACTGAGCTGTTATTTCTCCCAGACGTGTCCACTTCACAATATCAAACTTGTAGTTGACTGGGTCAGATCTAGCCGGGAAGATATTTGACAAACTGATTTGTTGGAAATCAGAAACACTTTATTTGTCATTTAATTTCATTTCATGCATTTGCGCTCATGAAATGAAATGAAACATCATTTCCCCCAGCCCACAGCAGTGCAACACAAAGACAAAACACAACCAAAAACCACAAGAACTACAGGAACACACAAGAACTACAAGAACACATCCAAACTAACACATATATCTAAACTAAAAAAAAAACAAAAATCACTGTCCATGAAAACGAATGGCAGTCAGGATGGCTGTTGGAGTGCTGGTCTAAATGGACTAGCAGTTAGCTTAGCCTGACCCACTTTCGCGTACTGTCAGTCTGCCCTTGGTGTTTCCTCTTCAGGCGCAACTCCGGTCAGGGCCGTGGTACTTGGGCCCATAGAACGCAGCAGACCAAGCACCCTCAGCAGATCCAACACTAGCTCTCCTAGCCAGATGCCTCCGACACGCCTCCCCACACTGGACATGACAACACCAAAAACACAGTCAAGGCTACACAAGGCCGCTGCCCGACCGCCCTTGGTCTTATCGGAACTGCCGGTCTGCGTGGGCTGGCAGTTAGCTTAGCCTGCCCCGCTTACGCTTCCTGTCAGACCGCCCTCGGTGTTAACTCTTCGGGCACAGCTCGAGGCTGGGTCGTGGTCCCTGGTCCCACATGATGCGGCAGACCAAGCTCTCCCAGCTGATCTGGTGCCAGCTCTCCCAGCCATCAAACGAACACAAACTTGGGTGGGTGAGGCCACTGCAAACATGAATTCACTCCACCATCTTCCTACACTGGTACTGGGTGAGGCCACTGCAAACGTGAATTTGCGCTACCATCTTCCCACACTGGAAGCAGATAAGGTGGCATCCTGTGACAGTGCCACATTGGAAGTCACTGAGCTCTTCAGTACAACCAATTCTACTGCAAATGTTTGTCTATAGAAACTGCATGGCTGTGTGCTTGATTTTTTGCACCCCCCAGCAATAAATGTGGCTGAAATAGCCAAATCCACTCATTTGGATCAAAATCAAAGAAGGTTGACTCAGTTCATCTGGATACAATGTTTATTGACAGATACATGTCATGACTTACCTAAGGGACCTCTTCAGTCTAAACTGACTGCAGGTATCCCCACCCTAATAAAAAAATACGGTGGCATAACGACTAAACCACTGATCAGTTTCATATGCAAATATGGGTGTGACCATTAGCTAGAGTTTCAATGGCCATGTGTGCTATTCACAGAGGATTTGGGAGTGTTGGCAACCACACCATTGTAAAATGGAGACGAACATACTCTTAGACCCCCCCCCCCTTCATCATCTAGTGCAGCACAAACTAGGAGCCATCAGGACGTTGTACCACCAAGTTGACAATGGCCCCACTGACACAGCGGCTGGGGAAGGGGAGAAATCCCACATTAAACAGGCCCTGGTTAAGTATGGTTATCCTAACTGGGTGTTTGTCAAAGCCAGGAAGATGCCCAAACACTGCAACAGCCAATCAAAGAGAGGAGAAGGACAACAGCTGCCTAAGCATAAACCAGTGGTGATTCTGTATGTGGTGGGAGTGTCCGGAAAATTGAGATATGTATTTTCCAAACACCACATCTCAGTTGCTTTCAAACCCCAAAACACGCTGTGCCAAAAATTGGTCCGCCCCAAGGATCAGGTCCCCTGGCACAAACAGTGCAATGTAGTGTACGCTGTTAAGTACCAGGAGGATTGCTGTGACTTGTACATCGTGGAAACTAAACAGACGCTGGCCAAGAGGATGTCACAACACAGGAGGGATAACACATCAGGCCAGGACTCCGAAGTCTACACCCATCTACAGGCCAGTGGCCACTCTTTCAAAGATGAGGATGTGTACATCCTTGATAGGGAGGAACACTGGTTTGAACCAGGGAGTCAAAGAGGCCATCTATGTGAAGAGGGAATGACCATCCCTGAACAGAGGGATGTACCTAAGAGTACATCTGTTGCCATCTTACAATGCTGTGATTGCAACTATTACCCCAATCCTCTATGAATAGTACACATGACCACTGAAACTCTAGCTAATGGTCACACCCATATTTGCATATGAAATTGATCGTTGGTTTCGGTCGTTATGACACTGTTTTGTTTATAAGGGTGGGGATACCTGCAGTCAGTTGAGACTCAAGAGGTCACTTAGATGAGTGATGAAATGTTTCTCTCAATAAACGTTGTGTTCAGATGAACTGATTCAGCTTTCTTTGTGTGTCAAAATACTTTTGGCCATATAGTGTAACTGTTCTATCCTAACTTTTACGAGGCTCCAGCCATAACATGATTCTTTGATAAGATAATTGTAGACTCCATATAAATATTATTGCATACTCAGTCATGAGATAGATGAAAAAACAAACAAACCAAAAAAAAAAACAAAACAAAACAAAGACCTTTATATCATCCAAGGAAAGAGTTATGCTGGGTAAAAACACATTATACTGTGATGTGGCAGTCTATCTGCCAACATGATGGAAAAACAATAGTTCTGCAGTAAAGTGAGTGCAACTTCAACACCCACTCGACACAACTGAGGCTATGATCGATGTTTGAGCACCCAACTCACAACAACTTGACCAGACATCTCATAGTTGTCAGAATCACAAGCCTCATGTTTTCCTTTATTGGAAACATTATTGTACTCTGAACAGGAACATGCTGGCACCACAAATTCTGACAGTATCTGTGTCTATATAAATTTGTATGATGAATTCCAAACAAGTCACTTCGCTATGAATATAGGCTTAAGAAGTGGTTAAACTGAGTGGCACAAACAATTTGTCCATTTTAAGAACTCATAATTTTCTTCTCAGTGCACTACCTCCTGGGTGTAAAAGTGTTGAGTAGGAGGACCACAGCTGAGCCTGAGGGCCATGTTCCCTTTCCCTTCTGGTGACAGACAGCTGGAGAGCACTTAAAGCTCCCCACATTGCCCCATACAATATTAACTTTGTCTTAGCAAGCAACCACATGCATAAAAAATACAGCTGCTACTTTCCTCATCAGCCCTCTGGGATTCAAATACAGGTCATGGTTGAAGCATTGGCTGTGATTAAAACAGAACTGGGGTTTGAGACTGAATCACACTTAGTCCCTTCTCAAAGACAGGGCTCAGAGTTTTAATTTTTTCATGTGGCTTGAGGTCTGAGAGGAAATACCACATCTCAAAATTCCCAGTCCATTATTCCCATGGCCCAAGAAAATTTAATCAACATTTGATAACATACATATTTTCACTGTAATAACCAGAATATATAAAATCCAAAGTGGAATGAATTGGGTTATATAGATGTGCAGCCCATTGCTTTCGCTGGTGCTACCAGCCTTGTGGTCTCAATAACCATCTGACCAGTTGAGTTCACATCTCTGTCATGCAGATGTAGATTGTCTCCATTACCCTAAGCACGTCGTAGGTTACACCGCATTGCAATATGGCTATTTTGTGTTTAGTCAGTGTTGGCCTGTCTTGTGATTTTTCATTTGCTTATAGTAGATTCTCACTTGTACCAATTGGCTAGACAGAGGGACCGAGCTGGGAAGGATGTGCAGCAAGTTAGGGTGATCAAGTTTAGAGATGGAAATGTGCTTGACAAGCGAGGAGAGTGCGCTGAGAAGGTGGAAGGAGTACTTTGAGGGGTTGATGAATGGAGAAAATGAGAGCGAGAGAAGGTTGCATGATGTGGGGATAGTGAATTAGGAGGTGCAGTGGATTAGCAAGGAGGAAGTGAGGGAAGCTATGAAGAAGATGAAGAGTGGAAAGGCAGTTGGTCCTGATGACATAACTGTGGAGGCATGGAGGTGTTTAGGAGAGATGGCATTGGGGTTTTTAACTGGATTGTTTAACACAATCTTGGAAAGTGAGAGGATGCCTGAGGAGTGGAAAAGAAGCATACTGGTACCGATTTTCAAGAACAAGGGATGTGCAGAACTGTAGCAACTACAGAGGTATAACATTGATCAGCCACAGCATGAAGATATGGGAAAGAGTAATAGAAGCTAGGTTAAGAGGAGAGGTGACGATTAGTGAGCAGCAGTATGGTTTCATGCCACGAAAGAGCACCACAGATGCAATGTTTGCTCTGACAATGTTGATTGAGAAGTATAGAGAAGGCCAGAAAGAGTTACATTGTGTCTTTGTAGATTTAGAGAAAGCATACGACAGGGTACCAAGAGAGAAGGTGTGGTATTGTATGAGGAAGCTGAGTTGAAGAGAAGTATGTAGGAGTGGTGCAGGATATGTATGAGGGAAGTGTGACAGTGGTGAGGTGTGCTGTTGGAATGACAGATGGGTTCAAGGTGGAGGTGGGATTACATCAAGGATTGGCTATGAGTCCTTTCTTGCTTGCAATGGTGATGGACAGGTTGACGGACGAGATCAGGCAGGAGTCTCCGTGGACAATGATGTTTGTGGATGACATTGTGATCTGTAGCGAGAGTAGGGTGCAGGTTGAGGAGAGCCTGGAGAGGTGGTAGGTATGCACTGGAGAGAAGAGGAATGAAAGTCAGTAGGAGCAAGACAGAATACCTACACTCACTGGCCACTTTATTAGGTACACCTTGCTAGTACCGGGTTGGACCCCCTTTTGCCTTCAGAACTGCCTTAATCCTTCGTGGCATAGATTCAACAAGGTACTGGAAACATTCCTCAGAGAGTTTGGTCCATATTGACATGATAGCATCACGCAGTTGCTGCAGATTTGTCGGCTGCACATCCATGATGCGAATCTCCCGGTCCACCACATCCCAAAGGTGCTCTATTGGATTGAGATCTGGTGACTGTGGAGGCCATTTGAGTACAGTGAACTCTTTGTCATGTTCAAGAAACCAGTCTGAGATGATTCGAGCTTTATGACATGGTGCGTTATCCTGCTGGAAGTAGCCATCAGAAGATGGGAACACTGTGGTCATAAAGGGATGGACATGGTCAGCAACAATACTCAGGTAGGCTGGGGCGTTGACACGATGCTCAATTGGTACTAAGGGGCCCAAAGTGGGCCAAGAAAATATCCCCCACACCATTACACCACCACCAGCAGCCTGAACCGTTGATACAAGGCAGGATGGATCCATGCTTTCATGTTGTTGACGCCAAATTCTGACCCTACCATCCGAATGTCGCAGCAGAAATCGAGACCCATCAGACCAGGCAACGTTTTTCCAATCTTCTATTGTCCAATTTTGGTGAGCCTGTGCGAATTGTAGCCTCAGTTTCCTGTTCTTAGCTGACAGGAGTGGCACCCGGTGTGGTCTTCTGCTGCTGTAGCCCATCTGCCTCAAGGTTCGACGTGTTGTGCATTCAGAGATGCTCTTCTGAATACCTCGGTTGTAATGAGTGGTTATTTGACTTACTGTTGCCTTTCTATCAGCTCGAACCAGTATGGCCATTCTCCTCTGACCTCTGGCATCAACAAGGCATTTTCGCCCACAGAACTGCCACTCACTGGATATTTTCTCTTTTTCGGACCATTCTCTGTAAACCCTAGAGATGGTTGTGCGTGAAAATCCCAGTAGATCAGCAGTTTCTGAAATACTCAGACCAGCCCGTCTGGCACCAACAACCATGCCACGTTCAAAGTCACTTAAATCACTTTTCTTCCCCATTCTGATGCTCGGTTTGAACTGCAGCAGATCGTCTTGACCATGTCTACATGCCTAAATGCATTGAGTTGCTGCCATGTGATTGGCTGATTAGAAATTTGCGTTAACGAGCAGTTGGACAGGTGTGCCTAATAAAGAGGCCGGTGAGTGTATGTGTGAATGAGAGGGAGGCCAGTGGAATGGTGAGGATGCAAGGAGTAGAGGTGATGAAGCTGTATGAATTTAAGTACTTGGGGTCAACTGTCCAAAGTAACGGGGAGTGCAGAAGAGAGGTGAAGAAGAGAGTGCAGGCAGGGTGGAGTGGGTGGAGAAGAGTGTCATGAGTGATTTGTGATAGAAAGGTACCAGCAAGAGTTAAAGGGAAGGTTTACAGGATGGTTGTGAGACCAGCTATGTTATATGGTTAGCACTGATGAAAAGACAGGAGGCGGAGCTGGATGTGGCAGAGCTGAAGATGCGAATATTTTCATTGGGAGTGACAGAGAAGGACAGGATTAGGACGATTGTATTAGAGGGACCGCTCCAGTTGGACGGTTTAGAGACAAAGCAAGAGAGGCAAGATTGAGATGGCTTGGACATGTGTGGAAGAGAGATGCTGGGTATATTGGGAGAAGGATGGTGAATATGGAGCTGTCAGGGAAGAGGAAAAGAGCAAGGCCAAAGAGGAGGTTTATGGATGTGGTGAGGGAGGACATGCAGGTGGCTGGTGTGACAGAGGAGGATGCAGAGGACAGGAAGAAATGAAAATGGATGATCCGCTGTGGCGACCCCCAACGGGTACAGCCAAAAGTAGTAGTAGTAGTATTGTAGATCCGCATACGTCGCCAATGTGTATAGGAGCTTGTAAATACTAATGTATCCTAATGTTTTTATTTATTTATTCACACATATAATTAATTTAAAAAGGTACAATAATTAAAATTGGAAAGAGAGGAACATTTTCTAAAAACCCTCCAGGGACTTGAAAAGTGGCATTCTCCAGACAACATACTACAGCAAACTATTAGAGCAATGTGGTATGGACAGTTTGTATGTATCTATCAATAATTTCAGAAAAAGCAAAGGATGGAGATACAGTTCAGCACAGCACCCGACAAGAATGCATTCCATAAACACCCATTTTACAGCAGTACAATGAATCAATCATAGTTACAAGCCACACACACACACACACACACACACACACGCACACACGCGCGCGCACACACACACACACACACACACACACACACACGAAAATTCATTCATGATACATGCAAGTATAGAAAAACTGTCATCAAAATACATTCATGTGACATGGCTTAGAGTTTTTATAAGACAAGAAATATCTGCTACTACTTTCGGCTGCTCCCGTTAGGGGTCGCCACAGCGGATCATCCGTTTCCATTTCTTCTTGTCTTCTGCGTCTTCCTCTGTCACACCAACCACCTGCATGTCCTCCCTCACCACATCCATAAACGTCCTCTTTGGCCTTCCTGTTTTCTTCTTTCCTGGCAGCTCCATATTCAGCATCCTTCTCTCAATATACCCAGCATCTCTCCTCCACACATGTCCAAGCCATCTCAACCTTGCCTCTCTTGCTTTGTCTCCAAACCGTCCAACCTGATCGGTCCCTCTAATATAATCGTTCCTAATCCTGTCCTTCTTCGTCACTCCCAGTGAAAATCTTAGCATCTTCAACTCTTCCACCTCCAGCTCTGCCTCCTGTCTTTTCGTCAGTGCCACTGTCTCCAAACCATATAACATAGCTGGTCTCACAACCATCCTGTAAACCTTCCCTTTAACTCTTGCTGGTACCCTTCTGTCGCAAATCACTCCTGACACTCTTCTCCACCCACTCCACCCTGCCTGTACTCTCTTCTTCTCCTCTCTACTGCACTCCCCGTTACTTTGGACAGTTGACCCCAAGTATTTAAACTCATATGTCTTCGTCACCTCTACTCCTTGCATCCTCACCATTCTGCTGTCCACCCTCTCATTAACACATATGTATTCTGTCTTGCTCCTACTGACTTTCATTCCTCTTCTCTCCAGTGCATACCTCCACCTCTCCAGGCTCTCCTCAACCTGCACCCTACTCTCACTACAGATCACAATGTCATCCACAAACATCATTGTCCACGGAGACTCCTGCCTGATCTCGTCCGTCAACCTGTCCATCAACATTGCAAACAAGAAAGGGCTCAGAGCCGATCCTTGATGTAATCCCACCTCCACCTTGAACCCACCTGTCACTCCAACCGCACACCTCACCATTGTCACACTTCCCTCATACATATCCTGCACCACTCCTACATACTTCTCTGCAACTCCCGACTTCCTCATACAATACCACACCTCCTCTCTCGGCCCCCTGTCGTATGTTTTCTCTAAATCTACAAAGACACAATGCAACTCCTTCTGGCCTTCTCTATGCTTCTCAATCAACATTCTCAAAGCAAACATCGCACCTGTAGTGCTCTTTCGTGGCATGAAACCATACTGCTGCTCGCTAATCACCACCTCTCCTCTTAACCTAGCTTCTATTACTCTTTCCCAAAACTTCATGCTGTGGCTGATCAACGTTATACCTCTGTAGTTGCTACAGTTCTGCACATTGCCCTTGTTGTTGAAAACCGGTACCAGTATGCTTCTTCTCCACTCCTCAGGCATCCTCTCATTTTCCAAGATTGTGTTAAACAATCTAGTTAAAAACCCCACTGCCATCTCCTGAACATCTCCATGCCTCCACAAGTATGTCATCAGGACCAACTGCCTTTCCACTCTTCATCCTCTTCATAGCTGCCCTCACTTCCTCCTTGTTAGTCCACTGAACTTCCTGATTCACTATCCCTACATCATCGAGCTTTCTCTCTCTCTCATTTTCTTCATTCATCAGCCCCTCAAAGTACTCCTTCGACCTTCTCAGTACACTCTCCTCGCTTGTCAGCACATTTCCATCTCTATCCTTGATCGCCCTAACTTGCTGCACATCCTTCGCAGCTCGGTTCCTCTGTCTAGCCAATCGGTACAAGTCCTTTTCTCTTTCCTTAGTGTCTAACCTGTCATACAACTTACCATACACCTTTTCCTTTGCCTTTGCCACCTCTCTCTTCGCCTTATGCTGCATCTCCTTGTACTCCTGTCTACTTTCTTCATCTCTCTGACTATCCCACTTCTTCTTTGCCAACCTCTTCCTCTGTATAATTTGCTATACTTCCTCATTCCACCACCAAGTTTCCTTGTCTTCCTTCCTCTGTCCTGATGACACACCAAGTAACTTCCTAGCTGTCTCCCTCATTATTTCTGCAGTGGTTGCCCAGCCATCCGGCAACTCTTCACTACCACCCAGCACCTGTCTCAACTCTTGCCTGAACTCCACACAACAGTCTTCCTTCTTCAACTTCCACCATTTGATCTTCGGCTGTGTCTTCAGTCACTTCCTCTTCTTGGTCTCCAAAGTCATCCTACAGACCACCATCCAATTCTGCCTAGCTACGTTCTCCTCTGTCACTACCTTGCAGTCTCCAATCCATTTGAGATCACGCCTTCTACATAAGATATAGTCCACCTGTGTGCACTTTCCTCCACTCTTGTACGTCACCCTGTGTGCCTCCCTCTTCTTGAAATATATATTCACCACAGCCATTTCCATCCTTTTTGCAAAATCCACCACCATCTGTCCTTCCACATTTCTCTCCTTGACGCCATACCTAACCCATCACCTCCTCATCATCATCCCCATCTGTTCCCTTCACCAACATGTCCATTGAAGTCCACTCGAATCACCACTCTCTCCTCCTTGGGTACCCTCTCCACCACGCCATCCAACTCACTCCAGAATTCTTCTTTTTCGTCCATCTCACACCCAACTTGTGGGGCATATGCGCTGATAACATTCAGCAATACACCTTCGATTTCCAGCTTCATACTCATCACTCTGTCTGACACTCTCTTCACCTCCAGCACACTCTTGACATACTCTTCCTTCAGAATTACCCCTACCCCATTTCTCCTCCCATTTGCACCATGGTAGAAGAGTTTGAACCCTCCTCTGATGCTCCTGGCCTTTCTCCCCTTCCAGCTGGTCTCTTGCACACACTGTATGCCTACTTTTCTTCTTTCTATCATATCAGCCAGCTCTCTCCCTTTACCAGTCATAGTGCCAACATTCAAAGTTATGACTCTTACCTCCACACTCCTACCCTTCCTCCTCTCTCACTGCCTCTGGATATGCCTTGCCCCTCTCCTTCTCCTTCGCCCAACAGTAGCATAGTTTCCACCGGCACCCTGCTGGTTAACAGTACCGGTGGTGGTCGTTGGTAACCCGCGCCCCGACCGATCCGGTATGGAAATCTTATTAATGATCCGCATATTTGATTTGGCAAAGATTTTACGCTGAATGCCCTTCCTGACGCAACTGTTATGTCTGCACACATCGACAGTGCTGCATTTGATTTGGTGCTGTTCTATTGTGCTGGGATCGATTGGTGATGCCTGCGGGCTCTGGGTTGTTTGATCGGGTCTGCCTGTGATGCTGTGTCAGTCTAAATAAAGAATGCAACGTAGCGGTTGTGTCGAGCGACAGCGCTGTGTCCTGTGTCCTGGCATTACCTGGCGAGCCTCCGGTACCATGGACTCGCTGGCTACATAGTTTTGAAAATTACATCATCGCCTCAGGGCTCGACGACGTGAGCCAGGCTAGGAAGACGGCTCTGTTGCTACACTGCTTGGGAGCAGAGGGTCATCGTGTGCTCGGGACTCTGGGGAACGTCACAAGCTTTGCCGAAGCTGTGGGACTTATGAGCACCCATTTCGCTGCTCCACAGAGTGCCCTCCTTCGGCGATTTATATTCCGTCAGCGACACGAACTGCCTGGTGAGTCTGTGCAGCAGTATGTAGCTAATTTGCGAGGGCTAGCTAGCTCATGCAAGTTTGGCGCGCTTCAGGACGAGATGGTTCGCGACCAGCTAATTGAACACACCAACAACGCAAAGGTGCGTGAGACTCTCCTGCTGGAAAAAGACGATCTGCTGCTGTCCAGAGCAATTACCATCGCACTACAGGTTGAGGGAGCAGCTGAGTGTGCTGCTATGCTAAATACACAGCAAGTGGCCACCTCCAGTCAAGCTGCCAACGACTCCTCCCTCTACTCACGGCTGCCCCTCGGGACGCAACCCAACCAGAGCGAGGCGGGCGCCGACTCCACTGGGGACGTCTTGCAACTGCAACGACGGCGTTCTCGGCCCCGCCCTCAACAGTCCTGTGGTAACTGTGGATCTCGGTCTCATGTTTCAAAGGCTCAGAACTGCCCTGCCCGTGGCCAGACATGCCGTAGCTGCGGTAAGCAAAATCACTTTGCCAACGTCTGTCGATCTTCCCGGCTGGGTCAGAGGGCCACACCCCCCAGTCTTCAACCGCCGTCATTCACAAGGTGAGCTCTGGGCCAGTGTCATTCAAATCATGCACAGTCAACATTAATGATGTGTGCATCCCCCTGCTGTTGGACACCGGTGCAGGTGTGTCTCTCCTGAATGTTGATACCTACAGTCAATTTTTCGGTTCACTGCCACTGTCCGTACCTTCAGCTGTCCTCTGTGGGTATGGTGACTCCAAAATCGATCTGGTTGGCTCTCTCCAAGTGACTGTCCGCTATGGAACCAAGCTGGTGCCCAATGCAGTTTTTCATGTGGCACGCCGTGGGGCCAACCTGATGGGCCTGGACCTGTTCTCCGCTCTGGGGTTCTCCCTCTTAGACACAAGGGGGGCAGCAATCCTGACTGTTGCCACACCTTGGCAGCAGAAGTGGCCATCGCTGTTTATGGGGCTGGGCTGCCTCTTCGCCTTTGCCCATCAACCTCTCCTCAACCCTGCTGTGAAATCTGTCATCCAACCACTGCGCCACATCCCGTTGGCTCTCCGTGATGGGGTCTCCGCCGAGCTGCAACAACTGCTGGAAGCTGGCATCATTGAACCGGTGGACGCGTCACCTTGGGTCTCAAACCTCGTGGTGGCCAAGAAGAAGTCGGGGGGCCTGCGTGTCTGCGTCGATCTACGTGCAGTAAATAAGGCAGTGGTCCCTGATAAGTATCCACTACCCACCTCAGAAGAACTCACTGCTCAGTTCTATGGCTCTGAGGTGTTCTCCAAGCTCGACCTCAGACAGGGGTACTTACAGGTGCCCCTCCACCCCAGCAGCCGAAACCTCACAGCCTTTGTGACACATGCAGGAGTGTTTCGCTACACCAGGATGCCTTTCGGTCTCAGCTCCGCCCCTAGCTGCTTCCAGAAAATCATGGTCTCCGTGCTGGCTGGCATACTGGGCGTGGCCATTTATCTGGACGATATAGTGGTACACGGGCCCACCAGTGAAATCCACGACAAGCGCCTCAACATGGTCTTCGCAGCCCTGTCCAAGCACAAGCTAACTCTCAATGCTGAGAAATGTGTCCTCTCTGTGCCAGCCATTGAGTTCGTGGGGTTCCGGCTGTCAGCGAGCGGTGTAACTCCACTACAATCCAACGTGGACGCCATTCAGGCCATCCCTGAGCCCAGCTCGGCCGCCCAGGTCGCCTCCTTCCTGGGTATGACAAGTTACTACCTGAGGTTTCTTCCCCAGTACTCTGCGACCACAGCCCCCCTGCGCCAGCTGCTGCGTAAGGACGAGCCATGGGTGTGGTCAAAGGCATGCAGTGACGCTGTGCGTGATCTCAAGACTCAACTGACTTCACCACCAGTGTTGGCTCACTTCGACATCTCCAGCTCCACCTTTGTGACCTGTGACGCATCAGCCACAGCGATAGGGGCTGTGCTGTCTCAAACCCAGAACGGTGTGGAGAAGCCCATCGCCTTCGCCTCCCGTGCCCTCAACCTGACCGAGCAGCGGTACTCCGTGGGTGAGCGTGAGGCGTTAGCCTGTATCTGGGCTTGTGAAAGGTGGCACCTCTACCTCTATGGCCGCTCCTTCACCCTCAGAACAGATCACCTGGCCCTGACAGCGCTGCTGTCCACATCTGGGACAGGCCACAAACCCCTGAGGTTGCACTGCTGGTATGACCGCCTCCGCCAGTACAACTTCAGCCTGCAGTTCACCCCAGGCAGAGACAATGTTGTCACCGACCTGCTCTCTCGCTCTGTCTCCACCCCAGCTCCACAGACGGACACTGTCTGTGTGGAAAAGGGCATTGTCCAAATGCTACACACACCCTTTCAGGCCACTGTCTCTCTGCAGGAGCTGAGGGCAGCCTCCGAACAGGACCCTGTCCTCTCCCAGCTCCGCACCTACATCCAGAACGACCTCACAAGGTCCCAGAGGAGCTGGCTGCGTTCGCCCGAGTCAGACAGGAGCTCTCCTGATGGAATGACACCTGCGTGGCACGTGGGTTTTGCACAGTGGTCCCAGCTGCTCTCCGTGCAAGTGTTTTGAATATGGCGCATGAAGGCCACCTGGGCATTGTGAAACTGAAACAGCGCTGCCGAGACCTGGTGTGGTGGCCGGGGATAGACAGAGATATTGAGGCTCTGGTGAAGGACTGTTCTGCCTGCCTTGTGAGTGGCAAGACTGGCCACCAGGCTCCCCCACCCCTGCAACCGCTTGCCTGGCCCTCTCAGCCCTGGGAACACCTGCAGTTGGACATTTGTGGTGAGATCCATGGAGTTCCCCACCACCAACGCTTCATGGTGGTCGCCTACGATCTACACTCAAAATGGCCTGAACTCACCACTTCCGGCACTGTGACCTCACAGATCATCATCGACTTCCTGGACTCTCTTTTCTCTCGCTGGGGCCTCCCAAAGACCATCACCACTGACAACGGCCCTCAGCTGGTCTCTGCTGAGTTCGCTGCTTATCTCAAAAGCAAGGGCATCCGTCATGTACACACTGCGTACTACCACCCCCAGGCCAATGGCGGCGTTGAACGTTTTCACCAGTCACTGAAGAACGGCCTCAGAGCACACATGGCCCAAGGGTGCTCTTTCACGCAGGCCATCCGTCACACTCTGCTGCACTATCGGGCCACACAGCACTCGACCACAGGCGTCTCACCAGCCTCTCTCATGCTAGGCTGGGAACTGTGCATGCCCCTTGACAGGCGCCTCCCCTCCACACCCCAGGCACCTCCCTCTGGGGTCAGAGCCTCAGTCACTCGTCAGCAGACGCGGATGAAGCAACGGTTTGACCAGTCAAAACGAACCAGGGTGCCAGACATCAATGTGTCAGACTGGGTCAGGGTCCGCAGGCCCCACAGGGACAATAAAATGGCTTCATACTGGTCCTCTCCTCTCCAAGTCACCCGTCAGCTGGGCCCAGCCACTTACCTCCTCAGCGATGGCACTCGGTGGCACTTCAGTCGTCTACGGAAGGTGTCAGCTCCGCCACACACAGCTGGTGACACAACCTTAGCCATTCCCTCAGCACGGCGAGACGCCCCGGGGCTTCATGCAGCTCCTACACGGGCCCCAGACATTTCTGGGCCTCAGCTTCCCCTGCCTTCTCCCTCCCCACCTTAGCCTGCCCAGCCTCAGGCCACCCCGCGACCTGTTCGCACACGTTTACGCCCTGGCCACCTAGAGGACTTTGTGTCAACCTTTCATGTTTGAAATTCTGCCGGGGGAGGGGGGATGTTATGTCTGCACACATCGACAGTGCTGCATTTGATTTGGTGCTGTTCTATTGTGCTGGGATCGATTGGTGATGCCTGCGGGCTCTGGGTTGTTCGATCGGGTCTGCCTGTGATGCTGTGTCAGTCTAAATAAAGAATGCAACGTAGCGGTTGTGTCGAGCGACAGCGCTGTGTCCTGACGTGATTTCTAAATACAATAGCAACCCTCCTCATTTGTCCGGGCTTGGGACCGGCACTAAGAATGCACTGGCTTGTGCATCCTTAGTGGCTGGGTTTATAAGACAAGAAATATAAAGAGGAAAATAAACGCAAATTATATATATTTAAGTAGAAAATTCGGGGGGCAGCCAGGACGCGAACCTGGGTCTCCCCCACTGCAGGTGACTATGTTAAGCAGTCGATGAAATTAAACACAAATATTATACACACGCACGCACACACACACACACACACACACACACACACACACACACACACACACACACACACACACACACACACACACACACAGTATTTACATAAACATATATATAATTAATTTCTTTTGAGCTGTAGAAAGAAAATGAAGAATATATTAGTGTTTATTTGATTCCATCAGAGAGGTTGTCTATTGTTTTCCCTCTGTTTTCCCTCCCTTTCAGTGTAGGCCTGTAAGTGCAGCCTTCATCAAGACTTTTGTCATCTACCTTGGTTTCTGATTTAACCACCATTTCTTCTGCCAGCGGTTTCATATGGCTGTGAAATGATTTTGATGATATTCAAAGAGCATATCATTCTGGTGTAAAATCAGCAAAATGTCTACCAAGTAAATAAAAATGTAACAAAATGGACATGTATTTTTTCCAAATAGAGGTAACAAGATGCTCAAAAAAAAAGCTTGGTCACCAAGTCAATATTCAAATAAAAAACAGTGTCATAGATCAGTGCCTTTGTTTATTGTTTTAAACAAAGCTGACTTAGTGGTGTGCACACAGGGCTCATACCAAATGTAACAGCAAAAATTTTAACAACAAGTTCAGCAATATTGGGATCCTTCTATGCATCACATGGACAGTGCTTTCTAGAATGTGATCTATCACACTGATACAATAGTATGACAAAGATCTACAGAGTATTACATGGGGTATTAAGTATTTCGACTGCTGAGGGAAAACATGTTACATGATATCGAATGGTATAAGCAAATAAAGGAGACGGCATAGAACACTCAACCATGAAGGAGATGTTACGGAAAGAGTACCACAGGAGAGTGCGTATGGTACTGAAGAGCAAACTCAATGCAGCTAACATAATTGAAGCTATCAACACCCTAGCAATACCTGTAGTGATGTACAGCTTCAACATCATCAATTGGAAACTGAATGACATCAAGAGACTAGACACCAAGACAAGAAAGATGCTGACCATGGATAAGATGCACCACCCGTAAGCAGATGTCGACAGGCTGTACCTACCAAGAGCTTCAGGAGGACGAGGCCTAGTCCAACTCGAACTGACCTTCAAGACTACCATTATCGGGCTGAATGCATACCTGACAAAAACAGATGACCCACTTCTCCGAATAGTAAAACATCAGCTCTACTCCATCAATAAAGAAGCTGCACAATTCAAGAAAGGACTTGATGTCTCAGAAACCCCACCAACAGAAAATGAGGCAACTACTATCTACACCAAATGAGTGAAGCAGAAGGTAAACCACCATGGCCAGCAGCAACTGCAAAAAACCTGGGAGGACAAAGCAATGCACGGGAAGTACCCAAAAAGAATGAAAGACGCAGACAGGCATGGACCAACAAAAGACACACCATTGGCTGAGGAGCACTGGAATGAAAGCAGAGACGGAGGGCCTGATAATCGCTGCACAAGATCAGAACCTGGCAAACAGGTCCTATCACCATCGCATCATCAAAGATGAAATGGACCCAAAATGCAGAATCAGTGGAATGTATGAAGAAACAATCGACCACATTGTCTCAGGCTGCCCAAAACTGGCAAAGACTGAGTACATATACAGGCAAAACAAGGCAGCAGCATACCTGCACTGGAAGATCTGCAGGAGTTACAAGATCAAGACGAATGAGAAGTGGTACGTACATCAGCCAAAAACGGTCACTGAGAACAATGATGTCACCATCCTCTGGGACATGCCCATCCACACTGACAGAGAGTTAAAGCTAACTAGCAGTGGCCATCAGAGCTCTAGGACTCATGAAGAGGGGAATGGAAAAGTTTACCACCCATATCCCAGACAAAATCAACATCCATGCAGTCCAGAAGATCGCCCTACTCAGACCAGCCCACATATTACATCGAGTACTGTCAATCAAGTGACTTCTGCCCTATAGTGCCTCAGGTCCATAGTCTGGACCCGGCTCTACAGGATGTAAAACAGGAAACATGAAATAAATAATAATAATAATGTCATTATTATCTATTCCACTCATGGTAATACACAACTCCAGAGAGAAACAAGCAATTCATGATCAAACACAACTCAATTTACACATTCCATGATTGAAAAGGAGCAGGGAGAAGAAAATCTAATTTTGCCTGCTCCTTACTCAAACATAAATAAACAGAATAGATGGTCTGTCAGTCAGTTACTCAACAACTAATACAGCAACATGAGAAATGAAAAAGAATCAAAAAGCCATACTCAGTAATTCACCATCAACTGAAAACCCATTACCTGACAACTCCATATTGTCTAATTATTCTTTCCTTATACATTTTCTTGAACTGAAATATATTCATAAAACCCTTTAGATCGTTCTCTAAGGAATTCCACAGTTTGATGCCACATACCGAAATACACATCTGCTTTAATGTAGTATGTGCATATTGATGTTTAAAATTACATTTCCTTCTATGGTCCTCATCCTCTGAACTAAAAACAAATATTTTTTTGTAAATCTTCTGGTAACACTCTGCTCTTTGCCCTGTACATAACTAACAATGTCTATAACTCAATTAAATCTTTAGGTTTCATTAATCCTGACTTAATAAACAGTCAGTTGGTGTGTTCTCTTGGATCCACTTTATGAATAATTCTTACTGCTCTTTTCTGTAATATAACCGATGACTTTATGGTGCTCATGTACGTGTTGCCCCAAACTTCCACACAGTAACTAAAATATGGCAAAATAAGTGAGCAGTACAGAATTTGCATAACCTTGTGATTTAACACATACTTTGCTTTGTTCAAAACAGAAATATTTTTAGACACCCTTGTTTTTACACATGCTATATGAGATTTCCATGTCAGTTTTTCATCCACTATTAACCCCCAAAAATATAAACTCAGATACTCATTCAATATCAACTCCATCTATAGACAGTAAAACATTTTCATCCTTTTTCTGTTTAGCAAAAACCATAAACTTAGTTTTGTTCAAATTCAATGATAATGTGGTGGACTACAATAACTTATTTTCAACAAACCATCTTTTCAGTTTGTCCATTTCATTTACAATGCTTTCTGCTTAACTTTTTAAGTCATCTCCTGAACTAAAAAAAAAAGAAGTGTCATCTGCAAACGAAACAAACTGCAATCTTTTTGACACTTCACATATGTCAGTGATATATAAAATGAAAGGTTTTGGCCCCAACACCGAGCCTTGTGGGACTCCACATTCAATCTTCATAATAATAAATCTCTACTTTAGAAAAGAAAACAAGTGTAACAGGTGTGTTGTAATAAAAACGAGTGGTGTCCACTGATTATATGCAGTCTTTCTGCACTGCGAAGAGGCAAAACCCAGATAGTCACAAGTTTGTGATGAATGACAGGTTGTTTCTTTGTGCAAATATATATTTGGGGCTTAAAATTAAACTAAGTTGCTTTAATTTAGAGGTTTAATGAAGGCGGGTCATAAATGACCCTTAAGACAAGGGCATTATACAGAATGTGTGGACAACACAAGGGTTACACAATGTAAAGGTCTTTATTCTGTTGCAGTAAAGTAGTTGGAGAGAGAGAGAAGTTTGGGTGATCTTGGAATATATGGAGATCAGGGTAGGATGGGTTTGCTATAATCTTACCAGTGTGTTTCCTGGAAGGTGCACAGATTGCAGATGAATGAGCAATGTCTTGTAGTGTAATTGATGGAGTTGACTGATCTGAAACAAACAGCCGTGAAGGCGATGAGGATGGACTCACTGACAGCCATGCAGAATAGGACCATCAGTATTTGTGTTGGGCTGAATTTGTTTCGTTTTTTCCCCCCTCTTTCTCCCCAATTGTGTCTGGTCAATTACTCCACTCTTCCGAGCCATACCGGTCGCTGCTCCGTCCCCTCTGCTGATCTGGAGAGGGCTGCAGACTACCACATGTCTCTTCTGATACATGTGGAGTCACCAGCTGCTTCTTTTCACCTGAGAGCGAGGAGTTTTGCTAGGGGACATAGCGCATGGGAGGATCACACTATTCCCCCCAGTTTCCCCTCCCCACTGAACAGGCACCCCGACTGACCAGAGAAGGCACTAGTGCAGCGACAAGGACACATACCCACATCCAGCTTCCCACCCGCAAACATGGCCAATTGTGTCTGTAGGGACGCCTGACCAAGCCGGAGGTAACACAGGGATTCGAACCAGGATCCCCGTGTTGGTAGGCAACAGCATAGACTGCTACGCTACCCGGACACCCTGGGCTGAATTTCTTAAGCTCTCCCCAGGAGGTATATCCTCTGCTGAGCATTTTTGGTGACAGAGTCAAATGTTGGTTTTCACACACTGCAGATCTAGTCCCTGTGATATATTCTCTGTGCTCTGAGCTCCAGAGTGTTGTGGTTCCAAGAGGCCAGCTGTTCTTCTGTTGGCACGCTGACTCGTCGCTGCTGTGTGAGGGACTATTCAGTGCTGTGTCATCAGTGAATTTCATAAGCTTTACAGAGGGATTTTTACTTCAGGTCTAAAGCAGTTGCATTGAAAAACTTGAAATATAAACTTCAAAGCTGCAAGTCATTGACAAAAACTTGTTCTTTCCTGTCACACTGGTTTTGATCTATGTTAACAGCATAAGAAGAAAGAAGCAACTTGATTTTTGTCATTGTACAGTTTTTCAGTTACAATGAAATGTGTTCTCTGTATTTAATCCATCCTTTTGCATAGGAGCAGTGGGTAGCTGTAGCACCCAGGGAACCAACTCCAGTTCTTCTTTCCATTGCCTTGCTCAGGGGCACATTAACCCTAACATGCAAGTCTTTTTGATGGAAGCCAGAGAACCCATACAGACACAGGGAGGACATGCAAACTCCACAGAGAAAGGACCTGGGACTTTGGACCTGGATTGTGATCTGTGTGTGTGTCCTCACATTCTCTTTCCTGTCTGTCAGGAAAGCGAGTTATCTGCTGGCAGATAGGGTTAAACATAATCAGCTGGAATAAATCTTGTACGATGCTGTTAAATGTAAAACTGTTGAGAAGCAGTAATTATTTGTATTGGCTGCTGGTGTCAAAACCTAGTAGGCTGAGGGCTGAAATGCAGACCCACGCTGACGAGGTACAAAAACAGTTTTTACAGCAATGCAATTCAACTAAATGTTGAAAAGCTAAACAATTGAGCTTTGATCCCTCATTTGATGTCAAAATGTTAAGAATATTAGGATTACAAGCCTGACAGTAGTCTGAGAAGCATTGATGCAACCCATATCGTATTTTTAACCTGAATGTCTTATATTACTGTCATCCATCCATCTATCTGCCCATCCATCCATCCTTGCCAGCTTAATGTAATCGAAGCTTGCAGGGGTAAGGAGTGTATTTCCCATCAGGCACTTGGTAAGTTCATTACAGGGCCCACATACACAGTCACTCACACCATTCACACCTATTAACAATCTAGAGACTCAGTTCACCTAACGTGTATCATCTTTTGGAACTTGGGAGAAAACCCACACAAACATGGAGAGAACTTGCAAGTATTAGATGTAAGAAAAACATCAGTTGTAGTAAAACAAAGCAACTCTCTAAACACTTTGAGCAAGAATTACTGTACAGTAACTTGTTGTATTGTTAGTATGGATCCAGCCATACTAGCATGTGCTCTGGTTCTACTGAATTATGGACGCTAAGCAGGTGTGGGTTTGGATAGTATTTGGATGGAAGACCTCCTGGGAAAACTGAGTTACTGCTAGAAGTGGTGTTGGTGAGCCAGTAGGGGGCAGTCTTCCTTCTGGTCTTAATAAACAATAAACAAAGAAAATAAAAAAAGTAAAATCCCAATGCCCCAGTGCATTGATGGGGACACTGTGCTGTAGGAGATGATGTCCTTCAGATGAGATGTTAAACCGAGGTCCTGACTCACTGTGGTCATTAAAGATCCCATGACACTTACCACAAGGAGTATGGGGTTCCCCCGTGTCCTGGCAAAATTCCAACCCTGGCTCTCTCCATCTGGCCACATAATCACCCCCCTGTGTAATTCGCTCAATGATTCCTCCCTCTCCACCTCAAGCTGATGTGTGGTGAGCTTTCTGCCTCAAAATGGTTGCCGTGCATCACCCAGGTTGGTGCTACACATTGGTGGTGGTTGAGGTTAGCCTTCTTACACTGTGAAATTGCAGTGGGTGATGGGGGACATTTGATTGTTGATGTTTACTGTAAACCAACTATAAGAGTACATCTGTCACCATCTTACAATGCTATGATTGCAACTAGTATTTCCAAATCCTCTGTGAATAGTAAACATGGCCAGTGTAACTGGTCACGGCAATTTGCATATGAAAAACAAAAACAAAAACAAACGTTGATTTTGGTCACTGTATTGTTTATAAGGGTGGTGATACCTGCAGTCAGTCGCGACTGAAGAGTTCACTTAGAATCAGAATCAAAATCATGTTTATTGGCCATGAAGGTTTGCACACACATGGAATTTGACTCCAATAGCGTGGCTCTCACAGTGTACTTAACATAGAATAACAACACGACAACACAACAATATTCCGTTATATACACAAGGGTCGAGTATATACAGGTGAAATAAGAGGCGATAAAGTGTAATGGTACAGATAATATATCAGATGCTGAAATAGATATTAGCAGGTTACTTACATAGATGTCTGAGGTAAAAGGGCATGCCAGAATGTACCAGTATACGTACAATGTACAGTAAAGTACATACAAAATGTTGGATTTATTTGACAATGTTAAGCGTTCATTTGAATGACAGCTCGTTGAAAAAAAAACCAAACAAAACAAAACTGTTTTTATATCTGGTTGTTTTGGTGTGCAGTGCTCTGTACTGGCCACCAGATGGAAGGAGCTGAAACGGGTTGTGACCAGGGTATGATCGGTCTGCAGTGACGCTGCCTGCCAATTTCCTGACTCTGGAGGTGTGTAAGTCCTGAATGGAGGGAAGGTTGATGCCAATGATTTTCTCTGCAGACTTACCTGTACATTGTAGACTGTACCTGTCCTGTTCGGTGGCCGATCCAGAGCCCTAGAAAGAGAGAGTTGCATCAATGAGGGGTCAGAACGCGAGAGGGTCACGTGGTTCATATAGCCGCCGAATAGTTCCAAACGAAGCTTAGCGGGTCATTTAAATGAACTGCTTAGCCGCGATTTCTGGTAACTACTAACCAATATTTTCAGATATTTACATTTATATATAGATATAGATATATTCCAACGTGACACATATTCTATGCGCACTGTTTGGAACTATCCGGGGCTCCCATGATCCGCCATTGCTGTTAAATTATTGGCCCATTGACGTCTACGGAGTTGACGTAACTCTCTCTTTCTAGGGCTGGCCGATCCAAACCAGACAGTGATGGATGTGCAGAGGACAGACTGGGTTATTGCAGTGTAGAACTAAATCAGCAGTTCCTGAGGCAGGTTGAACTTTCTGAGCTGGTGGAGAAAGTACATTCTCTGCTGGGCCTTTTTGATGATTGTGTCTATGTTGGATGGCCATCTTAAGTCCTGGGAGATTTTGGAACCCAGCATTTTTTAGGTTTTCGCAGCAGACACCATGCTGTTGAATATGGTGAAGGTGGGGGGCTCCTGAAGTCCACCGTCATCTCCACAGTTTTGTGCGTGTTCAGCTCCAAGTTGTTATGGCCACACCAGAGGGCCAGAAGCTCAACCTCCCGTCTATATGCAGACTCATCACCATCCCAGATAATGCAAATTATGGTTGTGTCATCCGCAAACTTCAGGAATTTAACAGACGGCTCTCCTGAGGTGCAGTCATTTGTAGAGGGAGAAGAGTAGAGGGGAGATCGCACATCCCTTGGGTGTGCCAGTGCTGATTGTCCGGGTGCTGGATGTGATTTTCCCTAGCCTCACTAGCTGCCCCCTGTCTGTCAGGAAGTTTTTGGCTGGTACAGTGAGCTGGGTGAGTTTAGAGTGGAGGATATCTGGGATGATGGTGTTGAACACTGAGCTGAAGTCTACAAACAGGATCCTTGCGTGTGTCCGTGGGGAATCGAGGTGTTGGAAGATGTCATGTAATCCCATGTTGACTGTATTCTCCACTGACCTGTTTGCTCGGTAGGCAAACTGCAGAGGGTTGAGCAGGGGAACGGTGATTTCCTTCAGGTGGGCCAACATCAGTCTCTTGAAGGATTTCATGACCACAGACGTTAGGCCAACGGGCCTGTAGTAATTTAATCCTGTTTCTTGGGGACCGGGATGATAGTGGTGCTCTTGAAGCAGGAAGGGACTTCACACATGACTAAAATGACCTGTTGAAGATCAGTGTGAAAATGGGGGCCAGCGGGTCAGCACAGACGTCCAGACAGGAGGGTGACACACCATCCAGGCCCGGTGCCTTCCTAGTCTTCTGTTTATGGAAGAGCTGGTGCATGTCTTCAACACAGATCCTGAGTGCGGCTGGGGGTTCGGTGGGGAGGGGAGAGGGGCTGGCAGGGGGTGTAGTTGGTTGTGTGTTGTGGCCGGAGAGAGTGACGGGTGTGAAATTATGCTTTTTAAACCTACAGTAAAACACATTTAGATCAGTTGATGGTTCCCTGCAGTGTGGGGGGATGGTCTCCTGTAGTTGGTAATGTATTTCAAACCGCTCCAGACTGATGCTGGGTCATTGGCATGAAACCTGTTTTTCAACTTTTCAGAGTAGCACCTTTTTGCCACTCTGATCTCCTTTGTGAGTGTATTTCTGGCTTTGTTGAACTGGATCCTATCTCCACTCCTGTAGGCTTCCTTTTTGGTCTCAGGAAGCTGCCTGATTTTTGCTGTGAACCAGGGCTTATTTTTGTTGAAGGTACAGAAAGTTTTAGTGGGCACATACATGTCCTCACAAAAGCAGATGTAAGATGTCAGTTGAATTATAAACATTTTGTCCAGATGAACTGATTCAAATTTCTGTGGAGGAAAAAAAAAACAGCCACCATTCTACAACTAAATGCAGTAGTGGTGGACAAAAGAAACAGATGAATCATCTTTGGATATCCGACATCGGATCACAAAGAGCCACGCATATCAATAGCTCTGACAATGACTCCTAGAGGATAAATGCTGAGTCTCATCACCAGCCAGTCAGACTAGCTTGGTCTAGTCAGAAAGGCACGGACTGAGGAAGCCTCTTGGATGAGAGGCGAAACGTCTTCACGGATATATACCAAGTCCAGTTGCACTTGATTCAACTCCTTTGGATAACCATGACCTGGATGAATGAGAACATTCACAGACATCATCTTTGGACAATGGTTTTGGGGTTTGATATATACTGAGGTGCTACTGGTATGCAGTGAATGTTGTGTAGTGAATGTACATACCGAATGAGATGACAAGCCTTCTTCTGTGGTAGTAGGGTGATAATAGAGTGATAATACAATACTTGAAGGCTTGAATGTATCAAACATGAATAAACATGTCATGCAGCCACTGAACTTAACAATGAATCAGTGGTATATTAAGTAAGAGGATAACTGAACTCTCATTTAAGAGCACACCAATACCCACTTGAATTCAGGAAACAGCATTTTTGATGACTGTCAAATATGCTGCTGCCTTTCTTTGTCAGACTTTTAGCTGTAATAACAATCACATTGGCCTATTTATTTTCTGCAGAAACATGTTAATTGTTCCCATTTCTAACTGACACAGTTAGGAAGGAAACATATACAACAAAATCTGACCTTTCTGAAAACGTTTTTAACATAGCCTCTGATTCTGCCAATACTTAGCTTGAAATACTTTTGTAATTACTTGCATAATCGGTTAATCTATTGATTATTTTTGATTAATCAATTAACTATTTATCAGAATATACTTTATTCATCCCAGAGGGGAAATTGGGTAAGCCTGTTAAAGTCAAAACTAAAGGTGAATGACCATCTTAAATTTCCAGAGTCCAAAGTGATGTCTTAAAAGTGTTCACTTAGTCTTGCCTACAGTAAAAAAAACAAAAAAATCAAATATTTACTTCATAATTATATAAATCAAAGGCAGGCAATTGTTACATTTATGAAATTGCAGCTAACAAATGTTTACTTGATCAATGATTCAAACAATTAATCGACTACCACAATTGTAATCAATTTGCAGTCGATCTGAAAACTTTCCAGATTTTTTCATCTTTTTGAAATAGTAAAAATCTACTTTTAAACATGCTTTTAACATTTTTATCAACACAAAACATCATCATCGTCCCCACAGAGATAGAGATACTACAGTAGACAAATAACACTAGAGAGAGAGATACTTTTTTATTACTTAAACAAAAACAACTTTAATACAATGTCACAAATTCATTGCAGCTTTTGAATCAAGGACTCAAAGAAACAGACAGAAATAACTATCTGAAAAAATTACTAAACATTAATTCATCATCCATCACTGAACAAATGACATCATTATAACACTGCTGATGCACAAACACAACCTTGCTATTCATTAATTTATGAAATATAAAATCAATCGAAACTCTGGCTTTCACGAGAGAGGTGAACACAGGGACTATTTCTTCACATAGTGTCCCTTCTATGTTGTTCTTTCTGGTGAGATATATTGACAGTTTAGCTTCGCCAGCAAGGAAGTTTAAAAGTTGAGAGAGAGAGAGAAAGAGAGAGAGAGAGAGAGAGAGAGAGGGGGAGAGAGATAATTTTTCGAATTTTTAAAACAAAACTTTATTTAACAAAAATATCATAAAAAAAAAACAGATAGGACCCCTTTTATCCAAGCTCAGCAGCGAAAATCAGCTCATCCTCTGAGGTTGAACACAGCACCCCTTCATAACACCAAATGGTTGTGAATTTGTCCAGATCCTTCATTGCTTTGTAATAATTACAATCTACCCTCATCCTGGCCTTGACCATCCAGGTGAACGACAGTTCAACATCACATTGCCATTGTACACATGATTCGATTCTTTTTGTCTTTTTTTTCTGGCTTACATAAATAGCCAGAGAGAGAGAGAGAGAGAGAGAGAGAGAGAGAGAGAGAGAGAGAGAGAGAGAGAGAGAGAGAGAGAGAGAGAGAGAGAGAGAGAGAGAGAGAGAGAGATTGTGCTGGCTCTAGCAGATATTGAGATGTGAGCATCAGCAGCTAGCTGTAAATTGTAGTTTTGGGAGGTAGACAGTGGGTGTCTCACACCATCTCAGGGAAACAGCAGGGGGGTGCAAGTGCAGGAAAACTGTGTGTTATCAGCAGTCATATCACAACATTGTGTTCCAACTGTAATTTTCTGCTGCTGAGTGTTGAAGAGTGCAGGCACAGTGAGCTAGAGGAGAATCAGAGTTGTCACCTCTGTGGTGGAGGCAGACTCTCAGCACCACTCTGAAGCTGCAGATGCAGACAGGCATGGAGATTAAAGCTGCAGAGATGACCAATAACCCACGCCTCACAAGACTGATAATATAATAAGGTCAAAATCCAATGTTCACCGGCAATGAAGAATAATGAAGAATAAAGAATAACGAATACACCTAGAAAATAAGTAGTTTACCGTTTATCTGTTCTAACTCAATTCATCCTGTGGTACAAAACTGAAAATGCTAGGTGATTTACTGCCGGGATAGACATGTCAGTAAGGTAAATGTTTGATTTAATCTTAGTTATTGTTGAAATATTTTACCAATTTTATTTTTCAACTTTATTTAGCAGAGAATTTCTGTGACATTCTCCTTCATTTCAGCATATATATTTTAAATAAGTAAAAGCAAATTATTGAAATAAAAATAATTTCTCTGGAATTGTTTGCAGATTTGTTTGACAGATGTTAATCACACTATATATGTATATTTATATAGTTAGAAGTGACTATATAAGACACTTCTAAATACATATGTGAGAGTAATTCCCAAAAAATGTTAGAATAGAGGACACTTTATTTGTCATTTGTCCATACATACAATGAAATTCATATGCTTTTAACCATCATATTGTATAGAAGCAGCTGCAGCACCCGGGGATCAACTCCAGCTCTTCTTTCCATTGCCTTGCTCAGGGCCACAGACAGGCGTATTAACCCTACCATGCATGTCTTTTTGATGGTGGGAGAAAATCAGAGCACCCAGAGGAAACCCACGCAGAACATGCAAATTCCACACAGCAGGCCCGTAGCCAGAAACATATTTGGGGGGGGGGGTCGGGCAACACTGCCGAAAGCTACCGGTAAATAAAATTCCCACACTGTATACTATAGCCTAATACCCAACCGTACGGTAAATGTCAACGTATTAATGGCCCATAGATAATCATCAATGCATTAATAAATAAAAGTGGGTCTTACCTTATAAAAGCAGGTCCAATCGTCTTTTTTGTCTGCAAAAGATGTCCAGTACCTCTTCCGGCGTCACCACAATGTCTCTGTGCTCCGAGAGCAATGTCAGTCCATTAAGCCGTCTTTCCGTCATTGTACTGCGCATTTTGTCCTTGATCCTTCACAGACGGGAAAAACTTCTCTCGATATGGGCACTGGTGACAGGAAGCGTGGTCAAAACGAGGAGAAGCTTGAAGATGCTTGGAAACAACTCACTGCTACAGGCATTTAATGCCTCAATGGCATTTTGTGGAACATACGTTGCATCTTTCCATTTATCCCGCCAGGTGTCAATTTCTGACTTTACAACTTCCAGATGCGGTGACACTTCATCAGGATACAGGTTGGAGAGCGCTTGAGCTGAGCTGTCGTTCAGCGTGCTGACCTTAGATGGCAGTAAGGAGCAGAGGTTTACAAAAACAACCGTCGGACCTTGTTGAGTATACTAGCCAGCTAAACTGGTCAATCCAATGACGTTGGAAACGTAGTTTACCTCCTAGTTTTGTAGGGAATGTTTGTCCGATATTGGCCGTCCAGTCCAGTGAGTATATTTCTCTTCTCTGTTCGTCTGATATTCTCCCACCAATATAATCCACAAAGTCGTGTGAAAACGTTTCCGAGGTAGAGGACGGCGGGTCTGCTGACTTTGGCTCCGTTTCCGAGGAGGGCAGTGGGTCTGCTAACACTTGCTCCGGAAAATCGGTAACGTTAGTGACCAGATCAGGGGCGTAACCACGGGTGGGCCTGGCCTGTCACAGGCCCACCCATTTCAAGCCCAGGCCCACCCAATCACGCTGGCTTACAAGCACGTAGGCCGGCCCCTTTTACGTACGTAGAACTGCAAAATCTGAGCGCGCATACCGTCACGCTCTGTATTTTTCACTGCTGCTAACTAGCCAATAGCCAACAGTTAGCCATAACTTATGGAATGGCGAAACAAAGTTGAATCTTCCGCTTTTTTAAAAAGCCACGGATGGAGAGGAGGAAAGCACACCTGCTCCAGCACCGACTGAGCCGCCCAATGAGAGTGAGATACCGCCGGAGAGAACGACAGAGGAGGTTACAGCTTCTCCGTTGCAGGCAGCTTCTCCTCCCCCCCTGACGACGGTGAGACGATTGCCTTGACCATGCCACCGTCAGAATTGTCTGCTGCGGATGAGCCACCCACGCAGCCTAAATTAGTGTTCCCCGCAACCAACATTTCAGGAAAATTACGTTCTTTTTTCCCATAAGTGGTATGAAGAATTTAAGTGGCTTGAATACAGCTCAGCAAGGAACGCTGTTTTCTGTAAAATGTGTAGGCATTTCCCCGAGCCCCATATGGAAAACACGTTTTTTCGAAGCGGGTTTGTAGATTGGAAGCACCTCCGCCAGGCATGCTCGAAACATCAGGCTAGCAAACCCCCCCACTGTATTGCACTTGGTAAATTTGAGGGTTCGGAATGGTCCGTTTTCATTCAGGCACTACGTCGTAAAGTGGAGAGGGGTCAGTGTTACCCATCCCTCATTGAAGTGCTGGACAGCTGCAACTCTGACGTTTTCTCAAACATTAACAGACTGTTAAGGGCAATGATCACCATTCCCCTGACTTCATGTACTGTTGAAAGACTCTTCTCCACTACAGGCCGTATCAAAACATGTCTAAGATCTTCCATGCTAACTGCACGCCTCAACAATCTATCCCTGTTGTCCTTTGAAAGGGAACTTACTGACTCTTTGGACTATGATGAAATAATCTCGATCTTCAACGCTCGCCCTCGGCGTCTACACATTGTGCTGTAAAACGTGTACTATAGGCCTATAGCTTACATGTTGTATCATGATCTTTTAGACCGAGTCGGGCTGTTTTCCTCAGTGATGTTTAAATGGTTGTGCAGAGCCTGGCGAGAATGACTGGGGTGGTATTTGTTTAAGTGGGTTTTTATTAAAGTTTTAGTATGTTTCTTGGTCACGTACTAAAAACCTGTGTTATGTGTTTACTGCTGTAATGTGTTCGAATTGCGTCTTGTTTGAAGGATTATTGCTGGAAAATTTTGGCCCACCCATTTTCACTCAGGCCCACCTACAAAAATATTCCTGGTTACGCCACTGACCAGATCATCTGTAATGTTCTTTTTTTCTTTTTTGAGTCGGGACACGTTGAAACAAAAAAAATCACTGATTTTACGAATATTAACTTTACTGCTCTTGCCTGATTTACAGGTAGCTTTCGGCGGCTCCATTGCTTTTGAAAAGCAAACTATAGATCGACCATTTAGCTAGCATAACCAGTGGCAGGTTGCTTAGCTGACTCGTCAGACCCCTGAGCCAATCAAAAGCGTATGATTTTATTTGTTTTACGAAACAGACCAATAAGATACATCAAGTTTGGAAACAAATTAACTGACAGGTTTAACGCCTGTCAGTCACGATAGATGCAGTGTATGAGTAGGCTAGAGGGGCGGTGACAAATAATCAAAACGATAACTAAATAATTATTGGTGCCATTTCAGACGGGCCGTGGGGTTTCGGGGGGGGGTTCAGACACGAAAACCACCTACCTGGCTACGTGCCTGCCACACAAAGCAGCTGGGACAGCTTGGGGTTCAAACCCAGGACCTTCTTGCTGCGAGGCCACATTGCTAACCACTGGAACACCGTGCCACACCTGTGCATGTGTAGCAATCTGCCTTCTGAGTTCAAGGGGACCCTTTAATGGTCCTTCTGACAACACATTCTACTGTGCTCTTTTTAGCTACCTGCTTAGCTAAGCTACCTGCAAAATAATTCTATTTTTTCAAAGACCTCTTGTGTTGTGTCCTTACTGTTATTCTTTTTAATGCAATTTCATTGCAAAAGACTGCGTTTTAACCACTGTTGCAGCTTGGCATCTTGCTTGTGTTGTATTTGCATGCTTTTTGATGTTCCCCCTGCTTGCATCAGTAGTCTTCCCCAGAGCTTTTATCTGACTTTTGACATGTCTATGAAAAACAACTCTTAATGGAACGCATCACTCCTTTCTTGTTATGATCTAGCGCCACTGTAATCGTTTCATCCAGTTTTCCAAGAAATTAAAACTGCCCCTATTATGAGCCTCATTCGTCTGCAAAGGAGACAATACACAACCTATTATGGCCACTGTATGTAGGTCGTCTAGTCAAGTGGAATGATTCATATTAAAGTAACAAACTTAATAGCCAGGTCCAAGTAACCAAACACTCGGTGAATGCTGTAAACCATGTCATTCTAAAAGTTTTTCCTTTGTGATTGTTTCACTTCGACCTTAGAGGAAGGAATAAAGGAGGACCTGTATTGGCATCAACTACTTTGGCTTTGTGGCTTTACTGTAAGACACATGGATTAGTGCATTTAAAAAAAATGATATAGTTTATTAATCCCCATGGGAAAATTCCTCTCTGCATTTAACCCATCCTAGCTGTTTAGCTAGGAGCAGTGGGCAGCTGCAACACCTGGGGACCAACTCCAGTTCTTTTCCCATTGTCTTGCTCAGGGGCACAGGCAGGAGTATTAACCTTAACATGCATGTATTTTTTGATGGTGGGGAGAAACTGGATCACCCAGAGGAATCCAACCACAGACACGGGGAGAACATGCAAACCCCACACAGAGAATGACCTGGGACGATTCCCCCAAGGTTGGACAACCCCAGGGTTCGAACCCAGGACCTCATTGCTGTGAGGCGACAGCGCTAACCACTGCACCAACATGCCGCCCAAACATATTTGTTTATCTTCTGGAAAGTTATTTAACTAACATGCAAATTGTTCTTTTGATGTATCAAATGTAAATAGTACGACACCAGGATAGTATTCTCCGACAACATGGCTGGCTGAGAATGGCTGGCTGAGAATGGCTGGCTGAGAATGAGTGAGAATG
Source organism: Lampris incognitus (assembly GCF_029633865.1). Classification (NCBI taxonomy): domain Eukaryota; kingdom Metazoa; phylum Chordata; class Actinopteri; order Lampriformes; family Lampridae; genus Lampris; species Lampris incognitus. Next base: position 38,707,508 of record NC_079219.1, on the reverse strand, counting down.
ATCCACAATCATTTCTACCTTATGCAAGAATTCACATGTCATTGGTCAATACAGGCTAACTGATATTTTTGAACATAAGCAGCTCTTTGCAAAAGCTGGAGTCACCAGAACCAAGACTTTCTGTGGTGGAGGAATTACACTACACCATTGATTATGAATGTGAGATTCCATTTGTGGACTTGTGGGTTATTATAGAATCTGATTTTAAACTGGCTCTGATGGCTTTAGAACCAACCACAACTGCTTTGTCTCATGTTAATATGAAGGGACAACATCTTGATCTTGCTTCTCACTACACGGAAAAATACTGAAAAATCACTCCCACAATTCAGCTGTCCTAAGGAGTAGAAAAACACTTCAGTTACAAGATTCTGTAATTCAGACTACTGCCGGCTATTGCAGCAAACTCTATCCATATATTTATTGTATGATGGCAAATTTTATTACATGATTTTCTTTCTTTTCATCTAACAGATTTTCACTCACAGTGCCCAAGGGACCCTCGTTTGAGTTTTTAATTAAACAAGAAAGAGTGGAATTTTTAGATTATGAGATCCAAAGTCACAATAATAATAATAATAATAATAATAATAATACATTTTATTTGTAAATGCACTTTACATTTCAGAGAAACCTCAAAGTGCTATAAAACAATGGATAAAATACATCAACAGTAATTAATACACAGTGCAAGTTAAAAGCAACCACAGGGGCGGCAAAAGTACAGTCATCCACAATCCATATTCATAGTCCGTGAAACAGAGTCCATGGTCTAAACCATTTAAAAAAGGAATGGGAAAAGAGATGGCCTGGCTAGGAAAAAGCTTTGGTGAACAGATGGGTTTTGAGGTGTTGTTTAAAGGTTTCCACAGACTGTGGTGCCCTGAGGTGGTCTGGGAGGGCATTCCACAGCCTGGGGGCAGCTGAAGCGAAAAGCCCACTTCCCCGTGGTTATCAGCTTCCACTTTGCTTCTTGGAGGAAGTTGGCATCAGAGGAGCGAAGGGTACGTGTGCAGGTCTTTGGTGCAAGGACCTCCTTGAGGTAGGAGGGGGCATTTCCATATATGCATTGGTGGGTGAGGAGAGACATCTTGTACTCAACTCTGAAAGATATGGGGAGCCAGTGAAGTGATGGAAAACGGCTAGGCCACCACACTTTTTGCCAAAGCGGGCCTTCTCCAAGTAACCAAAACCGGGTGGGCAGAGCTCATTTAACCCAAAGAAAACATCAGGCTGGTGCCAGCTCTATACAGAGGAGATCTAACTTATTTTCAATGACATGGCGGTGGAGAAAGGAGGCTTTTGATCCAATTGACTGTGTATTAAATAGGGCCATTTTGATCATTTGCGGGGGAGGGTGGTGTAATATTTGCTAGTAATATTTGATTTGCTAATGTCCCTTACGGCTTTCCGTAGCGCCACAACAAAGTCACGTGATGTACGTAACAACGTCAGTCGGAATCCGGTCGGTCAATAAACACCCAGCACGAGAGAAGTCGTCCTTGCTTCATTAATGTTATAAGTTAACATAGCCAGAGGGCACAGATCATTACATGGTGTCAGAGTAGCGGAGTTTAAATACCCAATATGGATTCGTACGGCGTTCCAGCTCCACGGATGGACTGGGAATCGGCGAACTTACCTGAAGCATGGAGACGATTTCGGCAAACAACGGAGCTAATGTTCACGGGCCCCCTGCGCGGGAAGAATGAAGAGGAGAAATGCAGCTACCTCCTGCTCTGGATAGGGGAAAAAGGGCGCGATGTGCACAACACTTGGACACTCAGCGGAGAACAAGCCAAGAAGCTAGAAACGTACTACGATAAGTACACTGAGTACATCACCCCCAAAGCAAACCCGATTTATGCCAGATATAAATTTCATGAAAAGATGCAGGGAGAGAGTGAATCCTTCGAACGATTTGTAACTGAGCTAAAGCTCCTAGTCAAAGACTGTGGCTACCCAAATGCCGACGAGATGGTCAGGGACCGCATCGTGTTTGCCACCAACTCACCCAGAGTGAGAGAAAAGCTACTTAGCCAGGGAGCTGAGCTAACGCTAGAAAAGACCATAGATGTAGCCCGCTCACACGAGCTAGCAAAGCAACAGCTAAAGTCTATGGGCCAGGGCAGCACACATGAAACGGTGCACGCAATAGGCAGAAAGACTTACAAACCGAACGCACCCAAAGCAGCTAACGCTAACTTCAGACAAAGGGAGGGTAACGTTAGCACCGCCGCTAGGGCGTGTAGCTATTGTGGAGGGCTACACGGCGCTAAAGCCACTTGCCCAGCTAAGGGTAAACAATGCATTAAATGCAAGAAGCTCAATCATTTTGCTAAAGTATGCAAGTCTAGCTCCCAGGGACAGACAAAGTACTACCGCGGCACAGTACATGCCGTCGGAGAGAACCCAGAAGAGTACACCACTGACAGAGAGCAGGAAGAACTGTACTTCGACAACATTACAGTGGAGAGCACCGCTGTGGGAGAACAGACAGAGCTGTACATAGACTGCATCTCAATAGAGAACAACGGAAAAAGCAACGAGCAGGCTTACGTAGAGGTTGGAATTGGCACACCTCCACAGAAGGTAAAGTTTAAACTAGACACTGGGGCACAGGCCAATACTATTCCCACCAACCTGTTCCAGGCGCTGTTCAAAAATGTGACACTGAAACCAGCAATACACAGACTCACTGAATATGGAGGAGGCGCGCTGAGCGTGAAAGGCACATGCAAACTCAAATGTAAGTACAGAGACAATGCAATGATGCTGGACTTTTACGTCATTGACACAAACGCCCCACCAGTCATGGCAATGAAAACATGCCGTGACCTAAACTTGGTAAAAATAGTGATGGCTGTGAGCGAGGAAAACAATGTCACATCACAGAGCATAATGGATGAGTATGCAGATGTTTTCCAGGGAATAGGAGAGTTCCCAGGCGAGTGCACCTTCCGCGTCACACCAGATGCAACGCCGGTCGTCTGCCCGCCACGCAGAATCCCCATCGCCCTACGCAGCAAACTGAGGGACGAGCTTGACAGCATGGAGAAAGGCGGCATAATCTGTAAGGTAACAGAACCCACAGAATGGGTGAACGCACTCGTCATTGTTGAGAAGCCAAAGACAGGCAAACTTAGAGTGTGTTTAGACCCCAGAGCTCTTAACAAAGTGATACAACGACCTCACTACCCCCTCCCCACGCTGGAGGACGCCACCACAAAGCTTGCTGGAGCTGAGTACTTTAGCGTGTTAGACGCGCGGTCAGGCTATTGGGCCATCAAACTGAGCACTGAATCCTCAATGTTGACGACATTTAACACAGTGTTTGGCAGGTATCGTTTCCTCAGACTGCCATTCGGAATCGTGTCCGCTCAAGACGAGTTCCAGAGACGCGTGGATGAAACATATGAAGGATTGGACGGTGTGACGGCCATAGTGGACGACATACTAGTGTTCGGCAAGACTAAAGAGGAACATGACCAGCGTCTCAGAGCGATGCTGAAGCGCACAAGGGAGCGAGGGGTGCGGCTCAACCCCGACAAGTGTCACATATGCATGTCCGAGGTACGCTACTTCGGCCACACGCTCTCACACGAAGGCATCAAACCAGACCCACACAAGGTGAAGGCGGTCAAGGACATGCAACCCCCACAGAACAAAGCAGAGCTGGAGACAGTCCTCGGCATGATCAACTACCTCGCCAGATTCGCTCCACACCTCTCACAGATAAACTCAACCCTCAGACAGCTTCTGAAACAGGACAGTGAGTTTGTGTGGGATGCAGTCCACGACAAGGCGTTCCAAGAGATGAAGAATCTCATTACACAGCACCCAGGTCCAGTACTCTCATATTTCGACCCGCAGAAAGAGCTGCGACTCCAAGTGGATGCATCCAAAAGTGGCCTTGGGGCTGTCATGCTCCAAGATGGCAAACCAATTGCCTATGCGTCCAAGTCACTCAACAGCACTGAAGAAAACTACGCACAGATAGAGAAGGAGCTCTACGCTGTGGTCTTCGGCTGCAAGAGGTTCCACGAGTACATGTATGGACGAAAAGTGATTGTGGAGTCAGACCACAAGCCTCTGGAGGCAATACTAAAAAAGCCACTGGCAGCAGCACCACCCCGGCTGCAACGGATGATCCTGGCGCTCCAAAAATACGACATCCAAATCATCCACCGCCCCGGTAAGGACATACCGGTGGCCGACACACTGTCACGCAAGTCAATAGAACACCACGACAGTGACCTACAGGAAGGGATGGAGGCCCAAGTGCACACAGTCCTCAGCAACATCCCTGTGAGCGACACAAGACTCACAGAAATCAAGCAGGAAACAGCGCAAGATCCACAGCTCACCGCACTCAGACGAGCCACACTCACTGGCTGGCCAGACACAAAGAAAAAGTGCCCGCCCAGCATCCAGGAATACTGGAACCACAGAGCAGAAATCTCAGAAATGGACGGTATCCTGTTCAAAGGTGAGAGAATCATTGTCCCCCAAAAGCTTCGCAAGGACATGATACAGCGCATCCATGCCAGCCACCTTGGCGTGGAAAAAAGCAAATGCCGAGCAAGAGACTTACTGTTCTGGCCTGGCATGGGGAAACAGATCGAGGATGCGGTAGCAGACTGCAGCATATGCCAAGAACGGCGCAGCGCAAATGCAAAGGAACCAATGATGTCACACGCCATACCCGAGCGGCCGTGGCAAGTGATAGGCACAGACCTATTCACATGGAACTCACAGGACTTCATAGTCACTGTGGACTACTACTCCAGATTCTTCGAGCTAGAAAGACTTTACAGCTGCACCTCATCTGCCGTCATCATGAAGCTGAAAGCAGCAATGGCTCGACACGGAATCCCCGAGACTATCATCAGCGACAACGGTCCGTGCTACAGCTCTGGTGAGTTCCGCAACTTCTCACAGACATGGGGTTTCTCACACACCACCACAAGCCCCCACTACCCACAGAGCAACGGCCTCTCCGAGAAGACTGTCCAGACGGCCAAACGCATCCTGGACAAAGCCAAAGCTGAGAACAAAGACCCCTACATGAGCTTACTGGAGTATCGCAACACACCGGTGGACAACCTGAAATCACCGGCACAGCTACTGATGAGTCGGAGGCTGCGGTCCATTCTCCCATCAACAGCAAAACACCTGCAGCCACAGATCGCCAGTCAGGAGGATGTTCACAAAAGGAGAGAGGTATGTCAACAGTGCCAGCAGGCATACTACAACCGAACAGCCAAACCTCTGCCCCACCTGCCCGCAGGCACACCAATCCGCTTCCGGCAGGAGGATGGATCCTGGAGACCTGCAACTGTGGAAAGACCAGCGAACACAGACAGGAGCTACCACATCCAAACCAAAGAAGGTCAGATCTACCAACGCAACCGTCAACACCTGCGACAAAGCAGAGTGAACACTCACACTACGCACACACACACTTCACAGCAGACTGTTACCAGCGCTAACAACAACACACAAGCCCATCAGCAAGAGCATGCTGAACCTCCAGACACGAACAATCAGCGACAACCAGACACACAGCCTGGTTACACCACGAGGTCAGGTCGCACGATCAAACCAAGACAAATCCTTGACTTATGAATGTTAAAAAAAGAGAATTTTACACCAACCTGTACTATACCTGCTATGTTTTGAAAAGAAATATTTACAGCGTTCACTTACCTTGTGTACCTACCTGCTGTTTGCAGTTACCAGTAATGAAATGAAAAAAAAGATGAAATGTTATTACGGTGTCACATTTAGACAGTGAAGGAAATGTTTTACACTACTTTGTTGCAGTCCAGTTATATAAGAGTTCCACTTTCATATTCTTTCTTATTAAGATTGTATTCGCTTATAAACGTGCTCAACGTGGTCTGTATCTCTGCAGAGAAAGCAGCACTTTTCAGAAAAAGGGAGATGTAATATTTGCTAGTAATATTTGATTTGCTAATGTCCCTTACGGCTTTCCGTAGCGCCACAACAAAGTCACGTGATGTACGTAACAACGTCAGTCGGAATCCGGTCGGTCAATAAACACCCAGCACGAGAGAAGTCGTCCTTGCTTCATTAATGTTATAAGTTAACATAGCCAGAGGGCACAGATCATTACAGGTGGTTTTCTGTAGGGGCCGTAGTACTTTGAAATCCACACGTCGTCGTCTGACCTGCAGGGGTTGCGGAAATCTCGCGGTGTTTCCTCCTGTAAGGTGCGGAGTTCTCGCGATGTTTCCCCCATTACGTCTGTAGCAGGCGACAGTGCTCTGATGATGTCTCAGCGCGACGGTGGACCAGATGGAAGGGATGGAGCAAACAGAGCCGTCCGGCTGGCTGTCGATGAAATGTCCAGGAATCCGGGCAACACTGTCCATGTCCAGCAAATCTCCTCCGTCGATGGCCTCCGGTGTGTCCCCGCGCTGGTAGCCGGGTGATGGGCACCTCCTCTCCACCGGAGCCGAGGACTGCATACTGCCGGAGGGTCGCCGCTCCCTCTGGCCCAGCGACGTCCGTGGCAGACCGGTGGCGGACTCGCTCCAGTCGGATCTCGAAGAAGTCACGACGAAATCTCCGTCCAGCAGCTGCAGTTTGCAGAATAAAACTCCGTTGACGAAGGGAACAGCCGTCAGCTCCTCCAGAGTCAGATGCGTCTGAAACTTAAATTTCCAAGTCATTCACCTGCCTCTGATGGAGGAGACCAAACAAGGCTACAACTGCACCCACTACTTCCAAATCACCACCCTGTCAGACTTGTCACCACAGCAACAGGCATCCCATTCTTCAGGCCAACAGACCCAAATACGCATACATTACATGTATTTACATGCACATTAATTTCACAATATTGTTAGGGATACTAGTGTTCGGTTTATGATTTGGCAGATCTAATTGGCAAGCCCAGAACAATATATATCCTAATTATAGGGGACCGGACACCTAACAGCTGGAAAATGACAGAACTACTAAACACGATAAAGACATTGAACAATGCAATCATTTTATCCTGTATACTGGGCATTTTAAATGTCAATTTTAAATGTTTTTGTGTGTCTTCTGTTTGTGTGAATGGTGTGATGTGAGTCTCCCCTGTGTACAAGTGTAGTCTGTCCTCCTGTCGGGTCTCCATGGTGATAGTGGTCACATGGCTCAGGTCCTGGGCTGTTCTGGTGGCATCTGGACACTGCTTGGCATCCTCCTCAAAATATTCTTCATATATTTTATAAATGCATTATAATTCCGTTATCCTCTTTCAATGTTGTATTATGTAAATTGTGTAAACACAGCATCCATTGCATGTTGTCCATCTTGGGAGAGAGATCTCTCCTCTGTTGCTCTCCCTGAGGTTTCTTCCTATTTTTTTCTCCGTTAAATTTTTTTTTTTTTTAGGGAGTTGTTCTTTATCCGATGTGAGGGTCTGAGGACAGGATGTTGTGTTGCTATAAAGTCCACTGAGGCAAATTTGTGACATTCGGCTATATATATAAAATTGACTTGACTGCTAATGTTGACTGTTGGCGTCATATTGGTACAGTGGTTAGCGCGGTAGCCTCACAGCAAGAAGGTCCTAGGTTCGAGCCCTGGGGTAGTCCAACCTTGGGGGGTTGTCCCAGGCCATCCTCTGTGTGGAGTTTGCATGTTCTCCTCGTGTCTGCGTGGGTTTCCTTCGGGGGCTCCGGTTTCCTCCCACAGTCTAAAGACATGTAGGTCAGGTGAATTGGCCGTACTAAATTGTCCCTAGGTATGAATGCATGTGGTGGGGGGGGGGGGGGGCTGAGATGGACTGGCAGCTTGTCCAGGGTGTCTCCCCGCCTGCCGCCCAATGACTGCTGGGATAGGCTCCGGCATCCCCGCGACCCTGGGAGCAGGATAAGCAGTTTGGATAATGAATGAATGAATGACTGTTAATCACCTTCTGTGAGGGTGGTAAACCATGCCTGCAAAGGAGAAGAGACGCTCAACTGGTGCCGATGATGGAAAAGTGGTGTTGAATCTCACAGAGTAGCTTGATCAGTGCATATGAATCCAGCTAGGAAAGGTCCTCTCTGGGGTCCTCCAGAAAGTGAAGGGTCTCCAACTCTGTTTTGCTGTGGCTGGACAATATCTCTCTGCCCAACTGGCTCTCAGTTCCTGTTGTCAGGAGTGGAAACAGTAGAGGGAAACAAGGTTGTTATGAATTTACATTAAATTCAAGGATTTTTAATATCACAAAAATATTTAAAAACATGACTAGAAACTAGCTACTCATTTATTTTTTTAACTGATGAATGTTCATTTTTGACAATTAATTAATGGAATTACAGTTTAAGCTTAAGACACTGAAGTGAGAGTAGTTTACCCGTGCCCTGGTCAGAGATTATGAAGAAATCATCTTTATTCTCTTCAGCGGTGTTTGATGAGGCAGTCTCACTTTCTGACACAAGGCCAAGCTCTTCAGCTGAGTGCAGAAACAGATGATGTATCCTCTTCTTCTCTGCAGCTATATTGGGAGGCAACTACCTCATCTTGAAAAAAAAAACCTCAAAATTAATTAAATTATTATTTTAAATACATTTTTTGATTTTTGATATACTATATTGATCCCCAGAGGGAAATGCTTCTCTGCATTTAACCCATCTTAGCTTTGTAGCTAGGAGCAGTTGGCAGCTACAGCGCCCAGGGGACTGACTCCAGTTCTTCTTCCTATGCCTTGGCCAAGGGCACAGACAGGAAGGAGTATTAACCCTAACATGCATGTCTTTTTGATTTAGCTGAAATACTGCCCATCTCTGGTAGGCACTACAGAGCACTGTACTCCAAAACAATCAGATATAATCAGGAATCAGAAATCAGGAACATTTATTTGTCATTTCATTTCATGCACTTGCATACATGAAATGAAATGAAATATTGTTTCCCCCAGCCCACAACAGTGCAACACAAAGACAAAAACACATCCAAAAACTACAACACATATCCAAACTACCAAAAAAGTGACACAAACTACAAAAACACATATATCCAACTTATCAACAAAAAAATGCCAAGATGACTGTCGGAAGTGCCGGTCTGCATGGGCTACCAGTTAGCTTAGCCTGCCCTACTTCTGCATCCTGTCAGACCACCCTTGGTGTTTCCTCCTCAGGCACAGCTCCAGGCAGAGCAATGGTCCCTGGGCCCACCAGACGCAGCAGACCAGGCTTCCCGGACCGATCCAACACCGCCACAAACATAAATTCGCCTTCTTCCCACACTGGGAGTGGAAACAGTTTCTTTCCGCAGGCTGTCATTCAAATGAGTGCTTAACACTGTCAATAAATCCCACCATGTTGTTTATACTGTACTGTACATTGTACATATACTGGTACACTCTGTCATGTCCATCTACCCCAGGCATGTATGTACGTAACCTGCTAACATCTATTTTAGCATCTCCGATATATTCTCTGCACCACTGCACTTTACCACGTCTTATTTCACCTATACAAGGCTATCCTTGTGTATCTGAAGATTGTTGTGTTGTACTGTTGTTATCCTATGTTGAGTACACTGAGCCATGAAACCAGAGTCAAATCCCATGCATGTGCAAACCTACATGGCCAATAAACATGACTCTGATTCTGTTATTCTGTTGTAATGTTTGCCATCAGACAAAACAATGTTTAAACTGGAGGTGTTTGGGGTTTTTGATATCATTGTAATTGTTTTTTGTTTTGCGCATAATGTGAATTAGAATTTAAATATGTAGGAGTCCTTTCTTCGTTTTTGTTTGGGCGGCTGCCTTTTATTGAGTGGTACACTGCTGTCTCCCATGTTCGGTGTTTATGTGGACACTTTGTGTGTGTGTGTGTGTGTGTGTGTGTGTGTGTGTGTGTGTGCACGCACGTGCATGATTTTTATTAGGGGAGCGGCGTCCCACCTTGGCTTTTTATGGTTTTTTGTACTTTTGTTTTTCATTTCGCATAAATAATTAACAGCAATGAAAATCCCAGCTTTACCGGGACAGGCACACCTGTCAGATTGTCTTAGTTGGAATATCGGAGGTACGGGTAATCCTACCAACAGATATAAGCTGTTTACTCATTTAAAATCCCAGAAAGTTGAACCAGTGACTCATTCAACTTCCTGGGATTTTCTTACCTGGGTTATTGAGCATGCATAAATATGCTCATTTAAAAGGTTTAAATTCAGATATGGTATTCTTCCAGGAGACACACTTTCAGTTTAAAGATCACCATAGGCTTCATAGTTGTTGGGTAAATCAAGTCTTTCATTCCACAGTTCCCCTACCCCCATTTTTATCCTCAATTGTATCCAGCCAGGTGGCACAGTGGCACAGTGGTTAGCGCTGTTCCCCACGGCAAGAAGGTCCTGGGTTCAAGCCCCAGGGTAGTCCAACCTTGGGGACCGTCCTGGGTCGTCCCAGGTCGTCCTCTGTGTGGAGTTTGCATGTTCTCCCCGTGTCTGCGTGGGTTTCCTCCGGGTGCTCCGGTTTCCTCCCACAGTCCAAAGACACGTAGGTCAGGTGAATCGGCCGTACTACAATTGTCCCTAAGTGTGTTTGTGTGTTTGTGTGTGTGTGTGTGTGTGTGTGTGTGTGTGTGTGTGTGTGTGCCCTGTGATGATGATCTGGCGGCCTGTCCAGGGTGTCTCCCTGCCTGCCACCCAATGACTGCTGGGATAGGCTTCAGCATTCCCGCGACCTTGAAAGCAGGATAAGTGGTTCAAATAACGGATGATCTACTGACAACTTCTGTCACAAATGGCAAACTTTTATATCTTATTTAACAGAACTACAGATGTTGCCTGATTGAACGTTTGCCTGCTCTTTTACACCATAGTGTATATGCAATCAGTCGGATATACTACACTAGTCTCATTGAGCTGTGATGAGCGGGGTGTTTTCTGTGTGTGTGCACGTGCGCGTGTGTGTGTGTGTGTTTGCTTAATGTGGTAACCTACCTCCTGGGTAATAATAATAATAATAAAATTAAACTTATATAGCACTTTTCTAATACTCAAAGTCGCTTTACAATAAACGGGGTGAAACAAGACGACAGATACACATAAAACAGACATACAGAGGTGGATGGGAAGGGGCGCTACGAGAGGGAGAAGCGGCAGCCACACACGATGCCAGCAGTACTCTCCAACTTGGACAGATACAAAAGGGAAAGAAAAAAAAACATCATAAATCACATAAATCACAGATGAAGTCTGAGGAGGTGAGTCCCGACCAATGACCTGAATGTGGGCAGCCCGCAGCAGTGTCCGATCCGCTTGGGGAGGCGGTTGGGGAGAGAGTTGAGGGAGGGAGTAGGTCGAGCTCTCAGTCCCCAGCCTGCCCCAGACCAGGGGTGGACGAGAAGACGGGGGGGGGGGGGGCATGAGAAGGCAATGGAGAAAAGGTGTGTCTTGAGAAGGGATTGGAAGAGAGGGTAGGTTACAGCACCTACAGGGAATCCCATCCTGCAGTAAAAAGAAGAAAATGATCCCATTCACATTGGCAACATGGAATGTTAGGACTTTCCTTGATAATGATGGGAACATACCACATCGATGGGCCATGCTGATTGCTGAGGAACTGAGATGCTACAATGTGGACATCGCTGCTCTCAGCGAAACCAGGCTCCTAGGTGAAGGCTACCTAAGAGAGGTAGGAGGAGGGTACACTTTTTTCTGGAGAGGCTATCACCCTTGGCGGACAACATCAACATGGTGTTGGACTGGCAATCAAGAACAACATTCTACCCAGCATCACTGAAACACCCACTGGACTAAATGAGAGGCTAATAATGACCTTCCATATCCCCCTAGCAAAGGCACACTATGCCACTCTGTTAAGTGCATATGCGCCAATACTACCATCTGACAATGGACAGTTTCTACCACCAACTAGATGAGGCCCTTCATTGTATCCCAAAAAGGGACAAGATCCGTCTTCTGGAAGTCTTTAATTTAATTTAATGAAATGAAATTTAATTGAACATTTTCTTGCACCAGATACAAATCCTCTACACCAGACTCGACAAAATAAAACAAACAACCATACAAAAAAGAACCACAATATAAACTTAGCACAAAAAGTAAGGGAATTTATGTTTGGTAGATTATTTCTTTGTTGTAACAATGCTTCTTGGCAATAAATCTTATATCAGGCACCTGATCGTCAGCACCTGGGGTACCAGAGCTCAAAACAAGAGTCAATAGCAACAGCAAAATAAGCTGTTTGGCATTGGCAGAGAAGATTTGGCAAATTTTTCATGGGCAAAACCCACATACTCAGCTCTGCTGCTCATCCCACAAATGCATGTTCCTTACAAATATGGCACCATTTAAAGGGGAAATAAACAGGCTTTCCAATGGTATACGATTTATTGCCAAGAAGCCTTGTTACAACAAAGAAATAATCTACCAAACACAAATTTCCTTACATTTTGTGCTAAGTATAGTTATAACCACAATATACTGGTTATAACTTCAATGCTAGGGTAGGAAAGAACAATGGTATATGGAGTGGAGTATTGGGTAGATATGGGATTGGTCAGGTTAATGCAAATGGTCTGAGGCTGCAAACATTCTGATCAGATCATCACCTCACCATTACGACCACATTATTTCAGCTGAGGACCAAATGCAAAACATCCTTGATGCACCCACGATCTAAACACTGGCACCGATTGATTATATCATAACAAGACATATTGATACAAGTGATGTCTTGCTGACCCGGGCCATGAGAGGTGCAGAATGCTGGACTGATCACTGCCTGGTCATGTTTAAACTCCACATCAAAGTGTGCCCCTCACAGCATCTCAAGAAACCCATAAAAAAAGCAATTGAACTGTGAAGCAATTGAACTGTGAATTGAAGTCAGCCCCAGCACAGAATGAGTTATATTGCTCTGTGGGCATGATGGCACTTGAGTTTGAGGCCATTCTGAGTTCTGACAATTCCATGGATCAGAAATGAACCTTTCTAACCTTATTGCTACATGAAGCTGCAGTCAACTCTATAGGCTACAGAGGTAGAAAACATCAGGACTGGTTTGACGAAAACTCTGACACCATCACATCCCTACTGGAAACCATACAAAGGGCACACAGAGCTACTCTCAACTGCCCTGCATCCGCCATCTTTCATCAGCAGTGGCAAACAGCATGGAAGGAGGTACAAACAACCTTGCACACTCTGCAGAATGCATGAGCAAAGCTCACGAGATTAAATCATAAGGTAATGGAAATTACATGCACAACGTCCAGTGATACTCAAAGTGTGGTCCGCGGACCACCAGTGGTCCGCGAGCGTCCCCAAGTGGTCCGCGGGAGGATTGCAAAAAAATCGTGTTTCTCAGATCACCTTCATCTGCGTTCCAATGCAAAGTTACGAGTACAGCTGTTTTCTAAATGTTTTCTAAATTAAAAGTGAATCAAAATGTAGCCTAAATAAGCTTAAGAATTTTGTTCAATTTGTCTAATGCAAACCTGCGTTTTGAGTCATGTCTATTCAGTTAGCCTGTGTTACCTAGGTTACCTAGTTAGCTTCCATTCCAGTAACAGGATTTTCATATCAAAGACCTCCTGACTATTGTGAAAATTAAGTAGAATCTAACAAAGAGTGAAGTGAACCGTTCAAAATACAAACATCATGGATCGGTGGCTGAAGAGAAAATCCGGAGAAACGACGAACAATGTAAGCAACAAGGTGCAGAGACTTCCTTCTCACATTGAGCGCGTCAGTGTTAGCATCGAGTCCCATGGTGCTAACAGTTTGCAGCAGGAGCTAGCTAGCACAACACTCTGAAAAAGCCACTGCAAAAGTGAAACGTAAATACAGTAGCGATTACATTCAATTTGGATTTTTCTGGACTGGAGATGCTGAGGATCCAAAACCTCATTGTGTTGTGTGCTATGACATATTAGCTAATGAAGCAATGAAACCTGCCACACTCAAGCGTCACTTCGAGTCAAAACACAAGGAATACACCTCGAAACCTGTGCAATTTTTTGAGAGAAAACGTGAAGAGCTTGAGCGACACACGAGAAAGGAGGCCACACAGTTTTTTATGCCGCAGGGGAAAACGCGAAAGCTACCGAAGCCTCATACAAGATCTCCCCACTCATTGCGAAAGCTGGCAAACCTCACTCAATCGGCGAGACTTTGGTTAAGCCAGCTGCAAAGGTTATGGCCAACATATGCTAGGGGAGAAAGCGAGTGAGGAACTTTACAAAGTACCTCTGTCCAATGATACAGTCAAGCGGCGAATAACATCCATGGCTGCAAATGTCCAAGATCAGCTGGTGACACGTCTGCGTCAGAGTCTTTTTTTCTCTCTCCAACTGGACGAGTCCGCGGACATCGGTAACGAGACTATTCTCCTCTGCGGGTGCTGTTCACGATGATTTTCTTTTCTGTCAATCCCTACCAACCAACACCACAGGAGAGGCGATATTTGAGTCCTTAAATAACTTCATTGTGCAGAATAACATTGATTGGAAGAGGTGTGCTGGCGTGTGCACTGACGGTGCCACGGCGATGACAGCCAAACACAAGGGCCTGGTTACGCGTGTACGCGCTGTCGCTCCCTCTGCCGCATCGACGCACTGCTCTATCCACAGAGAGCTACTACTACTACTTTCGGCTGCTCTCGTTAGGGGTCGCCACAGCGGACCATCAGTTTCCATTTCTTCCTGTCTTCTGCGTCTTCCTCTGTCACACCAGCCACCTGCATGTCTTCCCTCACCACATCCATAAACCCGTATCCACAGAGAGCAATTGGCAGTAAAAAAATGCCACCCTGTCTTAAACAGGTTTTGGACGAGGCCGTAAAAACTGTCAACTTAATTAAAAGCAAGGCACTGAACTCACGTCTTTTTAAGGTTCTGTGTGAAGAAATGGGCAGTGAGCACACAAGACTTCTTTTCCACACAGAAGTTCGCTGGCTATCGCGTGGTAAAGTTCTCACCCGCCTCTTTGAACTGCGCGATGAAGTCAAGCTGTTTTTGCATCAAACTGATGAACTTTATGGCAGAATGCATGACTTTCAATGGCTCGCAAAACTAGCCTTTCTTGCTGATGTGTTCAGCACGCTTATTAACCTGAATTTAGCACTGCAAGGAAAAGAGGTCACGGTTTTTACAGTGCAGGACAAAGTTAAAGCCACTCGCATCACAATGGATCTGTGGTGCGCGCGTCTTGATCGCCAGGAGTTTGACTGTTTCCCAACTCTAGCCGATTTTGTCCTCGAAGCTGAAGAGGTTCTGGATAGCAACACACGTGCAGCCTTCGAGGAACATTTGCAAGGCATTCACACGCAATTGGGAAGATACTTTCCAGAATTGGATGTGGACCTTGAATGGATCAGAAATCCATTTGGAGACCAACCTCACAATGAGCGCGTCAGTTCCAAATTATCAGCACGGGAGGTGGATAGTCTTGTGGACATTGCATCAGATGGAACACTGAGAATGGCGTTCAGAGAAAAATGCTTGACAGACTTCTGGGTTCTCGTCCAACCTGAACATCCTGAGCTGGCTGAGTCTGCTTTGCAAGTGTTAATGCCGTTTTCAACCACTTACAACTGTGAAGTTGGGTTCTCCACACTGGTTGGTTTGAAAACCAAGCAGAGGAACAAGATCGATGTAGCCCCCTGTATGAGACTGAAACTCTCTAGTGTGGAGCCAGACATTGAGTCAGTGATGCAACAGCAACAGCATTCCTCCCATTAGTTGTTGACTGCTGCTACCTGTAAAGCTGTTATGCTTATTTGAAATGTGTAATTTCATAGCTTCACAAGAGCCAGTACAAAGATTTGATTCCTATTAAAACGAATTTTTGTTAAATTAACATTAATAGTTCACTCTTTTAATGATGAATTCACATTGAGTTCACCCTGACAGTAGTATTTCAAATAAATTCCCATGTTTTATTCATCACATCACAACCAAAGGCAACAGCTCTGAACAAAATTAATATGAAACAGTAATTACACATACATCTCACAAAAATCAAGGTCAAGGTATATGGTAGAAGCCTAGCCTAATTTTGCTAGTAGCCTATTTATTACATATTTTGTATTGTAATATTCTGCAGACATAATTTGTAATATAAAACATAATATGCTATTGTAAGCCTAATATAGACTGTTTTAAAAGTTTTTTTGGGGGCGGGGGAGGGGGGGGTGTTGGCCGGCTGGTTAGGTGGTCCACGGACATTTTTTTTATGATCAAGTGGTCCTTGGTGTGAAAAAGTTTGAGAACCCCTGCTATAGAGACTATATATGGCCCTAGGAGCTGCTCTATTACAGCCTTAAAATCAGCAGACGGAATGACAACCCTGAAAGACCAAAAGTGGATCCTGGAAAGGTGGGCTGAACATTTTGAAGCCCTACTTAACCAGCATCCACCAACTGACCAATTCATCCTGGAAGAGCTGCCAATTCATCCACCCATCCCAGACCTTGACCATTCACCAACTTTTCAAGAAGTACTTGCAGCCATCAACACCCTCAAGAACAGCAAGTCCCCTGGCAGTGATGGTTTCTCAGCCGAACTCCTAAAACAAAGAGGATAATTGTGCACCAGAATGATCTATCAGTACATCCTGCAGGTCTGGGACCAGGAGAGTGTCCCTCAACAATGGAGGGATGCTAAAATTGTCACCCTGTATGAAAACGGGGGTGACAAGTCCATCTGCAGCAATAGTCATGGCAAATTCTTGCTAACTGTTGCAGACAAGGTCCTAGCAAAGATCGTGGTATGCAGGAGGGTGAAGCACTTGACAGAACACCTGCTGTCAGAGTCACAGTGCTATTTCAGGAAGAACATGAGTACTGTGGATATGATTTTCACAGTAAGACAGCTACAAAAAAAGTGACACAAACAACAGCAGGACCTTCCATGGCTTTTGTCGACCTCTCCAAAGCTTTTGACACTGCTTCAAGAGCTACGTTGGAAAATCCTGAGAAAGTTTGGCTGTTTGAGCAAATTTGTGAACATTCTGACACAGTTCCATGATGGAATGGTGGCACAGGTTGCCATAGGAGGACAGGAATCAACACCCTTTAATGTATGCACTGGAGCGAGGCACGGGTGTGTGCTGGCACTGATACTCTTCAACATTTTCTTCCTATGTGTCACAAAGCTTTTTCAGAAAGATCTGGAAGGTAATTTTGGGATCACAGTATACTTTAGGCTAGATGGTAACCTATCCAATATTCAAGTCAACGTTAAAGTATCTTTATTGTCCCTTGTAGGGAAATTAGTTTGCAGCCAGTATAAAAACTCACACAAAGACAAAACATACAAACACCAAGGTGGAATTAACAACAGGACATAGTGGGCAAGGAGAACCAAAGTAGATCAAAGATAAAATATAAAATGTAAAAAATATAAAATATACAGACCAAGGAAACTAGAGAACTGCAGACAACAGATGAATACTATCTATTATTTAACAATTGGATGACCGTGGGGACAAAGGAAGCCTTGTCTCTCTTAATCCTAATACAGGGCATCCTCAACCGATGACCTGCGGATAACAACTCAAACTCTGGCCGAAGGGGGTGACCTTGGCACTCCAGAAGGGAAGTAGCCTTCCTGAAAACCCTCCTATTATAAAGGTCAGTAAGCTGGGCTAGGCTTCTCCCTGAAATCTTGCTAGCCCATTTGATAAGTCTATCGAGCTGTTTTTTATTGGCCAGAGTCAAGTTACCAAACCAAACCACAAAACAGTACATTAAAATTGTTTCAATGAAACTTCTAAATGTATGCTTTTTCCTCAGGAATAAAGGTCTTGGTTGGACCTTCTTTGATGTGGAAGCAAAGTGAGTTTCAAAGCACGCTTTTTGTTGAGAACAACTCCCAGATACTTGTAGCTATCCACAAGCTCAATGTCAGCACCTATAATGCTGGTTGGTACAGGACTAGGAGGAGTCTTTCTAAAACTGATTATCGTGTCTTTAGTTTTAGACACATTTAAGTGGAAAAAGGACTCATCACACCAAGACACAAAATCCTCGATGACAGGTCCGTGTTGTTCCTCCTCCCCTTCAAGAAGATTTATAATCACTGAATCATCTGCACATTTTAATATGTGTCTATTGCTATGGTTGCTGCGGCAGTCATTAGTGTACAAGATGAAGAGTAACGGGGAGAGGCAACAGCCCTGAGGGGAACCAGTTGAAGAGTACAGCTGATTGGAAAAGCAGCCATTAACCATCACACACTGGGACCTATCAGTCAAGAAGTCCAGTATCCAGCCAACTAGATTAAGATCCAGTTTGAAAATATGAACTAGCTTATCTGCTAACATATGTGGCTTGATTGTATTAAAGGCTGAGGAGAAATCGATAAACAACAGCCTGGCATGAGCATTTGTCCCTTCAAGATGGCAGTACAGAAAATGTAAAGGTGTTATCATGGCATCTTGTACACCCCTATTGGGCCTGTATGCAAATTGCAGTGGATCAAGGTATTTCTCTACCTGCGATAAAACCTCGTTTTTAATGAGCTTCTCAAATATATTCATGATTAGAGAAGTCAACACTGCTGGTCTATAGTCATTTAATGTCACAGGGGTTCTAGTCTTGGCAACTGGTACAATTGTGGAATGTTTCCATAATTAAGGGACCCTCTGTTGCTGAAGGGATAGTGTGAAAATAGTGTGAAATATTCCACACAACTGTTCAGCACAGGTTTTAAGAACCTGGTCACAGATATTATCAAAGGTATATCAAAAGGTATTTTCAAAGGTTCCAGGCACCCACCAACTTGTTAGCAGTGCAGGTCCTTGAGCTGCAGTATGCTGATGACTGTGCTCTTGTAGCTCACACACCAGAAAACCTCCGAACCATCCCTGCCACAGTTGTGAATGCCTACAGCAGGCTGGATCTATCAGTCAACACCACCAAGACTGATGTGTTTTGCCAATGGAGGTCCAGCCCCCACTTTCAAATACCTGGGCAGCATCCTTTCTGAGGGCTGCAACACTGATCACAAAATTCACAATAGAAACAAGCAAGCCTCAGTAGCATTTGGCAAACTCCAACGTAAGTTCTTCCAAAACAAATGTCTCCATCTGCATACCAAAATTGCCATTTACAAAGCCGTTGGAATCACAACTCTCCTATACAGCTGTGAAGCCCG
Organism: Lampris incognitus; assembly: GCF_029633865.1. Taxonomy (NCBI): domain Eukaryota; kingdom Metazoa; phylum Chordata; class Actinopteri; order Lampriformes; family Lampridae; genus Lampris; species Lampris incognitus. Next base: position 38,688,363 of record NC_079219.1, on the reverse strand, counting down.
GGTCACATACAGCTACCAACTAAGGTTGCTGGAGCAGTTTCAGATAAAGTGTCTGCAGTGAGTCTTGGAGATCACATGGCGTGACCATGTTCCTGATGCCAAGATTCTTGCTAGGACAAACTGCAAGAGCATAGAAGCCACAGTCACTGAACACCAACTGCACTGACTTGGACATGTCATCAGGATGCCCAAGAATGCCTGCCATGTGATGTCCTGTATGGACAGCTTCATCTGGGCTGCCAGTCCACAGGTGGTCAGAAGAAGTGATATAAAGACCAGCTAAAACATCACCGAAGAAGTGTTGTATCGACCCCTTGAGACTGGAGCAAGCTGCTATCAACCATTCCAGCTGGCAGGAGATCTGCCACAGAGGTATAGAACAGCTGGAAATGGAGAGGAATATGAAAAACAAAACAACAGAAAACACTAAGGAGACACACAACCATGCCTGCCCCCACTAACTCAGACTTCATATGCCCAATGTACAATAAAGCTTTTGGATCAAGAGTTTGACTTCATCAGTCATCAACAAATAAACCATTAACGAGGAGGGATGTCATCATCGGACTCGATGGACTACCTGCAAGCAAGTGTGTATGTGTGTGTGTGTGTGTGTGTGTGTGTGTGTGTGTGTGTGTGTGTGTGTGTGTGTGTGTGTGTGTTTGAGTATGTGTGTTTGAGCGTGTGTGTTTGTGTGTGTGTTTGAGTGTGTGTGGGCAGCCCACAGGGTGTTGTGATGCGTCTAGTGCAGCAGCGCGTAGCTGGAGGGAAGGTGCATGTGTTCTTCCAACCCACTTGCGTCCCTTCTGCCTTTAGCTTGCTGCTGCTGGCTAGCCTTTGTGGCGAATAGGGGAGCATCCTAGTGTGTAAGCCTTCCCTTGCCAGTACATAGCCTCTCCTTCACCAAGACTCCTGCCAGGCCTCCCCGTGGCCACACATGGTAACTGGGGTCTTGCGGTCCCAGGCTAACTTGGCAGAGGATCTCGGAGCAGCAGTGGGCCCCAGAGATATGGTGTGCAGGCCAACCCTGGTGGACATGCCCTGGCACCTATCAACCACTGCCCCGCTGCCTTGTGGGTGAGTCTGGGAAGACATAAGGCTAAGGGAGCTTACCCCAACAGAAAAGCAAGCTGTGGCGGCACGCTTCGAAGCGGTTTCCGAAAAACTGGATTTCCGGCAGCCCCCTGCAGTTGTGTGGAGGTGCCGGTCGTCTAGGGATCCCTCTTGCCATCGGAACCATCTCCTCTACAATCAAGTCATGTGGTGTTGGGAGAAGCACACCCCCCATGCCACTTTAAAAACCATCTCTGCGCAGGTATCTTCTTCTACTATCCGAGTCCCCAACCTCACAAAGTCTGGCGGCGGTGGAGTATCCAGTGATGGGAGCAGGTCTGAATGAGCTGGGAGCTCTTAGTTGGAACTCTGCATGCCAGCGGCACAGGGCAACGGTCGTTAGCAGCTGGGCTTGAGTGGCAGCTGTCTCCGGCAGACCCCTGTGCATCTGAGCAGCCCTATTTAGGGACAGCACTGCTTACCTCATTTGGGGAACGGCCTAGAAAAGGTGGCCCAAAAATTGCCCACTCAATACTGCACCTGGGCTGGAAACTGCACCTACCGGGTCATTCCTCTATGCGGTCGAAAAACACATACTATACCACTAAGATTTGCAGCATGGAACATAAGTACACTCCTGGGCGTGAGCCATGGTACAGACAGACCTCAACGCAGAACAGCACTTATTGCCAGCGAGCTGCTCAATGAAGTAGGAGAGGGCTATAAATTCTTTTGGAAAGGATACCCCCTAGGAGGTCAACACATCCATGGAGTTGGTTTTGCAATCAAGAATAGTCTCTTACCCAAACTCGAAGAAACACCAGTGGGCATTAGTGAATGGCTGATGACTCTCCGCATACCCCTCGCAAAATGCTGCTATATCACCTTGATAAGTGCCTACGCTCCAACTTTACCATCCCATGATGAAGAGAAAGATGCTTCTACCAGGCACTCAATGATATACTCATCAACATCCCAAAGAGCGACAAAGTCATTTTGCTTGGTGATTTTAATGCACAAGTTCGGAAGAACATGCAAAGTTGGAATGGAGTGATTGGCACCCACGGCACTGGAAAAGTCAACCCCAATGGCATAAGACTTCGTAGTCTGTGCTCGGAACATGACCTCACCATCACAAACACCATTTTCCAACAGAAGAATAAATACAAGACATCCTGGATGCATCCCAGATCCAAACACTGGCACCTACTTGATTATGCTATCGTGAGGTGGGCTAATCTTAAAGACATGCTTCTTACAAGAGCTATGCAAGGAGCAGACTGCTGGACAGCCCACCGTATGATCCTGACAAATGTCAGAGTGCGTGTCCGACCCTTGAGATGCCAATCTGGGCCAAAAAAGAAACCACTCCACTGCGCCAGACTCTCCAACAGCGACACCTTCCGTCGTTCTCTAGCCGACAACTTAGTTGACATTGAACAGCTGATCAACTCAGAGTCTGGGATGGATGAAAAGTGGACCTCTCTGAGCACCTCCCTCTTTGACAATGCAGCCCAATCCATTGGCTTCAAAACCAAGAAACATCAGGACTGGTTTGATGACAATGCTGGAACGATCTCCACCCTCCTGGACAACATGCATAAGGCACACAGAGCCGCCCTCAGCAACCCACTATCCCAACCTCTCAAGAAAAAATGGCAAGACCTCCGCTCTGAGGCCCAAGTAACTCTGCGGAATCTGCAAAATGAGTGGTGGATTTTGAAAGCCAACGAAATCCAGGCTCATGCAGACAGGAATGACATGCATGGTTTCTATGATGCAGTTAAGGCCATCTATGGCCCCAGAAACTGCTCACTGGCATCCGTTAGGTCTGCTGATGGAATAACTCTCATCAAGGATCAGGCCCTGTTAGTGGATCGGTGGGCCGAACATTTTAACACCCAGCTCAAACAGCCCACCTCAGTGGACTCAACTGTACTGGTAGAGCTCCCTAAACAGCCTACCTTGCAAGACCCAGACCTCCCATCATCTTTCAAAGAAATCCTACATGTAGTCAAGACACTGAAAAACAACAAAACCCCTGGACCTGATAATATTCCAGCTGAAATCCTCAAGGAAGGAGGCTACCTCTGTACGAGGACACTGTTTCTCTATATCCTTGAGGTGTGGGGTCGCGAGTGTGTCCCCCAACAGTGGAAAGTGGCCAACATTCTGGCCATTTATAAAAAAACAAAGGAGACAAATCCATCTGCTCAAACAGTAGGGGTATTTCACTACTGGCCATTGCTGGAAAGGTTCTAGCCAAGATCATACTCTGCAGACTAACACTCGCAATAGCCGAACGGGTCATACTAGAGTCACAATGCGGCTTCCGAAAGGATAAAAGGACCATTGACATGATCTTTGTCACACGCCAGCTCCAGGAGAAATGCTGAGAACAGCACAAGGATCTATATATAGCATTCATAGACCTCTCTCTCAAAGGCATTTGATACAGTTCACCCAAGTTTCTCACCATCCTTGTATAGTTTCACTCAGGAATGATGGCCCATGTGGTAGTGGGGAGCCACAGTTCGGAGCCCTTTGGTGTGCAGACTGGAGTCAGACAAGGCTGTGTGCTAGCCTCAGTCCTGTTCAATATCTTCTTAGTCTCTGTTACAACACTGTTACGAAGGAGGTTGGAGAAGCAGGCTGGTGTTACCATTGACATCAGGCTCAATGGAAACCTATTCAACATCAGGAGGTTTCAGGCAACCACCAAGTTGACCTCTGAGAACATTATTGAGCTACAGCATGCCGACGACTGTGCCCTGGTAGCTCACACTCCAGAAGCCCTACAAAACACTCTGTCGGCAGTTGTAACTGCATACAGGAGAATGGGACTGATTATCAACACCCAAGAGACAGAGGTAATCTGTCAGCTGACTGCCGGCCTCCCAAGCCACCCAACAACCTTCACAGCAGAAGGGCAACAACTGCCCACTGTTCCTGCCTTCAAATATCTGAGAAGTATGCTATCTGACACCTGTATAACAGACGATGAGATTCAGCACCACCTCAAAAAAGCCTCAACATCTTTTGGTCGTCTAAGGAAAAAGGTTTTCCATAACAGCAACCTCAATCTCCACACAAAAGTGCTTGTTTACAAAGCAGTGTGCATCTCCACACTATTCTATGGATGTGAGGCATGGACCATCTACAGCCACCATCTCAGAAGCCTGGAGGCCTTCCATGTGAAATATCTCCAGAGGATCGTCAGCATTACTTGGGAGGACAGAGTACCACACACAGAGGTGTTGGAGCGGGCAGGCAGCTGCAGCGTGGAGTCTACCCTAAACCACCATCAACTCAGGTGGCTTGGGCATGTTATTCGCATGCCCAGCAAACATCTCCCACGTAAAGTCCTCTACGGCCAACTATGCCTTGGTCAACACACTGCTGGTGGGCAGAAGAAGTGATTCAAAGACCAAATGAAGACCACACTGAAAATATGCCAGATCAACCCCTCTTCTTTGGAGGAACTTGCTTCCTGCTGCACAACCTGGCGCTCTCACGTCTCAGATGGAGTGAAGCATATGGAAATCCAGCGCACACAACACCGCATAGCAAAGCGTGCGAAGAGGCATGCTCGCAAAGCTACCCCTGCCCCCTCCAGCACCACTTTTATATGCCCGGTCTGCAACCGCAACACTGCATCCAGGATTGGACTATTCAGCCACCAAAGGACTCACAAATAGGAGAAGATGGTCATCATTGGACACGATGGACAACCAGCAAGCAAGTGTGTGTTTGTCTATGCTATTCTATTCTATTTTCCTTCACTTTGCTGATTTTTCCCCATGTTCTATCCTTAGGGACAGTATGCTTCTGTTTTTGTGTCTTACAAATACAAAAATGTAAATAATGTATGCGTGATTGAAAATGTGTTATTCTTCAAAAATATTTTTTGGGGAAAAAAAGGAAAATGCATGTTATTTTTCATTCAGAGGTAGGTAAAGCCATCATGTTCAACTTTAAAAGAAAACTGGTGGTATTCATTTCCCCAGCTATTCAATTAATGGGGGAGAGCTTTTATTTCCTTAAAATCACAAGGTACAGTTTGGTACTTTACCAACCTCCCACATTACATCCAGGAGCCGAGGCATTTCAGTTGGAAGGCTCTCCAGTATATAGAAACAGGTCAAGTGCATCCAAGGAAACTAAGAAGGTTGCTTGACCCCTCTGATGCTCTCTTAATGGCCAAAGGTTTGTTTGCAATACAAAATAAGAAGACAAACAACAACCTTTGCAGGTCAACCATGCGAGAGAAAACAGTTTAAAGTAAATCCACAAATTTGCACTAATGCCACTGATGAAGAGTACATTTATATCAAAATGGGTTATGTATCAACATTCTACATGTTGATACATAACCCACTGTATATTTTGTGATGGCATGTTGAGTCTCAATGTTGAGGTGGAAATTAGAGAAATATCTTCTGGCCACAAACAACTCTTAAATGTAACCAGTGTGGGATTCCCTTCATATGCTGCTGTCAAAATAATTTTGAAGCTGTATTCTACATCTAGTCAAGTCAAGTTTATTTGTATAGCCCAATTCCCAAGGTAATCACGAAGGGCTTTACAATCAGTACAACAGTGTACGACATATGACACACTCTGTACTTGTGCCCTGAATCCTGAATTTAAGCAATTTTGAGTGTTAGAAAAACACTATATAAGTTTAATGTATTATTATTACTATTACTATTATTATTATTATTATTGAATCTAAATGAGGAAAAACTCCACAAGAAAAACCTTATCAGGAAAAAATATGGGAGAAACCTGAGCAAGAAGAACAGAAGAGGGCTCCCTCCTCCAGGATGGACAGACATGCAATAGGTGTCAAGTGCACAAAAATAAATTAATAACAAAATTATAATGTAACATCATAGATTACAAAGAGCTTTCGGAAAATCTGACCATGCCGCCTGCTTCCGGTGTACAGACAATTTTTTTTCTTACTTTATTGATACTTCAAATACATTCAAATAGAGCAAAATAGAGACACACGAGACACCAAAAACAATAGATTGAAGATAAAAAAACCCAATAAAGACACAAAAGAGAAAAGCAAATTATAAAAAATAAATAAAAATAACAGAACGTAAATAAATAAATAAAGATCATATTTTATGTAAACAGATTCAGAGATTTGCAAATGTTGATAGTTTTTAAAGCCTTTGTGTTTTTTGAAGTAGAGATTGTCCTTATATATTGTTCAACTTCTTTTTTAAGTGCAAAGAGTTCAGGCTTTCTGTTGGAGAATTTACATTTATGTATATGAAACTTGGCTAAAAATAAAAGCATATTTATAAAAAAAGAATGCATCACCATCTTTGTGATTAAAATTATGAAAACCAAAAATAACATTCTTATAGTAAAGGTGAAAATCAGAAAAGACAAAATCAGCGATAAACTTGTGGAAGTCTCTCCAGAATTTATAAGTGAACTGACATGACCAGAATAAGTGGACACATGTTTCAGGATGCATTTGGCAAAAAGAACATTCAACATCTATATCATTTTTAAACTTTGATAAATATTGTTTTGTCGGGTAGAATTTGTGTAGCAATTTAAATGAAATCTCTTTGACTTTGTTTGTTAAAAAAAATCTTTGTGGTAACGATCAAACTTTCTTCCATTCAACATCATTCACAAAGTTGTTCCAAAAAATGTTGCTGGTGGGACGGAAACTAGGCTATCCTGAAACATGGCTCTTATTCTGGAGTTCAGAAGTTTACATGATGAGAAGCAGACAGTACCAAGAGGAGACTGTGACACATCAGGACGGTTGAGCTGCCAGAAGACCTGAATAACATGCACAAACCAGAAGGGATAGCATCAAATACCACCGAAAATTCTGTAGGCGTTACTGGTACATTAGAAATTCAGAGTAATTATATAGCAGCCCATCTTTTTTGAACAATTGACCAACTAAAACAAGACCATTGTTAAACCATATGTCCAAAAACAATGTTTTGTTCTTATAAACAATATTACAGTTGTTCCAGATGAAACAATTCTGTGGAGAGAAATTGTGTTTGTATATCAATGCCCACTCTAAAAGGACCTGTTGATGGAAGTGAGAAAGTTTCAGAGGTATTTTTGGAATGCTATAATTACATAGCAGCAGGAAATTAAGGCCGCCTAAGTTTGAGAACACACGATGTGAAATGAAGTTCCAGATAGATGTGGGATTTTTCAAATATTTTTTTATCCAATTTATCTTGAAGGTATTGTTGAGTGCACCAAAATCAATAAAATTCAAACCACCTTTGTCATACGCGCTTAAAGTAACAGATTTTCGTAAATAGTGGGTTTTGTTTTTCCATAAAAAATTGTTTAACATTTTATCAATTGATTTGCAGATTGTGTTGTCGACATGTAAGGACTGAGCAGCATAGGTTAGACGAGAGATTCCTTCTGCCTTCGAAAGCAGAACTCTACCCCTTAGAGACAAGTCTCTCTGCAGCCAGTGATTAAAGATTTTTTGGGACTTTTCTATAATAGGGCTGAAGTTTACAGCTCTTCTGGATTGCCTATCTTTAGTGATTTGAATACCGAGGTATGTTACAGAGTCTTTCACAGGAATCCCATGAATTGAGGTCGCCAAACAGTCTTTAACAGGCAAAAGTTCACATTTATCAAGATTAAGGAAAAGTCCAGAGGCTTTCGAGAAGGACTGGATACTGTTGATAGCGACAGAAACTTGCGAGGCATCTCTGAGAAAGAGAGCCGTGTCATCTGCCAGTTGACTTATAAATATTTCTCTGTCAGCTACGACCATACCCTTTAATGGACTGAGTTTAATATGTAAATTAAGGAGTTGTACAGAAAGAAGAAACAGATACACTGAAAGGGGGCACCCCTGCCTCACTCCACGTTTCAAAGAAAATCTTGGGGAAGTACCACTAACTAGTTTTATGGAACTATTACTATTGGAATATAAAGTATGAACTGCATTCCGGCGTACAGACAAAAGATTGCACATGAAGCGTAGTGACGAGGACATGAAGCGGTGGTCCGACCAATCAGAGGCCGAGTTTAGTTGACTGGGAGACGTTCCAATCGAGTTCTAGTGACGTTAGCGAGTTTACGGAAGTGGTTACGCGCTTCATAGCAACACTTGTCGATACCATTGTCCCTACAGTAAAAGTTAGGTCCTTTCCTAATCAAAAGCCGTGCGTTGATAGAACCATCCGCGATGCTGTAATCGCACGCACAGCTGCCTATAACTCTGGTCTTGTATCCGGCAACATGGACGAGTACAAGGTAGCGTCCTACAGTCTGAGAAGGGCGGTAAAAGGAGCTAAGAAGAGGTACAGATAGGGTGGCGGCGCAGATGGAGCAACGCGACACCAGACGTCTATGGCAAGGACTACAAACAATAACCGACTACAAGAGAAGATTCCCCGCAGTTGGGAGTGCCGATGCACCCCTAGCGGATGACCTGAACTTATTTTATGCACGTTTTGAGGCCAGCAATAACAGCGCTAGCTCGTCGGCTAGCAACGACACTGTTAGCGTAGCCGAGGTGAGTCCTACAGCTTGGGATGAACATCCACTCTCGGTGACTGAGCAGTGTGTGGAGGGCTCTGACAAGGGTGAACACAAAGAAAGCTGCTGGTCCTGACGGCATATCCGGGCGAGTACTGAAGACCTGTGCTAATCAGCTTGCTCCAGTGTTCACCACAATATTCAACATTTCCGTAGCTGAGTCTGTGGTCCCCGCCTGCTTCAAGAGATCCACCATTACCCCTGTGCCGAAGAGTGCTTCTCCGACATGCCTGAATGACTACCGACCGGTGGCCCTCACCTCGGTGGTCATGAAATGTTTCGAAAGGCTGATAAAAGACCACATCTGCACCTTCCTCCCCTGCTCCATGGACCCGCTGCAGTTTGCTTATCATCCAAACAGATCCACAGATGACGCTGTCTCCCAGGTACTGCACACCACACTCTCTCATCTTGACAGCCAGAAGGGGGGCTACGTGAGACAGTTGTTCATTGACTGTAGTTCAGTTTTCAATACCATAGTCCCCACCAGGCTGGCTGGCAAGCTGAGTGAACTGGGCCTGAACACCCCCCTGTGTGCCTGGATCTTGGACTTCCTATTTGCCAGGCCCGAGGTAGTCAGGGTGGGTAGTCACACCTCCAGCTCCCTTACTCTGAATACAGGATCCCCCCCAGGGCTGCATCCTCAGCCCCCTACTGTACTCCTTCTACACACACGACTGTGTGGCCAGGTTCAGCTCCAACTCCATCATCAAGTTTGCGGACGACACAGTAGTGGTGAGTCAGACCTCCGATGATGACGAGAAAGCCTACCGGGAGGAAGTTGCCGCTCTATCACTCTGGTGCCAAGACAACAGCCTCTTGAATGTCTCCAAAACTAAGGAGATGATTGTGGACTTTAGGATGGCACAACAACAACAGAGGACATACTCACCATTGATGATTAATGGGACTACTGTGGAGAGGGTGAGCAGGTATAAATACCTGGGAGTCCCCATTACAGAGGACCCCACATGGCACTCACACATAGACACTCTGGTAAGCAAGGCAAGGCAGTGCCTCTATCACCTCAGGCAGCTGAGGAAATTCAAAGTCTCCTGGAAGATCCTCCAGCCCTTCTACTCTGGGGCAGTGGAGAGCATCCTGACAGGATGCATCTCTGCCTGGTTTGGCAAAAGCTCCGCCCAGGATAGGAAGGATCTGCATAGGGTAGTGCGTTCGGCTGAGCGCACTATTGGTAACTCACTCCCCACCCTGCAGGACTTATACACCAAATGGTGCCCAACCAGAGCCTACAGGATTATGAAGGACCCTCACCACCTCAACAACAGACTGTTCCAGCTGCTGCGGTCAGGCAAGCGCCTCCACAATCATGCTACAAGTACAGAGAGACTGAGACAGAGTTTCTTTCCTCAGGCCATCAGGACTGTGAACTCTGACCTTACCGGGCCCCCTCGCTGACCCATACTGCCCCCCTCATGCTCAAGCACGCACACAAACACACACACACACACACACACACACACACAGACACACACACACACACACACACACACACAGTAAGGTAACCGACTACACATAAATCATATTATGTACATACGTACATACCTCATATTTCAGTACATATACTTCAGATTCCTATTTTTAAGTGCTTTTACTGTATATATTATGCTGTCTGTTTTCTTCTTACAGAGAGTTCTTAACTGTTTATTGTAAATTGTATATTGCAAATTGGAATGTGTGTGTACCTGTTGTACTTTGTTGTTTGCACATTTTGGAGCTCGTACCTTTTTTCATTTCACTGCACTCGGGACTTGTGTTTATGTGACAAATAAAACTCTTGAATCTTGAATAAATACAGTTAATGCTTAACATTTAGCAAATTTAAATGTGCTGGTGGTAAACTTGTACAGAGAGTGCAAGGCAGATTTAGTCAATCTGTGACCATCCAAGATGATGTCAGGAACCTCACAGATGCAGTCAAGAACCAGCGGGACACTGCACCACAAAACCATCACTACTCAGTGGGGCCCTGCAGAGACAATAGACCTCACATGCACACAAGAGGTGAGGCAGACTTCCACACAGCATTCACAGAGACAGAAAGTAGACGAGAGAAGTGATGAGTGATGCTGCAGTTGTCATAGCTAAAACAAATAGAATGAAAGTAATTTTAAATGAGAACAGCAAAAACAATAGCATAAATCTCCAGGAGGGTGGGACTGTGACCAATCAAAAACAGGACACATCACAAACATGCTCCAAAGTCATCAGGCAGTCGAAGAGAGAGAGAGAGAGAGAGAGAGAGAGAGAGAGAGAGAGAGAGAGAGAGAGAGAGAGAGAGAGAGAGAGAGAGAGAGAGCAAGAGAGAGAGAGAGACAGAGGGAGGGAGAGAGATGATCCATGGTCATCAGAGAGGCCATAAAGGAAGAAAAATTGCCCTGAAAGCGAGAAAGAGAGAGATAGAGCTAGAGAGAGATGGGGGCCAAGGCACACTATATGGACACACATGGTCAGAGATACAAACAGAAGGTTAGGATGGTGAGATGCATTCAGAAAGTTTAGGAACATGCTCATCAGCAGAACAAAACACCGAGATTACTACTGAAATCTACAGTTTTAAATACACTGAAACTGAGAACCTCCCAAAAGAGGACCGTTGTTACAAATCTCAGAAGGAAGTCAAAGTACTAAAGAAATAAGACAACTAGTTGAAAGCTAATGATGACAGATTGATTTTCAGTTTAGATTTAAGAGTTTACAGAGTCAGATTCTCTGGTGGTGGCTGGGAGACCAGTCCAAAGAAAGGAGGCGCAGTAAGTGAAGGCTCTGCAGCCTGCACACTTATTTCTAACTCTAGGGACAGAGGAGGCCTGCACCTTGAGAATAGAGGGCACGAGAAGGCACATAAGGCTGTATAAGAGCTGAAAAATATGAGGGGGCAAGCTCATTAAGTATTTTATAGGTGAAAAGTAGCACTTTAAAGTCAGACCTATCATGAACGGGGAACCAGTGAAGGGAGGCTAGAGTCTGCAGGATATGGTCAAACTTTTTTTGTTTTAGTTAATGTTCTACCAACAGCATTTTAAACCAGCTGAAGGTTTTTAGTGCTTGCACATGGCAAGTTGTGCCAGCCACAATAAATCCTGCTGTGAGACCTCCTTAAAATTTACTACTACCAGCATTCCTCACTATAGCTACTACTAGTACTACTACTACTACAACTTTCGGCTGCTCCCGTTAGGGGTTGCCACAGCAGATTATCCATTTCCATCTCTTCCTGTCCTCTGCATCTTCCTCTGTCACACCAGCTACCTGCATGTCCTCTCTAACCACATCCATAAACCTCCTCTTTGGCCTTCCTCTTTTCTTCTTCACTGGCAGATCCATATTCATCATAAAAAATTCAAAAACATGTGATCGCGTGTTTTTGAATTTTTGAATGTCACATGTCACATGTCGCACCTCTCCCTTCTCTATTGGATGTTGTGTACCTGATGTGCATGACGAGGCAGTCAATGGTATGTTCTTTCATCGTAGCTTTACAGTAGCTTTTGACAGCTGATGATTGCTTATAGCATGAAACAGGCTTGTATTGTGTCATAAATAAGTTACTTCACTCACTGGATTATTTATATATATATATATATATATATATATATATATAATGTGTGTGTTTGTGTGTATGTGTGTATGTGTGTATATATAGCATTTTTTTTCCGAAACCGTCAATGGTGTTATATATATATATATATATATATATATATATATATATATATATATATATATATATATATATATATACACACACACACACATATACATACATACATACATACATACATACATACACACACACACACACACACACACACACACACATACATACATACATACATACATACATACATACATACATACATACATACATACATACATACATACATACATACATACATACATACATGCATGCATATATATGTATAAATAGATAGATAGATAGATCCAGCCATCTATTATCCAAATCGCTTATCCTGCTCTCAGGGTTGCGGGGATGCTGGAGCCTATCCCAGCAGCCATTGGGCAGCAGGTGGGGAGACACCCTGGACAGGCTGCCAGGTCATCACAGGGCTCTCACACACACACACACACACACACACACACACACACACACACACACACACACACACACACACACACACACACACACACACACACACACACACACACACACCTAGGGGCAATTTAATATGGCCGATTCAACTAACCTACATGTCTTTGGACTGTGGGAGGAAAGCGGAGCACCAGGGAGGAAACCCACGCAGACACGGGGAGAACATGCAAACTTCACACAAAAGACACCCGGGGTGACCCCCAAAGTTGGACTTCCCCGGGGCTCGAGCCCATGACTTTCTTGCTCTGAGGTTGAGTTTTCAATGAGAGTTCAAATTTGGTCTTGCACATTGCACTACATATACATATATATATATATAGAGCAAAAGAAGTAAGGAAATGTGTGTTTGGTAGATTATTTCTTTGTTGTAACAATGCTTCTTGGCAATAAATCTTATACCGTTGGAAAGCCTGTTTATTTCCCTTTTAAATGGTGCCACATTTGTAAAGAACACGCATTTGTGGGATGAGCAGCAGAGCTGAGTATTTGGGTTGTGCCCATGAAACATTTGTCAAATCTTCTCTGCCAATGCCAAACAGCTTATTCTGCTATTGACTCTTGTTTGGTGTCGTTTGGTGGATTGGATGATTGAAGTCTGAAGAAACAAGACATATTGGCAATTTAACAATTTTTTCATTGAACAAACAGGAACCTCAGTAGCGTGTGGAAGAACCATACACAGCCACAACAGCCTGGCACCTCCTCCTCATACTGGTCACCAGCCTGGTCACACAGTGCTGTGGGATGGCATCCCATTCTTCAACCAGCATTTGTCGCAAGTCAACAATGTGGTTGTGTTGGTCACTCTGGCACGAACAGCACGCCCAAGCTGATCCCACAAGTGTTCAATGGGGTTGAGGTCAGAACTGCTGGCAGGCCATTCCATCCTCTCCACTCCCAAATTCTAGAGGTAGTCTCCGATAAACCCCGATCTGTGGGGGCGAGCGTTGTCATCTTGGAGGATAATGTGTGGTCCCAGACTGTGGAGATATGGGATTGCCACTGGTTGCAGAATCTCATCTCAATACCTCTGCATCGAGATTGCCTCCAATGATGACAAGCCTAGTTTTTCCAGTGAGGGAGATGCCGCCCCACACCATCACACTGCCTCCACCAAAAGATGTTACTCTATCGATGCAGCAATCAGCATAGCATTCTCCGCGTGTTCTCCACACTTTGACCCTACGATCCAACTGCTGTAGGCAGAATCTGCACTCATCGCTGAACATAACGTTCCCCGCATGTTCAGGTTCCAGTGCACGTGTTGCCAACACCAGCGCAAACGGGCCTGATGGTGAAGGGCAGTCATGGCAGGCCTCCTGGCAGCGCTATGAGACCGGAGATTGGCTGCGTGCAGTCTGTTCCGGATTGTCTGGGCAGAGAGCCGTCGGCCATATCGTCCTGCAAACCTTGACTGCAAATCTGTAGAAGACTGCCTACGGTTCCTAAGTGCTGACAGGGTGAGGAAACGGTCTTCTTGGGGTGTTGTCTTCTTGGGACGTCCACTTCACGGCCTGTCTCTGACATCCCCCGTTATATGGAACTTGGCCTTAAGTTTAGAGATGGTACTAGGGCTCACTCCAAAGAATGGCGCAACTTGGTTGTGTGGAACAGCAGCTTGAAGTTGCCCTATCGCACGGGCCCTATCCAGATCAGTCAAACGTGGCATGCCGATTCTTGGAGCAGACACCAACTGACCACTGTAGCAGGGCCCATGCTCACCAGGTGCTGCCAATCGGGCACCTGATTGTCAACACCTGGGGTACCAGAAGCTCAAAACAAGAGTCAATAGCAACAGCAAAATAAGCTGTTTGGCATTGGCAGAGAAGATTTGGCAAATTTTTCATGTGTGCAAATGCAAGTTCCTTACAAATGTTGTACCATTTAGAAGGGAAATAAATAGGCTTTCCAACAGTATAACATTTATTGCCAAGCAGCATTGTTACAACAAAGAAATAATCTACCAAACACAAATTTCCTTACTTTTTGTGCCAAGTTTATATACATACACACACACACACACACACACACACACACACACACACACACACACACACACACACACACACTATATATATATATACACTCACCGGCCACTTTATTAGGCACACCTGTCCAACTGCTCGTTAACGCAAATTTCTAATCAGCCAATCACATGGAAGCAACTCAATGCATTTGGGCATGTAGACATGGTCAAGACGATCTGCTGCAGTTCAAACCGAGCATCAGAATGGGGAAGACAGGTGATTTAAGTGACTTTGAACGTGGCATGGTTGTTGGTGCCAGACGGGCTGGTCTGAGTATTTCAGAAACTGCTGATCTACTGGGATTTTCACGCACAACCATCTCTAGGGTTTACAGAGAATGGTCCGAAAAAGAGAAAATATCCAGTGAGCGGCAGTTCTGTGGGCGAAAATGCCTTGTTGATGCCAGAGGTCAGAGGAGAATGGCCAGACTGGTTCGAGCTGATAGAAAGGCAACAGTAACTCAAATAACCACTCATTACAACCGAGGTATGCAGAAGAGCATCTCTGAACACACAACACGTCGAACCTTGAGGCAGATGGGCTACAGCAGCAGAAGACCACACCGGGTGCCACTCCTGTCAGCTAAGAACAGGAAACTGAGGCTACAATTCGCACAGGCTCACCAAATTTGGATAATAGAAGATTGGAAAAACGTTGCCTGGTCTGATGAGTCTCGATTTCTGCTGCGACATTCGGATGGTAGGGTCAGAATTTGGCATCAACAACATGAAAGCATGGATCCATCCTGCCTTGTATCAACGGTTCAGGCTGCTGGTGGTGGTGTAATGGTGTGGGGGATATTTTCTTGGCACACTTTGGGCCCCTTAGTACCAATTGAGCATCGTGTCAACGCCACAGCCTACCTGAGTATTGTTGCTGACCATGTCCATCCCTTTATGACCACAGTGTTCCCATCTTCTGATGGCTACTTCCAGCAGGATAACACGCCATGTCATAAAGCTCGAATCATCTCAGACTGGTTTCTTGAACATGACAATGAGTTCACTGTACTCAAATGGCCTCCACAGTCACCAGATCTCAATCCAATAGAGCCCCTTTGGGATGTGGTAGACCGGGAGATTCGCATCATGGATGTGCAGCTGACAAATCTGCAGCAACTGCGTGATGCTATCATGACAATATGGCCCAAACTCTCTGAGAAATGTTTCCAGTACCTTGTTGAATCTATGCCACGGAGGATTAAGGCAGTTCTGAAGGCAAAAGGGGGTCCAACCCGGTACTAGCAAGGTGTACCTAATAAAGTGGCCAGTGAATGTATGTACGTATATATATATATGGCCCTGTGATTGACTGGCGGCCTGTCCTGGATGCCCCCCTGAATGCTGCCCAGTGCTGGGATCCGCCTCTGCTGCTGGGAGAGGCTCCAGCATCCCCACGACCCTGACAGCCACTGGATAATGGATGTGTGTGTATATATACAGTGGTACTTGAAAGTTTGTGAACCCTTTAGAATTTTTTATATTTCTGCGTAAATATGACCTAAAACATCATCAGATTTTCAAACAAATCCTAAAAGTAGATAAAGAGAACCCAGCTAAACAAATGAGACAAAAATATTATACTTGGTCATTTATTTATTGAGGAAAATGATCCAATATTACGTATCTGTGAGTGGCAAAAGTATGTGAACCTTTGCGTTCAGTCTCTGGTGTGACCCCCCCCCCCCCTTGTGCAGCAATAGCTGCAACTAAACATTTCTGGTAACTGTTGATCAGTCATGCACATCGGCTTGGAGGAATTTTAGCCCATTCCTCCATACAGAACAGCTTCAACTATGGGATGTTGGTGGGTTTCCTCACATGAACTGCTCACTTCAGGTCCTTCCACAATATTTCGATTAGATTAAGGTCAGGACTTTGACTTGGCCATTCCAAAACATTAACTATATTCTTCTTTAACCATTCTTTGGTTGAACGACTTGTGTGCTTAGAGTCGTTGTCTTTCTGCATGACCCACATTCTCTTGAGATTCAGTTCACGGACAGATGTCCTGACATTTTCCTGAAGAATCCACTGGTATAGTTCAGAATTCATTGTTCCATCAATGATGGCAAGCTGCCCTGGCCCAGATGCAGCAAAACAGGCCCAAATGATACTACCACCACCATGTTTCACAGATGGGATAAAGTTCTTATGCTGGATTGCAGTGTTTTCCTTTCTCTAAGTATAACGCTTCTCATTTAAACCAAAAAGTTCTATTTTGGTCTCATCTGTCCACAAAACATTTTTCCAGTAGCCTTCTGGCTTGTCCACGTTATCTTTAACAAACTGCCAATGGGCGGCAATGTTCTTTTTGGAGAGCAGTGGCTTTCTCCTTGCAACCCGGCCATGCACACCATTGTTATTCAGCGTTCTCTTGATGGTGGACTCATGAACATTACCATTAGCCAATGTGAGAGAGGCCTTTAGTTGCTTAGACGTTACCCTGGGTTCCTTTGTGACCTGGCCAACTATTACACGCCTTGTGCTCTTGGAGTGATCTTTGATGGTCGACTACTCCTGGGGAGGGTAACAATGGTCTTGAATGTCCTCCATTTGTACACAATCTGTCTGATTGTGGATTGGTGGAGTCCAAACACTTTAGAGATGGTTTTGTAACCGTTTCCAGCCTGATGAGCATCAACAACGCTTTTTCTGTGGTCCTCAGAAGTCTCCTTTGTTCTTGCCATGATACACCTCCACAAACATGTGTTGTGAAGCTCAGACTTTGATAGATCCCTGTTCTTTAAATAAAACAGGGCACCCTCTCACACCTGACTGTCATCCCATTGACTGAAAACACCTGACTCTTAATTTCGCCATTAAATGAACTGCTAATCCTAGAGGTTCACATACTTTTGCCACTCACATATATGTAATATTGGATCATTTTCCTCAAGAAATAAATGACAAAGTATAATAAGTTTTGTCTCATTTGTTTAACTGGATTCCCTTTAGCTACTTTTACGACTCGTATGAAAATCTGAGGATGTTTTAGCTCATATCTATGCAGAAATATAGAAAATTCTAAAGGGTTCACAAATTTTCAAGCACCTCTGTATATATATATATATATATATATATAGTAGCGAATTCGGGGGGTGGGGGACAGTCCGGGAACCATCGCAGCCGGGACGCGAACCCGTCGACTAAAGAATCCGACCCCTTAGCCAACGGGCTAGCGAGTCTATTAATTGATGCTCGTCACACTACCTCCCTCCTTCGGGAAGCGCATCCCCGGGCTTCAGCATACCAGCTCCCTCATGCATCTGGGCGCACACGCTTCCAATGGCCTCACCATCCCATTTCTGACACCAATGTAGCGAATTCGGGGGTGGGGGGGCAGTCCGGGAACCGCCGCAGCCGGGACGCGAACCTGTGTCTCCCGCACCACGGGCGACACGGGATCCCCGGCTGTGACCGTCCGGCCGGAGACGTCCTATCCCGAAGGAGGGGAGTGGTGTGACCAGCATCAACGAATAGACTCGCTAGCCCGTTGGCCAACGGGTCGAACCCTTTAGTCGACGGGTTAACATTGTCGCCCGTGGTGCGAGAGCCACGGGTTCGCGTCCCGGCTCAATTGCCCCCTGAGTTTGTTACATTATACACTCACCGGCCACTTTATTAGGCACACCTGTCCAACTGCTCGTTAACGCAAATTTCTAATCAGCCAATCACATGGCAGCAACTCAATGCATTTAGGCATGTAGACATGGTCAAGACGATCTGCTGCAGTTCAAACCGAGCATCAGAATGGGGAAGAAAGGTGATTTAAGTGACTTTGAACGTGGCATGGTTGTTGGTGCCAGACGGGCTGGTCTGAGTATTTCAGAAACTGCTGATCTACTGGGATTTTCACGCACAACCATCTCTAGGGTTTACAGAGAATGGTCCGAAAAAGAGAAAATATCCAGTGAGCGGCAGTTCTGTGGGCGAAAATGCCTTGTTGATGCCAGAGGTCAGAGGAGAATGGCCAGACTGGTTCGAGCTGATAGAAAGGCAACAGTAACTCAAATAACCACTCATTACAACCGAGGTATGCAGAAGAGCATCTCTGAACGCACAACACGTCGAACCTTGAGGCAGATGGGCTACAGCAGCAGAAGACCACACCGGGTGCCACTCCTGTCAGCTAAGAACAGGAAACTGAGGCTACAATTCGCACAGGCTCACCAAAATTGGACAATAGAGGATTGGAAAAACGTTGTCTGGTCTGATGAGTCTCGATTTCTGCTGCGACATTCGGATGGTAGGGTCAGAATTTGGCGTCAACAACATGAAAGCATGGATCCATCCTGCCTTGTATCAACGGTTCAGGCTGCTGGTGGTGGTGTAATGGTGTGGGGGATATTTTCTTGGCACACTTTGGGCCCCTTAGTACCAATTGAGCATCGTGTCAACGCCACAGCCTACCTGAGTATTGTTGCTGACCATGTCCATCCCTTTATGACCACAGTGTTCCCATCTTCTGATGGCTACTTTCAGCAGGATAACGCGCCATGTCATAAAGCTCGAATCATCTCAGACTGGTTTCTTGAACATGACAATGAGTTCACTGTACTCAAATGGCCTCCACAGTCACCAGATCTCAATCCAATAGAGCACCTTTGGGATGGGGTGGACCGGGAGATTCGCATCATGGATGTGCAGCCGACAAATCTGCAGCAACTGCGTGATGCTATCATGTCAATATGGACCAAACTCTCTGAGGATTGTTTCCAGTACCTTGTTGAATCTATGCCACGAAGGATTAAGGCAGTTCTGAAGGCAAAAGGGGGTCCAACCCGGTACTAGCAAGGTGTACCTAATAAAGTGGCCAGTGAGTGTATATATAAATGCAGGAAAAATGTTTTAATACAAGCCTGTTTTGTGAGTCGCACATTCATCACCTGCTAATGTCTATATGTGTGTGTGTGTGTGTGTATGAGAGAGAGAGAGAGAGAGAGAGAGAGAGAGAGAGAGAGAGAGAGAGAGAGAGAGAGAGAGAGAGAGAGAGAGAGCATATAGTATATATACTTTTTCGTGTTTATATTTATACATTTTTATTTTATTTTATTCTCTGTTCCAACAATGCCAAGCTAAATTTCTAGTGCATGTAATACACATGACAATAAAGTAAATTCTGATTCTGATGTTATGCGTGATTGTAGAGGAGTTTTGAGACATAAGGCATTTTCTCCATTTGGTTTGATCAAAAACAACTGATGTGCATGGAAATAATGAAACATACTGATAAATCAGTGTGTAGTGCCCAGTGCTGTTATGACAGCTGATTTGACTTGGATGTTTTTTTAATTTTAGAAAATGTAGATCTTTAAATTAGATATTCTATGTAAATGGTTGCAGAAAATATCAAAATAATCAAACATCTCTGTTTTCAGCTTTTGTTTCAAAGATGAGGGATCCAGCAGGCATACCTTACGACTCACTCCCAATTAATTCTGTGTTCTGTTTGACTTACTAATAATTTTTAATGGACACCCTCCCTTACAGAAGAGGGGTAATATTATACTAAACAGGATTAAAAGCCATCTGAACTGAGTGCATTATACAACACAAAATCCACCACATTTAATATGGGTTCAATATATAATTCTTAACTGTATTAAAAGACTCCCACAATGTGAGTGCAGAACAGCATCGACAAGGGGGATATTTAATTATGATAAGCAAGGAAAATCAAATGGATCATTCTCAAACTTTAATTGATTAATTCAAATGATTTCCCTAACTGAGTAAGATAGAGTAGGAGTGCAGGGAGGAATATTAGGGGAATTATGATATGAGCCTTTTTGCATCTCAAATGAATAATGCATCAGTTTAGAAGGTATGGGAACTTGAAGAATGCTGAGAGGCATTGTCCTCAGGGAACCAAGTTTACCAGCATTGATTACACACACACACACACACACACACACACATATAAATATATATAAATATATAAATATACATATGCATATATATCTATCTATATCTATCTATCTATCTATCTATCTATCTATCTATCTATCTATCTATCTATCTATATATATATATATATATATATATATCAACACAAATACAGGGGAAAAAAGTTTAATATGTTGCAGTACAGGCCTGTTTCGTGTGATGCGCACTCATCAACTGCTAATGCACGTCACACGAAACAGGCCTGTACTGCAATGTATTAAACTTTTTTTCCCCTGTATTTGTGTCGATATATATATATATATATATATATATATATATATATATACACATTCACACACATACACACACATAAACTTTGTTAAAAGAAACACTCAACGGTAGGGAAAGTGCTCAACAAATACGGAGCAACATGATCCAGTGAGTCAACGTTGTGCATGTGATGTGCATGACGTGGCAGTAAATGATATGTTCTTTCATGTTTAGCTTTATTGACAGCTGATGATTGCTTATGACATGAAACAGGCTTGTACTGTCTCATAAAGAATTTACTTGACTCACTGGAATATTTTGCTCTTTATTTGTTGAGCATTTTCCCTACCATTGAGTGTTTCTTTAACAAAGTTATATATATAGTATATATACATTTTTTTTCCCGTGTATCCGTGTTGATATTCCACTCCTCAGTAGTTGAGCACTCACACCATTGACGGTTTCAGGAAAAAAACGCTATATATATATGTGTGTGTGTTTGTGTGTGTAATACATATATATATATATATATATATATATATATATATATATATATATATATATATATATATATATACACTACCGTTCAAAAGTTTGGGATCACCCAAACAATTTTGTGTTTTCCATGAAAAGTCACACTTATTCACCACCATATGTTGTGAAATGAATAGAAAATAGAGTCAAGACATTGACAAGGTTAGAAATAATGATTTGTATTTGAAATAAGATTTTTTTTACATCAAACTTTGCTTTCGTCAAAGAATCCTCCATTTGCAGCAATTACAGCATTGCAGACCTTTGGCATTCTAGCTGTTAATTTGTTGAGGTAATCTGGAGAAATTGCACCCCACGCTTCCAGAAGCAGCTCCCACAAGTTGGATTGGTTGGATGGGCACTTCTTTGAGCAGATTGAGTTTCTGGAGCATCACATTTGCGGGGTCAATTAAACGCTCAAAATGGCCAGAAAAAGAGAACTTTCATCTGAAACTCGACAGTCTATTCTTGTTCTTAGAAATGAAGGCTATTCCATGCGAGAAATTGCTAAGAAATTGAAGATTTCCTACACCGGTGTGTACTACTCCCTTCAGAGGACAGCACAAACAGGCTCTAACCAGAGTAGAAAAAGAAGTGGGAGGCCGCGTTGCACAACTGAGCAAGAAGATAAGTACATTAGAGTCTCTAGTTTAAGAAACAGACGCCTCACAGGTCCCCAACTGGCATCTTCATTAAATATTACCTGTTAGAGCCTGTTTGTGCTGTCCTCTGAAGGGAGTAGTACACACCGGTGTAGGAAATCTTCAATTTCTTAGCAATTTCTCGCATGGAATAGCCTTCATTTCTAAGAACAAGAATAGACTGTCGAGTTTCAGATGAAAGTTCTCTTTTTCTGGCCATTTTGAGCGTTTAATTGACCCCGCAAATGTGATGCTCCAGAAACTCAATCTGCTCAAAGAAGTGCCCATCCAACCAATCCAACTTGTGGGAGCTGCTTCTGGAAGCGTGGGGTGCAATTTCTCCAGATTACCTCAACAAATTAACAGCTAGAATGCCAAAGGTCTGCAATGCTGTAATTGCTGCAAATGGAGGATTCTTTAACGAAAGCAAAGTTTGATGTAAAAAAAATCTTATTTCAAATAAAAATCATTATTTCTAACCTTGTCAATGTCTTGACTCTATTTTCTATTCATTTCACAACATATGGTGGTGAATAAGTGTGACTTTTCATGGAAAACACGAAATTGTTTGGGTGATCCCAAACTTTTGAACGGTAGTGTATATATATATATATATGTGTGTGTGTGTGTGTGTGTGTGTGTGTGTGTGTGTGCGCGCGTGTGTGTGTAATATATATATGTGTGTGTGTGTGTGTGTGTAATATATATATATATATATATATATATATATATATGTATGTATGTATGTATACACAGTGCATCCGGCATGTATTCACACCCCTTCACTTCCCCCACATTTTGTTATGTTACAGCCTTATTCCAAAATGGATTACATTCCTTTTTTTCTCATAAATCTACATACAATACCCCATAATGACAAAGTGAAGATGGTTTTGTAGAAATGTTTGCAAATTTATTAAAAATAAAAAACTGAAATATTGCATGTACATAAGTATTCACACCCTTTACTCAATACTTGGTTGAGGCACCCTTGGCAGTGATTACAGCCTCAAGTCTTCTTGGGTATGAAGCTACAAGCTTGGCACACCTATATTTGGGGTATTTCTCCCATTCTTCTCTGCAGATCCTCTCGAGCTCTGTAAGGTTAGATGGGGAGCGTCACTGCACAGCTATTTTCAGGTCTTTCCAGAGATGTTCAATGGGGTTCAGGTCTGGGCTCTGGCTGGGCCACTCAAGGACATTCACAGACTTGTCCTGAAGCCACTACTTCGTTGTCTTGGCTGTGTGCTTAGGGTCGTTGTCGTGTTGAAAGGTAAACCTTCGCCCCAGTCTGAGGTCCTGAGTGCTCTGGAGCAGGTTTTCATCAAGGATCTCTCTCTGTATTTTGCTCCATTCATCTTTCCTGCGATCCTGACTAGTCTCCCAGTTCCTGTCGCTGAAAAACATCCCCACAGCATGATGCTGCCACCACCATGCTTCACTGTAGGGATGGTATTAGCAAGGTGATGAGAGGTGCCTGGTTTCTTCCAGACGTGACGTTTGGCATTCAGGCCAAAGAGCTCAATCTTGGTTTCATCAGACCAGAGAATCTTGTTTCTCATGGTCTGAGAGTCCTTTAGGTGCTTTCTGGCAAACTCCAAGCGGGCTGTCATGTGTCTTTTACTGAGCAGAGGCTTCCGTCTGGCCACTCTACCATAAAGGCCTGATTGGTGGAGTGCTGCAGAGATGGTTGTCCTTCTGGAAGGTTCTCCCATCTCCACAGAGGAACACTGGAGCTCTGTCAGAGTGACCATCGGGTTTTTGGTCACCTCCTTGACCAAGGCCCCTTTCCCCTGATTGCTCAGTTTGGCTGCGCGGCCAGCTCTAGGAAGAGTCCTGGTGGATCCAAACTTCTTCCATTTACGAATGATGGAGACCACTGTGCTCTTCGGGACCTTCAAAGCTGTAGAAATGTTTTTGTACCCTTCCCCAGATCTGTGCCTCGATACAATCCTGTCTCGGAGGTCCACAGACAATTCCTTTGACTTCATGGCTTGGTTTCGGGCTCTGACATGCACTGTCAACAGTGGGACCTTATATAGACAGGGGTGTGCCTTTCCAAATCATGTCCAATCAACTGAATTTACTACAGGTGGACTCCAATCAAGATGTAGAAACATTTCAAGGGTGATCAGTGGAAACAGGATGAACCTGAGCTCAATTTTGAGTGTCATAGCAAAGGGTGTGAATACTTATGTACATGCAATATTTCAGCTTTTTATTTTTAATAAACTTTGCAAAAATTTCTACAAAACCTTTTTCATTATAAAGTATTGTGTGCAGATTGATGAGAAAAAAAGGAATTTGATCCATTTTGGAATAAGGCTGTAACATAACAAAATGTGGGGAAAGTGAAGGGATGTGAATACTTTCTGGATGCACTATATATATATATATACACACACACACACATATATATATAAATATGTGTGTGTGTGTGTGTGTATATATATATATATATATATATATATATATATATATATATATATATATATATATTTATATATGTGTGTGTGTGTGTGTGTATAAATAATCGGACCTATATATTATATTACCTTCTATCTTTCAGATAAGGGGCTGACAGCCAGGTGTGTCGATCTCAATTAACATTTAAAATGATTCTTTGTGTTAGGTTGTCCTCAAATAATCATCACGGAATTCATAGATGGAGTACAGGTTTGAACCTCCCAGCACTGTCAAGCTAGACTGTGCAAAGATGAACATAAAACTTCCCAAGGCAAAGAGAATGACCAATCTGAAATGCTTAAACTCTTTTGGGGAATCCAGTCCAGAAATCTTTATAAATTATCCTCTTTTCTTAGTCCTGCAAATCCAAAATGCTGGCAGCATTGCTGGACACACATTTTTGGATCCTGGAATGAATTTTTCAAATGATGCCAGTTAGAGTTTCCCTGGAGCGCTTTGTGAGAGATGGTGGTATTTTCAAAGAATCTAAACTGGAGTACATGTGCACCTCTCTCCTGTGTGCACTAGGTTGTGGGCCAGTTTCACATTGCATAATATGAAATAATTTTTGACTTGAATTTCTCTCTCCCCCTCCCTCTCCATCTCTCTCTGAAGCAATGCATATGCCATCTGTCTTCTTTGACTCTGATGTTTTTTATGAGATGTTCCTATGCATAACCTAACACAGAGCTAAGATTGCTGAGGTTGTAGTGTACTTTTCATGATTCCTGAGTTACAGCCAGAGTAAAAGGGAGCTATAAGTGTTAATAGCCGTTGGCACTTAAAGTGGATTTACTCCTCCATGCGACGGAAATTGCTTGCAGAAAACTGCCAAAGCCAGATGCAAAGTTTGGAGTCATTTTCAAAGTCAAATGCAGTCGGAACACAAATGATGCTTACATGCTATAGGTCACATTTTGAATACCTTATCCGAGGTATATATAAACACACCGTTTGCTTACTAAACTGGGAAATTGGAGATACAACGATGAACGAAAGTAGCAACATGAGCTATTATTTGCCATTGGGCTCCATTTACTGTTTACCACATTAGAATGAGCCAGGCTTTACTTGCCTGAAGAGTGGCACACAACAAACACCCAGGCAATAAGACCATTGCAGGAAAGAGAAAGAAACCATAGCAACAGCAGAAAGTTTGAGAAGTTGTAAGCTGGGAGCAGCAGCAGCAGCAGTGCTTGTGTTGAGTCATTGGACTGGAACAGATATACATTAATTGGAAGTAAATCTGACAGCTCCAGGGGGAGAAATGAGGTACAGCTAGGGGTGGGAGGGGTGGGGGAGCGCCATCAGCAGACACCTCGAACCAGGAATGAATTACGCAGTAAGCTCCGAGATCTGAAGAAGGTATTTCAAACGTGTTGTCCGTGTATTTATAAATCTTATCATCTTTGTTTTCTTTTTTTTTTCCATTCCAACTTTGTACTCTGTCTCTGTGGTAAAAAAAATGATGGGGGTGAAAGCATTTTTCCATTATATTTTGTCAAGCTGGTTTGTATCTAGAAAAAAAAATGTTAGGAAATATTTTGTATGCTTTACTGTGAACTCCACAGACAGCTCAGTGATTCTAATCTCAAATAAACATAATAGAAAAGTGACGCTCTGCCTAACAGGATAGGACAGGATTGGGGAGTGTGTGTGTATATTGGAAGTGGGGTGGGGGGTGCAGAATGGGGGGGGGGGTGCAGAATGGAAGCAGCGCTTTAACGTTTTCAGGTTGGATTCGATGTTTTGAAAACTGACAGCTTCTCCTGCCACCTAAAAGAGCATGGGAGGAAGTCAGGGGAAAATATAGACTCTGAAAGAGGGATGGGGTCTGCACTGTAGCCTGCTGCCACAGAACCTGAGATGGAAGCGTAGGGGAGATATTGTGGAAATAATATAGATTTATGTAACTTCTGGGGGAAAAGGAGGAATTACCTAGGAACACTTTCAATTTAATGAATAGAGCTAAAAGCAGCTGTCATTATCTTGTGATGAGTTAACTGGCGGGAAGGATATAGCATGAAAACATAAAGGTTTACTGTATGTGGGAATGTTATATAAAACCCAGGCTTTGGCAAATTGATAATTAGATAAACAGATGGAATAGAAGGGATTTCTAAAAAAATCTCCTTAACTGCAGTATTATATGGTTTGAATTCATTAATGTTTTTGATAAAATGTTAGCTGACAAGTTAAAACACAAGAAGAAAATTGGCAGAGTCGATGAAGATTGAAAATTTTTCTTCCATGGCGTAATAATAAATGTGCAGCATAATTTGATCACAAACAGGCTCGGTAATTAGAAAGCGGAAGGATGGTGTGGAAAATGTGTTTTCTCCACCAACAGCACCACTCCCCATGCGCTGCCACTCTCCCTTATCTCTCCTCCTGATAAACAGTGCCAAGATGTAAACCGGTGTCACAGGAAATGCCTTTCTGTCAATGGCAGGGAGCACAGGTATTTCCCTCATTTAGTATTTGATGACAGATGTGCATCATGTCAGTTTGCTTCTGTGCCTTGTTTTTTTTTTTTTTTGTGTGTGTGTGCACACAACGCAGCGGTTACTGCAGCTCCCTGTTCAGCGCTATGCTTTCTTTGTCATTTACATGTTAGTTTTAAGTTTCATCTGTGTATATCTTATACTGTGTTTGCTGGGTTTGTCTATGTCTGTCTTGCACTGTTTGGTGAAGCTTCAGCCCTTATTTCATTTTTAACACATTGTTTTTAATGACAATAAATTGAATTGAATTGAACTGAAATGCTTTAACATCAAATGACAGGTCTGATGTTTCAAATGAAAGCAGAGATTAATGAACACTGTGGCTGAATTGTGCAGGCTGCATTTTGACATTTTGTTTCCCAGTACTCATAAATACATTTAGAGCTACTTGAAAATTTAATGGTATAATTTTCAGGCTGTGATTCTGTAAAATTGCCTTTTCCAAATACTGAAAGAGTTATGAGATTGTTCATGGTTAATGTAGTTGTACATTATTTGAATAGTTTTTACTATTCGAAAGGTGAACAAAAAAAAAGGGTACATATTCGAACCCTAGTTCAATGATCACAGGCAGAGCCCTTTAACAGGGCTCTACTGTTGATTCACTTATCTGTGTGGTTCAGTGCCCTGCAATTTCTGTGTAAGTACTTGGCCAACTAGGACAAGCCCGCTGTTCCCTCTGAAGTCTTGTTCATAAAAGGGGACTACGGATGGCACTCTGTATCCACCTAATCTCCAGCCACTGATGAAATGGCAGGGCCGAAGGTTAGAAAGCTCTGCCTGTAATCATCAAACCAGGGTTACAATACATTACCTTTTCTATCTCACACAGCCTACACCCTCTAACGGGGCTTATAGGGGACATATCCTTACCCTTTGCTATGACTAAGACACCTCCGAAGGACATGTGCCTGTCACAAAAAAGGCAGGCTGCATGCCAAGTTACAGCTTGTCATGAAAAATGTGAAGGTGGCAGTCGGCTACAGATAAGATTGTGCTGAATGGTGGGAACCAGTTTCTGGCAGTCCTTCCCTCAAACACTGAGTAGGGAAATGGGACCGGACTAAACACCTCACTTATCTAGCACCTGGACCAGACACAAGCCAAGCCTACTAAACTCCCTAGACCATAACCAAAGAGAATTTGCCTAGAGAGGCTCCAAAAGATGGTCGCTTTGAAGAGATGCTTCTCAAAATGGCCAGTAATTGCCAAAAACCACCAATCCTGCCAAGACAAGTTGGTGGTTGCAGACTTCTCTGTTGGTTCTCTAATACTACTTGATGACACGCACTCCCCTTGACCACCAACGACTTTACCCTGACCTGTAGGAGGGGCCTAATGTGTCCACTACTCATCATCTCCTTAGCCAATGATAGCAGAGGGGGACAGTGAATCTGCCCAACTCTAAGACACAACAGGGTTTCTCTAATCAGGGAGGATCAAAGTGGTAGAAAAACTGTAGGAAAAAATCATCCCTCTCACTCACTGCTATAGAAGGGAGAGAGAGCAGCCCAGCACATCCATGGTCAATACGGACCTGGGGAAGGATCCAGAAACATTCCTCAAGTACAGTCGCACAAAGGCATAGATCAAGACACTGCTACACAGACCTCCTCCACTGAAACCCCATGAAACAAGGTTGTTGACACCCCCACACCTGTGGTGGAATGTGCACCAACAGTAGTGGGAGGATCCAATCCTGCCCTGCCATAGGTTAGTGAGAAGACCTCTTTCCTGCTCTCCTTGTGTGTGTGTGTGTGTGTGTGTGTGTGTGTGTGTGTGTGTGTGTGTGTGTGTGTGTGTGTGTGTGTGTGTGTGTGTGTGTGTGTGTGTGTGTGTGTGTGTGTGTGTGTGTGTGTGTGTGTGTGTGTGTGTGTGCATAGGTACACAATTCAGCAGTAAGCCAAACTCCATTCAAATGGATACGGGAGTTGGGATATAGCATCAAAGCTCCTGGTGTTTTATTGGGCAGCACCCTCATATACAGTACGTATAGGAGTGAAACTGGAAAACATAAACAAAAAAATGCAATAAGCAAGATCCATAATCAAATTATACGCTGCAGTAAAAACTCCACATAGCTATTATGCATCTATAGTATAATGCTTCAAGTGTATAGTATAGCAGCTACTGGATACACTAATGCTAGAGTAGAGAAATACAGAGCTAGAACCCATTTGCAAACTTCAAACCTTTCTAACTCTACGATATATAATAATAATAGCCAATAAGGACAATAAATTACATATTCATTTAATGTAGATACCTCTCACAAGCCAGCTTATGATTCAGGCACACTAGACATTGAATGTGGTTAAGCTAACAATTTGCTAACGCACAGAAATGAGTCTTTTAAAATATACTTCCCAAAATACTATCCAGATATTGTTCTATGGTCTGTGCTGAACAAATACAGATAATGTTTTTGAAGGCATCAACAAAAGGAAGGATTGCGGGAGGTGGTTATTGAGACTATTCAGCGAAAATGTGGCTGCATACTGAAAACTAATATAGCCAACTTCCTGTTCTGGCAAAGTGCATGTCAAACTAAAAGAAAACTAAAAGACCCAATAGGGGGCACTAATTCGCCAAACCTGAAGGCAGAAAACCCTCACCTAGCCTGTGGGATATTCTCCATTTGGTCGGTGGCTTCCCCAATAACCTATCACTATAGCATGCACTATCTGCTGTGAGCACACAGATGCCAGCTTCAAGATGTTTCCATCTCACAAAGTACCATGTCCTGTTAGCTAGATAAAAGTCCAGTTGTCTTCAACATGCTACTATCAAGGCATTTCACAACTTTTTGTTGCCTTTGCGGGAAAAGGTAATCGCTAACATGAAACGAACAAAAACGGTAGCCTAGTTAGCAACGCTTATTCAGTATAGTTCTATTGGTCTCACAGGTCTGTTTCTCCTGTGCAAGTTGATTTTCGGGATAAAAAAAAAGAAAGAAAAAAAGAAAAAAAGTATTAAAATCATCTAAAAAAGTGGGCTTGAAAACCAGGTTATGTAATTATGCACACTTGCCCCCCTTGTTCATTTCATGCTCCATCGATGAAAGAAATAACTGTGCTCAGTCCCATTCATTACAGTAAACACCTTCCATCTCAGCTGACAGTTTGACACAGTTTCCACACAGACACAACAAGTCATTATCTCCTCAGTGGTATACAGTAGCCTTCAATATCCATCCATCCATCCATCCATTATCTTAACCACTTATCCTGCTCTCAGGGTGATGGGGATGCTGGAGCCTATTCCAGCAGTCACTGGATGGCAGGCAGGGAGACACCCTGGACAGGCTGCCAGGCCATCACAGGACCTTCAATATCCAACTTAATTCAAATCTGGTGAAATGTGTCCTCATCTAATGTATAATCCTCAAGATTGTTTGAAGCCATTACTCTCAAATTAGTGAAGTCTGCTTTTTAATCTACCTCTGGAAGGATATTATCACTGTCCACTTCAAAAGGGGTGAGCGCTTGGTGCAGACTTTTCCCTCAACTGGCCCCAAAATGGTGGAATAAACATCCATCTTCTGTCAGAGCTACAGACTCACTTAAAATCGCAATCACAGTGACAATCACTTCATTCACCAAATGCACTGGGCATCACTGTCATCACTGCCAGCCCCAAGTCTAAGTCCAACTCCACCACCAGCTCCAGTTCCAGTTCTTGTACTTAATCCAGCTCAGATTGTCTGTTCCGCCCTACCAGCTTTGCTTACTGGTCCTTTTTCCACTTATCACCTTGCTGCAATATATCTGTCAGTCCTTTCCCAGACTCAGTGCCTGTATCTGATTGCCTGCATATGGTCTATTGCCTGTCTTCTGACCATGATTAAGCTTACTGATTTAAGTCTTTCATGATCGAATAACTGTTGCAGTGTCTTGCATTTGGGTCCACCTGTTCTGTGCCTGACACTGGGTACACAAGAAATTGCCTTGACAGATCAGTATAAGAACATATGACATGACTAGATCCCATGGGATCTAGACTTACAGGTCACAAGTTGAAGGCAACAGATGATATATGGATAGTGTTTCCTTTTCATTAATTTTCTGTATTTGCACTTAAATTCCAGCCGCGAAACAACTGGCTGATCTTTACTGAGAACTGAACTCAATTGTGTGATCGGTTTGTGTTTATGGAGAACCTCTTCAGTGAATGAGATGTCTGCTATTTCAGAATGTAGAGATTATCTTTGATATTGAAACGTGTCCTGCCTGCTTTTTTCAGCGGCCCTTCTCAGTTCCTGAGGCTCTCCACCTCCGACTCCTGAGGAGATCAGAATGAGCTCGCACAGGCCTAATAGACAGCTGAAGAGTGACACCGGTGGAGTTTCTTAGCATTGAGTCTATGTGGTGTCAAGCATCACTCTTCCAGCAGACTGCATGGCGCCCCCTAGCGGAGTTACAACAGACATACAGAAACACTCACAACTGTATTGCTAATGGACAAACAGGACCCACACTTTTATTACAGGATCTCAATATTAAAAACTACTAACCTATGCATGTATTTACCTAACATCTTCTATCTCTTTAAGAAAGCTGACAGTCAATAAAAAGTCATAAAAAGTGTTAAGAGAATATAATGACCATAGATGACAATAGAATTCAGATTTGACCAGAAATGTAAAGCACTTTGAGTGGCTGTTGCTGCTAGAAAAGCACTATATAAAATGCAACTTGATTGATTGATTGACTGATTGACCATACAACATACAGTTAGGTCCATAAATATTTGGACAGTTACACAATATTTGTAATTTTGCCCCTGTACATCACCACGGTGGATTTGACATGAAGTATTTGAGATATGATTGAAGAGTAGACTTTCAGCTTTAATTTAAGGGGTTAGATAAAAGCATGGTATCAACTGTTCAGGAATTACAGCCATGGCTATACAGGGTCACCCCATTTTCAGAGGCTCAAAAGTAATTGGACAAACAAACATAACTATGATTATAACAATTATATTTAATGTTTGGAGGAAAATCCTTTGCAGTCACCGACTGTCTGAAGTCTGGAACCCATCGACATCTTCAAACTCTGAGTTTCCTCCTTTGAAATGCTCTGCCAAGACTTAATGGCAGCTGCCTTCAATTGCTGGTTGCTTGTGGGGTTTTTTGGCCATTAGTTTGACCTTCAGCAAGTGAAAAGCATGCCCAATTGGGTTGAAGTCAGGCGACTGACTTGGTCACTGATGAATATTCCACTTTTCTGCCTTGAGAGACTCTTGGGTTGCTTTCTCAGCTTGTTTTGTGTCATAATCCATCTGCTGTGTGAATCGCCATCCTTTCAGTTTAGTGACATTTGGCTAAATCTGAGCAAATGGTATATCCTTACAAACATCACAATCCATCCTGCTACTTCTGTCAGTAGTCACATCATCAATAAACACCAATGACCAAGTTCCCCTGGCAACCATACATGCCCATTTCATAACACTACCTCCACCATGTTTGACAGATGATATGGTATGCTGAGAATCATGAACTATTCCTTTTGTTCTCCACACTTTTCCTCTTCCCATCCTTCTGGTACAAGTTAATCATTGCTTCATCTGTCCAAAGAACCTTGTTCCAGAATTGGGTAGGTTTTTAGATGTTTTTAAACACAGTCTAATCTGGCCTTCCTGTTCTTAAGCGACACCAGTGATTTTCACCTTGTCGTAAACCCTCTGTATTTATTTTCATGCAGGCGTCTCTTGATTGTAGACTTGGACATTGACACCCCTACCTCTTGAGTGTTTTTGACTTCATTATATGTTGTGAATGTGTTTGTCTTCACTAGGGAAATAATTCTTGGATCATCCACTGTAGATGTGTTCCGTGTGGTCTTCCAAGCCTTTTGGTGTTGCTGAGCTTGCCAGTGCATTCTTTCTTTTTAAGAATGTACCTAAATGTTGATTTGGCCGCTCCTGAAGTGTTTACTATCCATCTGATAGATTTCCCTTGCTTTTTCAGCCTAATGATGGCCTCCATCACTTGTATTGACACCTCTATGGACTTCATGTTGAGAGCTCCCATGAACAGCTACCAAAATGCAAATGTAAATACATGGAATGAACTCCAGACCTTTTATCTGCTTAATTTGTCATGGGATAATGATGGAAAAGGTCTTACTTGCCCATTAAACCACTTGTTAGTCAAGTGTCCATTTACTTTTGATCCTCTGAAAATGGGGTGACCATATATAAAACTGGTTGTAATTCCTGAACGGTTAATGCAATATTTTTGTCCGACCCCTTAAATTAAAGCTGAAAGTTCACACTTCAATCACATATTGGTTACGTCATTTCAAATCCACTGTGGTGGTGGCCAGGGGCAAAATTACAAATATTGTGTCACTGTCCAACCACTTATGGACCTAACTGTATACACAGAAACAAACACATACCATGTAGCACAAGCTAATGTATATGCTAGTGCTGGCTTATGCCCACAGCATATCAATTTAATGTAATAATTGCTTGCTGCACAATATAGAAAGTGCACAAGTGAGAATTAGTAATGCATAGTGTCCATAGGGGCAAGGGGGGCAGGGGGTTATTATCCACATCACCTGAGTGACTGGTTGAGTAGAACAACTGCTTTGGGAAATTAACTATTCAGGTGGTGCGTATTGAGAGTCCCAAAAGCATAGTATCACTTTCCAAAGAGTTTCTGGGGTAGCTGGTTGCTTCGGTGTGAGGGGTCATTGGCAATATTCTCAGCCTGCTTCCTTGCTTCCTGGCCCTGTTGTCGTGCAACTCCTTGTTTGTGCAGGAAGAACATCATCTGACATCCTCTGGTGAGGTTTTTTTTTTTTGATGATGGAGGCAACATTACTCTTCCAGTTGAGGGTGCTGAAGAAAGTGGTATACAGGAATTTGAAGGTATCAACGACCTTCCCAGCTGTGTGACAGGTGTCCCATGGCTCATCACTTCGGTGGCTTCACAGATGGATCTTCTCCTCCCCTCTCCCTTGATGCCCAGTGAGCTGAGTGCTCTGGCCAGAGATAAGGCTGCAATTCTCCTTCACCCAACTTTGATGGGCAGACACCTTGCTTTTCATCTACCTTGTCTGCATTTGCTGACCAGCCCCTTTTACTTGGTGGGTTTCACTTCATCCAAGCGATCTTTCCAAGGGACTGTAAGCTCCAGCTGGATTATCTGCTTAGTGGTGACTGCAATATGCTGGGGGAACCTCAACCGCCTCTTGAGCTCTACCAACACCTGCCAGTGTATTGCAGAGGGAATTATTCCATTTGATCTTTTGTCAGAGGGTGGTGGCTGCTCCCCAGCTCTGATAAAGGTTTCCTGCTTGGAGGGGTGAAC
Source organism: Lampris incognitus (assembly GCF_029633865.1). Lineage (NCBI taxonomy): Eukaryota > Metazoa > Chordata > Actinopteri > Lampriformes > Lampridae > Lampris > Lampris incognitus. The sequence goes on along the minus strand of NC_079219.1, from coordinate 38,653,958 downwards.
CTGCCTGTTCCACCCAACTCCTGCAATGATGGCTTGAGTGATGACCTCAGGACCTCATCATGGCACCAGCGGTATCTCCCCTCTTCGAGTTTGGGATAACAACTCAGGATGTGCTCCAGGGTTCCACATTTCAAGCACAGTGGACATGCTGGTGTCTCCGCATTGCCCCATATGTGGAGGTTTGAAGGACTGGAAAGCACATCATGGCACTGCCTGGATGAGAAACTTGATCTGGTGGGGCTTCACTGGATCAAACACCGGAAATTGATTCCCAGACTTCCACAGCTCAGTCCAGGTTAGAGCAGTATCCCCTCTCATTCAGATACCCTTTTGTTTCTTCCTTACCATTTTGCAGGCTCTCTCTCCCTCCACCACTACCCTTACCTCCTCCGGGACTAGACAACACTTGTCCTTCCCTATGGTTATCAATATGGGAAGTTGGGAAGGATCCCAGCCCAGCTCTGCCTCGAGTCACCACTCCCACCAGTCTGCTGTGATGAAGCCTTTCTTGTGCTTGCTGGATTGCCTCGTCTGCTTGCCACTTGCTCTCAGTCCTGACCTCAATACTGGCTTTGGCTACCTTCTGGTCAGTCAGCTTCTGGTACTGCAGCATTTCTCCGGTCTTCATTACCTTAAATTCCTCCTTCAAGGAACTGAGAGCCAGTGGAACTTGTTGCTGTGCCCATAGAGTATGATGTTGCTTAGAGTCCTAGGAGAAGACCCACCCATCTTGGGAGGTGACTGCTCACCTTCCTCTCCAAGGATTCAATAGTTGAGACTGGCACTTCATACACCAGAAGTGACCATAGGATTCTGGGAAGAATCCTGAACTGATACAGACAAACTTTAAAATCTCCTGGCCTGTCCGCTCTAATGCTTTCACCCATCCCTCCACTCCAGCACTAGATTGATGTTGCATCCCTCAGGGTGCTGTCATATACCTTGTCAAGGCTTTCTACAGGCTTCTCTATGGTAGTTGGTATGGTGATGTATGTGATGCTGAAGTGGAACAAGTCGACCACGTCTCCTTTCTTCATCACCAAAGATCTGGACTTGGCTGGCTTGAAGCCCACCTGAGCCCACTTCATCAGCTTTTCAAACCTCTGCAGAATCCACCTAAAGCCTGGTACAGACTCTGTGGTGACTTTCATTTTGTGCCACACCGATGTTACAGCTCCAGATGAAACTCTCATCCCGAAGTTGTTGCAGTAGTCAGTGATGAGATCTCTGGTTCTGCTGGAGAAATTATGTTTTGTGAGTGTGAATTGGACCAGCTTGTGTGGTATTGAGCTGTATTCATTCACAAGGTCAAGCCACAGCACTGACAGGTTGCCCTTGTTTTTCCTGGCCTGAGCTGTGTCACCACCCCTGTATGCCCTAGACATCCTAGCATTCCTGAGATACCCCCCTTCTTGACTGCTGTGTTGATGAAGCTCTTTTTTTCTAAGGAAGTTACAAAGTCAGTTGGAAACAGTGCTGAAGAAAATCTTGGCTTCAATGCTCATCAGGGAGAAGTTCCAGAACTGAATGGAGAGTTGCAGAAGGGGGTTGGATCCTAAAGGAGGAGAACTCCAAGTCAATGCTATGCCATTCCATGCCATTCTGTCTGACACAGCTCCTTGATCTTTGTCCTCAGAATGCTTGTCAGCTGAGCCAGGGCTATGCACCCCCCCCGCCTGCTTGTACTCACTTCTTAGGGTCCTAAGCTCTTGTCTGATATTGTGGAGCCTCACCTCCCTATGGTTTTTTAGTAAGGCTGTTTTTATCCCCTCCCTTCCTCTTCTCCAAATCTTTCAGCGGCAAGGCTCATGGTGACTGACATCATGGTCTGAAGTTTCTTGTCAACCTCCCCCTTGCTTCTGACTCCAGTTTGATCCACATCATGGTCGAACTGTCTTCACAGTGAGGTCTTGTTGGATGCTGGCCACTTATTCTACCTTCTGTCAGATTTGATGTTGGTGGAAGTTAGTTGCATTACTTGGAGGTCCTAAGCACTGTGGGGTGACTCTGGGCCAGGCCCCTCCTGCATCTCAGGTTGGAAACCTATGTGTTGAGTCGCTCCTGCTCTCACTAAAAACTTAATCCCCTTCTGGTGGATTTTAAGCTTCATTTGTTCTTGCAGATCTTCCCACTTGGGCTTGCTTGCTTGCTTTTAGTAATTTTTCTGTTGCCTTGGTCTACTGCTATTGAGTCTGTCCAAATGGGGTGCTCACCCCCCCTCCTCTCAGGTTCCCCTGGGGGTATGTTTCTATGTGATTCTCTAAACCATGGTTTGGGTCTCTTCTTCAGAGATGATACAGACTCGGTTACTGACCCATTTTGCCCTTGTTGCCGTCTCTCCAGGCAGTCACTGACTCTCCGGTGGTCACCACACTTTTCATGGTCATTGGCCAGTCTTTCATGGTCATCACTGAATACATCAGGTTAAAAATATGTAACCCAACATGTAAAATAATGATGATGTTTATCATCACATATTCATGTATCATTGTTGGTAATATAATATTTGCACAATAACATGGGATTTGAGATGTGGATTGGACAATGCATGAACTCTTGGCTATTATTTGTATTAATTTGTAGCATTGTCCACCTGATTTGTAATTTGATCTGTAGAATTGTCCAGCTGATTTGTAATTTGATCTCGTTTTGTGCGACTATTAGAGATATACCTATTGCATACATTTATTGCACTTGACATGACGATGTTGGTAACAGAGATTGGAGGGGGGGGGGGTCTTGCCTTCTGGAGTGTTGTATTTGTCTAAATGTGTTGCTTGTTTATTTGTTTATTGCTGGACATAGAGTGGACGGGGAGCTGGTGGTGCTTGTTGCTTATTCAGAACTTCCCCACACCATAAATAAATCATCTAATACAATAAGTTCCAAACATGATTTGTGATAGAACAAGAAACATTCCATGAATTATAGCTTATGAGTTATAGTCTCATTGTAGGAACTGGTAACTTACGTTGCTTAGCAATGGGAAAGTTTTGTTCTTTGTTGGAGGAAGCCTATCATACAAAAATCATGTATTCAGAATCTGAATAAATAATCATCTATTCAGAATAAATCTAAATCTTTGTGTAATTACACCATATGTAAGTGATCATGACATTTTTTCTTCTATTTTATTTCTTGAAAATCGCATCACTCCCTTGATGATCCAAGGTTCACTTGACATCACTTTTATTATTGGCTTTGTGGTTGCTCTGTAAAATATTTGACTCATGCATTCGCTCTCTGTCTCTCTAAGAAGACAGTGCAGTCCTGCAAGGCATTTAGACTGAGCCAGATGTTGTGACAGCAAGGGAAATTTAATGGGTAGGATGTGGATGCCAGAAATACTACAGATGGAGGAAAAATCACAAATGGTGGCTCCTAAGATCCATCCATCCATTATCCAAACCACTTTATGCTGATCTCAGTGTCACGGGGATGCTGGAGCTTATTCCAGCAGTCACTGGGCGGCAGGCATGGAAACACCCTGGACAGGCCGCCAGACCATCACAGGGCTCACACACACACACACACACACACACTAGGAACTTTATGTTAGCTAAGGATAACTACTGCCAATTTTGGCACACTAGCTACCAAGTTAAAATTGTTTTAAGTACTCACACATTCTGACTAACTTCAATCATATATATATATATATATATATATATATATATATATATATATATATGACGATGATAGATAGAAGGCTTTGTCACCCCAGGTCCGGCACTTGATGATGATATATGACGTTGTTGTAAAAGTGTTACGATATATATATATATATATATATATATATATATATATATGTCGTAACACTTTTACAACAACGTCATAAACGTGTAAAAGTGTTACGATATATATATATATATATATATATATATATATATATATATATATGTCGTAACACTTTTACAACAACGTTAATCTATAAACGCACAATCATTTTGATGATAAAGTTGATGAGGAGGAAGGACATATCGTTTGAGCCCTTTCTTTAGATTTTTCAATTCTATAGTGGCTAGGAGTTATTCTCATGTTGAACTAAAGGATAAGAGCCTGAAGTTTGTTCCGATTTTGAGGATAATGACCTTTAAAACCCAACATGTAATTAAGGTGTAAACCAAAATAAAAATGGGAATTGAGACATATATTTTTCTTGCTGATTGACTGAGGGCTTGATACAATTTTGCATTTGTACTTGCTATATTATTTGGCTTTGAAAGGTCTGTTTTCATCATGTATGTCTGTAAACAGTGTAGTAAAACTGACCTATCCGATTTAAAGGATATGTTCACTTTTTTTTCTTTTTTTTTTAATCACATACCTCTGCTCATTCATGTACAGCGTATTAAATCATACAGTACCCAGCAGTATCCAGGGGTTGTTCCAGTTGAGGGAAAGTAATTATGACCTGAGAGGAATATGTATGTTTAATCAAAACCCAGTGAGGACAAATGCAAAATATCATTGTGTCACAACCAAAGGAGTCAATAACAACTGCAGTGATGAAATGAAAACATGGTAATCGATAATCAAATTTAAAAGACTATTTAAAAATAATATTTTGAACAGATATGGAATGGAGCGGTGAAATCTTGTTTGGGTTTTTCTAATGTTTGCTCTGCATTTGCTTTGTTCTTGTTGTGTTGAATGAATGATCTTTGTTTGATTTACTAGGCATTATGGTTACTGGTGGTAGATGATAGAGTTTTCATTTCAATCACATGGTTCACTGTTGAAATATTAAAATAGAAAAAGTACTAGAAAAGTTTTTTAACTTCTGCCTACTCCTTTTCGAACTGCCAAGATCTGAAACAAATGTTTTTTGATGTAATAACAACAGACAACAGGAAATGAAACAAATGCCTTGTGATGGACTGGCAGCCTGTCCAGGGTGCCTCCCCGCCTGCCGCCCAGTGACTGCTGGGATAGGCCCCAGCATCTCGCGACCCCGGTTGGGATAAGCAGCTTGGATAATGGAATGGATGTTTGGTGATGATATTATTTGCTTGATTTGATTTTTAGGGGTCCAAGCAGCGAAGCTGGTAGATCCATACTGTAGTTGTTAGGAATATTATTATTTTTCTCTGCTAAAAGTGTGTGAGGCTCAGCAACCCTAAGTCCTAGACCAACCAACTTTGGTACACGGATTCCTATGGCCCCCCACTACTCAGGCACCACAAATCACCTATGTCAGCCAGATGGTGGCGCTATAACAAAGGGTCATGCGTAATTCCCACACCATAAGTCAGATCAACACAAAACTGCACAGGCCTATGCATCTGAATGTGCTCTACAACTTTGTTATTGGGACCACATATGTCAGCCATATAGTTTGCCCGCCATTTTGACTTGTATTAGTTTGGGCGCGGTTTCTCAGCTAAAAGTGTCTGAGGCTCAGCAACCATAAGTCCTAGACCAACCAACTTTGGTAGGTGCATTCATACGGCCCCCCACTACTCTGGCACTACAAATCACCCATGTCAGCCAGATGGTGGCGCTATAACAAAGGGTCATGCTTAAAAGGCCATAACTCCCACAGCAAAAGTCAGATTAATACAAAACTTAATCGACCCATGCATCTCACTGTGCTCAACAACTTTACTATCGGGACCACCTATGTCAGTCATATAGTTTGCCCGCTGTTTTGACTTATTTGGTGTGGAAGCGCTGCAGCTCTACATACCACACGCCAGGACACCTGGGTTTAACGACATACTTTTTCTTTTTACGGCAGTCGGCTAGGACGCAAGAAATCAGACACCGTCTGGTCCAGTTTTGGAAACTGGCACATGTTTCTGAAGCAATGGAAGTGTTACGACATTTTAAAAAATTACGGTAATCGTCTAGGACACAGGCGACCCAAGTAATCCGACATTGTCATATCTAGTTGGAAACTCGGGTAGGCTACTGTTTCTGAAGCAACATTCTTCAATCTTTATTACATTACCAACAGCGGTTTAGTTTCATGTTGAAACGGTAGTCTATTACAGGCTAGGTGTATAAAAGGCCCCTACGTATCATAGCGTTAATTATTTACGTTGGGTGAAGGTATATGATCATGAGGACAAAACCATTTAAATTGCTCCATAGGGGGCGCAACAGTGCCAATGCTTGGACCCCTCCCAACGCCGCGTGCGGCTTTAATTTTTTCTTTTATTGTACATTTTCTTTTTTTTCAACGTTCGAAATAAACGGAATAAAACTAAAACTAAACTAAAAATCACTGAAACATCGTCAAAATTTTACAGACGGAAGCATAACACTTCACTTCATTGTTAATAAACTTGCGACTTCTCTGAATCTTGGCCAATGGCAAATGGGGCAACTTCCCGCACCGCGGGAGACATCGCTGGCCGCTCGACTAAAAGACCCGAGCCGTCAGCCAGCGGCCAACGTGTCTACTTATCCGTGCACGTTACAATATATTTTTTTCTCTCCACTCTGCCCGTCCACTTTCTAACTGTTCTGTCAGGGGCTACCAGGTGTAGGACCCAAAAGCAGAACGTGAGACAGAATGGGGGGGAAAGCCAAAAGGGCAAATTTATTGTCTTGCTGGGTTAGGCAGGGACAGGCCTCTCGGACAGGCAGTGGGCTTGGCAGGGTCGTGGTTCCTGTACAGGCGGTGGGCTTGGCAGGGTCTTGGTTCTCGTACAGGCGGTGGGCTTGGCAGGGTCGTGGTACTCGTACAGGCGTGGTCCAGGTAATGGCAGGGAGGTCAAAGGCAGAGGGAACAGGGGTAAGGCTTGGTCACAAAGGGTCAACGCTTGAGCTAGAGTCGTCTCACTTGTAGTGGTTCAACGATCTGGCACCGCCTGAACAGCAGACCGGTTTCTTATCCTGGCCGAGATGGGTTGATTGGCCTGATTGGAGATGCTGGTCAGGTTGGAGCGCTCCAGGTGAGATCGATGAACCAGATGAGCGAGGTGAGGCAGTGGGAGCAGCATGACGAGGGCGGGGCTGGCGAGGCAGGGACGTGACATGTTCTTGCTATTATATTCCAAAAAACCCTATTAAATAAGCATGTAATAGGCAGGCCCGTAGCCAGAAACATATTTTTTTGGGGGGGGGGGGGGGGTCGGGCAACACTGCCGAAAGCTACCGGTAAATAACATTCCCACACTGTATACTATAGCCTAATACCCAACCGTACGGTAAATGTCAACGTATTAATGGCCCATAGATAATCATCAATGCATTAATAAATAAAAGCAGGCCTTACCTTATAAAAGCAGGTCCAATCGTCTTTTTTGTCTGCAAAAGATGTCCAGTACCTCTTCCGGCGTCACCACAATGTCTCTGTGCTCCGAGAGCAATGTCAGTCCATTAAGCCGTCTTTCCGTCATTGTACTGCGCATTTTGTCCTTGATCCTTCCCAGACGGGAAAAACTTCTCTCGACATGGGCACTGGTGACAGGAAGCGTGGTCAAAACGCGGAGAAGCTTGAAGATGCTTGGAAACAAACTCACTGTTACAGGCATTTAATGCCTCAATGGCATTTTTTGGAACACAAGTTGCATCTTTCCATCTATCCCGCCAGGTGTCAATTTCTGACTTTACAACTTCCAGATGCGGTGACACTTCATCAGGATACAGGTTGGAGAGCGCTTGAGCTGAGCTGTCGTTCAGCATGCTGACCTTAGATGGCAGTAAGGAGCAGAGGTTGGAGATCACATTTCTGTGTTTGCTGAAGCGTTCCTTCATCTGTGATGAATAAAAGTCAAGCATGACTATGAAAAGCATTTGCCGGTAGTGATTTTCACAAGCCTTCAATGGATCCTCATTGCAGTCCATGCCTCTTCGTGGTCGAAATTCAACCCCATAGTTGGCTGCTTGGGAAGAGGTCTTTTGGAAAATCTGCCGGAACTCCATCTCAGAGTTAGCCCTCATCTCATCTACCTGCTTAATAACAGCATCAGCAGCTGAAACGCAACTCACCAAGTCACAATTTTCCTTCTGAAGGAAGGTGGACAGGTGGTAGGTTTTTGCAAGCATCTTCTCACTCACATTCATGGACAGCAAGAGTTCTGCATTGTCAACTGAATTAAAGAGCTGAGTGGCTTTGACAGATGTGTCTCCTGTGAAGGTTTCACTGATTTTCTGCAGGCTGGATCTCACAGGGTCTAAACGCTCGTTGAATGTAAATATTGCGTCGTGGCGTTCGACCCATCTCGTTTCACACAACTTCGTCAGTCGCGTTTTCTTGCAGTCGGGTATAAGACGCTCCGTCTCGTGTCGCAGACTGGCAGACCGCAAAGCCTAATCATGGAAAAAAGTGCAGATTTCCGAGACAATTCCAAAGCAATTTCGCACCATTTGTACAGTGCAGCACTTGTTTAGGACCAAATTCAAACTGTGGCTGGCACAGTGCACATAAACTGCTTGCTTGTGCTTCTCTTTGATTTTAGCTTGGGCACCATTTATACGGACACTCATGGCAGATGCGCCGTCGTATCCCTGGCCACGTAAAAACTGTAAATGAACGCCTGCATTTGTCAACTGACTTTCGATTGAATTGGCGATTGCCTCCCCGGTTAACTTCTCGATATCAACAAAGGACAAAAAATCCTCTCTGATGCTATATTGGCTGTCATGCTGGTTCACGTATCTGACACAGACAGAAAGCTGCTCCCGCCCTGAAACATCTTTCATTTCATCTGCCAACACAGCGAAACACTGCGCGGAGTTTACTTTCTGCACCAGTTTGTTTGTTATCCCATCTCCAATTATGCTGATTATTTCATTTTGTACATCAGGACTGCAGTAGCTAGCGTTTGCTGCACATTTACTCAAGTGTTGTAACAGTACTGTGTCGCCAGATGTAGCCCTAAACCTGAGTAAACCCTGAAATTTCCGTCATTGTGAGTTGGCTCATTCAATGTCACTGGTCCTGAATCAATATCACCTCTCAGGGCGAGTTCTTGGCGACCGTAAAAAATCAACGTTGCAATGATGCTTTTGAGTTTTTCTGTTTTCTTGGACTCGCTTTTTTCTCTCAGAATCTAGCCTCAGTGAAATTGCATCCATTTTATTGTTGAGAACCATTTGGAAATTGTCCGCTTTCAAACTTGCATTTTGTGATATGCCTTTTGTGCATGGTCTTTGAACGTCTCTAAAGCATGTTTCCAGTCTGAGAAGTGGACATTAATTAGCTTGCCAGCTTTTCTGTGCCCTCCTTTGCCCACATGCTCGACTGCAAACGCAACACAGTGCTTACAAAAACAACCGTCGGGCCTTGTTGAGTATACTAGCCAGCTAAACTGGTCAATCCAATGACGTTGGAAACGTAGTTTACCTCCTAGTTTTGTAGGGAATGTTTGTCCGATATTGGCCATCCAGTCCAGTGAGTATATTTCTCTTCTCTGTTCGTCTGATATTTTCCCACCAATATAATCCACAAAGTCGTGTGAAAACGTTTCCGAGGTAGAGGACGGCGGGTCTGCCAGCTCTGGCACCGTTTCCGAGGAGGAGGGCAGTGGGTCTGCTAACACTTGCTCCGGAAAATCGGTAACGTTAGTGACCAGATCATCTGTAATGTTCTTGTTTTTTCTTTTTTGAGTCGGGACACGTTGAAACAAAAAAATCACTGATTTTACGAACATTAACTTTACTGCTCTTGCCTGATTTACAGGTAGCTTTCGGCGGCTCCATTGCTTTTGAAAAGCAAACTATAGATCGACCATTTAGCTAGCATAACCAGTGGCAGGTTGCTTAGCTGACTCGTCAGACCCCTGAGCCAATCAAAAGCGTGTGATTTTATTTGTTTTACGAAACAGACCAATAAGATACATCATGTTTGGAAACAAATTAACTGACAGGTTTAACGCCTGTCAGTCACGATAGATGCAGTGTATGAGTAGGCTAGAGGGGCGGTGACAAATAATCAAAACGATAACTAAATAATTATTGGTGCCATTTCAGACGGGCCGTGGGGTTTCGGGGGGGGGGGTTCAGACACGAATACCACCTACCTGGCTACGTGCCTGGTAGTAGGAAAGATAAGAACGTGGTATGGACAAGGTTTGGCGGTAAAAGAGCATGCATGCTTTGTGAACCTACCCGGTATAAATAAAACAAATAAGTATAGCCAATGATCCTAGTTTTAGCAGCGTATTAAAGCTAGAATACATATAAATGAATGTCCGTGACATTCAAGCCCTTGCCAAAATAGTTCACACAATGATAATTAAAGCTTATTAACGCCATGTGTGTGTGTATGTGTTTACTTCAAAGTATACTGGCGTTTTAAATCTGGTGTCTGTTGCGACATTCCCGCGCTGACGCACTGGAGGTGACGAATTGTGATTTGTTAACGTCAACCAGCAACAGTTGCTTTCCCAGAGCCGAACTCCGGCATGAGAAAAGCGTTCGCTTGCCTCTGATTGGCTTACCTACGAGGCTTTATGCCAAAAAGCTTCCGGATTTGGAAACTTGCGGAAAACCCTATAAGAAGCGTCCAAGAAAAGTTTCTGATGCTCCAGAGAAAGAAGAAATTCAATGTTTAGAGGAAGGATTAGAATAAATAAAATAAAAAAGCGATTGACGGGGAGGACAAACACTGATATCAATAGGTGCAGCTTTTCCTCTTTGGAGAGCGCTGACAGAGGAGAAGTTTTTCCTCTCACTGCCAGAAGGCGAAGACAAAACTTCCACACTGCAGGTTTAACAGAGAAACCGAATTACTTTTCATGTTGGATATATGCTTGAAATAAATATTCAAATATCCCCTCATTTTTATTTCTACATTTTAATATTCCCCCTAGGCATGGTTGTCATCATATAATTTAATTAGTTAAAACAAAATAGGTTTCATGTCACAGAATGGGTTCGTAAACCCATTTAGACTATGTTATGCACCAATCGGCCAAAACTTTTAAACCAGTTGAGGCCACTGCCATCAGGGAATGCTGTTGGCATGAAGGGTGTGTTTAGGTAGGTGGTACGTGTCAGAGTAACATCCACATGAATGCTAGGACCCAGGGTGTCCCAGCAGAACATTGCCCAGAGTATCACAACGCTTCCACCAGCTTCCCTTCTTTCCATAGTGCATCCAGGTGCCATCTCTTCCCCAGGTAATGACACACATGCACCCAGCCATCCACGTGATGTAAAAGAAAACGTAATTCATCAGACCAGGCCACTTTCTTCCATTGGTCCATGGTCCGGTTCTGACATTCACGTGCTCATTGTGGATGCTTTCGGTGGCAGACAGGGTCATCATGGGTACGCTGCCTGATCTGCGGCTACACAGCCCCATACAAGCAAGCTGTGATGCACTCTGTTCTGACACCTGTCCATCATAGCCAGCATTTTTTGCCCCCAGCAGTTTGAGCTACAGTCAAGTCAAGTCAACAGTGGCTCTTCTGTGGGATCAGATCAGTTAGGCCAGCCTTCGCTTCCCACAAGCATCAGTGAGCCTTGGGCACCTATGATCCTGTCGCTGGTTCACCAATTGTCCTTCCTTGGACCACTTTTGATAGGTACTGACCAGTGCATACTGGGAACACACCACAGGACCTGCCGTTTTGGATATGCTCTCACCTAGTCCTCTAGCAATCACAACTGGCTCTGTCAAAGTCACTCAAATCCTTACGCTTGCCCATTTTTTCCTGCTTCCAACACATCAACTTCAAGAATTCACCGTTCACTTGCTGCCTAACATATCCCAACCTGTTATATCCTGTAGTTAGTCCGCCGCCCATTAGGGGCGGGGGGTGGGGGGTGGAAGGGAGAAGTAAGAAAAATACGTAAAATAGACAGAGGAAAATAAACAGAGGCGGCACGGTGGCACAGTGGTTAGCACGGTCACCTCACAGCAAGAAGGTCCTGGGTTCGAGCCCCGGGGTAATCCAACCTTGGTGGGTCATCCCGGGTCGTCCTGTGTGTGGAGTTTGCATGTTCTCCCCGTGCCTGTGTGGGTTTCCTCCGGGGCCTCCGATTTCCTCCCACGGTCCAAAGACATGCAAGTCAGGTAAATCGGCCATATTAAATTGTCCCTAGGTATGAATGTGTACGTGTGTGTGTCGTGAACTACGTGAGCGACGCGAAGGCAACGTGACATCACGCGTGAGTAGGAGGCGTAGCCAGAGAGAGTGAAGCATCGGCGACAAAACGATACGAACGATGTCGGCCTTTGGAATAGTGATGCATTTTATCCAAGTTAGGAAAACTGGAGTAGATATGTGGGCAGACTGGAGTTTTATTTCGAGGTAAATAGTCCATGGGCCAGAGGCCAAACTTTCACTATTTCGTCCATCTCAGGGTGGCAAAACTTTGTGATTTTTGAAAAGATACATGTCTGTAGGCGATATTTTGGCATGATAGCCCTTCCTAAGTGATAGCTGAGTCACAGTTATCAGCTCATGAAGTTAATAACCCGTAATCATAAATTCAGTTTTTTGACACTAGTGTATATCTGGTTAAAGCTCATGTGAGGACATTTGCCAATGTTTAATAATATACTGTTTGGTATCATTTTAAAGGGGACCTTTTAGGCTTTCGTTTAAGCCCAATGTTGTATTTGTATGACAAACACGGAGGTCATGTGACCTCTTTAAACCATAAATGACACCCATTTTCCCACAATCTTTGCCAAAACTATTTTCTTTCTTTTAGCCCTGTGGCATCAAGAGACCTCAGGGGCACAAAACTCAACTGCAATACAGAAGAGATTCCAAGGATTCAGAAATTGTATAATATACCCATACTCTTTGTGAGAGGTGATTTTGAGCCTTAAATTAGAAGTCACCAGCTGAGGCCGCTTCACCTCCATTATTTGGACCAACATATTTCAGTAGGATAATTCTTCCCAAGGAGTAACTTAGTCATAGCGATCGCCTTTCAATGACACCATTTGTGATTCAAAGAAGGACATAAGAACTATACATTTAATACACCTCATCATCATCATAGTCGACCAGTTTCACATCAACCTCTACATCCTCCTCTCTCTGATTGGTGCAGGTTTGTAGCTTGCACATTTCTGTGAACTTCAGTCTGTGGGCAAGGCAGGAACAGTCAGGAATCTTGCAGGTCCGTACACACTTGCAGGCCATAAGTTCCAGGACAGCCAGTGGTGCTGGGGGTCCTTGCATCCATTCTAACATCAGCATACCTGTAAGAATAAGTGGAACATATTTCTAATGCATTTCAGCAAGGAAGTTGAATGTTGAGAAATTACTTATACATATTATTTTAGCATTATAGCATGATGAACATTATGTAGTGAATTATTATAAGTATACCTTGGTCATCAGTTGTCCATCCATGTCCTTTTGGCTCTGGTATGTCTAGTTGTCCTTCCAGGCAGCGCCTCCACACTGCTGCCTGGTAATTGGCACGCTGGATATGCATCTGTAAACAATCCTTGCAAGGAGGAAGTACACTGGACTCCACTTCACCCGTTTTGCTGCAGAACAGCAAGTAACGCAGATCATTGACATCACATATGCTAGATGATGGTGCATACAACCTACAGACAAATGATTCCATTTTGCTGTACAATTCGTCTGATACATCCCAGGATGTTCCCAGGGTTTTGAAGGACTCTTGCAACGTCCTGTTTCCTTTGATCAGTTTGAAAGCACAAAGTTTACCACGTCCTGCAAATGCACTTACACTATCACAACCTGTGAAGACATGTACACCTACAAGAGCATCACATAGGTCATCCCCAAGGAGCTGAGCAAGGTTGCTGTTGTACCTTGTCCGATTCTGAGTGCCACACTTCAGATACAGGAGGCAGTTTATCTTCTTACAGTATCCAAGACAAAGGATCATGACATCTGTATCCTCGCTCACAATAACTGTGGTTTGATAGCCATTCTTACTGGCATGATTTGCATGTAAGAGCATGCGGGTATCCGCCTCCTCATGGGAAGATTTCAAGTCTTCAACAACATTCCAGTCTGTTTTGCCGAGACAATAGCATGTCTCTCCACAGGTTGCAAATAGCTGCTTGTCCTCCTTAAGCCTTTGAAGGTTCTCTGGTTGCTTCCAGTGGTCCACGATGAACGTTATCAGTGCCGTTTTGCTGTCTGGATTACTTAAGAGTTTTCTCCACTGCACAACCTTGTGTCCCGGGGCAATGTTTTTCCATTGAGTGCTACCTGCTGAACCACGATTGCATCTCTCAGCATTCTTGATCGATGTTTTCCTGTATACATCAAACACCACATCTATCCGCTTACTGTGTCCTCCTTCGTGCAGCACTAGGTTCAGCATAGATCCAGCAATCGCTCCAAAGGTTTTGCCATCACCTTTCACTTTCTGAACAAGGCTCATTCCATCAATGATGCATGCAGAATGTTCTCCAATTTCTTCTACTGATGATCCTGATTTCTCCAACTCTCTTGCAAGAGCAGCGTTGTTAGTTTTCCGCAGTGAGCCATCTGGATTTGAAAGTGCCCAAGGTAGTGGACCAAGAGGATGAGCCAGGACATCTTTAATGTGAAGATCTCTACTTTGTGAAACAATGATCATATGTCCAAAGAGATTTCTGTCTGCTTTCAAGACCACCTCCTTGTTTTTTGCTGGCTTTCCTCTACTTTTAGTGATGCTTGCAAATGTCTTCAGGTTCAGTTTTTTCATTGTGTCATGGAACTTGGTTGTTGGTGAACCTTTTTCCAAACGCTCACTTCTGAACTTTTGATATGTTTCCTCTCCAGTCTGGTGAGCTTGCAGCAGATCACGGGCTATGTCGGATGACACAGTGATTCCTGTGGAAAGACTGATCATATCTAGAGGGTTTACCCAGCTTTTCTCCATAAGTTCTACAAAGGCATTAACATCTGCCCGGTCCTTCTCTATCCTTGTCTTCTGTAGATCGTGATCATTTACACTTTCTGTAGGATCATTGCCTGTCATGTTCCTGAGTTGCCTTAGATACTGACTTTTATTTTCTGAAGTGATATAGTATCTGGTCACTGCTCCAGCTTTTAAGCTGAAACCTTTGGTCCCTCCTGCAGTCTGAGTATCCTTTTTTACAGTCTCTTCAATTGTCTAGTCTACTGGAATTTTTCCAAAGGGTTTGTTCCTTCCCAGCTGGACCAAAAAACCAACATCTACAAAGTGTGCATGAACACCAGGATAATCAACCTCCAGGCAAGACATTTGAGCATAGTAGATATCTGGCATAGTTCAGTTTATCATAGGCAGAGCACCATGGAATGATGGCCCTGATTGCTGCAAGATGCATCATCCACTTTCCCTCTCTTGATGCTCAAATAAGACTCAGCATAAACTCAACCATGTCCACATAAGACATCCAGAAGGCTGAGAGGGGGCCATTGTCTTCTCGAAGGTAGTTGAGGAACTAATTGAAACATGTCAGAATAAGCTGACATGAATCTTGCTCAAGGGTGTTCTCAAATCTGGGCTGCGATACTTCATTACGCATGTTCTCGATTGCTTGCAGAGTTTCTGCAAAGTGAATGAGATCTTCAGGATGATTCTCTTCTAACCAGGGATGAAAACCTTTCCATGCTAGTCTCAACAGAGCCTCATAGAGCAGTTTGTGGAGCCATACAGCTCGATTATACCTGTGACCATCAATAACCCCTGTGATTGAACCGTCGGCTATCACTCCTGCCTCTATGCAAAGGTCTCTTAGACCAGCATCTTCAAAACGTTTTCCAATCGTTGCCATGAAAATGCAGGTGGTATGAAAGACCGCCATTTTAAGGATGATGTTCTTGAACTGTTCCGTGTGTTTCCAGGTGATTTCAGCAGCTTTGGCATACAATGCTTGGTCAAAAACAACAACAATGTTGTTGAGCTGCAGAGACTTCATGATGCTTATCGACTGGTGTGCAGAACCTCATTAACTGTTGATAGCTATGTGGCAGGAGCGTTGATTGTGGCCAAATAGCCGATGCTATCTTCTTGCACACTTGAATTGCTGTGGGTGAGGATGTTGAACACAGTCCAGCTACAAACATCTTTGTTGGCTTGACGAGCCATCAGCCACATGTGATTTCTGTCCGCTGCATCCTGTAGGATAGTGGCATGATCAGCATCAACTGTATGTACAGCTGGAGGATTGGCACGGTTTCCTGCATTGTAAATGGGAAGCCGCATCTCTACTGCTCCAATGCTTCTCTTCTTGGTTTTTGGGATGCAAGGCAAAGGTCTGTCTTCAGCAGGATGATCAGCAATAGACTTTGCTTGCACAGCAATTCAATTCACTCGATGTGATGTCCCTTCACCATTGAGAGTTTCCTCCAGTCTGTCAATATTGTCCCACGCCAATGTTGTGAACAGACCAGGCTTGATGTTTTGCCATAGTGGAACAGTATCTCCACTTGCTGCTGGCTTCTGAAGACAAAGAGCTGTGTCAATTTCCTCTACCTGGGAATATGAAACACCATGGCCAAGTATGTTCAATATATGTATTAGTTCAACATTTCCAGTGAGTGACTTTACAGCAAAGGGCAACACAATGTGTTTAGTAGGCTTGCCTTTGCCACAGGTGACTGCATAAACCAGGTCTTGGCTGAATGAAGCCGTGAGCCTTTGCACCCTCTTAGATGGATTGTTTCCTACAATATATGTACCTGTTAGGAGTATCTGGAGAAACAAGTGTTGAATTATCATCAGAACGGTGTATACAACGGTCCATCCTGGGACGCTTTGGCTGTGTTGCACTTGTGCTTGGTTCTGCCATCGTACATCTTCTGAAAATAAAATACATAACTTGTCAGCTAGTTTCAAAGGTCAAATTAGTCAAATTATCTAGTTTACAATGGTCATCTAGTGTCATGATACCATAATCTTCACTTTACCTTAAATTTAAAGCACCTGACAGACAGTAGGCTTAGTCACTTATTTAAGATGACTGGAGAAAGACCAAAGACCATACTGAATGAACTTAGCTGTCATACAAACATACTCTCTGCATGCCAATTTACCAATTGTCTCAAGTACTCCAAACAATTACTCTAATTTACCAGTAGGTTTCATATTAGACTCCATATAGCTCTTCCAACATCAAATAATAAGAAAAAGGCATTTTGTTACTGTACCAGTGGCTCCTTTGATGCACCTGCATGTTCTCCTCTCTGCAGGGAATTGTGTAAAAATATGTCCTGGGAGTGAAGCCCCATTACCAGGTGATTCTAATGAGGTAATCAGCTAATCATCTTGCTGCCCTGGCAGCTTGGTGGAGCATCATGGGATTTGTAGTTTTGGCTTTCCTTCCAGTTTGTCTAAACACCTCCCACTAATTTAAGGCTCACAATCACCTCTCACAAATAAAAGTATGGGTGTATTATACATTTCCTGAATCCTTAGAGCCCCTTGAGTATTCCAGTTGTTGAGTTTTGTGCCGCTGATGTCCCTTGATGTCACGGGGTTAAAAGAAAGTATATCGTTTAGGCGAAAATTGTGGGAAAATGGGTGTCATTTATGGTTTAAAGAGGTCGCGTGACCTCCGTTTTTGTCAGACAA
This sequence comes from Lampris incognitus, assembly GCF_029633865.1. Classification (NCBI taxonomy): domain Eukaryota; kingdom Metazoa; phylum Chordata; class Actinopteri; order Lampriformes; family Lampridae; genus Lampris; species Lampris incognitus. The sequence continues at coordinate 38,636,510 of NC_079219.1, read as the reverse complement.
ATACGGCATTGGGCGTAAATGAAAGCCTAAAAGGTCCCTTTTAAAATGATACCAAACACTATATTATTAAACATTGGCAAATGTCCTTACATGAGCTTTAACCAGATATACACCAGTGTCAAAAAACGGAATTTATGATTAGGGGTTATTAACTTCATGAGCTGATGAGCTGATTCATAAAGAAATAGTATGGGTATATAAAACATTTCCTGAATCCTTAAAGTCCCTTGAGTATTTCAGTTGTTGAGTTTTGTGCCCCTGAGGTCCCTTGGTGCCACAGGGCTAAAAGAAAGTATATAGTTTAGGCGAAGATTGTGGGAGAATGGGTGTCATTTATGGTGTAAAGAGGTCACGTGACCTCTGTGTTTGTCATACAAATACAGCATTGGGCGTAAATGAAGGCTAAAAGGTCCCTTTTAAAATGACACCAAACACTATATTATTAAACATTGGCGAATGTCCTTACATGAGCTTTAACCAGATATACACTAGTGTCGAAAAACTGAATATATGATTAGGGATTATTAACTTCATGAGCTGATAACTGTGACTCAGCTATCACTTGGGAAGGGCTATCATACCAAAATATCACCTACAGACATGTACCTTTCAAAAATCACAATTAAGTTTTGCCACCTTGAGATGCACCAAAAAATGGTCTGGCCCATGGCCTTAAATGAGGTAACGGACGAAAAGACAAAACGAGCCATTCTGTCTGTGCTTGGCAGCACACTATACGGGCTAATAGTGGATCTGATTGCGCCGCTGAAACCTGCTGAAGTCACGATGCGGTCCTAGTTAAACGTGTAGGTGAGCATCTCGATCCCAAACCAAATGAAACTGTGGAGAGATTTAAATTTCAGTCCTGTACAAGAGGGACAGGTGAGGCCGTTTTATCATATGTGGGTGGATTAAAACATCAAGCGGCTTCGGTTACATATTAGAGGAGCGACTGAGAGATCAGTTCGTTTGGGGCATAGGCTCTGAACAGATGCAGCGCCACCTACTGGCAATCTCTGATTTGACATGGAAGTCTGCCCATGATACAGCGATAGCACTGGAAGCAGCAGGTAAAGGTGCACAAACCCTGCAGCCTGTACCCCAAGTTAATCAGGTAGCAAACCCAGTGTCAGTTACACATGTACGGCAAGGGACAAAGTCAACAACATGCTACCGCTGTGGGGATCCACACACAGCTGACAACTGCAGGTTTAAAGACTTGGAGTGCCATTACTGTAACAAAACGGGGTCATTATCGCCCGTGTGTGTCGGCAGCGGATAAAGGACAAAGGCAAGCAGAGTCGGGCGTTGGGCTCAAGGAAAGCTCATCTCATGTCAGACTGTTCTCCTTCATCGGCTGTATAGGAAGGGGAGGAACAGGCTGATCACCTGTTGGCGCTGAAAGAGAGACCACATGATCCACTAGTGATAACAGTGGAGCTGAACACCTGCCCAGTGCATTTTGAAGTGGACACGGGAGCATCTCGTATGGTCAAAGGCGAGGAGTGTTTTACCAGACTACAAGCCACAGCCCCAGGGCTGGAGTGAAGGTCGATGTCCAAGGCAAAACTAAGGTGAATGTGCCCTGTAAGGGCCAGGCATTACAGCTGAACGTGCTGGTAGTCCGCAGCCGAGGTCCGAATCTGCTGGGACGGGACTGGATGGGTGTGTTGCAGCTCGACTGGAAAGAGCTCTTCAAGCCAATTTTCAAAGATGAACAACAATGATGACAACATTTAAGTTATATCACAAAAATGTTATGACAAAAAATCCTAGATGATATCTTTTTTTTCGACATCTGTTAATTGGATTAGAAAAGCGGTATAGAAATACAGCAGAACAAACACAAACAACAAATAAATAGGGGGGGAAACATTGGCGGTAAGACAAAAGAGAAGTTACATTTATCACATAAGTTACAAGATATTGACCTATGACCATACGACACAGTTAACCTATAAGACTATTAACCATTTGCTTTAATTTTTCAATCAGACTGAGGACTGGTTGCTAGATTTTCTGAAAGAGTCCCTCTCCGTTTGACATGATGAATCTATTTTTTTCTAGGTGTAATACATTCCCTACTTCCTTAAGCCACATGCCAAATGTTGGATGCTTCTCAGATTTCCAGAATTGTAGCAGCGTTTTCTGGCTAGCAGTGTAGATAGAGAGATGACTGGCTGTCTGTCTGGTTGTCGTTTTTGTCACTGTCCCCACAGTTGGTGGCAGTGGTGGGATTTGTAGGGGGCCGGTATAGTATCTGAAGAAGAGCAAGCTTGATGTGATAGCTATTGCCAACTACAGGCCCATCTCTGACTTACCATTCCACAGCAAAATACTTGAAAAAAGTTAATTCTCAAGTTAATAACTATTTAATATCTAACAACCTTCTAGCCATTTATCAATCAGGTTTTTGATCTCACCATAGCACAGAAACAGCACTTATCAAAGTTGTGAACGGTCTGCATATGAACACAGATTCTAATAAATTGTCTGTTATTTTGCTCCTGGATCTCAGTGCCATCCTCAACACTGTTGATCATGATATTTTGCTAGAGAGATTAGAAAAATGTGTCAGCCTTTCTGGCCCGGTTCTCAACTGGTTTAGAACATACCTACAGGACAGGCAGTTCTTTGTGTATATTAGAGACGTTTCTTCGGACAAAGTCGGTGTGGAGTACCCCAATGTTCGATTCTTGGACCACTACTATTAAATATGTATATGCTCTCACTCACACTTATACAGAAACACAAAATAAATTATCAAAATTATGTAGATAATTCACAGCTGTACATATCCCTATCTCCTGATGACCTAGATCCCATACATTCTGTAATTCAGAGTACTGACGATATTCATCTATGGATGTCAGAGAACTTCTTACAACTGAACAGAGACAAGACAGCAATACTTATTTCTGGTGCAAAGACTCAGAGACAGAGTATTGCTGCTCATCTCAGCTCTCTGTCTCTGGAGTGCAAAAGTGAACTTAGAAATCACAGTGATCTAAATTTAAAGAGCAACATCAATCATCTCAGAAGATCAGCCTTCTACCATCTTAAAACATTTCAAAACTAAGAGGCTTTCTATCAAAATCAGACAGTGAGCAATCAATACATGCATTTATAGCAAGTAGAATAGACTACTGCAATGGACTATTCACCGACCTCCCAAAATCAGTTGTGTATTGGTTGGCTAAAATAACCATTTATGACTCACTGCCGTAAATCAGTTATGATAACCTCTCTGGGGGTCACTGTCGTAATAATGTAAACTAATCTACGACACATCAGTACATCCCCCTTCCTTCAAAACATTCAGTTTTCAGACATAAACATTGATGACAACATAATGAACAAATTAACTTTTTTTTATTATAAAAAAAACAACAAAACAATACATCCCACTTTTCTTTTTTTTGTATTTTTGTAACAAAAACCCATAATCCCCCCCAGCATCCTGGGCTCCCCAAAGTCCTTATAACACAAAGGCCTGGCCTGTAAAACACATCTACGAGTCAAGCCACTCAGGAGGCTTGACAGTCCGCTTACACCACTGCAAGGCTGGAGACTCCAACTCAGGCCCCCGCAATGCCACAGGGCAGGAGGCAAGTGACAGTTCCTGATTACCTGGAGATGGAGCCTCTAACTTGGGCGTCATTACGAAATTCTGAACGTCATCACTCCAGTCCGGCTGAAAGGTCTCTCCTGTCTTCAAGGGGCTTCTCCTATTTTCCTGGTAAGTGTGGACAGTTTCGGTTCTCACAGCATATGATTGTGGTGCCACCTGTTCCAGGACCATCACTTTTGTGCTCAAGACAGCAGGCTTCTCTATGCACACTACATCATGCCTCGCCAGTTCTGGTAGAGACTTGGATCTCTTGTCATAGCTGAGATTTTGTTTGTATTTTAGACTCCTTATGTGAGCCCGGACCTCTTCCTCACAGCAGTTAGTGCCCAGCTTTGGAAGTCTAGTGCGCAACTTCCATCCCATAAGGATCTCAGCCGGAGAATAACTACTTTCAAGAGGTGAGGATCTGTAAGCAAAGAGAGCCAGGTATGGATCTGTATCACTCTGTGCACACTTCTTCGGGAGTTTTTATGATCTAGACCCCCTTTTCAGCCTTCCCATTTGCTTGTGGGTACAGCGAACTGGAAGTTGTGTGGCTAAACCCACAATGTTTTGCAAACTGCTTAAATTCATGACAACAAAACTATGGGCCGCTGTCTGTAACCACCTCTTCAGGAATGTTGTGTCTAGCAAAAATTGACTTCAGATGAACTATGACACTTTTATGCTATAGTCATTGACAGCAGAGCTATTTCTGGGTAATTTGAGAGGTAGTCAATGGCTAACAAATATTCCTTTCCATTGCAGTAGAAGAGATCAGCCCCAACCTTCTCCCATGGATTTGAGGGGATCTCAGAATAATTGGCTCTTTGGTTTGATTGTAATGAAACTGAAGGCATGTGACACAGTTACCAACCATTGAGTCTATGTCTTCATTCATGTTTGGCCAATAGATAGCCTCTCGTGCCCTGCGTTTACACTCTCTGCTCCTTGATGCTCCTCGTGCACCCTGGTCAGCATCCCTTTACGCATTGAGGTAGGAATCACAATCCTATTGCCTTTGAGCATCACACCATCCACCAGTCAGAGCTCAGACCTGAGTGGGTGATATTGCATGCATGAGCCCCTTTGCCAGCCTTGCTCCATATTTTCCATTACTTTGGAGAGAATTGGGTCTTTTGGAAGTCTCCTCTGCTATTTTCCTGAGCTGTTGATCAGAGGTAGGGAGTGTGTCCTTCACCATGTGAACATGCAGAGCAACATCCACCTCAGTGCTGCTACAGCACACCTGAGACAAGACACGACTGGAGTGGCACGAGAGAGCACATCAGCAATCAACAAACAAGGCCCTGGCACATAGTTAAGAAGAGCATCATACCTTTGTAGCTTCTTCATCAATAGCTGGATGCGAGGGGACATGTCATTCAAGCTTTTTCGGATAATGGCTATCAAGGGCTTGTCTCAAGAATTACTTTAGCAAGTCCATATATGTATCCATGAAATGTCTCACAGCCAAAAATCAGTCCTAGGCACTCTTTTTCAATTTGTGCATAACAACACCCTGCCTTTGTCATAGAGTGTGATGCATAGGCGACCGGCTTCCGGGAACCTTCATGCTGTTGCAACAATATGGCACCAATGCTGTCTTTCAATGCATCAGTTGACACTTTAGTTGGCCTGTCAGCATGAAAAAATGTCAGCACAGGCTCCTGAGCTAAAACACCTTTAATGTACCCTCATTCTGCATTATGGGCAGCTGTCCACTCAAAGTCAGTCTTGGCCTGAAGGCGCTTTCACAAGTGTGCTGTTCTGTCTGCTAAGTTAGGGATAAACTTCACAAGATAGTTTACCATTCCAAGCACCTGCTGAAGGCCTTTTTTGTCAGTTGGTGTTGGCATGGCTCTGATCGCCTGAACCTTTGACTCATCAGGCTGAACACCATTTGGAGAAAACTTAACACCAAGAAATGTCAGTTCCCTCACACCAAACTGACGCTTTTGCCTATTGAGTTTAAGACCATGTTGCTGTACTCGTTGCAGCAACTGTTCAAGTCTCCGATTGTGCTCCGGTATTGTTGAGCCCCAAACCACCAAATCATCCACAGAACTTGCACCCCCTCCAAGCCCTCGATGATGCGCTCCATTACCTTAAGGAACAATTCTAGAGCCAAACTAATCCCAAAGGGTAGTCTCCTGAAGGAGTATCTCCCAAAAGGAGTGTTGAATGTACAAAGTTTTGCACTTCGCTCATCCAGTTTCACTTGCCAGAACCCATTTGATGTGTCCAGTTTAGAGAAGTAATGAACACCAACCATTTCACTGGCCGTTTGATGCAGGCATTGAGGTCTTTGGGGTCCATGGATATATGCAACTCACCACTCTTTTTTTGTCACGCACACCACTGAATTGACCCAGTCATTTGGCTCATGGGTTTTCTTTATTGCCCCCAAAGTGACCATTCTTTCCAACACCTTTTAGAGGCCGTCCCATAAGGGAACAGGAACCCGTCTTGGGGCATGAACCACAGGTCATGCATTATCAGTGAGTGCAATTGAGTCAACAAATGGCAAGGTACCAAATCCAGGAAAGACATCATCATGTTGGCTAACAATCTCCTCAGAAATACTGCTTGGGTCCGTTAGCACATACACATGCTTAACCAGGCCCTGGTCCTCACAAGCTTTGTCTCCGAGCAATGAATCATGATCCTCTGGAACAATAATAAATGGGAGCGATTTTCATTTGTCTTTCACCTTGACAGTGAGTTTGCAGGTATCATGTGTTTGAATGGCCTGTCCATTGTATGCTTTCAAAGCAATTTCAAGCATTTTTGTATGCTTTCAAAGCAATTACAGTGGTCTCCAGCCTAAACTATCAAAGTCCACAATGTTAATCAAATTGGCTTCAGCACCCGTGTCCAGTTTTAAGAAGCAAGGATCACCATTTACTTCCAAAGATGCCACCCAGTTATCACCTGTCACTGCATTAACTGCAGGTGTATTCAACTCAGTTGTCACTGTGCCAACAAAAAAAACTCAAGAACAATCAGCTTCTTCCACAACGTTAACGTTGCGTCTCACTGTCTTTCCTTTTGCAACACACATCCTTGCAAAATGACTTTTTCCATTGCATTTCAGACATATTTTGCCATAAACTGGACACTGCCGAGCCTGATGATGTGTGCCAGATCTCAAGAGCTTTTGGCTGCGCTCCACTGAAAATTCGTTCTGGTGATGCTCTCTTGTGTATTTCTTAATCAAATCGACAGAGGCACTTTCCATATCCAAATACGATTGAAGAGTGTTTGTCCTGAATGTTTTCCTGTGAAACTGGGCTAATTCACTTGCCTGGCATATCCGAATTGCACCACCCAAAGAGAGCTCAACCTCCCCCAACAAGCGCTCTCTGATTTTGTTGGCCGTTTATTCCAAAAACAAGTTGATCCCTCATCACAGATGAAGTCAAACCAGCAAAATTGCACGTTTGCGCTTTTAATTTTAAATCCGTTAGAAACACGTCGAACCTCTCCCTTTGTTGCTGCACACGGCAACGGAACACATAGCGTTCATAAATCTCGTTCTTTTTTGGCGAACAATGGGCATCAAACTGCCGCAACATCACATCAAAACTGTCCCTGTCGTCCTCTGAAGCAAATATGAACGTGATGGCTTGTGGACCCGCAACAGTAAGTCAAAGAGCAATCTTACGTGCATCTGCCTTGTCGTGGGCGCCAATACGCCCATTTCAGGCCGCGGCCATCTTGGATTTTAAAAAAAACCAAGTGGTGGGAACTTAGCCACGCCCCTTCTTACTCAATCGGAAATCAATGCAGCTGGGGCCAGCAGCAGCAAACATGGTTTGGACTACTAACCTCGAGCACCTACCGTCATTTACCACAATATGAAAACTAAGCTGGATCTTTTCTTTTTCGAGTACTTTCTGCCTGTCCTGTGCCAGTGAGGAGAGACACACACACAGGGCTGTATTCAAAGAAGCTGTTTAATCACAATAAAATAAAAAATAAGATACATTTCATTTTTATACTGTACATTCAATATTTATACATTACATTGTCCCATCTACAATATTTTCATTCTTTGTCCTTTAACTTTAACTAAACTGTTGGTTCATTTTAAACTAAAATATGTTCGGTCAACTGTCATTCTGTTGTAGCAATAAACTGGACCTCGCTACCAACTCAAATCATCAATTGTTTACTAAACTAAGATAGTGATTGCTCATCTTAAGGTGTGGGCTAAAAATGGGACTGTACTGAAATGAAGTTAAATATGTTTCAATCTATCTAAGGTCTGTGTGCACTATTTTCTTGTCAGCTGAATTTAACAAAGGTTTAAAACAGTGGTCCCTGAAAATTTGTTAGGGGAGCACACACAGTCCACAGTTGGTTGACTGTTCCACTTAGCGAAAGGGGTATGACTCCATCAAAAATGTGGTACTCCTTTATGCGTCTTATTGACCATTCGACATGTATTCTCAAGCCAGCAATACTCTGTGTGTCTGTGAGCTCATCACAGCTAAACTGTCCACTTGGGCCTAAAAATGCAGGGATGACAAGTTTTACATCTATTTCATCGAGCAGGTCTTTGATAAGGAAGCCCTTATCGGCCATGACCTCATCACCTGAGGTCCAGAACACCTGACCCCTTACTTAAAAACTGATCAATCAGCGATAAATGCTCTGCATGGAAGCCAGAAACAGAAATGTGTTCTAGGTTATTGCTGTTCCTTTGCATTTGAGTCAATCACGCCATGGACTCTGCAGTAGGCTGTAAAGCTAGGAAGAGTGCTTTGAGGGTGTGGTAATCCTTAAAACCAGTGTAAAACCTGATCAGATTGGGAACACACTGGAAGCGTTTTAGACCAAAACGCTCACTTTTCAGCTTTTTATTTTCGTCCTCCAGGAAAGCGATGCGTTTCTTTACTGCATCAAGCTGGTCTTCCGCAGAAAGGGGCTTCACGTCGTAGTCATGATCAGGTAGAGTCACCCAAACCTCACTGGACACATGAGGATATGTCATACATGTGGGAAGCAATATAAATCCACACATTTCCTGTTATCAAGATGATGTGTCAGAAGAGAGCTATCCACTATTGAAAGATTAGTGAATATATATACACTACCGTTCAAAAGTTTGGGATCACCCAAACAATTTTGTGTTTTCCATGAAAAGTCACACTTATTCACCACCATATGTTGTGAAATGAATAGAAAATAGAGTCAAGACATTGACAAGGTTAGAAATAATGATTTGTATTTGAAATAAGATTTTTTTTACATCAAACTTTGCTTTCGTCAAAGAATCCTCCATTTACAGCAATTACAGCATTGCAGACCTTTGGCATTCTAGCTGTTAATTTGTTGAGGTAATCTGGAGAAATTGCACCCCACGCTTCCAGAAGCAGCTCCCACAAGTTGGATTGGTTGGATGGGCACTTCTTTGAGCAGATTGAGTTTCTGGAGCATCACATTTGTGGGGTCAATTAAACGCTCAAAATGGCCAGAAAAAGAGAACTTTCATCTGAAACTCGACAGTCTATTCTTGTTCTTAGAAATGAAGGCTATTCCATGCGAGAAATTGCTAAGAAATTGAAGATTTCCTACACCGGTGTGTACTACTCCCTTCAGAGGACAGCACAAACAGGCTCTAACCAGAGTAGAAAAAGAAGTGGGAGGCCGCGTTGCACAACTGAGCAAGAAGATAAGTACATTAGAGTCTCTAGTTTGAGAAACAGACGCCTCACAGGTCCCCAACTGGCATCTTCATTAAATAGTACCTGTTAGAGCCTGTTTGTGCTGTCCTCTGAAGGGAGTAGTACACACCGGTGTAGGAAATCTTCAATTTCTTAGCAATTTCTCGCATGGAATAGCCTTCATTTCTAAGAACAAGAATAGACTGTCGAGTTTCAGATGAAAGTTCTCTTTTTCTGGCCATTTTGAGCGTTTAATTGACCCCACAAATGTGATGCTCCAGAAACTCAATCTGCTCAAAGAAGTGCCCATCCAACCAATCCAACTTGTGGGAGCTGCTTCTGGAAGCGTGGGGTGCAATTTCTCCAGATTACCTCAACAAATTAACAGCTAG